>NW_026020630.1:4278561-4971485 GCF_900185275.1 Solanum verrucosum
CATGCAGTGGCTTTGGCCTTGTCAAAAGTCATGCTAATAAGTAGTAGCACCAAAATAAATTTGTAACACCAAATATATTTAAATTGAACTAGGGCAAATGGTCATTTTTTCTCGAACGATGCGAAATGAAATAAATTTGTCATTTATTAATAATTGAGGATATATTTATCTTTTGTGTTAGTTAAATAACTTAAATTTGCCACTATTTTCAAACAGCAGAACCTTAGCACTCGATAATGTCATGTATTCCGTAGTTAACATAAGTTAAATCCGTTCCATTTCACAAACTTTAGGGGCAATTTGGTCATTTTCCTATTGAACTAATATATTTATTTTTTTCCTAAAGTTAATCATGATGGGAGTGAGTTTTTTTAAAAAAAGTGAGTAGTAAGATGAATCTTTCAAATCAAAAGCAAAAATCCAAAACTCTTAAAAATACACAAAGCAACACACAATTTGTTTGGTTTCATCACCATATAATATAATCATTAAATTATATCGACCCCTGTGCGTTTTGTAGGCATATCTGCCGTCTGCTGCCCAAAGTGGCTTGGATTTTGTGTTGTCTTGCCTTTTTCCTAGACCTTTAAATATTTCGTGAAGTCCTTTATAAAAAGCACTCACTCAAATTACTTCATAATGATTTTTTTCTTTCGATTATTTATCATGAGATATGCGGAGTCTAGTGATAACAAGTGAAGTAAAGTAAAGGGAAGAGCTACAAACTAAGGTGTAGGTGAGAGTCCCTTCATTTGGTCCATATTATTTGTCGTTTTGGAAAATTAAATTCGTTCCTAAGTATTTGAATTGTTCGAAAAACTTTATTGACTCTTCAGAATTCACCATACTTCTCCAATTAATATTGTTATAATAAAGACGTATAATATGAATCGAATGTAATATTGCTTAATTTCTTTCTCTTCTAGTAGTAACACTTGCGTTGATTTAGGACACATGAGTCGCCTTGTTAACGTCACATTTTCTTTGTGAAAATTTGTAGGAATATATATATATCCAAGTCCAAGAAATGAAATTGTTCTGCCTGGCTCCCTGGATGCCAACTAAGAACAGCATTGTCAAAAAAAATTGACACTCTTCCTAGTTGGTACCAGAGGAGACAGGCAGATCCATCAATACCAATTGGCAACACCAAAAAAATAGGTTTGCTTAAATCTCCCTTTTCTTTTGTATATAAGTAATTGTTTTGCTATTTTTGACTAGTAATTATCGTAACGATTTAAGTTATATACGTTGACACTATAAAAGCAATCTACCTGAATATATATAGTAAATAGTTACTCTACATTTTAAGTTATTGTATCAGACTTGCTATGAAGAGTTACACGTTATTGTAGGTTAATTTATTTATATAGTAACATGGATAAATTCAAACTCAACAACTTCAAATTCAAACTCATATATGTTATCTCATGTATTCAGATTAGCAAATTAGAAATAATAAAAGATGAAAAGAACTATCCGAATCCACAGAACCCACTGTGTGTCCTTAAGAAATTTAATTCCTTCAAGTACCCGAGGTTGTAGATTAATTCCTCCCAAGATAAAACGGATTAACCATTAAAGAAATAGCGGTACCTCAAACTTCGATAATTTCAACAAACTCAAAAAGACAGCAACGAGATCACACACAGACACGATCGATCAATTTTGTTTTGTAAGAAATATATGCAGAAGAAGGAAAGAATTCAAGGCAGAAAAATGAGAGAAAATCTCTCTATTTATAGCCAACAAAGGGTAAAGGTCACAACTCTTTGGAAAAAAGACAACATTTCAGAAAGGTCACAACCCTTTGGAAAAGGCACAACCTTTCAAACGGTCACAACCCTTTAGAAGAGACACAACCTTTCATAAAGGTCACAACCCTTCAACAAAGTCACAACCCTTCAGGAGAATCACAACCCTTCATTTCCTATTCACTCCTTTAAAACCCAACAATATATTACTTCATGAATTGTGACAATAAATCGACACTACTTTCATAAAATTGAGCAACCACCTTGATATGATTCTGTAACTTCATAAAATGGATATTGAGGTACAACATGATATGGATAATAATTATTAGATGGCCATTGCATCATTGGAACTAATTCTATTTTTGGATCATCTTTTTTGTCACCATCTTTCTTGTCAATAGGGCCAACACTTAACAACTCTGCTCCTTTCTTCAATTTCTTCCTAAGCAATTTGGTTAGCACTGCTGCATCAATTTGCTCCCCCTCCACTTCTAATTGGTTATTTTCTCCCCCTTTCATAGCTGCTGAATTCACACCTAGAGGGACATAGAAAAATCAATAGGAGTTTGAAATATTTAGTGGCAGAGACGGACTCAGGATTTGGACACAATAGGTGCATCACTATCTTTAGTACATTAATTGAAGTAATTTGAGGGCCTAAGGGGCACGATGATTCGATGTCCAAATCCAACAGATATATTTGAAGGGTCCTTTTAAAATACATGATAGTAGTTCTTCAAGATATATACATACATATATAAAGTTTTTTTTTTTATTGAGGTTAACCTAATAGGATAGGTTCTGACTGACCTCATCATTTTCTAAACTGTATCACATAAAATGAAACGAAGGACCGAATGTATGCACCTAACTAATAAATATATGACATGTACCTTACATACCTGGCTGAGAAACAGCAATTTTGAAAGCCTTGGACCTTGATTTTTTATCATGACCATTTATGGATAACCTAATAACAACCTTTTGCTGCCCAAATTTTATAAGACCATACATTAGTAAATGAACCAATATAATTTTAAAAAAATATAGCCACTTTGCTAGTTAGATATCATTTTTCAATTAAAACTAGACTCAAATTAGTAAAAAAAAAAACACATTTAAAAAATATATAAATACCTTATTCATTCTCTAGGTTTGAAAAAGGGAATATAAATATTGATTTGAGGGTGAGATAATTTTAATTCTTGGAAAGAAAGAGGGTGTTTTTTTTTTTGTTTTTTTTTTTTTTTGAAATGCTTGAGAAATTGCCTTGAGGAAAATAGTTTATATTTTGAGGGTATTTATAGGGTGGAAATAGAAATATATTAATTTGCAAGTCGTAAATAACACGCATTAAAGATTAGGACAATGCAGTTGCAGTTATTAGAATTATCAGTGTGTTATGACTTATGAAGATGACATGTATTATAAAAGTCATTAAGGGTGGACTTGGGACGGAGGAAAATATATTCTGAAAAATGTTTTTCATAAAAAATATTCTTTTTAGAAAAATAAGTTTCATAAAAATTAGAAAAAACTTTCTGATAAAATGGACTTTGGGCCGCAACTCACATTCCAAAAGCTAGTTCAAAGGGGATGATTGTCCAAGCCATATAAGAAATCTAGAGATCTCATCGTCTGACGATCATTCTCATCACCCACCCCCACCCTTCCAACACCCGGACATTGTCCGAATTGGAGCATGTACAATCATGGATCGGGGCCTCGGGGATATATCATCACCCTCTCTCCCTGCATAGTCCGAGGCCCCACATTGATCATATATATGGATTTGATTTTGATACCACATTAAAACGTGAATCATGGGTCTAACTCACACCCTAAAAACTTAGCTCAAAAGAAGAAAAATCCCCCTAGCTATATAACGAGTCCAAGAATCTCGTCCCGGTCCAATTATGTGGGATCATTCTCACTTCCCTAATAGAATAAGAAAAATAAGAACTTTTGAGATAATATTATCTTTTGCTTGCTTATAAACAACGATAAATAGGTAAGAAACTCACTTATTTTTTCAGGAAAAACATTTTCTATCGTAACAAACATGCTTTAATAAGTATATCTTCATGAATTCACCAAGAGTCGTTGCATTACATATATAATGCATGTGGGCGTAAGGAAGAAGGTGAGATGGAAAACAAAATAACGTCTTCAACGGACCAAATTAATGACTTCACTTTTTTTCTTCAATAGGTTCAAAATTTCCAAAGTTTTGTCTTCAAAATTTCAATAACTAGAGCCATGTGAATTTTCGGGTTCAAATCGTGAAAACAATTACTAACACTTGAATTAGGTTAAACTGTCAATAACCCTCTACATCACACCTCTTGAATAAGGTACGACCCTTTCCCTTTCTCTTCACTGGACTAATCTGCTAATGTGAAATGTTTTATGCAGCGAATTATACTTTAGAATCATGTTAATTAGCAATCATGTCAAAACTCTGCTAATGTGAGATGTTTTATTCATGTTTGATTTTTATATACAAGAGGTATATTTGTAACTATGTCACTATATTTTATAACGATGTTGTATAATATAAGGTACCAAAGTATTAAATTTTAAAATATATAAAATGTATTTGTAACTGAGTTACAAGATACTCTCTCCCTTTCAATTTATGTGGCACCTCAGATTTAGAGATTCAACTAAGTCTATCTTCGACTGTAAATTTTTTATATATATCTTTTAAATATTTTAAATTGTTAATTATTGTGACTTATAATATTTTTTTTAATGCAATTTACAAATATATAAATTTAGTTTCAAGAAATTTAAAGATTTCATGCGCAACTGTTCGACTCTCAAAAAATAAATAATGTCATATAAATTGAGATGGAGGGAGTCAGGTACTCTTCCACTATTTCCATTCACTCATTCTAATTCTAAGTCAGTCAACTCTTGTTTTCTTCTATAGTATACTTTCCACAAATCTAATAAATGTATACTCTTCCTCATATGTAATTAAATGCTCCCTAAATACTTTTCTTTAGCTAAATTTAAGTAAAATTTACAAATTATTAATTTGTTACTCGGATATTAAATGAGCGGTCTAAATTGAATTTTAACTATAAAAATGAAATATTGAATTAGTTGATCAATTCACTAGACTAACATACAAGTCGTAATTCAATCCGTTCAATCTTTATTACATTTCAAATTATTTACTCATTTTCTAATAACTTGCTTAAGAACTTATAAAAAATGTTACATACCAAACCAAAAAAAATTGTTTTTTAAAGAATATTTTGACGATTTTTATTAATCCAATTTTTAAATGTGCTTATTGAACGAATCAAAATTGGTTAAGTTAATATATATAAATAGGTCAACACCACATGTTATTTGAACTGATTGAATAATTATATTTTTATAAACTAATTTTATCGTATCGGACATGTTATATTTCTTGGAAACCATTAGTTCTTGGAAAATTGTAACCAACAGTCAAAACACATGTCGAAGTTCTTCCAGATGAAATGCTGATGTTTATATCAATCAAGGTCTCACTTCTCATTTTTGTTTTTTTAGTGGAATATGATGCATCTAATTTCACCATTTAGGAAAAATTAAATATATGTAGAATAATAAATTAAATATTGTGGAGTAAATTAATTTCTAACATATGTTTTTATTTTCTTATCCCTTAGAGAATCCTATTGGGAGGCTGTATTTGTTATGGAATGTTAAGTTAATTAATTTTGATTGAACAAAATTAGATCGTTCATGTAGACCGATTCGACCCAATATAATATCCCTCCCAATTAGGAAAAGCTAATAGATTTTGAATTAATGATGAACTTTGAAATTACATATAATTTGTGCAACCGCTTCTTTTTCTTGTCAATTCCCCCTTTTCAAGTGGCTAAACTTTAAATATTTTGTAAACCTACACTTAACTTAAATAGTAGCCCAAATAGTGGCTACTTCCAACATCTTTTCAACCCAATTTGTTCTCCTAAAATAGATAGTCTTTGGGTCTTGAGGCCCGGCCCAGTTCACTTTATATTGGTTGAAATAGGAAAATTTGGTAGCCCATAAAATCCATTCTATAAATTTGAATAAAGAATAAGGATCGTTCGGTAGAAGGTATTAGAAAAAATAATACATTTATTAGTTATGATAATATTTATTCTTTATTTGGTACATTTTAAAAATATTTGGTATTATCATAAGTATAACTAACATTCTCTCGGTTTCAATTTGTTTAATCTACTTTTTTTTTGTAGTCCGTGTTAAAAATATTTTTAGCAACTCTTTAATTTCAACTTTTCACATAACATGTTTAATACCACAAGATTAAAGAATATATTGGTATGTTTGACATATCTTTAATTTAAGACCACAAGACTCAACCGTCCTTTTTTTAAAAACTTCATGTTAAGTCAAACACATGCTAAAAACAAATTAAAATTGACGGAGTAGTTAGCAAACCATAGTATTAAATATCAATGTTATAATACATGTATTAGCATGATTAAAAATGCAATTACCTCTAAAAGTGTATAAAGTTAAAGAATATTAAAAATATTTTATACCATACATTATTTTTGATATACCAAACTAAACAGTAACTAATGTTTTGATTAATTGTCGCATGTTCAATCTCTTGAGATATCATCTATGTTGCTTGAACTTTTCAATCTTATTGTCACACTCATGTCAATACATTTACTTTTAAAGTTTCTGATACATACCTATTAATATTTTTAAAAACTTCGAACAACCTAAGGTATCATCGCACCACAAAATTCAATATGTGGTTGGTAGGACTCAAGCGAGTCAATATGGGCTGCTGAACGGGTTAGATAATCAAACCATGAAGTCACATAAATGTTCGTTTAATATTCAAAGGCATATTAGCAATTTTTTATTTTGTATATTCGATCTAGGGATCTTACATAATTTTATTTGATATTTAAACAATATGTGATCGATTATAGTAGGGAAAATGCTATCAAACTTTGTGAAAAAGCTCATCTATGTTGTTCATTTAAAGTTTGACTCATTTATACCATTATTTGTTAACTAAAAAAAAGTTTCGGTTTAAGCAAAATCATTTTTTACATGTGATCAATTATCATTCAATCACGTCATTAATTAAATCATTTTTTAAAAGGAAAAGACTCAAATATGCCATCAGACTTTGAGAAAAAGGCTTATTGATGCAATCCCTTTAAAGTTTGACTCATTTATGCTATTTCAGTTAACAAATAATTGCATGAATGAGCCTTTTCTCAAACAAAAATGACATAGATGAGCCAAACTTTTAATGGATGACATAAATGAACATTTTCTGAAAGCTTGATGATATATTTACGTCTTTCTCCTTGATTTAAAATCACGAGATTCAGAATTTTTATTTATTTTCTTAAATTTTATTTTAAATTATTATAATACAAACAAATTAAAACGAAAGAACATATTTTTCAAAAAGTGTTTATTAAACACTTTCTGAAAAGAAAAAAAAAAGAGTTAAAAAAGGGGTAGTGGTAGGTAGGTAGGTAATTATGTTACCAAACACTAGGAAGGGAACTCAGCCAACAACCGTCCACAACTAGTCTACTATTAAAAACTCCATAGCCCTATGTTGCTCTTCTTTTTTATTATTGCATTACAAGTCACTTTCAACATCCTAATTTGATCTTGTAAGTGCAATCTCACCTTCTTCTTTTGTTTTGTTTTAAGTTGTGCGTATATTCTATCCTCTCCAGATTTCGCTCGTGGAATTATACTAAGCATTTGTATTTAAGATTCTCTTGATTGAAATTGTGTTTTCCTTATAAAGGTTCTTGTTTTGGGAATTTGATTAATCATGGCTCAAGAAACAGTAAATCTTGAACAAGAGGTTAGTTGAAATTTCAATTAAAGGGTATAAAGTTAAGTTCTTTACATGTTTCAATGAATTATCTTCTAGTGGATCTTGATTCTTGAATTCTTTTGATTGTTCATTTCAGGTTGTTTTGGTTGAAGAACTTGGAAATGTTAGAGTTGTTACCTTGAATAACCCAAAACAGTTGAATATCATTTCACCCAAAGTGGTATGTTGAAGAATTTGAATTCTTGAAATTATCTATTTCTAGTTACATCGGATTTAAGTTATATGCATCAATAGTGTAAAGATTTTGTGTGGACCTAGTGAAGAACCTATAGGGTTCAGTAACTTTAGCTTAGATCATGTAGTTGTGGTAAAATGTTGATTCTAAAACAATGAAGTTCAAATTTTGGATTCATCTATGCAAGCTACCAATTTCTCACTTCGTTTCAATTTGTTTGTCTGACTTTCACTTGACACGGAGTTTAAGAAAGCTACCAATTACTCCCTTCTTTTCAATTTGTTTGTCTAACATTTGTTTGGTACGGAGTTTAAGAAAGCTACCATTTACTCCCTTCATTTCAATTGTTTGTCTGGCTTTTCACTTGGTACGAAGTTTAAGAAAGCTACCAATTACTCTCTTCATTTCAATTTGTTTGTCTGACATTCACTTGCTACAGAGTTTAAGAAAGCTATCAATTACTCCGTTTGTTTCAATTTGTTTGTCTGGCTTTCACTTGACACAGAGTTTAAGAAAGCTACCAATTACTCCCTTTGTTTCAATTTGTTTGTCTGGCTTTCACTTGACATGGAGTTTAAGAAAGCTACCAATTACTCCCTTCGTTTCAATTTGTTTGTCTGGCTTTAGCTTGATACGGAGTTTAAGAAAGATACCAATTACTCCCTTCATTTCAATTTGTTTGTCTGGCTTTCACTTGGTACGAAGTTTAGGAAAGCTACCAATTACTCCCTTCGTTTCAATTTGTTTGTCTGGCTTTCACTTGGTACGAAGCTTAAGAAATTAAGAAGACTTTTGAATCTTGTGGTCTTAAACTAAAGATAAAGTAGAATGTACTAAAATGTCTTTTAATCTTGTCGTTTTAAGCATGTCAGGTAGAAAGTTGAAATTAAAAGAGTTGTTAAAAAAGAAAAGAGACATTCTTTTTGAAACTGAAGACAACCGTCAACCAAATTGAAACGGACGGAGTAATACATATCATAGAGATTTGCTTTTAAGTTTTAAGTATCTTGTTAGTGACCTGATTAAGTAAATATAGTTCAGAACATTAGTGTATGTAATAAAACTTTTAATTTCCTTCAAGTAGGTAGAACCGCTGGCAGCGAATCTTGAGAAGTGGGAGAAAGATGAGAAAGCAAAACTTGTTATCATCAAGGTTAGTAATCTGTTTCTGCTCTCCAAAATTTTCAAATTTTATTGTTTCTTATATTATTGTAATCTCTAGCTACTGCTAACAAATGATTGAGATGAGAATTTTGAAAATGTTGTTTAGCCTTGTTTTCGTTTTTCATAAACTGAACAGGGAGCTGGCCGGGCTTTTTCTGCTGGCGGGGATTTAAAGGTGTTCTATAATGGCAGGAATTCAAGTAATATTTTGTAACAGTAAAAAGTTCAGTTGTTTACTTTTGACCTCTGTTGCTTGGACTCTTAAAAAATGTCACCAGGTGCATGTCGGATCATTACTTTTGGAGGATCTGACACTGTGCTGCAGCATTTTCTGAGAGTTCGAGCAACATAGCTTTAGACTATTGAATTACCATTTGTTGACTGGCATTTGGAACTTGTACTTTACAGAGGATTCCTGCCTTGAAGTTGTTTATCGAATGTATTGGCTTTGCAATCACATTCATACATATAAGAAAACCACGGTGCAGTATTCATACGACTCTTCTGAAATCCTTATATTGAAATAGAAACGAGCACATGTTGATTCTGAAAACTTGTCTCTGACTTTCGTTTTATGCACTGTACAGATTGCTCTTGCTCATGGAATCTCAATGGGTGGAGGTGCATCCTTAATGGCTCCAATGAAGTTCTCTGTTGTGACTAAAAAGACGGTCCGTACATATATATCTACTACTGCATATTGTACTTTTAATTCTTCAAGTAATGCATGAACTATAGTGCATCTTACTCTTGTTTTATAGGTTTTCTCCACTCCTGAAGCAAGTATAGGCTTCCACACAGACTGTGGTTTCTCATACATGCTTTCTCGGCTTCCTGGTAGACTCGGTAAGCATTAAAATAGCATCGGGACAAGGAAGTTTGTCTTTACGTTATTTATGTCAATCGAAGAGCCAAGGGAGAATTTGTGATGCATTTACTGTTTATGTAGGGGAATACTTGGGTTTAACTGGAGCGAGGCTGAACGGTAGAGAATTGGTTGCTGCTGGACTTGCAACACATTTTGTACCTCTGGAGGTGAGTCTAATGGACAAAAATCTCTTACTCCAAACACAATTCATAAAAACAAGATTTTATCTCATGGATGACAGAACACTATATTTTCCTTAAATTCATTTCCATGTAGTGGACCAGGCATACGTTTTAATTGGAATATCGTATCATGTAATAGACCGTGGATAAGCTTCAACTGGAATATCCAGAAGATATCAGATTAGAAAACCACCTTAATTATACATTGGATAGCCAAAATACATATCTCATTGGATAGTTCCTCTTGTATGCATAAACTAACAACACTTTTCAACCTATAAGTGGTTAGTACTCGAGTAGATCCTGCAAATCCAGAATGAACTATAATACCTTCTCCAGTTCTTCTACATGTTGATAAGCTTCTATGTACATTATTTAATTTGAAATTATTCAAATCCAGGATTATTTCCACTTGAGTCGACTTAAGTCTCTCCCCCTGAATAGTCTTGGCTCTAGTAAAGAGAGAATCACTCCCTCCTGTACTGTGGCTTCATAGGGCAACCCCCTTGACGCTCTTATGGCCTTTGCCTTTGGCCTTGAATTGCTTTTTCTTTTTTTTATTGAATGGATCCACCAGAACAAAATTCACTTGATTGATACATGTACATACCGCGAAGAGGCCCTTCGGGCAGTGCCCTTAGAGAATGCTTTCATCTAAGGTTTGAACTGCCAACCAACTCTTTCGACTGTCTGATTTCAGACTGGAATGAGCCATCCAATAAAGCTGACTAATGGAAGCAAGGGCTGAGTTATTCTCTCATAAACCACTTTATCAACAAACGTTGTTTGATTTGTCTCTCGTCAAATTCCCTAGTTCATAGTAGGACTTTTATGCCAGTCAGCCAGAAAGTCAACATAGTCCCTGCAGATGGATGAAGCACAAAAAATTTAAAACATTAAGTACAGAAAATTTTAACGGTGTTCAATTTTGTGAATGACTTGAGATTGTATTTTCTGTTCTTTGACCAATTATAGAGTTAACTCTATTTGCTATTTAAAATGTCAGAAACTGCCAGAGCTAGAGAAGCACTTACTAAACTTAAACACTGGCGACGAGGCTGCTGTCGGATCTGCAATCAAGGAATTCTCAACAGACGTTCAGATCGATGAAGAAAGTATCTTGAAAAAGTAACATTTGTCATAATTAATGTACTCTATACTCTTTCATCAAGAAAATCAAGAGTAACATATGTTAGCTCATGCAGGCAATCAATAATTGATGAGTGCTTCTCCAAGGATTCTGTTGCGGATATTATCAGTTCATTTGTAAGACAATTCTTCACAGCATTGTAAACATCATGATTTGTGAGAGATATAACATAGATAACTCGATGGTTTCTTTCTTTTCAGGAAACTGAGGCAGGCAAAGAGGGAAATGGTTGGATTGTGCCGGTGCTTAAAGGCCTAAAACGGTCATCCCCAACAGGTCTAAAAATCACTCTAAGATCGGTTAGTTCCTCCTTTTTGTTTCATACAAAATCAGTCAATACTTTCCTTCCCGGATATGGTGATGGTTCATATAATCTTTCTTTTCTGAGTCCTTATAGTCTATCATAGAGTAGACCATCGAAATGGTCACATTCCCTTTGTATTTGATACAGCAGCTCTCAATCTTCAAACTTGTCTCCGTGTAAAGAAGCCAAGGCATTCAAACTTATGCAAAATAGCACCTAACCGTGAATTAGGACAAAGTTCTTTCATTTGAATTCTAGTGGAGCAGACTATGCTCATTCGACTTTTCCTGTTACTAGTAGGTTCATAGTGATACTGGCTATTGTGCGGACAACATCCGTGCTCCTAATAAGTTGTAGACAGTAATTGCTTTGAATGATATGGTGAAAATGTTACATCAGTTGTACAGTTTGAGTTAAAAGGGAAAGATATGCTTGACTTGTTATGCGTTAAACCGAATCCTGTGATGCATATTTAGTAGCAATTTGACGAGTTTTTGGATTCCTATCAATGTTACATTGCTAATCCTTTTGATCAAAAGAGTTGCTTCTCTTATGCTGTATACTCTGCATTGTCTTATATATGTTCGAATATTTTCAGATTCGGGAAGGGAGGAAACAAACCTTATCTGAATGTCTGAAGAAAGAATTCAGAATAACAATAAATACACTAAGAGCAAGAATATCTGGTGATGTCTATGAGGTAATCACTGAAAAATGCTGTTCAGCTTTCGATATAATTGATCTTCTCGAATCTAACTTGCATTCCCTCTCATATTATGAAGGGTATCAGAGCTCTTACCATTGACAAGGACAATTCTCCGAAAGTATGTCTCTCTCACTCACACATTTTCGGGGACATTTTGTGTTTCTAATTATGTCACATTCTACATTTTGGGAAATTAAAGCATAATGGATTTGAATGTGATTATACTAACTTTACTCTCTCTTTGCGTCCTCTCCACCTTGGGACGTTGTTATCTAACCTGCAATCATCCTCAGTGGGACCCTTCAACTCTTGAAAACGTTGAGGACGAGCAAGTCAACCTTGTATTTGAGCCATTTGAAGAAGATTTTGAGCTCAAGGTTTCGGAAAATGAACAAGACAGGTATGAACTGGTGCAAGTTTCATTTGCATACTGTATATACGATTGTTCTTGCTTAACGTTGTATCTGAGAAAAGAAGGACTCGTGAGTAACTTCATCGTTGAACATGATCTGATCAACAGGTGGGATGGAAAGTATGAAGATTCAGCATATTGCCATCAGTGAAAAATCAAAGTACACGATCAGTTTAACAGCGTTAGCCGTTGGTCTTATAGTCTTTGTCAATAAACTCGATTTTCGGAAGAAATTGAACTGTTCTACATTGTTCACATTTAACTATGGTTTTCTTGCTACTTATATTTCTCTTTACATTTACAAGAGAAAGAGAAGGATATGTGTTCTGTTATATTTTCAAAAAATTATTATAAAGTTCTTCATATTCAAGCTGTTAGAACTCTGTTTGGATATATATATCTATAGACCATAGTCTATACTTTTGGGTGTGTGATTTCAGTTTAATATAGTGAGAACATATTATATTCTATATTTTATAAATTAATTGTCTTGATTTTTAATTACACATAATTGGATTGAGTAATAATGATGGAGTAACGAAAAACAATTTTTGTAGCTAAACAACAAAACTCGTTGCTAATTCTACTCCGTGACATATTTTCGTTAGCTATGAACAAAATAGGACCGGACTAATATTGCTTTTGCTATGAACAAAATAGGAACAAAATTTGTTGCTAATTCTACTAAGTTCATACATGTAACATGATTAATATTGCTTTTGCTTGAGAATCTTGCCAAACAACTCTTGAGGCAAAGAAAAAGGATGCTTCTAAGCTTCTATTAACGGTTGAGTATGAAGGGTTACTTGGACTATTTGTGTAAGTTATTTAAAATAGTTTAGGTTAATAAGAAGTGTTTAATAGGCTATTTAGGTTTTAAAAAGGGTATTTAGGTAATTTCCTTTTAATATATATATTTTTTTGAGGTGGAGGGTGGGGGGTGTTCCATCTTTAGTATAATATAGAAATAAATACCCTTTTATAATAGCCGTCCACCTAACTAATTAAACTAAAAATAGTTGTCTGACATATAATATATGTATAATAATCCATTTATAATATGTATATAATCTATGTATATTGGCTAGAAAAAGTATCGTATATATCAGGCACATACAATATTGTAGAAATCATGAAATTATTTACTTCTTCTTTGGGATCAAGTACACAAACCTCACAAACAAAGCAATTCAAAGCAAAAAGACAATTCTTTCTTTAGAATAGGTGATTCCTCCTAAAGAAGTTGCTTCAACTCATGTATTACATGATTCCAAGAATTTTAGTAAAACCTTTTTTTGTCTTCTTTATATATATAAGTCTTTATTAATAGTATATATCACAAATTTTCATCTCCTTAAGGACAAAAACTACCTTTTTAAGGTTCTTTGTCTTTATTACTTACTTTCTTCATTTTTTGTGCTTTATATATTTATCTCATTTGACTTGCTTTTATTTTTTCTCCATCTTAGGTGAAAAATGGGTCCACGTTTGTTGCATGGGACTCTTCATGCTACAATTTATGAAATTGATAAGATAAGGACCGGTTGTGCTGATTGTTGTGGACCGGTAAGTTTTTCGCTCGAACTATGTATACATATAAAAAAAGAATTTTAACTTGAGTTAATGGTAAAAAAATATATTTGAAGTATCATGTTTTTGTAAGTTTCCAATTTGAATTATAAGGGATTTGTTTTTCCTACTTGAATTATTACTAGCTATTCATCTATACATACATTAACTGTCGGTTGTTTTCTTTTCCTTCCTGAAATATCACCATCGTTCAGATGGGAAAAGAGAACAACGGATAGTTGAGGTGTGTTTTGAAAAAAATAATTGATGATAGTTAAGGTACGTAGTAAAAAAGAATACCTAATAACACCTGCATTATCAGATAGAAAACTCACAAAAACAGGATATTTCAAATATACTTATTACCATTAATTATCTCTTTTAAGTTTATTCATACAATCACAATTATTCTGATTCCATCAATTTTAAATACCAAATCCACCTCTATAATTTGACAATAAGCAATGAAAAAAAGAGAGAAAAACAAAGAAAAATTTGACTAGTCAATTGATTCATGTACTAGTTTAGTCATAATTGCACATGGTTAAGAGGCATATTTTTGTAGTAAAACTATGAAACCATAGTTTAAATTTTAATATTAATGAACTCATTCAATCTTTTTATGATACCTTCTAGTGAACTAGATGTATTAATGGTGATGAGTATGACTGCTCATGGTGTATTCCAAAGTATCAAAGGTTTTTGAGGCTAACACCTTCCAATTACATGATTTAAGATATTAAAGAGTTTATAATCGCACCTATAGAATCTAAGCTTTTTGAAGTGCGATTAGGTGAGGGTAGATCTTTCGTTGTAGCGAATAAGAAAGATACAAAGGTGCATGCCACACTCACGAGAGACATATTATTGTTGATTAATTATAACTTGGAGTAATATTTTGCATACATAGAAGGGTTGTGTGCCTTAGAAATTTATTACTCATATAGTATAGTAATTCAAGATATAAAAAGGACAAAAATTTAGCCATGTGACACAAAATCTTGTTGCTTTATTTTCCCATGGAGAAGAAGCAACATATAGCTAATGAAAATATTCGAACAAATTTACTGTTTACTTTTTCTAATATATATACATAAATTATACCTCATTATACACGATCATACACATATTATACATATACTATACATCTGTCAGCTATTTTTAGTTCAATCAGTTATAGAAATTACTAAAATCTAAAATCAATGAAGTGTGATGCCTAACAAGTGTTGATTAAGGTTGATGACATTATATTAGTACAAATGAATTCTCAATATAATGGTGATAATACATATGTATGTGCTTATTAATATTTGATCCATTTTAGCCTCAAGCATTTTTCTAATCTCCATATCTTTACTTATAGACATCTCCCCAGAAATTAACCAAAAGAGTTTTGAACAATGTCAAGAAATTGTTCTTCTGCGCGCCAAAGGTACCGTCTTTAATATAATTAGTTTGTTGTTGTATCTGTCCCAATTTATGTGACATACTTTCCTTTATAGTCCGTCTTAAAAAGAATGTCACTTCTCTATAATTGGAAACAGTTTAACTTCAAAATTACCATTTTACCCTTAATGAAATGATTTATAGTCGCACAAACTGTCAAGAAGTACAACTCTTCGTTTCTATCTTAAACTTTGAGTCAAATCAAATTGTGTCACATAAATTGGGACAGAGAAAGTTCTATCTGTTATCCATTTTAAACCTTTTTTCACAATGTGTTACAAATTTTGCAGATTTCTGCTACAAAACTTTATGCAACCATAGATTTAGATAAGGCTAGAGTTGGAAGAACTAGAATCGCGGAAAATGAGCCTTCCAACCCTCATTGGAATGACACATTTCGATTCTACTGTGCTCATGAGGTTTCTAACATCATATTTACAGTAAAAGATGAGAATCCTGTTAGTGCAACACTAATTGGAAGAGCTTATCTCCCTGTTGAGGAAGTCTTGAATCGATATATAGTCGATAGATGGGTACCTATAGTAGATGAAGAGAGGCATCCGATAAGTGGTCATTCAAAAATCCATGTAAGGTTGCAGTTCTATAGCGTAAAGCAAGACAGTAATTGGTCTAGAGGCATTACCTCCCCTGCATTTGGAGGAGTCCCGTATACGTTTTTCAAGGAGAGACAGGGGTGTCAAGTTACACTTTACCCCGATGCAGACATTTCAGACGATGATATCACAAATTATCTCAAGTCACAAGGACTTTTCGAACCTCAGAGATGTTGGGAAGATATTTTTGATGCAATCAACAATGCAAAGCATATGATTTATATAGCCGGATGGTCTGTGTATACGAAAATTACCTTGATAAGAAATCCAAAAAGGCCAAAGGTAGGCGGAGAACTTACTCTCGGGGAGCTCCTGAAAAAGAAAGCAAGTGAAGGAGTTAATGTTCTTTTGTTAGTTTGGGATGATATAACTTCAGATGAGGTACTAAAAAGAGATGGACTAATGTCAACTCATGATCAAGAAACCGCGGATTATTTTAAGAACACAGATGTCCACTGTTGTTTATGTCCGCGTAATGCTGATAGTGGAAAGACAGTGATTCAGGGGTTTCAAGTTGGTACAATGTTTACTCATCATCAAAAGACGATCGTTGTAGACACTGAAATTCCAGGAGGGATGTCAAATAAAAGGATGATAGTAAGTTTTCTTGGTGGTATTGATCTTTGTGATGGACGATATGATACTCGAGATCACTCATTATTCAGGACATTGGACACAGTGCATAAGCAAGATTTCTATCAGCCTACCTTTCCAGGCTCTTCAATCGCGAAAGGTGGTCCAAGAGAGCCTTGGCATGACATTCATTGTAGGCTAGAAGGGCCCGTTGCGTGGGATGTCTTGTATAATTTTGAGCAAAGGTGGAGGAAGCAGATTGGAAATAGATTTATCTACTCAATGAATGAGCTTGATAAGTTTATTATTCGTCCAACGGAAGTTACAGCATCAAGAGATAGAGAAACCTGGAATGTTCAAATATTTCGGTCTATTGATGGTGGTGCTGTTACTGACTTCCCTGTAAACCCCGAAGAAGCTTCTGAGGTAGGCCTTGTTACTGGGAAAAACAACGTCATTGATCAAAGTATCCACGATGCATACATTAGTGCCATTCGTCGAGCTAAGAACTTCATTTACATTGAAAACCAATACTTTATTGGAAGTTGCTATGGTTGGAAGCCTGCAAATGATATCAAGCTCGAGGATATCGGAGCTTTGCATCTTATCCCAAAGGAGATCTCACTTAAGATTGTGAGCAAGATTCAAGCAGGGGAGAGATTTACGGTCTATATTGTTCTACCGATGTGGCCAGAAGGTATACCGGAAAGTGATTCTGTTCAGGCAATTCTGGATTGGCAAAAAAGGACAATGGAAATGATGTACACAGACATATGCAATGCCCTTAAGGCCAAGGGAAATACTACTGCTGATCCTAGAGAGTACTTGACATTCTTCTGTCTTGGAAACCGTGAAGTCGAAAAGCTTGGAGAATACAAACCTCCTCAGAAACCAGTTCCTGATACTAATTATGCAAGAGCTCAAGAATTCAGACGCTTTATGATCTACGTTCATTCAAAAATGATGATCGGTGAGTGAACAATTTCAATTTGTCTTACTTTCCTTTTTAATCTGTTTCGGAAAGAATATCTCTTTCCTTTTTTGAACAACTCTTCAATTCTAACTTTCCATGACATGTTTAAGTGATACATTCTACACATCTTTAGCTTAAGACCACAATATTCAAAAGTCTTTTTTACTTTCTTAAACTCCGTCTCAAGTCAGAAACCAGACAAACAAATTGAAACGGAAGGAGTACCAATTTTGCCTCTATTGATCATTTTGATCAAACTAATGTTTGCTTCTTTTGTTCTTTCTTGAAGTTGATGATGAATACATTATAATTGGATCTGCTAACATCAATCAAAGGTCAATGGATGGTGCAAGAGATTCTGAGATTGCTATGGGTGGCTACCAACCATATCATCTTGCATCTAATCAACCACCTAGAGGGAAAATCTACGGTTTTCGAATGTCCTTATGGTGTGAACATCTAAACTATGCAGATGACTCTTTCGCGGATCCCTCGAGTCTAGAATGTGTTAGGAAAGTAAATAGCATGGCTGATGAAAGCTGGAAACTTTATTCAAGTGATACATTTGATCTAGATCTTCCAGGCCACCTTCTTCGCTACCCTATCGATATTTCGAACACAGGACAGATTACAACACTTCCTGGATTCAAGTTCTTCCCAGACACAAAAGCTGCTATTCTTGGCAACAAATCTCAGTATCTCCCACCTATTCTCACTACATAATGTGCACTTGTATAGCATGGTACAAAAAAAGAACATGTAATATTTGTAAATGTGACACTTTGGAATTATCCTTTTGAGTAACATTTACTACTTACCAAAAATTACAAGTAATCACACTACAAAAAACAGGTCGAAAACCGATGGACTCAACTTGTCAGAAAAATACATATTTAGCGGTAATTAAGCTATTGCCGTTAAAGATCAGACTATTTATATATATGCACATGAAATGTTTATATAAATCAGAAAAGATTACATAAATCATAATCAAAATCATATAGAGATACTAATTGTTGTTGATGATACTCTACATAGTTATAATAATTATCAGACTCCAATAATAACCATGATTCTATTCTCTTATATTCTTCACAAAAATCCAATTCTTGGCTTACTTGATCTTGAGGTGGTGTAGATGATGAAGAAATAATTGAACCATTATTATTTCCAGTTAACTGTTGAACAAGATTCTTGAAATTACAAGACTCAGTAATATATACTTTTGGTTTCAACAATTTTATCAATTTGTTGAAGTCATATTTCTTCTTCTTTTGATATTGAGAATTATTCATTATGACTTTCTTCCCCATATATGTATGTTGCCTAGAACAAGAAAATTGTATTTTTGGTTATTTACTTAGAAATTTACAAAGTTTTCACTTGTTTTTCTTTGCTTCTAACGAAGGGATCATAAGTGGAATATATATATATATATGAGAAGGGAAAGAGATTATTAGTTGAAAGAAGGAAAAAAAGAATTGGTATTTACAAAAGATGCTGAAAATGATGTTTATTATACACTAAGGTGTGAAAATTAGAGTCTTTTAGCTATATTTTTGTATGTTTCACTTGTGTTTTGAGTTTGAATTCATGTACTTTATGCATAATATGTGGATTTTCATGTTTAGGATATGATCCTGGTTCAAATTTCTTATTTTGCCACTATCTTCGAATTTGAGGTATCACATACTTGCAATTTTTATAGTTCTTTAGTTTAAATTTCTGACTTCGTCTCAGTCATCGAATATTAGGATATATTTGATCTTGCATTCTTTTAGAATCCTTTAGTTCAAATTCTTGACTCTTGCTAATTACTATCTTCGAATTTAAAAAATATCGACACGCGTTCTTTGTGTTTTTTTTTAGAATGCTCTTGTCAATAATTTTTAACTTTTCCACAACCTCGACCTCATGATTCTCAACCCCGTATTGTGCCTATCTCTTTCCATCCATATGTGTCTACACATTTTTTTTGAACTTATTAAGATTATGCTAAGAATTGTAATTACATGGATTGATGGTTTGTTTTTTTGTATTATAGGCAATTAACTGTAGACTTTAGCCAATTATGAAATAGAATAATAAATCAAATAACACAGTTGTCTTATTATGCTGGTACTTGCATCCAAAGTTAAGAGAAGATTAAATAAAGAGACAAGGTGAAAACACCTTCAAATTTGACGCGAATTATTACTTACTATATATAGTACTAAAAACACCCCTACACTTGGCAAAAGTTAGATTTTAATCAAAAATATTCATTCTGTTAGTTCTATGCAGCCTTCACACTCCTAACTGGAGGTGAGTTCACTGCCTTTCCCACATGGCAGCTTAGGGTCACGGGATTGTCTTAATATAAGTTCAGACAAGAATAGGGGGTAAGGGTAATAGGATGCTCGTAAAGTTAAAATGGGCCAAGTGATTTTCCAGAACAAGTTTAGGGGGTAATTTATGTATTTCTTCATGTCTTCAGCATTTAGCCAGCTAAAAGACAGAAATGTAACATAAAAATTAAAACTTTAAATAAAATTGAACCAAAAAAAAGGCAACACTAAGCTTTTTCCCCGTAGACTTGAGCTCAGGCAAATACTTCATTCCTACCCTTTTCTGCAGCAGCAGTTCTTCACTCCATCACTAATTAGCCTGCAATTACCCCTAAAAAAGATTTGAAACAAGATGAGGGAGTTAGTTAGTAGCCATACCAAATACACTGTTCACTGAGATTAGTAGGAGAGGAAAAAAAGAAAAGTTTAAATATTCAAGATCGAAAGAAAACTAAATTAGTTGCACCAGAAAAATATTTGTTTATGATTTAAGATGTAAAACACCCACAACGATTTAGCACGGAAAAGATTATGGTATGGAAGTGATGAAAAACTGCCACAAGTAGGAAAGTATGATTTACAAAAGATTAGAAAGAACACTAACATGATGTTTTAGTAGTCTTCATCTTCGGAATAAGAGTCATCGTTGTATTGGTCATATATCTGATATTCTCCAAGACTCTGATCATCTTGCACTTCATCCGTCCCAGCTGTACTCAATGGAAAATTGCCAAAGAGCTCTTGCAAGTAATCTCTTGAAACATTATCGTGGTTTGTATCTGTGTAGCATATAGGAAACTAAAATTGCCAACAAAATCCTTGGCACACAATGCTAAAGGTTGATAAACCAGAAGTTGATCACTAGAAGACCCTAGAAAGGAAAAGGCAAAAGGAGTATGACTCTAAACCATAAAATCAGACCTTGAAGGAAAAGGCAAAAGGAGTGTGCCAATTTTCTTGCAGGTTTACTGATCATTCAACTAATCCCATCCATCAGCATGTGCAAATAAGAGAAGAATGATATAATAAATATGGTCTTATTCCAAGGATACGTGGATCATGTAGAGAGGCATCCCCTTCCTGGACAGCCTAAGAAGACGATGCATCAGGTGACTTCATAATGAGGAATGCTTATTACAAATTACTTGTGAATGCATCCCATATATATATATGAACTTACAAGGTCAAGAGATTCATATGCATCCATCTCCTCTTCAACATTATCATCATCAAACTCATCTTCATAATCTTCTAAATCATCAGGTTCATCAACGTCATGGTTTTCTGCTTGTTCATCGACTTCATTGTTTTCTGCATCTGACATTTCAAGGAACTTATTAAGAGAAAATACTTGAGTTAAGGCACTGATATTACTAAAATGACAACTAGTTGGAAGATAAAATATATCAATAGTAAGATTAAAATAAAATCCAGAAGTTTGAAACACTTCAGAGAGCAAATCAGCTGTAGGAATAATTTTAGCTTTAATATTTACAATTCAGAAGTTTCCAAAAATACGAAAGTTAATTACATTAACAATTAAGTTTCCAGATAGATAATTATGTCAACACTTAAAATTCATAAAATATACTACAAATAACACCGACTGCTTTAAACCTTTATTGACTTTTTCTTGCTCTTCCGGTCTTGCAACTTTCAAATAAGTATGAGTCCTCTTTGACTTTTCGAAGCGGATGGAAATAGAATTTAGTAAAGACTCAGCACGGGGATGAGGGCATACTGACATAAATCTCACATCAATACAACGTCTCAAGCAATCAACAGTATGAAAGGAGAACCATCCTGTTACACTCTGCAAATTAAATAGTCAGAGGAAAAGTATCACTGGAGATTTATTCAGTATTTGTCAGAATACACAAACATGGAAGCATTCAAGCAAATCGGAGTACAACACACACACACACCCAACCCCCAGGAAGCAAACAATCAATTGTCTCATGCACATAAGAAGGAACAAGGCAGAGCATGTTAGATATAATTAAAGAAGTTCATTATTCATAGTAATACATCCAATTTGAGAACCAAAAGACACAAAGAAAAAAAAGGTTAAAGAATAGGGAAATATCAAGAGGTAACATGAACCTTAGCACAGCTAAAAAAGGAAGTAAAACGATCAGTCTCTAGTGGACAAATCTGTTTGCTTCTCTTCTACACCAGATTGACTTCTAATCCTCAAGATTTTCAAGTCAATTGATTTAATTATCTTTCAGAATAAGAGATCTTTCAAAAAGAAACATGACTTTTGACAATATGTGCATGAGTGCAGCACACACAAATATATTAATATCTCAAAGATAGCTTCACACATTTTCATTTCTCGACTCACTCTATCAGTAGTTTACACAGTGAATCACACAAGTCTTTTTTAACTTTGGCAAGGAAAGGCAACCAGGAAATTTGCTACATGGGCATCATAAACTCCAATCATACTGAACAACTAAATGCTAATGTTGTTTCTGATTTGCAGAAAGCAGGGGCATCATGAGCCCCACAAACCATCCATGCATCAACATATAGTGCATACAGTAGCAAACTTACATTTCATAAACCTGAGAAAATATATAGGATTCTCATTGAGAAACAATTTTTTACTAAATGATAACATACATTGCAAGTTTTTTCCTTTGACGGTTTTCTGATTTCTTGTTGAATGTAATCATCCTTGAGTTCACAAAGCTGCAATGCTAGCTGACATTTACATGGAAAAACACGGAAGGCACATATATCATCCCATCTATGTTGCAATCTGTAGAAAAAAGAAAATACGGCATAAAAAATGGTCTATTATTTAGCTATCATTATCCACTAAGACCAAATCAAATCAGATTTATGTAAGATCATATTGGCTAGTTGAGTTGGATACCAGACTTAATTTAATTGTTTCCCAGTTAAACGACATGAATAGAAAAGCAAACATATGAGAACAAGCAACTGCAGAAAAGAAGTTAGCAACTGCATTTATTCATTCTCTGTTGGATTCTATCAATACACATAGAAGAGGTGTTAAACTTGTTGCTCCAAGGGTGTGGCCAAGTAGACAATGGTGTGGGTTGAGAACCATGAAGTTTCAAGTTCAAATCCCAGAGGACTAAGTGTTTTCTTCCCATCTGTCCAAGCCTGAGCAGACAGAGTTACCCAGTACGTGTGTGTTGGTGAGTGAGTAGGAACCCTGTGAAATTAACGCAAGTTGGCCCAGACGCCATGGTTATCAAATTAAAAGGTGGTGTTAAGTTGTGAAATTAATAATCGTTTTCATTTGAATGTAATTCAGACACTCTCTAAAACTCTATGCGGCCATAACTGCATAACCAAAGCAGAGGTTGTTTTACAGAACAATCTCTAAACATAAGGCTCTCTCCTGGTAGGGATTCATAGATCACGAGCGATAGGAAATGATTGCAATCTAAATACACCGTAAGGCCAGAGACGTGATTGTTTTTTTCATGTTAGCTTTAGCTGAATAAGCTAAAGAATTGTTTTAAATTTTATCAATTTATTGAACTTAATAGCTCGCCAATATTTATTCCAGTTTAGTTAGAAGAACACAACTCAAATAACATGTAATCCCTTTCGCATCTAAAACCAGAGAACATATCTTGAGGTACTTCTGAAAAATCCAAAAGTGCACTTCGCACAACACAAACACGATTCTTTCTATTTTAGATAATGTAAGCTTAAAGATGGATAAGATTCACTTTGAGATAAAGATAACAGCATTCCTACCTACAAGAGTACAGAGAGCTCAGAGAGTTTAAATTTTAAAGAACACGTATATATGAGTTGTGAATGGATTCTGTACCCAGACGACAAACGGCTCTCACAGTAGCTTCGTAATTCATGGTGCACTCGGAAATCAATATTCTGGTATCTGTTAAGCAAAATGCAAGATGTAAGCCATTTGGCATGATGAAGAGTTCAAAAGAAACCACAACATTAAATAACATGTGAGAATTGATTCTGAGTACCTTAACGCTTAAGCAATACTAGGTCAAGAAAAATGCATATACACACAAATGGATCACATAGCTCTGTCGAAAATAAAGATGTTGATATGGGAAAAAGAATTAGTAGGCCCTTGGCAAAAAGTGATTAGTATTTAGAGAAAGGAAGAGAACTGTTTCATCAAAGAGCATATAATAAAATGAAGTCGAGAAAGTTGATATTTGTATGGACCCACATATTAAAGGAGAAGACAGTTATAAAAGGGTAGAAACCTATTCTCCCTCTTATTTTACACACAAAAGCAACTGAAAGCAAAAAGTATCAACTTTACTTTCTTCCCCATTTTCCTATACTTTTTCTTCCTTTCCTTAGTTTCCTAACAAGAGAAAAAACTTACAAAAAAAACAGGTTTACAAAATGGCACAGAGCTAAGAGATATAAAGTTCTCTCTTTATCCCACCTGCGAGGAAAAGGAATCAGCTTTATTTCAGAAGAAGAAGAAGACAAATGGGGAGGGCCAAAGATAGAGGGGAACACCGGAAAAAGTGGCATTCCATCTCTAGGATAGATCACACTTCTAAATCTGGTCAGTTTCAAGATGCATGTCTGAACTTTTTTCACCTTAAGTCCTAAACTGTGTGCAGTCATAGGATTTCTGTACCCCCTCCTAACCTCTCACAACTGCAGATATCATCTCTTCAAGCAAAAACTTACAGTTTTTCCAAGGTTTGTATGGATATAAGATACACAACCGAACAATGAACAAGCTAGTAAAAGATACATTTCAGATGACATATATGACACAACCTCTAATAAATCAGGAAACGAGGGGAAAAAAACTCAGAAAGCATTACCAGTGAATAGTGAACACATATCACTTTGTGAGATCCACAAGGAAAACACTTTTTTGACAAGTAAAGAGTGAAAATATATAAGAAAGGATTATTGTTACATTCTTACATGCGGGATTCAGGATCCTTCCGAGGATCATAACCTTTTTTTATCCAGAATCTACGGAAAGGCCCATTCAAAAAGTAATATGCTACTCCACAAAGAAGCCTGCATAAATTATGGAGATAGACCAAAACTTCATACTAGCAATATTCATTTCCAAGACATAATTAAATAATTCAATCCATATAATAGAAGTGAAGACTGTATAAGAATTGCAAATGCTACCTTTTTAGCATGTTATCTCGAAATTTCAGACCCCCATCATGTAAGCGCTCAGCTAATGACTCTTTGGGCCATATTTTACGTTCTTCAAACAATTCAGATACTGCCTTCTGCCATCTCCAACGATCTGAGCCCTGAGGAATGTACTTTTCCCAATCCACTGGCTTTGGAATCTGTATGAATGTTAAGCAGAAAAACAAGCTGCAATACAATCTTGCTGCAGAATGACACTACTGTTTTACATGTATATTTTTGTTGAATAATGATATTATCCACTTTTTCAAGATAATATAATCTTCAGACTTCTCCCCAGGGATGATGAGAAGTATAATAACTGGCTGGCAGGCTGCAGAGTCAGTAATGAAAGAGCTAGTGATCCCAGCCATCATTTGTTAATGAATCTCACCATGATTTTACCTAGTCTTCAAAGCTTTCCACCCTTTCACTTCAAGATACGTATTTCAAAATTGATGAAGAGTGTCAAAGAGAGAACCACTTCCATTCATGGTGCAAGATAATGAGTGATACATGTGTGTTGATTTAAATACCAGAGTCTAACTACAAACAAATTGAAAGGAGTAGATTTAAATACCAGAGTCTAACTACAAACAAAGAACACAGAGATGCATTGCAGAACTTAAGGATATCTTTGATAGTAAAATCAATTGCAAGACTCGGCTCCATCTCCCTCTACATCGAAAAAGAAAATAAAAATTCATCAGTAAGATACTAGTGTGATATGTATTTGAAGTATGTATATAGTATGTCAAGTAGAAGAAAACAGAGTATGTCAAGCATGCAGCTCTATAAACACTAAGGAAATTGAAGAAAACTAAGGCAGAACAAAATAATTCATAATGGTCTTATCACATATGAAGACTAATAAGAAAGAGATGGAAAAAAAAACAATTAAAAGATCCAAGAAAATAAGTCAAAACATAGAGAATAAAAGACAAAACAAGGTGAAAATGACTGACTACCCTTGTGTTGTTTGTAGAGAAGCAAGAAATGGATCAATGAGTAGAAATAAGTGGAATCGATTATCCATACATTGTTCATGAGGTCCTCAAAATGTTCTTAAAGAGGATCAAGATTCTTCAGCTAACGCGTGCTCATCCCTCTTGCAAACTTCATAATTCTACCTAAGTTTTTTTAAGGCGTTCTACCTATGTTGGTATTACGTTTGGGATTACTTCAATATCTTACGATTATATCCATATATAGAGTTGGAAGCTTTCTGGCCAAGGTTTGCAAGCATTATGGGGGAAAATGATATTTCTTCCATTTATCAAATTAACTTATATACAGTTCAAGTATCTTTATTTTTATTTTTTGTTACATGAGCTAATGTGACTTACATATAAAGTACATGAATAAATACTTGTAGCACAGACGAGGTAAATCTTGGTATATCAGAAGAATGCAAAAGCGAAGGAGTTCTGCCGAATTGGCAAATTGCAAGAATATTTTTTTGGAGTGATAATTGGTAAGGATAGGTCCTCTAAAATACTCATATCCCATCAAAGCATCTGTGGTTCCTTTCTAAAATACTTATAATTTCTTCAGTTTGACAGCAAATGCTTTGATGGGATTTCAACTCCAACTCACTCTCTGAAATCAAGATGTCTTGTTCTTTGGTTCTGTTGGTACTATAGTTTTTGAGAAAGAAAAAAAACTATAGTACCAACAGAACCAAAGAACAAGACATCTTGATCTTTGGTTCTGTTGGTACTAGAGTGTAAATAGTATTGACAGGTTTTTGGACTCTGTTAGCTCCTTGGTTTTAGTTTAGACTTCACTGTCATTGAGCTAACCAATTTTTGTATTTTTCACATAGCATCTTCCTGATGCTTTTCAGTGACAACTCTTTACTTCATCAAAAAAAACAAATTAAGAATGCAGAACATTTAACATACAGAGGAGAAGGATTTAACCTTTTATTGGTCTTTCAACATGCGCCAGATCAGTAATGACCATTAACTAGAGCTAGATATCTCTAAAAGAAAAAATGATATTCCTGTAGACTCAAGACACGGGATAAGAGAGTGCATCAAAGGTAATCCAGTGTCCAGAATTACTCTAACATGGAACTATGAAGACAGACTTTCCTTGTTAAGAAATGTACTACTGCCTAGGAAACATGACATAGGATCTACAGTGCTCTTGTTAGATTGATTGAAAAGATTAAAATAAAAATGCAGAAAACATTTGACTGAAAATAACGAATTTAAATAAGAGAGAATTCTTCCATGCAGACAAAAGAAATTACCTCCCAATTGTGTCGTCCCTCTTGTTTTCTTTTCGAGCCCAAGGTTGTACAAGATTTTAATCTGAAATTTCAAAATGTTTAAAATTTTCCAATAGGAACATACCTCTCATAAAGAGAATGATTAACTAAGACAAGAAAAGTGGTCTGCATCAAATAACCAATTGTGGTGAGACAACTAATGTTACATACACTTCATTTGCCTCCAACTCAATCAACTGTCATGAGTAATACATGCAAATCCTCAAATTACACTAGGATCGTGCTAAAAAATGTACCAACCAAAACAGATACTTGCGCCCCCAGCAAATACATACCCATACGAAGTCTGTGAAACATCTGAGACAACAGTGGAGGAAGAGAAGAAAAGCAGCAATTTTTCCACTAACAGCAACTCAGATAGAGAAAGAGACAGACAAAATGAGAGAGCTATAGACAGAGACGATAAAAGTAGTGCTTGCTAAAACCATGGTGCAACAAGAAAATGTGTACATGTATACAATATCTAAAAGTTGAAATTCCAAAAGAAGATATTAACAAGCCAGAGCATCTTACACAATATTATCAGGCATATCTTTTGAGGCGAACAGAGGGGGTAGTAATATCATCAAATCCTCCTGATCAACATCCATAAGACCTCCCTTCTCTACAAGCAGTAAACTCAAGAAATTAGGTATCAGAACAGAGAATTTCCACATTTTGAGATTGCAGGAATAATGAAAGAATGGCTGACCAAATTTAGGTTCCACCTCTGCCCACTGTCTCTTTTTCCTTCTTGCATCATCAGCATGAACGGCGAGAACATGCTGATAGTCTACCATTCCTTTGAAAGCAGCACAATTGTGCATGCAAAAGAAAAAAGGAAACAAGAATTTAGAAAGTTACTACTCAAAGTAGAGCAGATAGACAAACTGGAGAAGATGTAGTCTACATCAAAATTTAGTTCTCACCATTAAAATGATAACCTTCAGAAACATGAGAAACAATATTAGCTGCGAGATGCTCCTGCAAATTAGTAAGTGTCAGCATTTCAATTTCTTTTGAAGCACCAGCAGATAAACATCTAGACTCGTTTACCTTCGGTGCAGCTAAAGAATTTTCTTGTTCACAATTAACAGGACTCCTTGAAGATTGTATCGATATTCCACAGCTACTGTCAGCAGATTGGACATCCCTTACTTTACACTTGGATATTTTCAACAAGAAGTTATTGCTATGCTTAAGCTCCCCGAAAGCAGGGTGTGAATATGGATCTTCTGGCCGGAAATGGAGCTCCAGCTTATTTGACTCTGAAGTTCGAGCCTGAATTAGAAGGAGTGTCAGCAAAGATCAGATTCTACAATTGACAGTAAATTTACCATATGTCTATAAAGCCAAAAATATCAAACAATAGAAAATCGACCATCTCTTTTAGCATTTCCAGACTAAGGACCTCGGCAGACTGAAATATTTTTTAGATATTGAGGTAGCTCAATCCAGATCAGGTATTGTTATTTCTCAACACAAGTATGTCTTAGACACTTGAGGAGACAGGAATGATGGGATGTAGACCATTGACACTCCTATGGATCCAATGCTAAACTCTTCCCACTTGCCAGGAAAGGGTGAGCCACTCAGTGACCTTGGAAGGTATAGGTGGTCATTTGGAAAGTTGAATTATCTCCCAGTGCCCGACATCTCTTTTTCTTGAGAGTGTTGTAAGTTAGTTTATGACTTCCCCTGTGATAAGTCATTAGGATGCAATTGTTCGTACCCTGCAATATATAAAGTCAACTCCAGGTAAAGAACTACTCATCGAGAATCGAGGCCATGAGTATATTATTGGATATACAAATGGGAAGGATCACTCTCTAAGACGTTCTACATCTGGATATTGTGTTTTAGTAGGAGGTAATTTGGTGTCTTGGAAAAGGAAGAAACAAAGTGTGGTCGCTTGATCTAGTGTAGAAGTTGAATATCGAGCAATGACTGTAGCAACTTCTGAGTTAGTGTTGATCAAACAATTGCTGAGAAAACTAAAATTTAGGGAAACCAATCCGATGGAACTTGTGTGTGATAATTAAGTGACCCTTCATATCACATCAAATCTAGTATTTCATGAGAAGACTAAGTTACATTGAGATTGATTGTCACTTTGTCATAGAAAAGATAATCTCAGGAGATATTGTTACAAAATTTGTGAAGTCGAGTGATCAACTTGCATATCTTCACCAAGTCCCTCATTGATCCTCAGACTAATTACATCTATAACAAGCTCGGTACATATGACTTGTATGCACCAGCTTGAGGAGGAGTGTTAGAATAGGAACAGGAACAAGAATAGTATATAGAATCCTACTTGAAAAAGGATTGTCATATAGTGTCTATATAGAGCCGTAGTGTAATAATGTAGATACACAATTCAATAATATTTTTCTCCTTTGTTTCTTACAACAATCGTCATCACCACTTTGTGTACAAATATTATTCCATAAATATTCACTGCTTCTGGTTTCCTCGACAAATTGCAATCTAGGATACGACAAGGCTAGATGCGTTATGGGTATCTAAGCTTTATGAGGAATGGAGAAAGGTTTTTTTTTTTTTGAGAATGGTAACTTGAGTATTAAAGAAAAAGGCACTAGGATAGTGCCACAGCCATAAGTACAGAGAAAAAGGACAGCAGATCCAACTATGAAATTCTAACAGTTACAGAGCACCTATCAGATCTAGTAAGGATACTGCCTCCTCTACAAAATGCTCTTTACACCAAATATGAAAAAGAAGAAAGCCTTTCATCATAAAATTCTGTAAAGAGCTACTTCTTCCTTCAAAATTCTTGAATTTCTTCTCCCCAAACTGTCCATCATACCAAGTCCAACCTATTAAATTAAAAATTAGAGGTAGACAAAACAAATAATAAGTCCAATGCCTAGAAAATCACTCACACTGTTTTTGTTCCTTTTTTCCACTTCCTTTTTGTGGAATCCTCAATGGTTGACATGCATCTTCACTGTTGTTACTAAATTTCTTGAATGCTATGCGAAAGAGTCAATGGCCTACATTGACTTGACACTCTGAGGCAATTATAGATCCTAAAAGAAATTCTGGTAGCTGAATAAATTATGCTAAATGCTACTTTTTCCTATTTTAACTCTTCTTTTCTTTCTAAATGAGTTTGGCAGCTTAATAATGAAAGATTAGATAGAGACGCCTTATGTTGACTGTTCTCATGTCCTAAATTTTAAGTGATCCAGTAAACGTAAGAAGGGATCAAATTGCTTCATCAAACTTCAAGATGATCCATGAAGTGTTTCTTTTGGATTAAATTTCCACTGCCATGATTTACATTCTTAAAGCATTAAATGTACGACCTCTTACATCTATTTTCAACTTCTTTTTATCAGGTAACAAATAATGGTAGCTGCACAATAGATGAATGAATCCATTATGACATGCACTATTCGTTTGGGATTGCTCATTAAAATTTTGCTTTCAAACGAATCCATTACGACATGCACTATTGGTACAATCAGTTGAGTATTTTTCTTGAAGCTCGGTCATTTTTTTGGGGCTAAAAATCAGCTGAGTATTGGTCTAGAAGCTCGGACATATTTTGGGCTAAAACAGTTAGGAATGTTTTCAAGTTTCCACCACCATCAGGTGAAAAAGGACATTCTTGCACACTCGGCTAAGTGCTCATTGCTCCAGAACCTTGAATGAGCTATAGTAGTTAATTAGACAAGTGAGCATTCTGCTCCAAAACTAAACTAGATGAACTTGCTTTTCGACTGTTTTTACAAAGCAAAGAGAGTTAAGAGATCAATACTCATCAATAGCACAGAATGTGACTAGGAACTGAACTTTCAAATTCCAATGCGAGTAATTTGCACAAGTTATGCAAAGTAGTTACAGTATGAATCAAAAAAATGTAGACATGGTAATACCTTGACAATACCTTGAATGCCACCAAGAGTCTCAACAGCACGTTCCACTGAAGAAGGGTAAGCAGGGTAATGAACAGCAAAGACCTCGTTAGTGGGTAATTTTCCTGATACTGAACCGTCTTTTATAATCCCCATACTCTGTTACAAAACCAACAAAAACTCAAATAGAAAAATTGTGAAGATAGTAACTTCGACATTTATGTAAAAAGCATAGTAAGAATGTTATTTTTCTTTCCAAAAATTAGCTCAGTCATGACAGTTTTGGTGAAATCAATAGGAATTCATTGAAAGAAACCATAAAAAGCAACAAGAACCACAACCCCAAGGATAATTTGCTCCGCATTTTGCCAAGTTTCAAAAAGTTACAAACATGAAGTACAAAGATATTACCTTTTGACAAGTTTATAACAAAAAATATCCTTATATTTATCCAAACCTCAAATACATCCTTATAGTATCACTCTTGTTATTTAAGAAAGAGAACTGAGAAGATTGAGGCAAACAGGATGACCAAAAATAATTGGTTTGTCTTCCTCAATTACACTATATATATAAGATTAAAATTCTCTTTCTAAATAAACGGAAAAGGCTCATAAATACCCTTCTTCTTCCACCTTTGAGTCTAAAATCATCCTTAAGGTTTGTTTTAGCTCTCAAACATACAGATATATTCAGTGCTAAAAAAAATCCATTTTTTTCATACCTAGCCGATAAAAGGTTGTCTTCAAAAATAAAAATTATCGAATTGCAACAGGTGTAGAATTAAGAAAGCTTTACACAAAATTTAATGGAGGATTTTGAGCAACGAAATCAGTAAAAAGAAGAGGAAGAACAAACTTACTTTGATAGCAGAGGAATGCCACGAGAATCCTTCTAACAAAGAGAAAAACGCATGAATTTGGATACTACAAGTAGAAGAAGAAGAAGAAGTTAGAACCCAGAAAATCAGAAGAAAACGGGTCGGGTCCTTGCTATCACGTCCCCGATATCTGTTATTTATCTCAATTTATGTATAAATACAATTTAGAGAATCAATTAAGCTTTAATATATTTTTAAATATTTTAAATTGTTAATTATTATATTGTGTCAAGGTACGTAAATATTGTTAATTATTGAGATTTATAATATTTTTTTATATAATTTTCAAATTAAATAATACACGTTACTTTTTTCGTTCTATTTTACGTAGCACTGATAAATCAATTTCAAGAATTAATCGAATTTTATATGTTTTTAAGAAAATATTATATCTTTACTTGATATATTTTTAAAAATATTAATAAATTGAGGATATAATAATTAAAAAAAAATGCGATTACTATGGTTATTACTATTGAATAAATAAACTAGTAGAAGTAGCTGGAATATAGAATCCATGTCGTCTTTGAGTGAACCACGGGTCCAATTGAGCATGAGTAATCTTCAGGGTTCAGCTCCAAGCTCCAACCCGAACCCGATTCAGAATCCGAAACCAATTACGGACCCAAAATCTGTGTCCTTCGATGAGATCTCCAAGTTGTTCAATTTGCCTCTCTCTGATGCTGCTGAATCTGTAGGTATTCTCCTTCTCTCTACCTCTGATTCTGCACTTGTGCTACCTAAAATGGCGGAGTCTAGCTACTGAATGAAAAAAAGAAGAAATTATTCAAGATGTAGTTATATTTAAGGTTCGTTTGTTTTAGAGTTGCGAATACTGAGCTTGTAAACTTAAATTTTGATTTTTTTTGGCTAGTTGTTGAACATTTGAACTTGGAACTGTTTACAAAAAAACAAAAAGAGCTCAAGCAAAAATCTTTTTTTTTTTATCTGCATGATATTTCTTATATAATATGTTTTTCCACTTGTTCTACTTTTTCACAATGGCATGATGCTATGAGCCCTCCGAATCACTTTCCAGAGGGAACGTCTGAATAATGTTATCACACTGGAAATTAGATGATTCTCACTGTGTGTTTATTTGCACTAGACATTTTGATTTTCTGCTTGAACAGTTCCAAATGAGGAATTAAGTTTCTCCAAGGGTGAAATAGACTGACAATTGAACAGTTCCAAATGAGGAATTAAGTTTCTCCAAGGGTGAAATAGACTGACAATTATGAGCAAGTAACTCAGACCCTCAAAACCTGCATTACAAATCAAACAGATCTATTACTATTGTAATTATTCATAAAATCTTGAACTGCTTGTTGGTGTTGTTTAGCTGTTTCTTCTTCCCACCCGTCTCACTGTAGTATGTTTCATTCATAAATGACAGTTTTTTTTTATAATATACTTCATGACTTGACCATATAACTTTTTTCTTGAAGAATAAGGAAAGTATAGTTGATCATACTACTTTTCAACTGTTATGTTGATCATTTCTTCTTTTGAACTGTTATCAACTCAGTTTTGTGCAATGTTTACCAGTTTCTCTCTTACATATTATTTCAAGTAAATCAGAACTTTTTGAGCTAATTGGCATTTATCTTCTAGGTGTTTGTGCAAGTGTTCTCAAGAAAATATGCTATGAAAATGGTCTGGTGAGGTGGCCATATCGAAAGGTAGGCTGTACAAGGATGAACTATTGTACTCTTTCCAGAACTAAACTAAAAATTTCACCATTTTGAAGCATCTATGTCCCCTAAGAAATTCTATTGCTGAATATATAAAAGAAAAGATAAATCACTAAAGTTCACACTAGGCTGCTAAACTTTTCACACGTTGACAACTCGTCTGTCGAACTATTTATGGGGGGGAACCTTTCCCATTAAACTTCTAAAAAGGATTGCAAGTTATATCTTGGTTTAGTAAGAAATGAGTAGTTAAGAAAAATAGATTAAGAAAAAGAATGAAAATGAAGAAATGAGGGCCAAGAGGGAGAATTTTTATTTAAAAGTTTCATGTTTCTCCTCCTCTTTTTTTGCTTTGACTTGCCTGACCACTTTTTAAAAGATTAATTGGAAGGAAGAGTAAGTTACAAGTGCTTGATAAGCTCGTAGGAGAAGATGTCACTAAAAATAATTTGATGGTAAGTTGCGAAAAAGTTCAAAATCTTATGGCCTTTGAGCAATTTATTCAAGAAGAAAACTAATGTTTTTCTGATAAGCTGTGATTTCCCTTTGCTTAGATTATTTTGAAGATAATTTTCTCATTCTTGTAACTGAGGATGATAATAGTATCTATTTCAAATGTAAACACATGGCGTCATGCCTAGGATGTGAGGCTTCCAAAAATGGGAAGTTCGACAAAAATTGGATTGTTGTAGGAAACCCGAATGCATGAAACTTGAGAAGTCCACTAATTTAAGTGACTATCAGTGACAACTGTTAATTATTTAATTTCAAAAAATCCAGTACTTGTAAGAAAATAAATGCCTTGAAAATGTATATTTGGCATGCCTATCTCTTACTGCTAGTCTGCTACTAACAAAAAGAATGTCCTATTCTGATGCTTACCAGAATATATTGATAAGGAATTTATTTTGCTGGGTGTGTGACTAGAATGGATGAATGGAGAAAAGAAATGAAAATATGACAGTTAACGGGAGCTTAGGGAAGGAACATGATTTTATCTCCATTTATGTTGAGTATACTGTCTGAAAGTTTTGAACATAGAGTTTCCAACAAGATAGAGAAAATGCTAGATTATCAGACCAGCACAGTTATTTTGTGATGAAGAATTACCTTGTTGATCCCATACAGTAGAATGTTTTTGTTACCCTTTGAAACTTTGTGAGGTGATATTTTTCTCGCCAGATCAAATAATATTTGATCTATTTATAGAACACTATTTATCTATTTTTGGTTTAAGTATACTGTTTGCTGTACACAAGTAAACTTGAGTATTGCATGTTGAATTTTAAGAACTCACATCACCTGAAGTCTGTCTAAAGGAGCGAATAGCTTGAACTATTGCCTTTTCTCAGGTTGTTAAGACACTTCGAATGCAGTCAATTATGTGATATGATTCACATGTTTTCTTTGCCCAATACACATTATTGTGGTAATGAGATCCAAAGAAATGCTTGTGCACTTTTTGTTTATGCATCATTTATTTGAGATTTTCAGGTCAGCTCTGGAAAAAGTATTGAAGATATAAAGAAGGAGGCATTAAGGGAAAAACAAGAGCGATCCCTGGAATTTCCTAAAGCTCCTGGAGAAAAGAATGGTTCTTTAGCCAGTTCTGCAATCTCATCATTTTCGTAAGTTATTTAATAGGTTATAATTTGTTTAGTTGAGTTCAACTTATTATGTCTAATCATATCAATAAAATTCTTCATAAAAAAATGTATATCTGACTCTGACTAATTAAATACTTCAATTAGTTGTGTTCTTGAACTTGATGTTGGAAATGCTTCTTCGAAGCTTGACTTTTTATGTTTCGAATGCTTGATGTTTAAGGCCCTTACTGATCGATTAAGAACACTAAGAATTTAACCTGTTTACTTGATGTGGTCAGGACTCATGCATTACTCCTGCCTAGTTTCTGTCATCTTCGCTAAGGACTGTTATAGGAGATAGAAATCCATACACTTGAAACTCTCGAGATGTCCTCTTACAACTCATTATACCATTCATGAGTTGTAACTTTATGTATGGATTTTGCATTGTCCAGATATGAGACACTACTAAGTAGTTGTTTGTGCACTCATTGTTAAACTACTAGCATTCTAGGAACCTGTCAACTTTAAACCATATTAGTACTGGACCATCTGCAATGGGGTTCTCAGGTTGAGAAATGGTGTGCTCATCCGCCAAACTTTTTCTTTAGAAAACAATTAGGTGGGATTAGAAACTCAATTCGGAATGAAAGCATGTAAGAGATTCTTAATGGAGCTTTGTGGAAATAAATTATAGTTATTTGAAATACAATATTTTGTCATTCTTAACACTCCTTTTTACCCTGCCTTAACTAGTCTAGTTCTCTGTTTGGTACACATTGCAGTAGACATTTGCCGGAATACATGCAGCTTTACCATGGGTGCACGTTAGGATTATGTAAATTAGTATAGCTGGCTTATGTATTTGACTCACCTGCTCAATTGACAACAGAGCAGGAAGGGAGGGGGCATGTGGTATCGGTATCTGGAGGTGAATGTACCACCATATTAACAATTGTGGTTCTGGTATGCCGATTAGATACTTTGTAAGGAGTTGTTACTTCTCAAAATTAGCCACACTGGATCACATTTTCATTTCGTACTTCAGTGTTTGTTCTTAAATGCTTGACATATTAGCAAATAGGGTATTTCATATTATTCATTATCGCATGACATGTGGTGTTGCTTATACATTGATCGCAATTCAACTGCATAAAGCCTAAATGATGATTTTACCCCCTGGATTGGATATGGTTGGTTACACTGGAACTGAAATCTGATCATGTACCAGCCAGATGTAATTTTATACTTATATTTATTACATCATTTAATTTTAATTTACTTGTTCAATGTCTTAACCTTTGTACATATTTTGTCTTATTTCATGTTTTTATTTTAATTTTACAATCAGGTGTAGTTTATACTTTTATCATTTTTATAAAATATTATTTTTCTTTATAAATGACTTAGATATGCCAAGAACATTATTGTCCCCAATTTGATTCCAGCTTTAGTCCTCCCATGAAGTTAGGAACTAAATACTCGACCATGTTTTCTTGAATATCAAAGCCCTCCATATTTTAGATGGTTTAGGTTATATAATAACACGCATTGTTGTAATACCTTACTAGATGATACCTGGTATTTCCTGAGCCGACAGTGAACTTCGGATTATCTATTGCATTAGCTTCAAACTACTGTACTATAACAACACACCCGGTATAGTTCCATAAGTGGGGTCTGGGGAGGATAGTATGTACACAAACCTTACCTCTATCTTGGCAGGTAGAGAAGCTGTTTCTGGTAGACCAAACTACTGTGCTACAACAGAATATAAGTCATTAGTGCAGGGGCTTGCCTTACTCAGGATAATGGTCAGAAAAAGGATTTTGCACCAAGTAATAGATGTTGCTTATGTGAAGAAGCGTTGGAGACTGTGAATCACCTTCTTATGCATTAGCTAGACAATGTTGGGAAATTTTCTTCAGTATTTGCGGGATCTCTTGGATATGCCTCAGGGTGTGAATGAATTATTGGAGAGTTGGCAGCACCAGAGAACACATAATTTTGAAGCAAATCTGGAGAACTATACCTTTGTGCATATTCTGGACTATCTGGCTAGAAAGAAATAAAGCTTGTTTTGATGGACAAAAAGACCATATTTCTAGAGTTAAAAACAAGTGTTTACATAATTTGTTTTGTTGGTGTAAAAGTAGTTTCATTGATAATATAGATCAATATATGGAGTTTTTGAAGTTACTAGGGAGATGTTGTAATTGACTGTATGGATATTCCCAGCAGTCTTTGTAACTTTTGGTTTTGGTACCTTCTTGGTACTCAAGTCAATAAACCTTTACCTTATCAAAAGAAAAATATAAATCATTAGTGTCTACTGAGATGCTTCCCATCAATTTTTTTAATGTAGGGGATCCCCATTGCCAAGCAAGACTATAAGTTCCACAATGGAAATGCCAAGAGCAGGGGCCTTCTCACAGCAGCAAGGAACCAGGAATTTTCAATCTGGAAGTTCACCGCATTTCCGTATCTCTAACTTGACAAAAGGAACTTCAGTTTATGATGAATTCAAATATGGTTTTCCATCCGATGGCTTGTCTACTGCAACATATAGGTGGTGGGGAAACAGGAGTCCTGATGATAACCAGGATAGCAAACTGAATGATGACAATGCAAAAAACAGCACAGAGCAAGCAGAAAATGTAGCAGAGAAATCCGAATGTCATACAAGTGTGGATTCCACAGGAACAACTTTACTGACTGATGTGAGGAAACGAGCTGTCAAAGAGGGGAAAGAAACACTGAGGCTTGGAGTCTATCGAGGACGCAGTGCAAAGATGCTTGATTCAACAAAACGGAAGATTCTTCATCAGGTATTCAAATCGTATTTTCATGTCAATGGAGATATGAGTATCATGGAATCATGACAGAGAAACAACAATCGTCTTTTCTCGATACGATGGAATGAACAATGATCATTGCAAGATTCACACGAAGAGGACATATTACATCTAGGTTTCAGTGCTGTGTGTGGAGCTTACTAGGCAATTTATACAAGTTATGTTTTCTTTGACTATGACTGAGATGAGATTCTTGAACTCCCATAGGCAAGATCAATTACCAATATATGAATTTAGGGTTTATGTGATCACGGCTGGTAGAGGTAGATTCAGAATTTAAATTTTATGAGTTTTAAGGTTCATGCATTGAATCCATTTAATTTTCATAATTGTGAGTTTATATTTACTATCTGTTGCAATTTTGATGAATGTTTACATATAAGTATTGACTCCCCCTTTCTCATTGCTTAGTTTTTCTTTATGCATTCGGTATTCAAAACTTACTAACTCAGAATAAAACAGTTTCTATGGAGATGTTTTATGTTTTCAACATTTGAAGTTGAGACTTCTGATTAAAAAGAGATGATCTTATTATGGTGGTTTTTTGTCAGAGTTGATATTCAATCAAGTCACAAACACAATTTTTTTTGTCTGCTATGGTGACTAAGAATTATAGAATATGGTCTATTATTATTGTTAGGTGTGGGAACAAAATTTCATATTGATGGTTGAAAATAAACAAAACTTATTTATAAAATGATGAATACTTTTAATACTGTGAGACATTTTGAAAAAATAGTGTTTGTTTGATCCAAAGCGGACAACACAACATTACATAGTTTAGTATGTTTTACAAAAATGATTTTATGGTGTAATATAATTTAGATTATTAATATATATACTTACTTTGTCCCATAATATTAGTTATCACTTTTTTTTCTTACTCGATCTTTTAAAAAATCACAAATTAGAAGTGTTTCTTACTAATAGTGACTTTATCGTAAAAGGAAGAGTCGATATTTCAATGCTGATGATTAATGGCCCTTATATTCCTATAGTCACGTTTATATTCATTTTATCATTTGCTCAGTTTAAAAAATTAAGATATATTATTTTATTTTTATTATTAGTTATTATTTTTTCTAATTCACTTCTTAATGAGTGAGATGACTTATAAATATAATAAGAATAATATAGTAAAATTATTATTTTTTAACAAGTGAAAGTGGATTTTTATAAATGGTAATTATACTCGTACTTAATATTCTAACAAGCCAACTATTTTAATTCACCTTGTTATTAAATTAATAATAAAACAAGAATGAAATCTCTCAAAATGTATTAAAACATAAGTTTCTAGAAAATATGAACATAGTATAGAAAATACAAGATCCCTTTGAATGAGATTTTGAATTGGATGGTTTTCATTTTCAAATATTCACTATTTTCGACCAACATATCAAGTAAAAAGTCGTCCCAAAAGACTTTTGTGGCTATTTGATCAAATACGGCGAAGCTATAAGTCTGTCTACGAATTCGATAAAATTTAGTAGATTTTATTCAAATTGTATTTTAAAATATATTTACTATGTTAAAATAATTTATTTAGAATTTAATTAAAAAAAATATTCTAGAATTCAAAATATATAAAGTCAAAATTCTAACTATAACTCTTATTTGATAGTGGCGTAGCAAGTGTCCAATTGTCAGTGGCGGCTCTACAGCTTTGAAAAAAAGGCAACTGCCTTAGGCCCCAAAATTTGAGGGGCCTCATTTTTTAAAAATACAATAGGTTATACATATTATTTTTTTTAAATATCGCGTATAATTTGTAGAAAATATATTTTTTTTCATAAAAGAGCAAGGAAGTAATAGAAGTTTGATAAATTATGAGTACTATGTCTCAAGAAAGATTAAATAATTGGCTATAATAAACTTCATAAAAAATATATATTCGAATTTAAGGCCTCCATTCGGATTTTGCTTTAGGCCACCGATTTATTAGAGCCGCCCCTGCCAATTGTACACCCTTCGTCGGAAAATTACGTTATATATATATATATATATATAACTAAAAAAAATCAGCAAACCATGGCAAGGTGATAAAACACACATCAATATAATACTTCAAAAATTTTGAATATTCTTTATGAAATTTCTGACTTCACCGATATAATGTGTTGGAAGGAGGGATGAGAGTGATGAAGTTGAAATAATCATGAAATTTCTGACTTCACCGTTATAACGCGTAGGAAGGAGGGATGAGAGTGATGAAGTTGAAATAATGTAAACTTTGTTAGGGAGAAGTCTATGTCAATTATATTCTTAGCAGCTGCTACTAGTGCTTTCCCAACCTAACAATAACCTGCTCTCTTTTGACTTTCACTATTGCCATTTCACTCCAAAAAAAATGTCAACAATGTCATACTCAAATCATTAATTGTATGTACTCTATAGTCAATCTCACGTTTCTTTTATTTTTAGTTTGTTAAAAAGATAATCATATTTCTATGAATTGTAAATTTTTAATTGAAATAAAATAATTTATAGTCATATAATGATCTACAGATTCTTTCATATCACAAATTTTACTAATTAAATTTATATTGAGAAAGTAATTTGTAATAGTAGATAAATTATAATATCAATTTTATCAGGCTATCAAACCTATCAATGATAGTTCCTTATAAGTTATAATTAGTTTAGTTTAATTATGAGTGATTTGATTACATAAATAGTTAAGCTATAGGTAATTATCATAAGTTTGATAGAACTTAATAATCTTGACTTAAAGTTTAATTAAGAACTTTAGCTAATACATATAAAGAAAAAAAATCAAAACTTAGTTTAATACTTTAAGTCGATGTCTTAAAATTAAAATTCATAAATGACAAATTTCGAATAGTACTCCAACATTACGTGTTTCAAACGTTAGAGAATGATTCCAATAACAACTAATGCATTATTTGTTGGTACTATAAGAAAATGAAAAAAAATATCTGAGAAGAAAAGATAAATTCGTACAAATTCATGACAGATTAATTAAGTATAGTCGCCACTAAAATGTTATTTTTTTGTGGCAATAATTACAATCGCCATTAAAACTATCACATTTTATATTACCACGATCCTTAAGAGAGTTATTCGCCATGAAAATCAGATTAAATGCAATAGGAAAAAAAATTATCTACACTATTATTATTTTTTCCTTAGAAGAGGAGAAATCGTACAAATTCATGGTAGACTAAAAGTAGTCGCCACTAAAATGTTACTTTTTGTGGCAACCATGAGGATCGCCACTAAAACTATCACCTTTTGTCGCGAACATTTATGAATCAATCACCATGAAATCCAAATTAAATTCAACCAGGTATATATAAAAATAGACAATGCTACAAGAAACTTGTACAAAATTCGTGGCGAATAAGAATATAGTCGCCACTAGAGAAGATAATATTTATAACAAGATTCGACTAAGTCAATCTTGATTCTCATTGAATGCTTTAGAGAAAAGAAGATTCAATTGAGAATCTAATTTGTGTTCTTGCAAGATGTGCGATTGTTAACTTTCTGTGGCGACTAAACTAAAAGCACCACCTTTAGTCGCGACCTTTGTGAGCCAATCGCCACGAAAACCTTGTAGTGAGCTAAGATGGTTCTTGTTTTTGGATCCATGATGCATCATTATTTGTGCCTCCACCAAATAGGCTATATTCTGAACCTTGATGTTGTTGTTGGTAATAATAATTGTTATTATTATTATTATAGGCCGCAGAAGTAATGAGGAGATTTTGGTTGGTAGGTGGAATATTTAGCATTTGGGAAAATAATTGTGGAGGAAAATTAGGCATAAAATGTGATGAGGATAAAAAGGATGCATTTCCCCTAAGAGTTGCTGGACAATGATGATTGTGTTGGCCTTCATATGTTGTTATCACAATTGATGAATCTTCATATGACCTTTCAACACGTTTCTTCACATTGCACTTTTGAGTTGTGCATCTATAATAGTTCCTACAAATTAAAGTCCATTATCAAAAAGTTAGATTATTTTTGGGTCTACTTCAGGTATTTATATCAAATTAATTTGATGCAAGATATGTGTTTATATATAGATTACATTTTTAGTACTTAACTGATCATTAACATGCATCGTCACCTCATTAATTTAGTCATCAACTATAGTAAGTTTGAATGACTCGATAAGTGGGATTTTGTGAAACATATGAGGTGTGTGTGGTGGGGGTGGGGGTGGGGGGGGGAGGGGCAGTTTCAGACAAACTTAATAGTATTTTTTTAGATTTTGTATTTACATTACAAATTTAGTAAATATTTAATTATATTGTGAACTCTACTAACCAAACGAGCTATGAATTCAATATAAGTTTCACTTAAATTATCCCTTGTTTACATAACAATAAATTATTTAGTAAGGTAATTTTATTAAATTATCCTAATATTAATACTTTAAAATTTTAAGTTTGACTACTAGTACTTTATATAGTATTAATGATAAGGATAATATTGAAAGAAAAATATAAACTATTTGTGATAACAAGTAAAAAAATGTATTTTAATATAAGGGATAAGGAACAAAAGAAAAAGGTGGAGGATGTATGACTAGCTAGTTCTCTTTCTCTCTTGACTAACTTTCCCATCTGGCATTCGGTAGCCGCATCCTAGTGGCTACGTACCGAAGGGGACATCGTTTTCTATCGAGAATTTTCTTAAAGACGGATCAGATCTAAGATCTTTACTGAAAAATGACAATATCTAATGATTTATATATAAAAGTTTGATATGTTGTAGTCTTAAATTTTACTTGGATAAGTTGAGATTAGATTAATTTAATTTAATTGAATGAAATTAAAGACACAAATTAATATTTTACCTGGGGAAAGGGCTGTTTTTCACTGCCTTTTGTCCATATTTTCTCCATCGATAACCATCTTCAAGATTATCAATCTCACTCTTTGTCATGAAGGCAAATCTTGGTTCTTTTACCTTTTTTTCACCTTTCTTTTTTTCTTTGCACCTGAAATAATATAATCATCAACAACATCGAACTTATATACATGCACAATTTTTCTATCTTCACAAGACATGAATCCAAGGTTTCGTACACTCCACTGTCTCTAGATCCTACTAATGAGGTTACACTATAAGAAAACTATGAATTACATGGGGATTTTCCTGGGGATTAGTATGAAAATCCGCAGGAAACTTATTTTCCTGCAAATTTTCATACTAATCCCTAGGAAAATTCTCATATAATTCACACTTTTCTGGTAATGTTACATTGAGTATGTTATCGTCGTAAGAAAAAAGAATTAGGGTTTCTAAAACTATAAAACAAATAAAAGGAGGATATGGTCAAAATATTAATTTCTAAATATGTGAAAGAATCTTGGATAATAATAAAAAGTCTAGTCAATGAATAATCAACCTACAAACTATGATTATCATATATTATTAATCCAATTATATATAATATATATAACCTAATCTTTGAATAATAAAGAATCATTTCTGAGAAAAAACCCTTGTTATGACCAGAGACAGATTTAAGATTTAAATTTTATAAAATTTAGATCAAAATCCAACCACAATCCTTTGATCTATCGAGATCAAAGTCTATTTTTAATATTAATTTAGTGGATCTTTCAACACATATACAAAGTCTGAACTATTTTGATCCACCTCTACTAATGATTATGTGTGAGCAAATGAATTAAAAATGACTTACTCTTTCTTAGACTTGTCTTCTCCTTCTTCTTGTCTCCCTTTTTCTTGAACATGTTTCTTGATTTTGGAAGAATCTTCTTGCCCTCCAGCCTCATTAGAAGTATAAGATATCGAAGAATTTGGCGTTGGTGAAATTTCAATGCTTGTTTTATCTCCCAGAGGCGAATCTAAAACGGGTTCTGTAGTAGCAGAGATGCTACCTTTTCTAGTAGAGTCTTGATTATCGATATGTGGACGAACAACTTCAGAGGATGATGAACAAGACATGCCAAAAGCATTTGATAGAGTGTTGTAGTCCATAGAGCCATGTAAACACTCAGTAAGAGTCATATAAGAAGAAGGAACAAATTGTTGATGCTCATGATGATTTGGATTTTGAATATTTGGAATTATTGGTTGGTCAATATAATTTGAAGGATTTTCACCAAAAAAAGGAAATGTATTATTGATCCCTCCACCAATTCCCATGTAATCATGATAAAAAGTGTTATCAGACATATTGGAGAAAAATATTATTTCAAATTCTTAAATTACACTAACACTATAGTTTTGTGCAATAAGAAAAAGAAATGATAATCTTGAGAGATGAGAAATGTTTTGGAGAGAGAAAAAAAGAGAGAGTATGTAGCTTGATAGGTAATAGCAAATGGATGGTCCTTGTTGAAGAAAAAATGAATTAGAGGGTACTCATCATAAGTTTTTATGTGTATCTATTTGGCCAAATTTTCAAAATTTACTTATTTTGAAAAGCATTTTTTGTCAGAAGTATATTTTAAATTTTTTTTAAAAAAAGTGGAAATTTATATATTGTGTTTGACTATTGAATATGTGTTTCGGTAATTTATGTTTGGTCAAGATTTCAATAGTGAGAAAAAAAAACTTTTTTAATTTCTGAAAAGTAATTTCTGTAGCTACTTAAAAATACTTAGCGGAACACCTAATTATATTATCTAAAATAAGCACTTTTAAATTTCTTCTAAAAAGTACTTTCGATTAGTCAAAAATTTGACCAACCTAGCTATAAAAATGATTTTGGTTTAGCTACATATATCATCTTCCATATAATATGGTTAAAATTAAACACTTCAAAAATTATCATTTATTTTTAGTGTAATAACAAATCATAGAAGTCATGTGAAAAGATTTTAAATGATATTGTAAGTAAATTTTCAAATAACAACAATTTTTAAATTGAATAATGTTCCTTTCATTAGGTAGAGTTGAATATATAGGATTTTGATGCCTTTGTCATTACCTAGCAAGTTGGTATATAATAATGCTAGATATTTTTTCCAAGTGTGTAAATGTATTTTTTTTATGTGAGTTTAATGAGAATTACACTTCTCGTGGACAATAAAATGGAATAGAACTAATTAAAGTTAAATTTTTTGTGAATAGTCAAATAGCTTATTTGGCCAAAAACTTTTGAAAGTCAAAGTATATATATATATATTTTATTTTATTATTTTTTTTTTTAATCATTAAGATTGTGAATATAAATTATTTTCCCCCTTAGTTCTTCTCTTGATTTCTTTGTGATTTATTAATGGTGTCGTATTTTTCGAATTAAGATGATGTGGGCCTCCTTAAGATTTATTTGATCTGTATGAAATGATTTTGTAAATCTTCTTGAAGTATTTGATTGTTAAGAAGAGTTCGACCACATCTGATCTTCTTGAACTATTTGATTGACATACCAGAAGAGTTGGGTTATACCTTCATCTTTTTGTGAATATTCGGTGAATATGAAATTTTCAAAATGACTTTTCAAGGGAATTTATTACCTTTTATATACAGGTATGAACTAACTGAAACTAAACTCATCTCCTACTTCAAAGCCTAATGGAGTATAGATTTGATAAAACTCAAAGACGAAATTCAAAGTATATCCATAAAAATATTGAAGCTTTCTCTTTGCGATTATATAGACTCAATTTTATAAATCTAATTTGTGAGAGAAGAAGTGAAGGACATATTTGATCTCACTATTATGTGAAAGAAAATTTCAATGTCCACCATAAGATTTAATAAAAAAATTAGAAGGTTGTTTTGTTTTCTACTTTAATCCAACTATACTACTATATAGTATTCAAAAACGCACATTTTTACTCTATTTTAATTGCATCTTATTGTAATTCCCAACTATTATTTTAAGTTTGTGTGCAACCCATTATTAGTTTATATCCGTTTAATCACATTTAATTTGTCTTGTTGTAGTATTACTCAACACATGCAAATTTTTAAGTATAAATTCTTCCTTAATTAAAGGAATTATCTCATAATCTTTAATTTGTTGAATCGTCATGTTCATACACACTTAAATAATCATCTATGAGATTAGGAAAATTTGCGACGTTAATCACGGCAATTAAGTAATTAATGATTTAAAAGTTTGCCACAATTTTTATATCTAAATATTCCACAATCTTGAATTTCCACCCTCGAGGATGTATTTACACTACTAAAAATAAGAATTAGTGACAAACAAGTTTCGTAGCTAAACAATAATATCCATCGTTAATTCTATTTAGAGACAAATTAGTGATGATTATCACAAAAATTTGTTAGCAACAAATAAATTAGCGATGAAGTTCATAGCTAATTACTAAGAAACATATTCAACCTACAAATTCAAAGCATGATTTCCTCTATATAACTAAATTCGAATATGGAACACATGAGAATATCTTTCCGTCAAATTAAGAGTCACTTACAGGTTTTGTATAACTCTTTTTCCCTTACAACTCTTGTAGATTGTGTTGTGACTCGTTTTATAGTCCATTCTATCCTAACATGAATCATGAGCCTTTTTTCTCATATTAAATAGAATAATGGCATCGATATGGATCATGAGCCCTTTTTTCAAACGGAAATGAAATAAATAAGCCAAACTTTTAACGGAGGATATAGCTAAGCCTTTTTACAAAGTCTAATGACATATTTGAATTCCCCTCTCAATTTTCTCTCTCTCTTTTAACAACAAAATGAAAAAATAAAACAAATAAAAAACTCGAACCGATATTTCTGAAAAATATAAAAGAGTGCAACGGTACGAACAATTAAAAATGCCGCCATTGTTCCAATAGACACATTGTTTCTTCATTTCACTACAAATACAAAAATTAAATAATTTTTTTTCATTCTTTATTCCTCAACAATTCACTCCACGAAATACAAAGGTTAATAATTTCTCCCTCCAAAAAATTTACGATTTTCCATAAAACAATAGCCAGTACTCAAATTTTAAATACGATACTGGAATCGTAATTATAATAAAAAAAAACTCTGTTAATTTGTAATAATGCAATTAGTATTGTGAATTGTGATCATTTTACTGTCGATATTGTGATGAGTAACAACTTGCATTGTAGTAATTTACAATTTTTACATGATTATTCAAACTTGCATTGTAATAATTGAAAATTTATCGAATGCTATTTTCAGGTTAAAAATTATAGTATGGCGGATCAGAAGATGGAGATTGATGTGGATGAGAAAAGAGAGATTGATCTGAACAAGGAGTTTGATCCAATTGAGAAAATTGTTTCATTGGAGCGCGAAAATGATTTGCTGTTGAGGAAAGTTGAAAATTTAGAAGCGACTCAAAAAGTTGAAATAGAGGTCAAGGAAACGGAAATTAGGGCCCTAAAGCAGAAACTTGAGGAGCAAGAGAAAAGGTGGAAAAACAGGCAGGATTTTTTTGCATGGCGAAGTATGAGTTGGCGAAAAGGTAGAGTTAAAGAGTTGCTTGATAAAATCTCGGAATTGGAGAACAAGTTGAAGAGTATGGAGGACGCGATTTCCCAGAAGGTTGTTGATGAGAACGAACAAGTTGGTGGATCTTCTCGTGTAAAACTAGAGGATTGATGTGCTCTCGTATTTTTAATTATGTTATTATTATTACTCCGATAGGAGTAGCATTTTATTAAACTAAATCATTGAATATGTTATTATGATTACTCCGATAGGAGTAGCATTTTATTGAACTAAATCATTGAATAGATATGTAATTGCGTTTTTATTGAACTTAAATCATTATTGATTTGTGTTTGTGCAATGTGCGTGATGTTGCTTTTGTTGTATATATGAAAGTTGAAGTCATATATTGTGTTACTTACCAAATTTAGCCTATGATCTGAAGTTTTCTCATAAAAATTTTAGTTTGTTTAAAGGAATCTTTAGACAGTTTTCTAAAAGGTGTATACGTTTGAAAGAAATAATAAAGGATCATTTGCTAAATAACTATTCCAGAATGGAAAAAGGGCAAAAATTTATGGACCAACTATATGTATAGACAGATTTCTACTTCTCCATATGTGTGTCTATTACTTTCTTTATCCGAATTTATGTGATACTTTTCGAAGTTTGAGAGTTAAATTTTTTTAATTTTAACCATGCGAATTTGGACATATAATCTTTAAAGTTAAGAGCAACTGAGGTTCAATAGATGGAAAAATGACAAATTTAAGTTATTTCTAACACATAATATGCATTTTGACTATTGTTTTCGTTTATCAAATACTGAGAGAAAAAACATTTCATAATCTCCAAACGGAAATAGCATAGACGAGCCTTTTGTCATGGCACATATGAGTCATTTTTCAAACAAAAATGGCATAGATGAGCCAAACTTTTAACGAATGACATAGATATGAGCCTTTTGTCAAAGTTCGATGGCATCTTTGAGCCTTTTCCCTATAAAAAAATATATCGTATAAAATAGTTAAATAAATCTCATAATCTCCAATATAAGTTCTTTTTAAGTCTTTACAACTAAAAACGTTTCTCCCGTACTTTAAATGAAGGGCAAAACTATATAATCATATTTTGAATAGTTCAAAAACAAATTTGGATAATTTCTTTTATTTTGGAGCAACCGTTAGTAAAAAAAATATTTTTAAAGGCATATTTGAGCAAAAAAACATAACGAGTGATCAAACTAAGTCATTTTAAATAATTCCACGATATATTTGAATTTTGAATAATGTACCCTTTTGTGACAGTTGAAAAGCCGCCATGTTTCTCCAACAGACACATCGATTATATTCTTCAATTGAAATTTTACATTTCATCACTATATATATAAGTACCAAAAATAATTATTTTCTTACTTCTTTTTCATTTTAAATTTTAAACTATGGCGGATGAAATTAATAATTTGAACCAGAAGGTAGCCTCATTGGAGCGCGAAATACATTTGTTATTGAGGAAAATTGAGAAGTTGGAAGTAAGTGGAAATCACCAAAGAGTACTATTAGAACTCAAGGAAAATGAAATTCGGGGCCTAAAGCAGAAACTTGAGGATCTAAACGACGATTGGAAAAAGGAGAAAGATGTAATTGATGCGGTGAAGGATGAGTTGATAGAGAGGGTTAGAGAAATGCTCATAAAAGTCGATGAATTGGAGAAAAAATTGGAGATTCAAGAAAACGTGATTTCTAATAGTCAATATTTTGGTGTAAACGTAGAGTGGTTGGTGATGACTACATCAATCGTTGTTTCTGTAATTTCTATCGGCGTTTCATATTATCGTCGAGATGGAAGAAAATCATGAATTAAGGGATTATTTCAACATGTAATTAAGTTGATTTTTTTGTATGATAAAGTTTTGGATTTTACAATTTTATTGTTACTTAGATTAATGTACATTATTTTGTGTGTGTGTGTTTTTTTTTTCTTGCGCACTTAATCATTGATCAATGGATTTGTAGTATTGTTTTATTCTATCGATTAATCAAATTTCATATCAATCTAAAGCACATGACTATAATTTTTTTCGCGAGTTAATTTTTTGAATGATCGTTCTGAGTTATAAAAATTACTCACTAAAGTTTTTCTTTTTTTGGTAGCAAAGACATCCAAACATATATATGGTTGATCTGAAATGAACTTTGAAATGAATGTTGATGGTGGATTAATTGCAAGAGAAAACATATGGTGGCATAGAAGTGGAAAATATATCAAAAAATGTAATGAAATAAAGCAATTTGTTTGGTTTTCTTACTACTAGAAATAAATGTTTTCCTATCGTGAATTAATGAGAAATTTATGTTATAAAACATGATTTTCTCAGTTATTTCTCACCGAAAAAATGTATAGTTTGAAACAAATTCTCACTAATATAGTAAAAACCTTCCTAAATTTCCATATGAAAACATTATACTATCATTTAACGTCTATAATAATTTATGATATTTTATTATGTGATATATTATTTTCACATAAAATTATCAATTTGCTTAAAGAGATCCTTAGACATTTATTTAAAAGGTTCATAAACAGCCAGATAAATAACTATTCCAAAATGGAACAACAAGGTAAAATTTCACTAACTAGAAACATCTGCAAACGGATCTCAACTTCTCTATGTGTGTATAAAACATATATTTGTTTCAATTTATGTGACGCAGTTTGATTCGTCATAAAGCTGAAGAAATGAAAACTTAAGTTATGCCAGGGTGAAATTATTTTTTCATGTGGAGTGCTACTTGACATTAATTTTAAATAAAAGAAGTGTAGACTGTACACACCATAAAGTGACGGAGTTAGAATTTTCAATAAGGGGGTCAAAGTCTGAAAATAGACACATGAAGTAGTCGAAGGGGGTTCGACATCTACTATATATATCTAAAAAAAATATTTTAACCATGTATAAATAATATAATTTTTTGTCGAAGAGCGTTCGAATGAACCCCTAACTATAAGGTGGCGCCACGACACCATTGATACTGATGGTGAAATTACAATTACATGTAACCAGTTTATGTAAGCTCAGATGCTCCTTGACAATACAATTAGATTTGGGGTTATTTAAATTAACTAGTAAAATTATCCGCGCCTTGCGGGAATTTAATATCATGAAATTTATAAAATAATACATAAAACTATCGGTCATTAAAACTAAAACACAAAATTATCTTACATACAAGATTACGTAGTAACAAACATTAATAATGTAATGGAAAATGATAATTATAACATCTTATCATTTATCCTTCAATCAATCATCTTTAACTTGATTTTATAATTTATCCTTGAACCCATGTCAAAAATTTATTAATTTTTGTCTTTTTTTCCTGGTTCACTTCGCACATCAAGGTGCGATAACATTTTAAGGTCTTTATGTCCTTACAATGGCATACCAAATTTGAATTTTGTCTTCGAGAGATGTTAGTATAGATCTTTAAGGAGTTTTTTTTATTGTACATTCAACAAATTCAGTAGAGAAAACTTGCATGAATACGCACTTAACGTGTGTCATTTAATCTGTACTAACAAATACTTATAACAATAACTTTGCTGAAACATAAAAACAAAGTTTAAAACATGTATTCAAAAACAACAATTAATAACATAAGCATAAATTAATGACTGTAAAAAACATATCAGGATCTGTAACAATAGAATGAAACAGAAAGGAAACAATCGAGCCCACCGAATGCACAATTAGTTTGTTTTAAAATGAGAGGAAATCCCTCTTTTTATAGACAACAAAGGGTAATGTGAATAAATGTTTATTGTGCCTTATCGGAAAGGTCACAACTCTTTAGAAAAGTTACAACCCTTCGGAAATGTCACAAACCTTTGGAAAGGTCACAACTTTTCATAAAAGTCGCAACTCTTCATAAAAGTCACAACTTTTTATAAAAATCACAACTTTTCAAAAAAGTCACAATTTTTCATAAAAATCACAACTTTTCATGAAAGGGAAAGACTAGTTTTGGAAATAAATAAATTAAAAGGGAATCCTGGACGAGAGGGAGTTGCTCGGATGGTAAGCACCCCTCACTTCCAACCCGAAGGTTGCGAGTTCGAGTCACCAAGGAAGCTCCTAGGGAGGGTAAAAAAAAAAGGAATCCTGATTTGTGGCGGCACCACATATGCGGGCCTAGAGTTCTCTTTTTTTTTATATATATATATGTTATATTATTTTCTATTTTTATGTTTTATAACAGTATTTCATATTTATGCTAAGGATTATTCTTGTTATTGTTTGTTTTCTCAAGTTATTAAAATGGGTACGCCTAGGGTAATTGTCTCTTCATGCCTCAGTCCAGGTCAATTATTTTGTGTTGTAACATTATGTATAGATAATGTCACGCTCCGAGGTTATCCCCAAGACGTAATACGGTACCTAGAATTACGAGTGACCCCCAGTTAATCCTGAATCTGACATATAAGCATACTGAGAATAACTAAGTAAAATATTTACAATGCGGAAGCTAAAATAGTGGATATCCGAAAGTTGGGAAAACCTCAACTAGTCTGAACATAAAATAAAATAAAAGTTTAATGCTGACCCAACACTTAACAACTCGACCTAAATCCACTACTATGTCTGAAAAGCCTCTAACTGAGTTGAGGTACTGGGACATGCCCCTAGCTAACTCTAACAAAACCGAAAACTGAAAATAAAGAATGAAATGTAAAACATGTATATTGTCCTCGAAGTATAAGGATTCACCACTGAAGCTGCTGAAGTCGGACTGAGGATCGAACTAAGCGTGATCTGGATGCTTAGTGCCTGAACCTACATCATGAAATGATGTAGCGCAAAATATGCATCAGTACTAGAAATGTACTGAGCATGCATGATATAAATATGCTAATAATTAATAAAGTATATAAGTTGAACAATGCATAACTGAGCAATGACATAATCTGAACAAGGATATAGATATTGAAGTATAACTGAAAAACTAAACTGAATGCAATGACCAAGTACTAATCATGAAGATAACATGTTGAACTGATTACTGAAGTAAATGCTGAAAATTTGGTCAATGCACTAAGAGTCTGACTGTAGGAGCTACTATTAACCGACTAATTAAACCATGTGAGCTAAACGTGGAGTCCGATGTATACGCCTCATCGAGAGGACCTAATATACCTTGCTAGGGGTATAGAGACATGACTATGGCATGATCACTAAAACTGATGCCTAACAGAAGGGACTTATAAACCTATGCAGGCACGTAGTTCTGGGACTTTGAGGGTATGTTGAACCCTAGTCCAACTCGGTGCTAAGTCTACTCCCAACTAAATATTCATAAAGCTAAAATGCACTAAATATTGAATAGCTCAAATTACTAACATGCTAACTAAGAATGCAACATTTATATGTTGAGACATGACATTCAAAATTTGAAACATGAATTTCTGTCTGACTGGCCTAGCAGGTATAATTCGTGAACTAGGATAAATTTACACAATCTAGGGTTCTGAGTTCTATGCAAGGAATTATACTAAATTATCAAGAGACAAGCTATTTAGAATAAAGGAACCATAATCACAATAAATCTTGAAAATCTTGAAAACCTAGGTCTAAACAGTTTATGAGAATCTGAAGAACTAACTCAATTCTAGGAACCTAATGGGTGAAAGGAACCCATTAGTGAAAGAAATTCTTTGGATTTCGAGGTTGAACTTTGAATAACGTTTTTGCTTGTTCTTGAGAGAGTTGGTCGCCTCTTTCTCTTCTTTTCACTCTAAGCCGGATGTTTTTAGGAGAATGGGGGTTTTGGGGGGTGATTATGACTAGATTATTAGGCTTAGATCGAGTAAAACGACGTAGTTTAGACATCAAACGACATAGCTTAAGTGCCCAATGCATAGGAAAAAAGACCAAAACAACCCTGACTTAAAACTGATGAAGTGCCATTCACAGTGGGATTGACGGGCCGTCATTTGAACCATTGCCCGTCAACTGGGTCGTGGTTTGTGGCCCTACCCAACATGGCTTTACTGAAATAAGCGTAACTTTTTACTCTAAGCTTGGATTTTAGCAAACTTAGTGGCGTTGAAAAGATGACTCAATTATCTTTAATTTGATTTTTCTTAGGTCGCCTAATTCATTTTGTGATAAAAGATATGACCGTTTGAAATTAACCCAAAACTTAAAGGCTGACGTATTCCCTCCACGGTCCACTTCACGGATCGTGTGAAACACCACGGGCCGTAGAGACGACCATGGTTCCTCACAGGAACTAGGGTGGTTATGGGATGACTTCCACGAGCCACTTAATGGCCCGTATGGGGTTCCACGGACCGCCTAGTGGTTTGTGGTTCCTCATAGTGGCCTTGGGTGGCTCCTGGTCACTTTGACGGGCAACCTGACGGCTCGTGTGAAGTTCCATGGCCCGTGAAGGGTCCGTGGTCCTCCACATTTTGCCAAGTATGAACCACGATTGGGGTGACGGGTCATGGTCCTGTACATGGTCTGTGGACCCCTCAATGGTTCTCCCATTTTTCCTCTTGTACAGTCCTAATTAGATTTATGAGATGTTACAGATAAAGATTAGAATAATAATAATAATAGGTGCATAAAAAGATATTTTAAATTGTGTATGTAAAATTTTAAATTAGATTAATCGAATCTTTTTGTTGACTAATGATGGTAAGCAGTTACGCTAAATCCAAATACTTACATTTTATTTTTGTTTTCTTACCATAGTCTATAGTGGGAATCTAAAAATGGTCATTTCTTTAGTTGAAATTCACCTATAAAAGGCGGTCAGTAGGCTTCTCCAAAATACCCCACATTCGCAAAGCCTGAATATTCTTTACATTCTTTTCTCTAGCTCCGTGAAAATGTTTCCCCCTCCCCCTTACCCTATTGTCAAGATTGGCAATTTTCAATCGCCAATCATCCCCACTATGCACCTTCGTTACGATGAAGTAATGAGGCTGCAACAATCACAAATTAATTATCAACTAGCTAACGATATTCCATTTTTGGAATATCATGAACCGATGAGACTTTTTGGTGGATTGAACACAATTAATAATAATAATAATAATGTTAATTACTATGATCCTTTTATTTACAATCCCAATGCTTTAAATTTTAATGTGGCTCATCAAGTTCAACAAGAAGTTGGCCAGCAGCCTAACAATGTTGGGTCTGCTTCGCGAGTTAAACCACCTCGCATGCTTTGGACTGATGAGTTGCATCGAAAGTTTCTTGATGTTGTTGATAAATATGGCAGACCTTGGGGTTAGCAGAAATTTTACCCTTTCTATGTCACATTATTATTTATTTATGCTCAAATTTTTTGTTTTCTTTGTAAAATATGTGTTCGTCTGTCTTTTTTTAAAAAAAAATTAAAATTTGCACCACATAAAATCTATCAAAGAGAAAAACCTACCTGCAATTTTTTATTTTATTTTTAAAGTTTAAATTTAAATTCCTAATAAAAAATAAAGGAATTTTATTCATATCTCACCGCAACACTTGATGATTGCATGTCTCTAGTAACTAGCATCTAGCATCTAGCATGTAGATCTATTTTTCTTTCACTCTTTTAAAGAAAAAAAAAATTGGATGAAATTTAAGGCAAGTACTCAGGTGATTTTTTTTTTAATTCAACAAAAACAAACTTTTATTTATTTCATGATCTCATTTTTTTATTATTATATCAAAGTAGACCTAAATCATCTATTGAATTGTTCTTAATTAGTGGTACTCTTTTTACAAATTTTAATTTGTTTGCAGCTGTTAGGCCAAGGCATATTTTGAGGGAAATGGAACATATGGGAATATCTCGCTATCAAATTAAGAATCACTTACAGGTTTTGTATAATTCTTCTTTATTTACAATCATCGATTAAGACGGATTAATATTTTGTACATTTAGTAATATAATTTATTTTAATGTGTACATTTTTATATTTCAATCTGTCTATTTGATATCCTTAATAATAATTCAATATGATATATACTTAAAATATGTTATTGATTTTTTGCAGAACTATAGAGCTAAGCTCAATCCAAATGACGTTGGAGGAAGAAAACGTATAAGTATATATTTTATATGTTTTATTTATGCATTTTATTTTAGTTTTAGTTTGTTTAATTATCACTTTTATATTTAGTAATGCGTTAATTTTAGTATCCATATATATATATATATATATCATATTTAAGATGACAAAATTTTAAAAATAATTTACTGTTTTATATTTGTGAAAATAGGTAAGGCATCATCTAAGAAGGAACTCATCCAAGATGTTCAAGTAAGTTCGTTGCACACTTCTTGATTATTTTTTTCAAGGAATGGAGAATAAATGACTTTAAAAAATTTTAGGTTATATATATTGAGTACTTTTACATTATCACATCCTTCATAGGATATTACTTTTTAAATATTTTTATTGTAAGAAAAATTGAACCTATTTGATTAACCTAGCATTTGAAATTAGTAATTTGTATTTGACTAAAATTAATTAAAAATAACTTTTGCTAGTTGTTTGCGTCTGATTAAAAACTATTTTTATGAGTCAAATTATGAAAAACTAAAGAAAGTTACTTCTAAATTTTAATTCAGTAAATACAAATTTCTGATATGGGCAATTTTCTCCTTAAGAAAAAAAAAACATTTACTTTTTAAACTTGGGGAGAAACTATTTTTTTTCAGTTTCTGCTATTAGTCATTATTTGTTCCTTCACCAAAATATTTCTCAAAGATCATCATCATTTAAAATATATAATTTTTTTTAAAAAAGGAAGCACTTTTTTCGGGAAGTTGACCAAATATGGCAGTGATATATTATCTGTTGCAACAAATATAAAAACTCTTTCTACTATCGGTATATTAATGGTGCCAAATAGACGAAATGAATTGATTTTAGAATGTTAATGATCAACCAAACTTTAATGAATTATGTGGATCATATTTTATGAGTTAATTTTGTCACTTGATAGTCCCTTGATGGTTGTATCATTAATGTAGGAGCAGTTGAAAAATGTTGATGGATGGAAGGCTGATGACGATGTCCCTCAGCTTCCAATCGAGACGGAGATGATGGAAGCCCATATTTCTCCAGAAGACGTTTTTATGGAAGAACTTCTGAACTGGATATAAAGCAAGTATTTAATTTGTGATAGAACTATAGTTTATAGCACAATGTGCGTTTCTTTGGTTTTGCAATTCGAGAGGACCTTTTGATAAGGAAGTTTATGGAAGTTTGAATGTTATTTCCTTAGATTTGTTTCTTTGGATCTTTAATAATTTATGGAATTTTAATATTTTTAGCTATCGATTAATATCTTTATAGTTAAATCTTCTTTTAAAGTGTCATTATGATTCTATTAAGACTAAGTTTCATGAGAGTGTTGAGTCTTTCGTGCAAAACAATTTATGTTTGGTTGATACTATTGTTTTATAACGTATTCAGTTATATTCTATTGTGTTGAATTATATTATACTGTACTATTTTGATAAATATAAAGTTTGAATAAATTATATTATTTTTTGTTGTTATATAATGTTATACATCAATATTTTTTTAAGAAAATCAAAGGTAGTATAAAAGACACATAAATTAGAAAAAAAATGAGGAAAAAAAGAGGTAATAATACGACCACATCCAATTAATCGTTACACAAAATAAAAATTCATTATGTAATGATCAATTTAACATATGATATATAATTAAATATAAATAACAATCAAAATAAGTTTATACACTTGTCAAAAAGGATGACACATATAAACAAAGTATATTTATCCTCGTCGGCTAATAAATAAAATATATTTATCTTTTCATTAATAGACTCATACAAATTAAATTAATTTTCTTTCTTTAATTTCAAAGATAATCATATGGTTTTAAAAATCACCTCACTTTTTTTTTAGTTGGATCAAATTTGAAGAAGTTAAATATATACATAATAAAGTACTCCTAATATTTTAAAGTTACGTAATATCTTTGAAACTAATAAAAACTAATTTTAAAGTTCAATAAATATGTGTGTATGTTAACGAAAAGGTAATTATGCTCTATTTGTTAGACGATAAATATATACCTATAGGCCTATAACATTTTTTTGTTAACAAATGATATATTAATTCTAAATCGCAAATTTATGGAGACATATTTGCCCCTTTTAGTCATCAGTCTAAAGAAAAGAAGGTAAACCCTTAAAACCCACAGAAGAGCACTAGTAGCAGCCAGCTAGCCACCAGGACGAACTCAGTTACCGGCGGCGACTGATCTCCGGCCGATTTTCCTCCTGATTAGCATAACAGGTCAAATTCTTAGCACTAAACTTTTACCAATTCACACAAACAGCCTTCAATTCACTGTTCGCTGCAAATACCAAATCTTCCGCAAACAATGAGAATTCGTTCGTTTAGTTCATTAAATTAACACTGTAGTTGTTTGAATTCATATTTGTTAACTAGAAAATGAGTTGGAAGAATTGGTGGATTTAATTTGTTTAGAATTTTTTCCAAAATGCAAGTAAAAAAGTGTGCTTTAGCCAAAAATAGTTTACTCCACTTGTTTAAACATGTCTGTGTATACCCATTTCTTTTTCTTTTTGAATTTATGGAGTTAATCAGCTATAATATGAACTTGATCAAGTGTATGAATAGATGACTTTAACACATTAAATGTTTGAGGAACTTCCACGCCAGGGGTGCTCCTAAGTCCTATGTGCCTTTCAGTTTTCCTGCATTTGTTTTTACCTCTTTTAAACGATGTTTTTTCTACACTGAGGTGTGGCATAGTGGTCAATGAATTGGGCTGAGAATGGTGTGAGCTCTCATTTAAACCCTAGTAGAGACAAAAAACACTAGGTGATTGCTTTTCATCTGCCTTAGCTTTGATGGACGGAGTTACTTGTTGGTGGTGGGAGGTGGGCAAAAGCTGGCTTGGACACTACGGTCATAAAAAAAGCTATGTTTTTTCTAGATAGAATTTAGTTAAATTAGGTTCAGTTTGACAGAGGTGATCTGCCCTCTTAAAGATATCCTAGTTTCTTTCTTTGCCTTGGATGGTTTCCTGAAATTTTGAGCATTTCCAATTGCTAGCACTCTCCCACTTGGTGTTATGAGTTCAATGGAAACATTCCAATTCACTGCCATGCCTTGTAATTATGTGATGTAGAATGATTGGATCACAAAGGAAGCACTTCTATCTAATGGCCTCTAAACTGTCACGAATGTCGTTATAATTATCTTTTCCTGCAAGGTCATGCATCATCTTGTTAATTATGTCAGATTCTTAACTCATCAAAAAGTTGTATGTTTAATTCCCTCCTGGTCAACAAACATTGTTGTTACTCATGCTCAAGGAATGTTGATCTCACTGTAGATATTTGTTGCAATTTAATAACATGGTCTGGAAGTAGAAGTACAAAGGGAGAATGCACTTTTCAGTGACTATAAGATGGACTAAAGTGCCCTAGCACTTTGGCTGGAAATAGCAGAATTTATTAAATGTGCTTCAGTTTTTATGAAATAAATATCATAGATTAATTAACTGTTTCATCTTATTGGAAGGATATCCTGTATTAAATAACTATGTACAGGAAACAGAATTAACCTAATTTTCAGGTTATGCAAGTAGAATGTACTTCTGCTGCAGCAATACAGATCTACCTTATTGTTGCAGTTATTCACATTATGCTTCAAACTTTACCATGGATCTTAGTCTTCTCTCTTCCCACCTGTGTTTGCTTTTAGGTCTCTTCCGCTCTTTCTCCGCTGTTTCTGCATATAATTTGCCTTTTCGATGGAGTCCTGAATCCTCAGTTGTAAATCTTCTAACAACTGAACTTCAGTGTTCTTTGTGTGTGCGTATTTATGTTATTGGATACAAATAAATTGTTCTTCAGACACTTTAAGATCGTCATGCATACCTGAGGATATCCATGTTCCTTAATTTTCAGATCACATTCCACTAACTGGAAGATGGTGTTTTATCGTGGTGTAAAACGCCCTATTGCGATCATATACAAGAGTTTAAATAGTTCTATATGTTGTGGACATGGCTACTCTACTTTGACACGTTACGGAAATTCCATTGCTGAGTCTGGAGGATATTTTCACAAACATGGGAATGGGCCTAGAACATTTGCAGTCTCTATTAGGAGATATTCTACCGAGATTTCCTCTTCTGAGCAGATGAACTTAATAAAACTGCTGAGAGAAAGAACAAGTGCTCCCATAAAAGAAGTTAAAGCTGCTCTTGTCACTAGCAATTGGGATATCGGCAAGTGTGCAACTCATTTACTTTTTCCTTACTCAACTTCCTATTATTCATTGCCATTCTTGGCATAGAATGAAGTGATAATATCTCTTCAATGCAGAGGCTGCTCAGAAAGACCTAAGAAAAAGAGGGATAGTTCTTGCATCAAAGAAGTCTTCTCGAACTGCTGCTGAAGGGTTGCTTGCCTTGGCACAGAATGAAAGGAAGGCAGCTGTGATTGAACTAAACTGTGAAACAGACTTTGTTGCAAGGAATGAAATTTTTCAATACTTGGTTAGTGTACTTTTTTTCTGGTTAGAGTAAATTTTGAGACAGTTCTATGGAACGGTGTTATTGCATCTGGATGAACATGAAATACCAAAGCTGCACTAGATACTTATTGTATAATAAATACTTTCCAGATTCAAATTGAATGTTAAGTTTGAATATACCCAGTTTTTATAGGAAACTTTAACTTGGAATAGTTTATTAAGTTGGATTTTGGAATATGGATTATTATGATAAGTGGGTCCACGAGTGCAGTGCTAGATTGCTGTCATCCTTATTTAGATGTAGGGAAGTATGAAAGTGGGACTCTTTTAAACTTGTGATACGTAGTAAGGATACTCCATTTTAGGGAAGTGGATTTTAGTTGTGGTACAACTTGGATGAAACGCATAATATGTAATTTAAACAAAAAGAGAGTACATATTTTGCTAGGCAATAAGCTTGGGTTTTGCAAGACAATCCTCATATTTATGCTTTTGGAGATTGTATTTACATTAATGGTCCTCTAAATAAGTTTTCATAGCTTTTTACTCTTGTATTTTTCAAACTTGTAAAATCGCTTTATTCGGGCCGAGGGTCTTCTCTGAAACAACCTCTCTACCCAACCCAATGTAGGGATAAGGTCTGCGTACACCCCACCCTCTCCGAACCCCGTTTATTGGATCACGGTGGATATATTGTAGTTGTTGTTGTCCTCTGATAAGTTTCTCTTTGGCAAAATTTAGTAGTGACATTCCTCTACCCTCCCATGTGATACTGTCTCATGGAGTTGTTATTTTGTATATGCATCATGAATAGGCCTTATCATTGGCAAAATTGGCATTGCTGCTTGAGGGCTCACAACAGTCTTTTGCTGCTTTTCCTATTGGACATCTGGAGGTAAGTGGTCTTCATAATTTTTCTCCACTTGAGGCTAATCCATGTCTTTTTCTATTCTCGTATATGGTATATATTTACACTAGTTTTAGGACCTCAGAGTATCCACTTTAACATTTTGATGGATATTTGTACAAGTATGCTAGTACTTTTAATAACCATTGTTAGGAGTTTTGCTTTCTGTTGATTTATGCTTTCATGTAGAAGCATCCTGATCAACTACAGCTGTCTAGTTTTCGTATTGCAATTCAACTCCTCTTGTGTTTGTGCAGCTCTGCCTCTGTGTCAAAGATCAGAATCCTTTAAATTCTTTGTTTTCTACAGGAGTTGAAGCTGAACCTTGATCACCCTAAATTGAGTGGAGAAAAAAGTGTTCAAAATGCAATAACTGAAGTAGCTGCAATGATGGGGGAGAATGTCAAACTAAGAAGGGGATTTGCAATGTCTGCTCCATCTCTTGGTGTGATATCAACGTATCTACATACAAGCCCTCAACCAGGTAGAATTCTTATGAGATGCCTTGATGTATCCAAGGCATATTTTGCACCTACTTTTTTTGTATATTCGGATTTGTAAATAATATTATAAAAATAATTAGATATGAAGCATACCAGTGCTTTTGAGTAGAAAAACTTCCTCTTCCCTGATAAAAAATGACCCCTTTCTCTCTGACTTGGGTAATGTGCATATAACCCTGATCATTTTTTGGATCTTATCAACTCCCTAGTATTATGATAGATTTTTTGCGTTCTTCTTAGGAGCTGGTATTTTCTTTTATTTTGTACTCTATGCATCTTCTGGATGCTTTTGCTATTAATATATCACTTCATAAAAGAACTGGAATTTTGGATATTTGCAGTAATAGTAGATTTAATGCTTGTGAAAATATGCAGGTGTTGGACGTATTGCCGGAATTTTATCACTTGAAGTAGAAGATAAGAATGTCTCACAAGATGCACTTCAGCGTGTTGGATCAGAATTAGCTATGCATGTAGTTGCTGCAAAGCCATTGTTCTTAACAAAAGAAGATGTTTCCTCTGATGCACTAAGCAATGAACGCGAGATTCTCAAATCTCAGGTACTTGTCAATGCAAAGTTATGACTTGTTTCTGATGGGTTCATGTGAAGATATAGGATTTATGAAATGAAAGACTAACAGACCAGTAAAATCTGATCTACGATGCTTGTGCTCAGAAAAAAACTGTTTGTTATACATCATTGTTCCTTTCTTTCTTTTCTTTTTATTTTTCCTTTTTTGGGTTGAGGGTTGGGGTGGAATGTGGTTGGAGCATTATTATCTTGTAATCTAATAGTTATGTTTCTTTCTATTTAATCAACGATATGATATGTGCTATTCGTCATTTTTGTTTTACTTTAGTAATGCTCAGATAGGTTTTTTTTGTTATTTTTAAAACAAAGACTATGCTATGTAATGTATCGAGAAGTTTGGTAACTAGAAGTTGCACTAAATCAACTGTTGGGCCCAGAAGATTATTCCACCACTTCAATATGTTTCATCAGCGTCAGCAGCAACCCCTATCTTTTGATCAATTATGAAGCGTGCATTCATCATGTTTCATCATCTTGTAAGGTTTTGTAAATTGACTAAATTCAAATTCAAAGTACTTATTATGTTTTCCTTTACAGGCAGAGAGTTCTGGGAAGCCTCAGATTGCCATAGAAAAAATGGTTGAAGGTCGTTTGCGCAAGTATTTTGAGGAAGTAGTTTTGATGGAGCAGAAATTTATTGTGAATGATACAATGAATGTGAAGGTAAGAAAGTAATCTTTTAGTTGGGATGTCATTTTGTTAGATTTCTGTTTCTACTTCCTTTCACAAGGTCACGCTCTCGCCATAGTCCAAACTTCTCTTTTGAATACCGGATATTGGAATAAATTGATGCTTGTTAGTGTGCATTCAGGACCAAGGTGAAAGTCCAGACTAGAGGTAGTTGTAACACCTCTGTATTTAGGAGCCCTATTACTTTAATTGCTTTTGATATGGCTTGGGTGTTAGGATTGGTATGAAAATAGATCAGATATATCCTTCCTTAGAGTTATGGGTTGGACTGTCATAACTCTTCACAAAATATGCACCATTAATCTTGCTCGTGTGGGGTTGGGTGGCAGTCCCTAAATCAAAATGGCCACAAACTGAAAGTGTGGGTACATAAGATCAGATTTGACCTTTTACAACCAGCTTTTTACTCAAACAGCTCCATGATCTTATGGCAATGAGCGAAAGCCATTGAAAAAGGCCAAGGTCTGCTGATGCTGTAAGTGCAAAATGCAACTAAATACACACGTTAGTGACTAAAAATGCAGAATGAAGACAGATAATATCATGTTGCTCTATGTATGTATACAAAATAGGAGAATAAAAATTACTATATTGAATAATAGCTGGGCAGAGGAATTAAAAATATCCCTGATGTCATAATTTTTGGCCGACACCTCTGAAAGCATAGTTCCTGTCTTCCTCCCGTCTTTGAGCTCGTCCATTTTTTGGGTGATCCACCTTTTTATGGAGTTTATCCAAGTTTAGGCGATCTTTCTGGTACCAACACTGCATGAGTAACTACAGAAAAAGAACACCACAACAAAACGACAAAATGAAGAAGAATGAATTGAAGGCATCAGAGGAAGCACTGACGAACTTGTTACTTTTGTTTCAGTCAATTAAAATACAATAGCATGTCAGTTGTGTCGAGGAACCATATTAGATTAAGCTGAGGAACCATCTTATAATTTTGATTCAGATGCAAATATACAGTTTTAATTTCAAACTCAGATATATCTGGTTTTCTTATACTAAAGTTCAGAAATTGCCTGTTTATATACTAGGATGTTCATCCATAATTTTCTCCTACTGCTCCACAACTTTAATAGGTATCAGTAGAGTTATAGGCCTCAATCTCTTAGGGGTCGTTTGGTAGCGTGTATTAGCAAAAATAATGCATGTATTAATTGTGTCTGAGTAATACCTTGTTTGGTACACTTTTCAATGCTATGTATAACTAATGCAAGTATTTGTTATACACTCTATTGTGTATTAAGGTGTTTATTACTAATACCATGAGTTTCTAAGTATTAGTAATGCAAGGGATTTTAATGCATGCATTAGTATGGTTAAGACCCCATTGCCCCTCAATTTTTTTTTTTTGCATCTTTTCCACCATATTTGTGAAGGGTATCTTTGTAAATAAATATTTTTATGCAATGCATGTTATTTTTAATAAATCAAACCAAACAATGCATGAGAAATAATCCATGTATAATTAATGCAAACATTACTAATACAAACATTACTAATACACTCTAATTAGCATTATTCTTATACACCCTACCAACCGACCCTTTATTTCTCTTACTCTTAAATCAACATGCTCTTCTTCTAAACTATGCCCCGAATGGGATCTTGAAGCTTGGTTTTTGATAGCTCTTGTTGGTCCTCTTTGTCACCCTTTTGCAATGCTTAGTTGGTTACTTATCACTTTGACTTGTCCCTGCATATTTGTTTTTATTCCAGATTCTTTATCAGTTGAATTTATTCTTGACTATTAATACATTGTTTTGATGAATATACAGAGAACACAATGACCTCATAAATGAACCCCCTTTTTTTTATATAAAGAACAGGCATTTGATTGGTTGTTTTTTTAAGCACATGAGACACTCAACCTGATCACGTTTTAGGGCGTTAGCGCTCCTTCGACAATTTCAACAAGGCTCTTACATCTGTGGAACTAAAAACTTAAACCAGTTTGTGTAATTTGGTTTGGGAGCCCATCTTTTGAAAATTAAAGAGTTGTAAGCACTTCCACTTTTATTGGCTCAACTACTGTTGCACATATGGAGTTAGTGGCTAGGCTGGAAGTTACAAACATACTTTTGGTCATATTCTCATCTCTTGTTTAATTTGAATCTTTTATGTTGTGTTGGGTCCTATCTATATATATTTCTGTATCAACATATGTTTTGGAGATTTGTGCAAGGCTCAAGTCTAAATTAACGTATCACCTTGAAGGAAGAAAGATAACTTAGTACCACCTGCCAATTGTCTGACTATTCCATCCTGACAGAAAGTAAATGCTTGTTATAAACATCAAATTACTTTTTTGCTGTGGATTTCTGAGGATGTTATTTTTTTAGTTGGTTCTAAAATCATGTTTTAGATTCCACCACATTGCAGCTTCTAATTTGCATCGTTTCTTACATATATTGCCTTCTCATATGTTGTTTACATAGATAACTAACTAGTTGACTCATCTATGAAAAACTTGCAGACATTGTTAAGCAATCTGTCCAAGGATGTTGGTTCGCCAGTTAAGATAGGAAGCTTTCTAAGAGTGGAAGTTGGCGAAGGACTTCAGGGGTAATTACACATATTTATGACCTGTAATTCTCTAGTTTCCGGGTTAAATATCTCAGAAAAAGTTATATATGCTTCCTTGAATTTCCATCTTGAATTTAATGTGATGATTGTGCAACCTGCCAGTTCAAGCAGGAATATTATTTAAGCTTCACAATGTTGTGGGTTCTTTCTTCTGTTGATGAGTGCTTTCCTCCTTTCCTACCACTAACTGCATATTTCACTTCTGCTTAGCTAGAATACATGCTTCTTTTACTTTCTAGTAAAATAATGATTTTGTTTCCAATTGCACATTCACACAGTCCATGGGTTGAACCAGTTCACCTAGAAAGAGATCCAACCTTGAAAGAGGTCTCGACAATAAGATCTTGGTGCAAAACAATGTTTATTTCTTGAAACTAAGCAATATATGAGCTTACCACTGTCTAGCAGATGGCCATGGGGGCTTTAACAATAATTTGTGGATTTTTTTTCTTCATAATATCTGCCTAATGGTTTAAAATAGTTTGCACACATGTCAAACACTAATTTGTCATTAGAAAGCTAGCAAAAATGGTAAAAGCAAAAGCTAAGCATCTATAAAAGCCAATTATCTGTTTTTCTTGAATGCCTGTCATTTTTGGCGAGATGTTGCACAAGCATTATACGAATAAAATAACTCCGAAATGAAGTAACAAAACCTTTATTGTACTACTACTACTACACATTCTGTCATAAAATGTCAGGAAAATATGATAGAAGGAAGAGTTTATTATGCTCTTTGAAGTAGGTAGTTCAGGCTGTAAATGGGATGCCATTAGGCCATCACTACTTGCCTTGTCTTATAATTCATTTTTGCATTGTTTGACTCCTGTATTATTGGTTATAACCTTGCAGGCTTGAAGCATCAAATGAAAGTGAACCTTTGGCTAATGCTGCTTAACATGAACAACTTATGTCACGATCGTGAGAGAACTACTTAAGACACTGTACTTTAGGCCTCTACTTTCTAGTTTTTGATCTTCTGAGTATAGTCTTCATGGTGGCACTGCTGAACGTGAGTCCATACGCTAGCTAACCCTGAAGAGGTTTTGTATTACAGTTTGAATTTTCATAGCCAGTAATGTAAGAGAATAAGGTCTTCATTGCTCTAGTGTTTTGGTCTAGTGGTAAGAGAGCAACACTTGATGGTGGATTAGTTGCATGTCATGGGTTCGACAAAGCATGATATTAAGTTGAGAAGAGTGGAGAGGAGCAGTATCCACCGAGCTCCAAACTGCACGTCACTAGCCATTTTGGACTTCTTGGTCATCAAAAAGAAATGAAATAGAATAAAGTCTTCACTGAGTTAATTTGTTTGGTTGGTCAGACAGATTATTCTTCCATGATTGTTGATTTATAATGTCAAATGATGTCCTTGTCTTGTCTGTTTTGTTCAGCGACTGCTTTTTTCCCCCTTTGATGGAATACCTGTCAGATTTGGACCCAACTGAGGATAGTAGACTGATAATTAAGAGGCCTGCGCGAGTATGCTGTTTACTTATTACTAGTCTGACTATTCGTCATGAAAGTTGCATCCCTTCGTGCTTTCATCCATGGTTCTCTGCTACAAATTTTAGTTTAACGTCTTTTAATGCTACGTTTAATCCAGTATTTGCTCTTTTTTTGTCTTAGAGAATCGAGTTTACACATGATCCTAAAGAATGCTGCAGAAACTGCAGCAGGAAGCTAACAGCTAAAACTCAGGAAAAACAGGTTTTTGAGTTGACATGTCCTTTTTAGCTGATTACAATGATATGCAAAATAATATCTGCACATAATGTTACATATCAGAACAGGGTAGCTAAAACAGAGTGATTTGCTCCTTGTTTAGTGGAACTTGAGGCTGGTCAAGACATTGTTGTTTGCAGGGTCAGCCAAATGGTCAAGGAGGTTTTGGTAAGGTCCAACTCCAGTTACCAAACCTTGAATGAAGTAACCCAAGATACCCAACATAGCTAGTCTTCCATTCTTAATCTCCTTGAGCTTCAACTCCTTCATAGACTTCTCATCTTTTCCGAACCCGAGAGGGTTAAAGAAAGGTCCACCAGGGTATGCTGGGTCTCCAGAGCCTCCCAAGCCTTTCTCTAGCCCCAAAAAGTATTGTTTACCCATAGAACCTGGCTTGGCCCAGTCCTGGAATCTTCTGTGTTCAGCAAATCCCATGAGTGCCATCTCCAGTACAAATAGTGTGTAACCGTCCGCCCAATAGTTGTATGTTCCAGCTGGAGGAATCACTCCTGTCTGGAACCATGGAAGGGCTGTTTCTGCTGGGATGAGACCAGCCTTCCCAAGAATCTCGGGCGCAATGGCTCCTACTACCCCCAGCATAGCAAATCTTCCATTGATGACCTCTCCATATGCTAGCCATTTTGGTTCGATGAAACCTCCAGTACCTTCAGGGTCTGACAGTCCCAGGGGATCAAATCCATAGTCACCAGGAAGGCTGTGGATTACATACAATGAAGTTAGCAAGGCAATGTAGGTAGAAGGGTTAAGTGAGAGTCTCATAAGTCTTACCTGCCATCCAAGTATGAAAGGCTCTGCTTGGATGCAAACCAGAGAGGCCTATTTGCTCCTTGCTGTTCAACACAAAAGCATATCAATACATAAAACCAAATGTGACCCAATGGTGTAGCTTAACGGTAAATGAAGTGAGTTGAAAACCCCAGATTCTAGGCTTCAAATGAGACGAACGATGCCATATGCTTTCTTCTCATCTACCTAAGCTTTGGTGTGTTAAGTTACATGGTACTTATGCTGGTGAGAGGTAACGAGTACCTGGTGGACTAGTCAAAAGGCAAAGCTGACTCAAACTCCACTGTTATATACCGTACACACAAAAACCAAATGTAGTCCACATGGGTGTCCTAGTAGTAAATGAAGTGGGATGAAAACCTCAAGAGATGCAAACAGTGCTATATGCTGACTCGAACAACACGACCATTATATATACATGTATGTCAATGTACTTGTTATTTATATAGGAAAGGAAGAAGAAAGGGGTGTTACCTTAACAGGTGGAGTGGCAGTAGCCCTTACAACAAAGGAAGCCTTCTTGATTGGAGATTGGAAAGGTCTTCCTCCTAGAATTTGTCTGGCAGCCTCTGTTGAGGATGCAATAGATGATGAGGATATCAATGCCTGTGTTGCCATTTTTTGTTTTCTGATTAAAACAATTGACTTGTGTTGAAGAAGAATAAGCACTCAGCTTCCCAAGAGTAGTAGACACAAGGTGGCAAGCAAAATAAGGGACAAAGGTATAGGCCACCAAGTGTTGTGTGGGGCTAGTGGAAAACAGAGAAGTTGTGGTGGACATAAGAAATCTTGAATTCTCAGATAAAGTTTAGGATTATATTGTCAAATGAAAAGAGCACATGTGGCATTATGACTTGGATAGAAGATTTTATACACTCCTAATCTCAGAAATGAATTTTCAGATACTCTAGTTGGCTGCAACACTCTTGCTCCAAGATTTGAAAATATGACTAAAAAATATATAACAATGGGATAGATATAAATTAAAAGAATAACAAAGGATATAAAAATGAAAAGTTGAAATAACATTAATATATGGTAAATGAAAAGTTGAAATAGCATATAAAAATGAACACTCACTTCTATTATTGACCAACCAAGAGTAAATATTTACATGTATTATCATTGTATTTATGTGCTTAATGAGCATGTATTATGGAGCAAATAAAATGATTTTTTAATTTTGAACTCTTTAAGTTTATCTTCATTGGTTTATATAGTACATGTACCCGGATATATAAATTTTATCAAGGTAAAAGATTATCACAAATGTAGTTTATTTTGCAATAACTTTCAAAATCAACGTATCTTGAAAAGTGCTTTTTATCACAAGTGGTTATCCAAAGAAAAAAAAACTTTTGAAGAATACAATCGATATTAAACTAATTAATTTGAAAATTACGGTAATCAATATTAAAACAACAATTTGTGCTTGACCAAGATTTTAAAAACGCTTCAATGGAAACTTATGAATTATAGTTTCTCCTACTATTCAAAAACACTTATTTTATTTCTAAAAATATAGTCAAACACCTTGATTCTCTAAATAAAAACTCCAACAAGAACACTTTTAACTTTTCAAAATCTTGGTCAAACTGACTATAAATCATAATTAATTAATAAACATTTTTACCTTAACTTAAAACTTACCTATGATATAGTTTGAAGGAAATAATCTCTTATCAAAAATTATATAGAAGTAAATATTATTTTCAGATCTTTTATATTATATATAGAAAATAAAAACTTCTTACGAGTTACACCAAAAATTACACATCTCTTATAAAAAAATATAAAACTAAAATCGATAAAAGACTACAAAATCAAATCTCCGAGATCCCGATGGAAGTTTAATTAGAATCCTAGGTTGCTAACCCCATTTAGAATTTTATTATTGTCCCGGTCTACCATTTTTCAAATTTCAAAAAACAGAGCAACGTTCGTTTTTCATCATAACACTGAAACTGGAGAAATCACCGGCCTTTCAAAGGCAACCTTTTTCTTTCTTCATCTCTCTCTCTCTCTCTCTCTGAAGATTGAAAAAAGCATCAAAAATCCCTTTTTTCCCTTTTTCTTGATTACCCATTACCCTTTTTTTTCCATTTCAAAACTCTCAGATTTCCCCCCTTTTTATCAATGGATGTTAATGACTGGCATGATCCACTTCTTATTACTGACGCTTCTTCCCAACAACAACAACTATCGCTTAGCTTTAACAAATACTGTAAGCTATTTGATTTGTATACACAGAAATTGGTGTTAATTTTTGTAGCTTATTGTGTTATTCTGTATTTTGGCAGACCCCTTTTCGTCGTCGTGTGATTTAGGAAATACAGTGATGGAAGATTCTGATTGTTGTACCCCAATCAAGATTGAAGGTAATCATGCAACCCCTTTTTGGAGTATTACTTAATTCTTGAAAATGGGATTTTTTTTGTTGATTGATTGTGGTTTATGTGTATTGATTTGGTTGTTCGAAGGGTGTAATGCTGGAGATTTCAAGGACCCAGTTGCAGAAAGTGTGATTAATGGTGGGATATTTAAAAAAGATTTGATTTTCTTTCTTGGGTTTTTTTTCAAGATTTTGAATTATTGATTGTTTCTTGAAATTTTTTCTAGGTAGAGATGTGTTGGGGTTTTCATTAACATCTCCTGATTTGGTGATTTGCACTGGATCACCGGATATTCCTGCTCGAAGCTATGGAGATTCACCTGAGTTTTTGAAGGGTTGCTCCATTTCTCTAGAAAATGGAATTAAGGGTTCTGAAGAGGTTCAAGCTGCTACAAAGTTGTTAACAGATTGGCAGGGATCAAATGATGAAGATTTGTGTCTACCAGCTCATTTTGAGCTTCCTTCTCCACCAGGGGTTGAAGAGAATTCATCTGAACTTTCAGTGCCTATAGTTAGCATTAATGTTGGATCAACAGATTGTATCAGTTCTGAGAGTGGCATTCAATTTTCGGAGGATAAATATTTCTGTGGAGGCAATGTTCTGAGTACTGACACCAGAATTGAGGAGAGTATATGTGCTAGTGTATATCAGACTGCTCGCGTTGGGAATTTTTCGTACCACTTTAACAATATAAGTGCTGGATTTTATCTAGTTGATCTGCATTTTGTGGAGGTAGTCTTGACTGATGATTCTACTGGAGATAGAGTCTTTGACGTTTACATTCAAGAGCACAAGGTGAGAATCAGTGACCTTTAGTCCAATTATCGTCCTTGCATGTTATGCAAATGCTGCAGTTTTAATGTTGGATTTGAGCTGAAATTTTGTGTAGGCTATTTCGTCATTAGACATCTTTGCTCGTGTGGGAGCAAATAAACCCCTGCTGATATCTGACCTTGAAGCTCATGTTGATGGTGAAGAAGGGATTTCCATAAGATTTGAAGGGGTAATAGGAATGCCAATTGTTTGTGGCATTTCTATAAGGAAACATTCTTCAAAATGTAAGTTGGGAAATTATTAGAATGTGTAGCTATTTTTTAACATCTTGTGATTTGATTCCATGCTATTTTTTTCTTGACATACTGATAAACTAGAGTAACTTGTATGCTTGTATATCAGGTACCGGAGAGTGTGAAGTACTTGAATTTTCAAAAAATTCTCCACAAAGAAACTCACTAGAGGTTTGAGTCTTTAATGGCCTCTTTATTATAAAAGAGGAGTGTGACTAAGAATCATTAGAAACTCGAATTAATATGCTTGTTTTGCTATCATCTAGGTTAGTGGTGATATTAAGGCAGATGGAGAGCTTCAATTAGCAAATGTATCTCATGAAAAGGAACTGGAAGAAGTAAAGAGGCAGGTGGAGGAACTTAAAAGGGAGAATGAACTGAAATGCAAAGAATGTGCTGAAGCTTGTAAGTCTTTAAAGGATCTTCAGAATGAGCTCATGCGCAAGTCAATGCACGTTGGATCACTCGGTACAGAAATATCTCTCTTCAATAGAACTGCTTAAACTTTTCTAAAACTAATATGTTAATATTGCTTGTCTTTAGCTTTTGCAATTGAGGGCCAAGTGAAAGAAAAGAGCAAGTGGTTTTCATCCTTGAGAGATCTGACAAGGAATTTGAAGGTAACTAATTTTTAGGCTTGTTTCATATGTTTCTCGTACCCTATAAGGAAATTTATTGATTTTATTTGTATTTTTCTGCAGATTTTGAAAATGGATCAGATTAAAGTATCTGAGGAAGCTTCAACATATAAGCAGCAATTCCTAGCAGATTTTGCAGATATGAGCTCTACTATTCAGTCCAAATGTAAATATGTTTTAGCCACTGGAGTTCACTTATGTTAATAGCTTCGTTGGAAGTGAAGTTTATGAGTTTGTCATTCCTCTTCTTATGATCACAGTAAAGGAACAAGTTGAATTGCATGAAGATCTCAAGATCAAGTTCATCAAGGGTGCTAAGGAACAGAAGGAACTTTATAACAAGGTTTTGGATTTAAAAGGTAGGGGATCAGTATGTTATAACACTTATAAGAGCAGTTAGTTCATTATCATATACTTGTTTAACTCTATTGGATTGCTTCAGGGAACATTCGGGTCTTTTGCCGGTGTAGGCCTTTGAACGCCGAAGAGACAGCTTCAGGAGCTTCAATGACGATTGACTTTGAAGCTGCAAAGGATGGGGAACTCAATGTGAAGTCCAACGGCACATCTAAAAAGACCTTCAAATTTGATGCTATTTTTAGCCCCCAAGCCAACCAAGGTAACTACACCACAATCAGTCTTGATGTAAGTTGAGACTAGTGCAAGCAATCACTTTAGCTAAGGAGCATAGTGCTAAGTTAAGGATACGGCTGAAAGAGTAGTGCTAGAAAGAGTACTTCATGATCTAAGGGAGCATCTTCAATGGTACTAAAAGACCCTCTACGGGACTAATTTAAGAATAATGCTAGACTTTCACTTAAACTAAATTTATGATTGTTGTCAACAAGTGATTTTGAATACAAGGAATGTAATCCGTTCTCAAGAAAAAGAAGTTCACGGGGTTAGAAAACCATCCAATTTGGAGGCATTATCAGGAAAGAAGTCCTTTTAAAACATATCTGAAGTTATTGCGTCTAAATACCATTTACAGAAAAGGATTCATTATTTTGCTCCGGATAAGTGTAAGCACCAAACAAAGTTAAACAAGTTGTCGCCAACTTATCTAAGATACTGTAGGAACCAAATATTTTGATGAAAAGTCATTTTCTCCCTATTTACACGATTTCCTCTTACTTGTTATTACAATAGCTGAAGTTTTTGAGGACACTGCTCCCCTGGCAACCTCAGTTCTAGATGGGTACAATGCCTGCATATTTGCCTATGGTCAGACAGGAACTGGCAAGACATTTACAATGGAGGGCACAGAAGAGTCTCGTGGGGTCAATTACCGGACTCTTGAGGAGCTATTCCGCATTATTGAGGAGCGAAAGAACGCAGTTCGTTACGAAATATCAGTGAGCGTCTTGGAAGTATACAATGAGCAGATTCGAGATTTGCTAGTTTCAGGATCCCAACAAGGCGTGAAAAGGTAATTACAAAATAATTTGCTCACTTTGTTTACAAGCTAGTGGAATAATACTTCAGATACTTGCCAAGCTGTTAAGAACAAGAGAACAATGTAGCTAGTAAAATATGATTGTATGTCAGTTTACGATACTTGTATGGCTAAGAATGATCAACTAAGTATTTCTTTATGGTGGACTACAGAAAATTTGAGTCTAATAGTAAACTACCATATGACAATTTCATGTTGGTTCCATGATTTCATTTTAGGCTTGAAATAAAGCAAGATGGAGAAGGAATGCATCATGTTCCGGGGCTAGTTGAGGCCCACGTGAATAATATGAACGAGGTTTGGGAAGCCTTACGAACTGGTAGCAATGCGAGGGCAGTTGGATCAACCAATGCAAATGAGCACAGCAGCCGATCACATTGGTTTGTGCATCATAATTTATGGTAGCTTTTCTTTTGTGTACACATTATGTCACTATTACTAATCTGATGCATTGTATGTAGCATACATTGTGTAATGGTAAAGGGGGAGAATTTACTAAATGGGGAATGCACAAGAAGCAAACTGTGGCTAATTGATCTAGCAGGAAGTGAGAGGATAGCTAAGACAGAAGTACAGGGTGAAAGGTTAAAAGAAACCCAAAATATAAACAGATCTCTTTCTGCCCTTGGAGATGTGATATCTTCACTTGCAACAAAAAGCGCACATATTCCATTCCGGTACTTGCAATATTCTTGCGCACATTCTCAATATATTTGGTAATATCTTCCTTTCTGATGTTTGTTTTTTTCATCATCTAATAGGAACTCAAAACTTACTCATTTGCTCCAAGACTCACTAGGTATTATCTTTGATTTGCTTGATTCATGAACTTCAGAAGAAACTATAAACAACTAGGACCTGATAGGCTTTTTATTTTACAGGAGGAGATTCAAAAACATTAATGTTTGTACAGATCAGTCCAAATGAGAATGACTTGAGTGAGACTCTTTGCTCATTAAATTTTGCAAGTCGAGTTCGAGGTATAGAGCTAGGTCCAGCAAAGAAGCAAGTGGATAGTATGGAGCTTCTGAAATACAAACAGATGGTAGCATAAATTTCTGTTTCGAAATTTACATACTTTTTTTTAAAGTTTCCTCTAAACTAATCTCCCTGCCTTTCGAAAATTTTATTTACCTTGTCAGGTTGAAAAGGGCAAACAAGATATGAAGAACAAAGATTTTCAGATGAAAAAGATGGAGGATACAGTTCATGGCTTGGATATTAAGTTGAAAGAAAAGGATATGAAAAACAAAAGCCTTCAGGACAAGGTTTGAATTCAAACTTTATTCAGACATGTTAAGTTTGAAATTATTACATATCACATTTTAGCTGATTAGACTGTTAATATGATGTGCAGATTAAAGAACTAGAATCACAACTTCTTGTAGAGAGAAAGCTTGCTCGACAGCACGTTGACTCTAAAATTGCTGAACAGTTTCAGCAACAGCATATGAGACAACAGAATGAGGAGGAAGATGCAGCACCTACGAGGCTACCACTTGCCAGCAAAATTTCTGCTCTAAAGACTTGTGATGAAAACAAGTTTCCACTTAATATACCTCGACCACTTACTGAAAACAATTCCTACAAACTCTCGGTGCCTTCTGCTACTGTAGATTGTCCTTTGAAGCACAATGACCTGACAGAAAAAGAAAACAAGGAAAACAATCCAGATATTGATGAACAACCAGTTGTTCTAAAGAGGTTGGGGAGAGCTTCTATGTGCCCGATTGCACACAGGATTCTTCCTACACCTGCTCCACGTCGTAACTCTCTAATTCCTATACGCACTCTGTCAGCTGTACCTAAGTTGCCTCCTCCACTTTTTCCATTGAGATCAATTCAATCAGAGGAGATGGAAGATGCTGATGGAGTTGATTCAAAATGCTTACCTGAACCAACTTCACAGGACAGTCCTAAAGAGCTTAAGACAGCCAGTAAGAAGCTCAACAGTGTCTTGAGAAGAAGTCTTCAGAAGAAAATGCAGTTCAAGTCTCCTATGCAGCAGAACATCAGAAGAGTTGGCGTAAACGTGGGAATGGAGAAAGTTAGGATCTCTATTGGTAGCAGGGGAAGAATGGCTCAAAGAGTGATGCTTGGTAATGCTAGAAGAGTTCCAAAAGAAAATCAGCTGAAGCAAAGATGGAATATTGGAACAGCCAACAAAGCTGCTCTATGATTCTGATTCTTTATTTTACTACTTGTTTATTCTGAACTAACTAATTGAAGATGCTTCTTGCATGCATTGTGCAGCAACACATAAACTGAAAAAAAAAGGAAAAAAGTTTGTTGATTGCTCAACCTAAAGCCACTTTACACCTTGTTTGTGGATGGTTGTTCCCCGTTGTATTGTATTGTCAGTTTAAATACAACGTTTGTTTTGATTGTTACTTAAATTCTATTGTATCATATCGTTTAAATCAATGGTTAGACAATGACGAAAAGACTCATTTTACGTAACGACTGATTTGTTGTGATCGCGTCATTACCTTAATATTTTCTTCTCATTTTGTTTTTATTTGTTATTTAATAATTATTTTTAATCTTTTGCCGTACATTTTCATAGTTGCTTTACCTCGTATCCTACTTTTCTTATAGGTTTATTATTCAAATTATGGATGTGTGACATTATACAACGACGAAGAACGATACAATCTATCTAAACATTTATGTTATTCATTCGCTCTTGTATTCATGCACACATTTAGACTAGATCATCAAATACAATACATGAGTATACAAAGATATAAACACAAAAAAATGCAAGGGAGTGTATTCATTCGCTCTAATTTCACTCGTATAAGAGCGAAAAAGGAGCGAGAGATGGAGAGAGGCGAGTGGATTATGATTTTGAGGTGCAAAAATTAAAGACCCTACCAAATATAGAGATATTTGGGCGAATAATCCACTTAAATTCAGTTCAACTCACCTATTTAACACTCCTAAATTGGATTAAATATTGAGTGGGGTATGATTTTATTTATTTATTATTCAATTTATTTTATTTCACTCAATTATAGCCCAACTTGCCGACACCACTAACGTCAAGAAAAAGTTTCAATATTCAATATTATACAAACAGTATCAAATGTCTATATTTATTAAAAATATTTTTTTATATTTACAAATATTTTAATATTTTTATTTTACTTTTAATAAATAATTTAAATTATATAAATATTTAAGACTTATTTTAGATTATAAATATTAGAAAAAATTGCTCATTCTTAATTTTTATATTTAAACAAATAATATCACGTAAATTAAGACAAAAACAAATATACTAATTTGAGATCAAATTATTTTACCTGCCACTTTGTTTCTTTGGATGAAGACAAACTTAGCATATTGAAGTTTCAAATTTCAAGGGTTATATAAATAAAAAATGTAATAAAAATATTAAACACCGAGTGAAACTGTAGCTAGATGTAATTGAATCTCATCAAATCTTTGTGACGCTAATGATGTTTCTTGACCTCTTAAGAAAATATTTGGGATTCTTCAATAAAGAATATTGTAAAAGCAAAACATATAAATCATATTAATTATAACAAGTCACTAATTGCATTAAACAAATGTAAAAGCAGAAAAAAAAAACGAATAAAGAATGCCAAGATCAATTAGTGACCAAAGATTATAATAATATATCATAGGAAATTTTTATGAGTGAATATAATCTTTACAATTTTTGATTTATTAAAGTATATATAGAAAAAAAAAGTGAATAACTAATATGAGATGAAGAGAGTTTTGGAATGTACTTAGTTTTGATACATGATAAAAATTGTACATTAAATCTGATAAAATATTAAACACTAGCTTATAAAGTGAAATTTATCAAAACCATATAAAAGGTTACAAAATCCACAATATCTCATCGATGTAGGACTCAATGATATATGACTTTATATTTTGTACACAATCTATATAAATATTTTTTTATACTATCATATCATTAAAATAATTTCTATAAATAAACCTTCATAAAATATGTCCTTCGACATTTGAAAATAAAATATGTTATCTAATACAATTTAAAAAGGTGATTATAATATTATATAAAAATTATTTACACTGATGATGCACGTTACTCTAAAAAAACTCTTTATATAGTGCTTCATATCAATAGTCAATACTCATCAATAACATTAGTATTCAATACTTTTGCTCTAAAATAGAATGGAAGAAGAAGTGATTTTATTAGATTTTTGGTGTAGTATGTATGGTATGAGGGCAAGAATTGCACTTGAAGAAAAAGGTATAAAATATGAATACAAAGAAGAAGATTTGAAGAATAAAAGCCCTTTGCTTTTACAAATGAATCCAATTCACAAGAAAATTCCAGTATTAATTCATAATGGAAAATCAATTTGTGAATCACTTGTTATAATTCAATATATTGATGATGTTTGGAAGGGAATTGGTCCTTTGTTAATTCCTAAAGATCCTTATGAGAAAGCTCAAGCTTGGTTTTGGTCTGATTATATGGACAATACTGTAAGTAAAAAAAAAATTAATTTTATTTCCTTTTTTGCTTTAATTTTATTCGCGCTCGAAAGGAGAGATTTGATTTTATAGTCGTTATAGTACTAGTTATAATATGATTTTTCTTAGAGGTGAAAATTAGGATTTGAAGGCAATGAGAAATTAGGATTTTAGTCTTTTAAAGTTATTGATTTTGAAATTACTAATTTGTACTGTTCATTTTAAAAGCTCAAGGTTTCATCTGAATTTACGGTCAAAATTACTAGTTTGACTCTTGAGATTTGAACAACAATATAAATTGTGATATAATTAAGGAGCAGTAAATGAGGGTAGATAATGTTCATCTTTTAATTCAAAGAGGATCAATAATGTTTTCACTCACCCTTTAGCTCGACTTGAACTCTCAATCTACTGATCGATGGTAGAGATGCTCAACCACTTGAGCAAGTCTCACTTGTCTCTTATAATTAATGTTTTTTCATTCAAGAAAAAAGAAGAAAAAACTAAAACGACAACTAAATAGGAACAGAAGGAGTAATATATTTTGTGTAGACAAAAAAAGAAAAGTGTGTTGGATTGAATAATTTCAATTGTGCAAAATAATGAAGGTACATGAATATGCAAGAAAGACATGGGCAACAAAAGGAGAAGAACAAGAGCAAGCAATCAAAGACTTTTTAGATGGACTTAAATTGCTAGAAGGAGTACTTGGTGACAAACCATATTTTGGAGGTGATAATTTTGGATTTCTTGATGTATCTTTGATTGGTTACTATAGTTGGTTTCTTGCCTATGAAACATTTGGAAAATTTAATGTTGAATTAGAATGTCCCAAATTGATTTCATGGGTGAAAAGGTGTTTGGAAAGAGATAGTGTTTCTAAGGCACTTCCTGATTCTAAGAAAGTTTGTGAGTTTGTCCTTCACCTTAGGAAGGAGTTTGGATTGGAATGATAAGACACGAGAGTCGTCTTTGTTAAATAGTATTTAGTCAGGAGGCTTCATGTATCGAATGGAGAAAAAATAAAAAGAAGACATGGACATGTCTCTTGTTGGATTCTGTTTTTAGTGTTTTTGTTTTTGTGGATTTCACTTATGTAATAAATGTTCTCCTTATATGATGAAAGAATGGATCTTTTGGCTTTCTTGATTTCATTGCCAACAAGTAGAATGTAGTGGAAATCTATTACTTTGGAAGTGAGTAACGCTCTTCTTTTAGCAATTTCTTGTTCCGGCTGTGAAGATAAAATGTACTTAGATAGAGGAACGATTTTCAATAGACACTCGATTTAAAAAAGGATGATAAAAAATTGTTCGTAAAAATTATCGTCAAATTGATTCGGCAAACAAGGGGGAAGTCTGCCACATCAACCCTTTAAGAGATAGGGACTCCAGCGCAGCGATAAGAAAAAATCACTCAGTGAATCGGTGGATCACACACTTGGAGAAGGGAACAGGGGACAACAATAGCATTTAGAAGGTCCATAAACCCCAAATTTACACAAAGATTCATTGTTTGCTAGCTTACCATTCAACAATTTCATAAAATCTCCTACTACAATTTCCTACCTGAAGTAGTTTTATTACACTAAGACTTACTAGAAATCCACCCCTTAATAGCATAATAAAAACATTTATTTATTCTTTATATATACATAAATATAGATAAACAACATTTATTTTATAACTACCTGGGAAGTTTTCAAAAAGAAAAAACATAATAACTAACACACACATAACATCCTCACAGCTTAACTCCATCAAGTCTGTTTGTACGAATACAACGAAAAGACCTATGGAAGGCCAAGTTGTTGTTTCAATTTTAACACGTACTCATAAACTTTATTTGGCTCCGCTAGGGATTTGGAGACACTATCTTTATGCATACATTTGTTGGCCCATGCCACAAACTTTGGACACTCTTTTTCTATGTTAAAATTCCCAAATTTCTCAAAAGTTGGGAACCAACTATAGAAAGGAATTAAAGCCAAATCCACAAACCCAAAATTTTCTCCATTGAAATATGGCAATAACTTTAGGCACTCTATGAATTCTTTCTTGGCTGCTTCTTGATCTTCCCCTTTTGTAGTCCATATTCTCCTTCCACTCTCGTAAACCTGTAACGAGAAAACGCTCTCTATTAAGAACTTCTTCATTTTCAATTTTGAAAGTAAATTTGTATTTTTCTCTGATCTCAATTTTAAATTTCATGCAAAAATGACTAAATTTCAATAATATGTACTTAAACTTCAGTTATATGAAATTTCAAAACTCTATATACTGATGTCAATATGACTTAGATGGTGATCTCAAAATTGAACGTAAACTTTTTATTTAACTAATTAAAATTAGTGAAACCACCCTCGACTACCTACTACCTCGACTACCTACTAACCTGCTAAAGTAAAATATTAAAATCTTTACATATACACCAACTATTTTAGTAATTAAAGAAAATATATAATATATAGATGTAATTGTATACCTTTTTGTCAATAAAATCAGCCCAAAACCTAGCTTGAGCCCTCTTATAAGGATCAGATGGCATCAAAGGAGATTTGTCCTTCCAAACCTCATCTATATACTCAACAATTATGAGTGACTCACAAATTGGTTTTCCATTATGAATTAACACTGGAATTTTCTTATGAATTGGATTCATTTGTAGTAAAAGTGAACTTTTATTACTCAAATCTTCCTCTTTGTATTCATATTTAATCCCTTTTTCATCTAATGCAATTCTTGCCCTCATACCAAACATACTCACATAAGCACTCAAAAGAACAACTTCATTACTCATTTTTGCTAATTAAAAGATGTAAAATTAAAGTGGAACTAAAATATATGTGATGAACACTTAAATAGAAAATTATGTCTATAAATAGAGTTTGCTGGTTGTACTATCAAGAATGACTACATATTTCTAGGAACTTCTCTTATAATCTAGAGGGATTTTTCTTTTATTTTACATTCGAATAAAATTTAAAAAAAAGAACAAATTTAATTGATCATCATTATCTCAAAGATATGAATGACTTTACTATAAATAGAAAATATGATTAGTCATAGGTTGATGAGGCTTTAATTTAATTAATTAATTTTATTATCAAGAATGCCCCACATCTTTCTGGACCTTCTCTTTTAATCTGGAAAATAAAAATAAAAACTGGATCATCATTATCTTATCTTAAGTTATATATATGTGTTGTGTCATCAAAGTCTAATGCAGCCGATTAGCCAGCAAAATCGTGATTACTAAGACAATGTAAATTAGTATTAAGTAAGTCTAAATTTATCTCTCGGGTACTGAGTTGCTTTTATTAAGGAATGATTTACTCCTTAATTATATGAAATTTTCTAACATAAATTTGAATTTAGTCGAATTTCAATATTAATATCAAATGAAAAATAGTATATATATAGACGTATAATTTAAATTTCGAAACTGTACTATTTGCATTCAATAATCGTTTCATTATAGAACTTTTGAGTATGGACACACACATATATTAAGTAGTCTTAATAATATATATATATAGTATTATTGCGAGGAATATGAATACATAGGTGAACTTATGTTCCTTCATATAGATACACTACTCTTACTTATCGTTTACGTGACTTCAACATCCAAACATATCGACTAGTATTATTACAAGGAATATGAATACATAGGTGAACTCGTGTTCTTTCATATAGATATACTTTTTATCTATATAATACTCATACTTATAATTTATACGTGACTTCAACATCCAAACATATCAATTGATGAAGAAGATGTTAAATCATTAGACCATCTAACTCATGATGGTCCCACCTCAAACAAGATGACATGTTCGATCATTAAAACATAAAATTCTGAATCTGTCTTTGTGTTTACTAATTAAACATGTGATCACCAACCTTTCTTGAATTCCAAATAAGCTTGATAGACTTGATCTGAAGTAGGAAGTGACTTGGATACTGAGTCTCTTTTGAAACACCTTTCTCCCCACATCACTAACTTGGGACATTCTATTTCAATTGTGTTGAAATTTGCAAAGGTCTTGAAGACAATAAACCAATTGTAGAAAGGAACAAGTGCAATGTCTACAAATCCAAATACATCTCCTCCAAAATAAAGTTTGTCTCCAAGTTCTTCTTCCAAAAACTTTGACCATTCTACAAGTTCTTTCTTACCATCTTCTTGTTCTTCATTTTGCCCCATCCATACCTTTACACTTGACCCATGTACCTAAAATTAATGCTTGTAGGGTTATTTATATGATGATAAGATTAATAACTATTTCCATACATTTCACGTATCTTTAATTTAAGATTATAAAATTCAAAAGTCTTTTTTATTTTCTTAAACTTTATGTCAAGTCAAAAGACAAACGAATTAAAACAAAGAGAGTATTACTTTATGCAGAATATATACCTGAATATAATTAAATTCTGCATAACTGCATAACTAATTTCAATGATACTAATACCTGCATAACTCTAACCACCGTTCAAACAACCCCCAAGTCTATACAAGTTAGTCAAATCACACAAACATACAACTTTACATATGAAATGAATTAAGGAAGAGTTAAAAAGTCCTTTACCTTCTTGTTGATGAAGTCAACCAAGAACCTAGTTTTTGCTCTTTGATAAGGTTCAGAGGGCAATAAGGGAAAATTGTTTTTCCAAATCTCATCAATATATTGAATTATGATATTTGATTCACAAATAGATTTACCCTTATGAACAAGAACCGGTATTTTGTGATGAACCGGGTTCATTTCCAAAAGCAAAGGACTTTTATTAGACAAATCCTCAAACTTGTGGATGTAGTTGACTCCTTTTTCAACTAGGGCAATTCTTGCCATTGTTCCAAAAGGACTAGGCCAATAATCTAAAAGTACAACTTCTTCTTCTTGTGTCATGTTTTTTGAAAGTTTGGGAAATATCAAAGGAATAGTACTATTAGTAGAAGACTTGTAAGAAGAAGAGGTGATTAAGAGTGTGAGGGTTTGTGTGGTTCTTTATTGTGGTGTGCTAGGAGTCATTAAGGAGAGATTTACCATTTGATTGAGACAAGAAAGGGACAATTATGTAATCATTTGAATTTTTTACTAATTGAGTCTTTTATAAAAAAAAAATTAATTGTTATCATTCCTTGTGTTATACTAATCAATTAGAAGGTTATTTGTTTGTGCTTGACGAAGATCTGAATCTGAATATATAATGGTGTATTCATTTATATTAATATTTGTAGTCTAACACTCTATTTACGTTTACTAGATAATTTATGGGGATAGTTTTCACTTTCATTCTATCTACATTCACTAGATACTATTAGTCTATTACTAATTATTTTTATCCTCATAACTATTATTATCACCTATAACTATCAACTACCATCATCAATCATCTCTATCATTACAATAATTATATATTGATGTCAACCACTATTGGAACTACTCTTACTACTCCTTTAAAGAGTTTGACTCCTATATTAACTAATAATCCTACGGACAAGGATAGCTTAGTTTTAGTATGATTAGATTTCCTAGGTCATATATAACTTATACCACCATAGTTGTATATAAATATAGGAGTGGACATAACACATTGAAAAGCAACATAAATAATATATCATTTCGTACTTGCTTTTGATAAATATCACAAACTGACAACCATTACTTTCAGTCGCTATCACACTTACCACATTTATCATTATAAGTTATATACCATTGCCACCAACACCATCACCTCCACTATTACTATCAACCATTATTACCATTACGGTCAGTCTTAATCATCAATCACTTCCACCATCACGCACAATTAAAAGATTTGTAAGAAAAAGAGGATAGAATATGAGAGTTTATGGTTATTTTTGTAGTGTGCCTGTAGCACTCCACTTAGGATACAAATTGCCATGTATGACGTCATCTAAAACGCATATGTCTATTTGTTCAATTTTATATAAGTTAAAGTGTCTATTTGTATACATTCAAAGTCAAAGGACACAAATATTAACTGAAGTCAAATTAAAAAGTTTGTTTGTTTATTATGCTAAATTTATAATATGACTAGTCTTGTTGATACCCCATCTACAAGGTAATCTCTTTTCCTTATCTTTTTTTTCCAAAAAAACATTTCCATGTGAAAAAGTTCTTAAATTTTTAATAATATATCAAATTTGAGATGAAAATAATTCAATTATGTCTGCCATTGGAGTCCAATTCAGTCAACTTGACAAAAAAAACCCAACTGTTTGACCCGTGAAATTACAAATTGGGTCATTTCCTTTTCTAGCCAACTCCATTGTTTCACTTTCCCTTTTGATCATCATCTTCATTATCAATCTTCATCACTTTTTTTTCGCTCCATTTTTTTTTTTTTGGCCACGATGGGATCTCTTCTCCGGATGAATCGCCTTGTAAGTCTCATAAACCCTAACTACTTTTTTTTCTTTTTTTTTTTTTGCCAATTTTGACTTTTAATTGCTGAAAACTAGTCTTATTGAAGTGTTTTTCTTAGGTTTACTTGTTGTTAATTAGCTTCACTTGTAATAATGTATTCAAAGTTCGTGATGAATCGTTTGAATGTTGAATTTCAGCTCATTTTTGCAGATTGTGTTGTTTATAATAACGATTGATTTGGGTGTTTAACTAGCTCAAATTGATTAATTTAGAATAACCTAAACTGAATAATTGAAGTTTCCAGGCAGTTACTGAGGTTTGATTTTTCATGGAGCAAGGTTATTAGTGGAGAGTGGGGTTTGGAATGATTTTTAAGAATGAATAATATGTAAATGAACTGAAATTGCAATCGATTAACGATTTTTAGAGTTTAATTGCTTTTGTTGTGATAATGTCTTCATAATTGTGATGGTGCTTTGATCATTTTTTCGGAATATGTTCTTGTGGTTTGAGTTTGTGGGATGAATGTGAAGTTCAGCTCATTTTTGCATGTTCGTTTTATTTATCCCCGAAAGACTGATTTCGGTGTTTAACTAGCTCAAATCAGTTAGTCTACAACAACATGCTAACTGTAATCCGACAAATGGGATTTGGGGAGGGTAGAGTGTAAGCAGACCTTATACCTACCTTACCACAAATGGGATTTGGGATAAGATGTGTATCCCTCATCTCTAGTGGTTCACTATTTGAGGAATAATTCCTGGAAGAAGACTATCGTAAACACATTCGCTAAACATATCTCAGGATGGTATCAAAGAAGAAATAAATGAAGATTAAAGGCGTGCGAGAGTGATAAAAACAAACCAAAAGCTGCTAATGGAGAAGAGTGCAAATTGAGAAATAATTTCATGTGTAAAGTATGCACAAGGAAAATATGTCACATACGGTGAAAACTTTGCACTAACCGCATATGCCACAGTTTTCCCAAGTTAAGAAAATCTAATACTAGTAAAATATAACTCAAACTAACTCAAATCTTCAAAAAATGCGGAAGTGAACATTTAAATGAATAATATCGAGGATGTTACGTACTAATAAAATGAGCATAATATTTGGATGATGAAATAATATCTTTTAAGTGCTGAATAATGATTGTCTGGCTATAACTCTGAGGGAACAAATTGTTCTGAAATGCACTATCACTGAAAGTGAATATGACATCATTGAAATTTGGAGGATCTAAGTAGATTCATGCTTTCTTACATCATATGTTCTTTTCTATTGCAATGTTGGTTCCTATAGCATCATTATATTAATCAAATTTATTTCACAGTTCTAACCACATAACCTATTTTCAGAATTTGTATTTATTTTGTCCCACAAAATAATGAACATTCAGACCAAGCATGTGCATGTCATACGTTCGGTAACCTATACATTTTGCCTTTTTTTTTTCTTTTTAAAGAGGTCATGAGCTTCTTCATTATTAGTACAAAAAATGGACAAATACACGTGAATGATATGCTCTATTTGCTGACCTCATCACAATGCTTTTCCTATGAAAAGCTATGAAACTACAGATGTGGAGAAGTATGCTCCTCATTCACCATAGGCAGATCTAGTAACAATAGATGTTTAGAAGAGGGAACACATCAAACCAAGATATCAAGAAGAAAAAAGTGACCAAATCGGGCCCTAAATATTTTCTTTCTTCTTTCTCTATATTTTGTATATATTTTATGACATTCAATAATAATAAATGTTAGGATAGATGGTCAAGACCTCATAATTTATTTTTGATGAAGAGACCTCATAATTTATTTTGTGAACACGATTCGTACGTTCTAGTGTATTTAGCCATTAGTTGACGCATAAGACAAAAATTCTTGTTGTTTGTCGTTCACCACATGTGAAAATCAAATTATAGATAATGAAAATCAGATTATAGATGCGAAACTATTAAACAGATGCAGCAGAACTACGAAATAGATGTAAATATGTTTCTTTCTTTCTCATTATACTTATCCTCCATACATGCCATAAAAATCAAGTACTCAGTTCAAGTTTTTAAAATAAATCATTAGAAGTAGGAAAACATTACCTAGACTTACAAGTTTAAATTTTTGCTTCTTCTTGAAGGACTTAGTGTGGGGCTTCCATTGTTTTTTGTGAGAAATATCCTGAAAATGAAGGTGAAATTGGCATTGTTAATAATACCATGTTTAGGATACTGTAAGGTGGCAACTATTCATTGGGAGAAATTATTGTCAAAGCGGTTTCTTTTCTTCCGTTGGCTGCATTAGGTGTCTTTTAAAGTAGGTTATTTAGGTAATTTAAATTTTATAGAGTATTTAGGTAATAACTTTTAAGTTTTTGAGTTCCTGCTTTCAATATTATATAGATCGGGCTCTAACGATAATTTGACTTGTGATCAAGCCATAGATACCGATAAGAAAAGAAATAGATGATAAAAATGATAATGATAAATAATTTTGTATAACAAGCTGTTCGTTTTATATTTTTATTCATAGAAAATTTATGTTCTTGGGAGTCCCTGATGGTTAAATACAACAAGATTTACCATGACTGCTACTTTAGAGAAACACTTAAGTGAAAGCCTATAAAATTGCATCTGTAACTGGATACCTACATTGAAAACCATCTTTCACGTTTCGACTTTGATCATTTTGGACTAGCAGCACTATCTTTATAAACTAGACAGGCTACTGTGATCATATTCTCTCTGCTATGATCAATAATGGGCTCAGAAAGGAGCTCTAATATTAACTGCAATAAACTAAACTTGCAAGGCTCAGAAAGGAGCTCTAATATTAACTGCAATAAACTAAACTTGCAATCTATAGAGAGCAAAAGGAAAAGTTCATTTAATTGGCGAAATTGTGTAAAGCTCTCAGTACAATGAATCAAAAGGGAGATGATACAAGAGAAAGGGATTAAGAGGTAACTCCATCAATTGAGTGTTGTTTACCCAATGATCAATTTCATGCCAGAATGAATCGAGGAAACAAGGATGTCTACAATGTCAACAATAGCTCCACTCCTGCAGGAAGGTGAAAGGAGAGAAACTGGGAGAGGAAGAAAAGAGGAACTTTACTACTCTGTTCTAATCTATGTGAAGGTGTTTGACTGTGCTCGAAGTTTAAGAATGAAAGAAAGACTTTTGAGACTTGTTGTTCAAAGTAAGCCATTGTTAAGGGTAAAATGTGAAGTTTAAAGTTAAATTGTTACTAAATATAGAAATATGTCTGTTTTTGGGACTTATTTTAAAGGAAAGAGCGTCACATTAATTGGGACAGAGGGATGCATTATGTGACCAAAACTAAGATGTATATTCTTAGATGCAAGTGGCACCATAGATCTGGAACTGCCAAAAGGTATCCAATTAATCCATGCATGGCCTCCACTTACAATACCTGTGGGAAATAATTGTTCTTTCAACCTCCACAACTAATTGTCGAACTATTCTATCTATCTTTATTCCCTTAAATATAAAACTAATTACGCAGAGTATTTGGTGCTACTTTTTTCCAAGATATAGTGAAGATCCCTAGTTTCTTGTATTTGTGGGTAGCATTTGGAATTCGCTATAAGAACTATATCATGTTTGAAAACAGTTCTTATAATTTTCGACAAGATTGTTGAAGGAGTGTCTTATCTTTTAATGTATTCTTGACTAGAGGAGTTTAATAAAAAGAAAATAGAAAGGAACAAAGGAATGTACCAGTGTATAAAAGGAGTTGGGGCAAAGACATGAGAAACATTTAGACCTACGATTTCATCCTACATGTTATGCTTTTAGTTCTTTAGAGGTTTTAACATATTAAATCAGCAAAGTTGTGACATATATAAAGTGCATAACATAAAGATGAAATTCACAATTTGCTGTTCTTTTGGTGCAAGGGAACTATTTTTTACACTATAAGTTAGCTGTTAATTTCAATTTTTGCTTCTTCTTCACCTTGTTGTTCTTGGGTATAATTCCTTTTTCACAAACATATGTCATAACTTATGCTGCAATTAACTATATTCAGGTTGTTTAACTCTTGTTCAGCTTGTTATTCTTCTGAGGCATATTTCCTTTTCCTTATTTGCTAACTTATGCTGCAGTTATCTTCCATCGTGGAGTCATGTAACTGCATCATCGACCCACAGTTGCCTGCCGACGACTTGCTAATGAAGTATCAGTACATTTCTGATTTTTTCATAGCACTTGCTTATTTCTCCATTCCAGTGGAGTTGATATACTTCGTTAAGAAGTCTGCTGTCTTTCCATATAGATGGGTTCTTGTGCAGTTCGGTGCTTTCATAGTTCTTTGTGGAGCAACTCATCTTATCAACTTATGGACATTTAATATGCATACAAGGAATGTGGCAATAGTAATGACTACTGCAAAGGCCTTGACTGCGCTGGTGTCATGTGTAACCGCTCTCATGCTTGTCCACATCATTCCTGATTTATTAAGTGTCAAAACTAGGGAACTGTTCTTGAAAAAGAAAGCTGCACAGCTTGACCGTGAAATGGGTATTATTCGGACTCAAGAGGAGACAGGTAGACATGTTAGAATGCTAACTCATGAAATCCGAAGCACTCTTGATAGACATACTATTTTAAAGACTACACTTGTTGAACTAGGAAGAACATTGGCATTGGAAGAGTGTGCATTATGGATGCCAACACGTACTGGACTTGAGCTTCAGCTTTCTTACACTTTACGTCACCAAAATCCAGTTGGATTAACTGTACCCATTCAACTTCCTGTAATCAATCAAGTTTTCGGTACAAATCATGTCGTGAAAATATCACCAAATTCTCCTGTCGCAAAACTTCGACCTGCTGGGAAATACATGCCTGGTGAGGTGGTTGCTGTCAGGGTTCCACTTCTGCATCTGTCAAACTTTCAGATTAATGATTGGCCTGAACTTTCAACAAAGCGCTATGCTTTAATGGTTCTGATGCTTCCTTCGGACAGTGCAAGACAATGGCATGTTCATGAGCTGGAGCTTGTTGAAGTGGTAGCTGATCAGGTTTGATTTTTGTTATTGAAAATTTCTTAACATAATGTTTTAGAGTTTCCCTTTTATATATTTATGGATTGAACACAACCATGTTGACATACTGAGTGTTGGGTGTAAAATTAGACATGGAGAAAACCAATTACAAAAATCTGAGAATCTGCAAGCAGAATCATATGGCTTAGTTGTTCGTAGTATTATTGGTTTTATCCATTGGAATTGCACAGCTGAATTGTTATTACTGTTATTTTTGTTAAATTTTTCAAAGATAAATCAAAAGCTGAACTATAATGATCTTTTTTGCATACTTCGTCTGCTGATTGTTTTTTGGTGATTGAATAGTTAGGCCGGGTTGCGTATGAGTGTATCATAGTAGATTTTCTGATAGGACCTTAACTCCTTGGCTTTTGTTTTTATAGATGATCCCTTATATTAGAAGCACGGGGAATAGGATCGATGGTATATAGAAATATTAGGAACAGCCTTTCTGAATTATTTGAATATTCCTTTCATGGAACATAGAACTTCTTGTAGTGTATGTAGTTTTCTAAGTACTTTTATCATATGAAGTGAAAATAACGTTTGCGATAATGTATTTAGGTGTGTAAAAAGTAAATACTACTGAGTTTTACAAAAATAATTCAACGGAAGCCATTTAATTTTTTTACATATCTGGCATCTTACTTCTCCATCAGAGACTTTAGAGAACGTTAACTTTTTCATCCTGTCTCTGGTAGTGTACTGTTCTCTGATGAATGTAATTAACTCACTAGCAAGTAGCACACCTAGTCTTTGTTTGACTTGTTTAAAAATCATGATGTATCATCAGTTACAGTGAAGTGTCCAAGTTTTACTGCTTTTTGTTATTTGCATTGCAGAGTCTTAAAAATATTTCAGTTTTTCCTGGATTTCTCCTGTTTATCAATGGAAAATTCAACTCAATCAACTATGCCTCAATCAATTAGTTAGGGTCTTCAATATGAAACCTCTGTATCTAACCACTCCAACTCAGATCCAGAAATCAGATTTCAAAGAAATTCATCATAACTCAACTATAGGCTTGCTGTTAACCAACAATAATTCTCATTTGTCCAGACAGGCCACCAGCTATTATGCTTTCATTATGGGAAAAATTGACAATTAATTAAAGAAAGGAACAACTGAAGAAAAGACATCCATGTCAGCTTCCTCTCCCCAACCCTTGCCCTGAATAAGACAAAAAAAGTTTCTTTGAGAAAACTCTGAATATTGGAATCCGCCTCCTTTCTCCTAATTTTGGATGTTCTATTTCTAGACATATAGGGAAATACTCTATTCTAGTGGTCAGTGTCTGGTCGCAACTAGTTTTAGGTGTTTATATGTCTTATTTGATTTAATAAGAGCTATCCTTGAGTGCCCAGTGTGATTTAATCTACTCGTCGGCATTTCAGGTTGCTGTTGCTCTTTCACATGCTGCTATTTTAGAAGAATCAATGAGGGCTAGGGATCTTCTTATGGAGCAGAATGTGGCTCTTGATCTGGCGAGAAGAGAAGCAGAAATGGCTGTTCGTGCACGTAATGATTTCTTGGCTGTTATGAATCATGAAATGAGAACTCCCATGCATGCGATAATTGCACTTTCTTCCTTACTACAAGAAACTGATCTAACTCCAGAGCAACGTCTGATGGTTGAAACAATCCTCAAAAGCAGCAACCTTTTAGCAACGCTCATCAATGATGTCTTGGATCTTTCAAGGCTAGAGGATGGAAGTCTTCAACTTGATATTGACACTTTTAATCTCCATGCTCTATTTAGAGAGGTGCCCTTCATCACCCTCTTTTCTTTTTTACTTGCAAATTCTAGATTACCGTCAGGAAAAAAAGTGTCATTACTGATATTTTGCACTTCACTATGTTTTGCTGGACCTACTGACTGATTTATGTGTCTGCTTATTGCTGTAGGTCCTTAGCTTAATCAAGCCTATTGCATCTGTGAAAAAGCTGTTTGTCACACTTAGTTTGTCGTCAGATTTGCCGGAATATGTAATTGGGGATGAAAAACGGTTAATGCAAATTCTCTTAAACGTTGTTGGCAATGCTGTAAAGTTCTCAAAGGAAGGCAGCGTGTCAATCTCCGCTTTTGTTGCAAAATCAGATTCTTTAAGAGATCCTAGAGCCCCTGAATTTTTTGCTGTGCCTAGTGAAAATCACTTCTATTTTCGGGTGCAGGTATAATTTTTACAAGCTTGATATACTTTCTTTGATAGGTTAGGATAGTTACAAATTTGACATTTTAGACTTAAAACTGTCAGATGTTTTGTTCTTGATATTTCTAATATTCTAAGTAATAATTTCTGTAGATAAAAGATACGGGGATAGGAATTACACCGCAGGATATTCCCAACCTGTTTAGCAAGTTTACACAAAGCCAAACGCTAGCAACTACAAATTCCGGCGGCACTGGGCTTGGCCTTGCAATTTGTAAGAGGTACGGGGTACCCAGTTCCTAGGTGTTCTTTTCCAACTCTGATTTTCATTTTGCTATGTGAACTTGGTAACTGCTTCATATTCAATTTCTTTCCTCATACTGTATTTAATATTGACACATCTTCTAATGGGCCACAAAACAGGTTTGTGAATCTTATGGAAGGACATATTTGGATTGAAAGTGAAGGTCTTGGCAAGGGATCTACTGCTATATTTATCATTAAACTTGGCATTCCTGGACGTGCAAATGAATCTAAGCTCCCCTTTGTGACCAAATTGCCAGCAAATCACATGCAGATGAGTTTTCAAGGATTAAAGGTTTTGGTGATGGATGAGAATGGGTGAGTACTATCTGGACCCCTTTATCCCCAGCTCGTCTTGTCATACTGGTTAATGATCCATCTAGTTCATGAGTTTCTCATCTTATATGTATTGAGCTGTCTTACTCACTCTCACATGAGACTGAACATGTAAATACTTAACAAGAGGTAATAATGGCATGCCACATTTTGAAGAAGACCATTGCTTCTGCTAAGTCTACATAAGAGTACTGAAATTAGAATCTTCACAACTATATGTGGATGTGCTGGTGACATGTACTTAGGAGTATATGCCTTTTTCTAATGAAAAGAAGGAAAAGTGGTGGAAAAGTTAAGGATTTAGTTTTAGCATAATTGTACTTGAGCCAGCAGACCAACTGTTTTTGCTTCTACTTTTGTAACTAATTTGCATCTTCTTGATGCCTTCAATGGAACATTTACTTCATCAAAAAAAAAAAGTTAAGGATTTACCGTATCAGGATCGAGAGAAGGGAAGGAGAGATGACCAGCCTGACCCTAGGAGCTCACATCGTTATCTCTAGTTGGAAGAAGGGAGTGACCAACTGGAAGTAGTGCTTTCAAATCCAATAAAAGGGTATACTGCTCTTCAAGACATAGACAATGGAGGAAGAAGTGACTTCATAAATGTCTTAATACAAGTCTTTGGTATATATGCATCGAATTAAAGGATGTCACAGTCAATCTGGTTCACCTTAATATATATATGTTTTTTTCCTGAGACTTCTTAGACTAGAGCCAGTTACAGATTCCCTTTTCTCTTATTCTTTTACCCTTACACACACCCGCCCACACACCCCACCCCTGCCTTCCACTTTTCTCTCTGATGACTGCTATTGATATCTTTAATCTGAGGTAGTTATAAATTGAAGGTAGTTGTTTTATTGTCGGATACGAATTTGTATGATTGGTAACCCTACGACTCTGTGTGATCGTTGCTTTTCTTTTCTCTTTGATTTTACCTCATTATTATTATTATTATTATTATTTATCCTACCTGATTACATGATTAGTTGACATTAGTTATCAGAATTGTTTCTGTTTCTTATACTCCTTCATGCAGGGTTAGCAGGATGGTAACCAAGGGTCTGCTTACACACCTTGGATGTGATGTAACTACTGTTGGGTCACGTGATGAGTGCTTGAGAGTTGTTACACATGAACACAAGGTAGTTTTCATGGATGTCAGCATGCAAGGTATAAACTGTTATGAAGTCGCTGTAGTGATACATGAAAGGTTTGGGAAACGTCACGGTAGGCCACTTATTGTGGCACTGACTGGGAACACAGACAGAGTTACTAAAGAAAACTGCATGAGAGTTGGTATGGATGGAGTTATCCTAAAACCTGTGTCAGTGGATAAAATGAGAAGTGTTTTATCTGAGCTCTTAGAACATGGAGTTGTACTTGAATCTTAGTGAATGTAGGAGGAAAATGTGCAGCCCATATGAAAAATTCACCCAAATGCACGAGGCGTTGTATATAGTTCTCGTCTTTGGGTTCTTGGTGATAACACAATATGCCACTTGAAGAAGGTGTATGTAACGCGACGTTGCTCGAGGCATTCAACTAATTTGTAGAAAGGAGTTGATTTTTCCACTAAGCAGAAGTGTTCATATTCCATGGAACTTTGTATAAGATCTGATATTTGACACATCCCTTCATTTACTTGAAACATTAGAAACTTTATTGCCTTGGCTTAACATTTGGGGCAAAAACATGATTGGCCAATAGATTGTGTTTTATTTTTCTGTTTTTTCTATTGCCTTTTAATATCCATAGTGTTTTCTGACCTTACTAAATAGCAAAGAGCTTGAACTGAAGGGGTGTTTTGACTCTATGCATCACAGAAGCAACAGCAAATAACAAAACTAACTGGTCTTTCAAAAGGAGGAGGGGTTGGGGTTCTCTAGTTGAAAGTTATCAAAATATATTCTTCTGAGATTAAGGTAGACTTCTATTTTTTTTAATCATTATTATAAATGGGGGAATGGGAACGCGGAACGGGGAGTGGATTACAAGGTAGAATATTAAACTCTTCAATAAAGTAAAAGTTCAAATAGTCGACCAACTTAGCTAATTGGACTACTAAGTAGGTGTCTGACCGTATATTTCAATTTTTTTCACTTTGTTTGGAATTTATGAAGTCGGAGTTGTGTTTGATTGTACTTTTAACAAAGAATATTGAAATAATATTTTGTAATTAAATACAACTTTAAAAGTGAAAAGTAAATGGGGCAAACAAGATATAATTTGTTCTTTTTCAAATTTGAAATACAAATTGAAGTTACCAACAAAGGTTGTGGTGGAGTAGTAAGTATTTCTTCATCCTTAATCAGTTGTCTTGGGTTTGAGTTTCTCTGGGTATGGAGTCAGTCATCTTTGTTAGGGAGCGTTTTACCTACAATATGGAACTTCCTGGAGCAAAGTTGAATGTAGTGGTGCTCCAATGTGAGTATCAAATACCAAATAGAAATTTAATCGAACTTCAATCATGAAACATTAATTTTCAAATAAAGTGAAAAAATATTTTGTAATAAATGAATATTTTTTATAACCAAATGGGTCCTAAAATGTTTCTAGATAAGGTCAAGACTCTTTTTTTTTTGTGATGTAACAAGGCATAAACAATGCATATAAGTGATGTAAGACGTAGTTACAAACTATTGTTGAGGCTCGCCATTCAATATCAAATTGGTTGGAAGGTATATGGTGTAGTATTAAAATGCATGAACAACACCGCCAAAGTAGAATATATTCTATTAGTTTCGATTTGTTTGTTGGATTTTGATTTGATACATAATTTTAAATAAGAGATGTGTAGAATAATATATCAAAATACTTTTTAATTTTGTGATTTTAAATATATCAGATTGAAAGTTGAAATTAAGAATCATCAAAAAAAATATTCTTTTTGAAACGAGCTAAAAAAATTAAAACAAACAATCGAAACCGTGATCAAGGAAAAGTAGTAGTACTCCTTTTCAATTTATATGGTCGTATGCTTTTTTAGTTTGTTTAAATAATTTAATTAATTTGTCTTTCGGGAAAGTTCGGTTGATTTGAAGGGTGATTATCCACAAGCATGATTTGGTCCTCTTCCATGTCTTCTTAGTTGAGTAAGTCGGATATGGCTTGCTAATGCAGTTTACATCTCTGATATGGTTTATCGGCTATTCCAAAGTGAAGAATTTACTCGGTACACATAACATGCTCATCTAAAAAGTTGTGATAGAAGTTATAGCGGCTACGAGATTCCAAAAAAAAAGGATTTTTTTTATTAAAAAAATCATATATTATCCTTAATAAATGATCTATCACAAGTTTGGAAAGTTCTTTTTTGAATTTTCTTAAATAACGTGTATAATTAAATAATATTAAATTAGAAGGTAGGGAGTATGGAGTATGGAGTATGGAGTATCAATCATTATCACGTAACTCAACTATCCATACGATGATCATGCCTACCTTTAGGAGTTTGTTACATCAATTGTTTTATGTTTGACTTGAAAATGTATATATTTCTTCCGTTTTATATTATTTAATTTATATTAATATGATAGATTAATTAACTTTTAAAAAATTAAGGTGTATTTTACTTTTTTCATTTTATATTATTTGATCCATATTAATTTGATAGGGGTGGAGCTATGTATAATCGAACTCCCTTCAGCAAAATATTACATTATGTTGGATGATTCAATTCATCTACATAAGATTTTATACATTTTCATCATTGGACTAATTGAAATTGCGCATGAACAATTAGAAAAATCTCTCAAATCAAAGTGGAAAAGAGAGAAATTATGAAGTTTAATAATCGAGATTGTTTGGTAGCTAGTAAAAAAATAAGTTTAATCATGTAGATCAGTTAGACTTCATATAGTACAAGTGTCAGAATATAATATTATACAAATTTATAAAAATATATATATAAAATATCTAGTTTTACGAAGAGACCAACCACGAGTTTTGATACCCTATTTTTTGCCTCTAAATTCATCATTGCATGTAATAGTTATGTAGATTTCTAAATTGCAAACTAATTATCATATTAATTTTATACATTAAAAATGTACCTCCTAACTAATTACCAAATATGATATTACATGTATAAAATTTAATACATGCATAACTTATCCTACCAAAGAATATGATAGTTATGAACCAAAAATTAAAAAAGGTCTCTGAAATTACCCTCTTTATATATTTTCCTTCCCTAATCATGAAAATTGAAAAAGAGAAAAAAAAAATCAAAGTACAAAAAAATAAAAAAAATATCTCCCACAATCACTCTTTAAATAATAATATTGCTACTTTAATATTAGGGCACAGGTCAAAATATATAATAATTATTAGTGTGAAAAAAGAAGAGAAATAAAGAGAATTACATCTCAAAGGATGCTCATGAAAAAAGCAGAGAATTAGATTCTTCATTGTCAACACTTTCTTTTGGTACATATTCAGTCCGATTAAATTCAAATTTGCGTTAAAAAATTTATATTAAAAGTAAAATACTCCCCAACTAATCAAAACATCTTCGTATCAATATGATAAATATTTATCAGTAAACCAAAATCCTTATTTCTATGTTTGGCCGTTCAAGAGTAGTGACACATCTTTTTGTACATTTGAGAAAATAAATAAATAAGAATTTAATATGAAATTTAGATGATGAGTATATAATATAGTTAAAGGAGAGGGTTGTAGCAACACTAAAATTGTCTTCTGTCAGACTATTTATGAGTTACGAGTTTAAATCGTGAAAGCAATCATTAATATACTTTCATGAACTTTGTGTGAATGCAAGATGTTTTGTACATCGAACTGTCATTTTTAATTTAGTATATCTTTATATATATATAGGAATTAACGTCAAATGCATTATTCATGTGATCAAATGGTCATTATAGAAAAAAACAACTCATATTTATTTGCAATTATATTTTGTGTCACAAGGCATCTACTTTGGACCACACTAAAGAGAACGACACACCATACCATCTTTATTTATTACCCACTTTTTATTTCTTTGGTCATTCATTTGGTATTCGAAATTTATTTATGAATTCGATTAATTTAAATTCATATAGTTGTTATCGTAATATATAAGACCACTAACGACCTGATTTATCCCGATTCACAGAACTATATTATATTGGTAGCGAATACGTCATTTTTGTCGGAAGGTGTCAAAATATAACAAAATAATTATCATATACGATTTTTTTTTTAAAAATCAACATATTATATATAGAAAATTAGGCATTTTTAATTTTACATGGGTATATAGGTTGGGAGAATCAAGAAAAGAGTAAAGAGACTTAGAAAAAAGTGAAAACGGCACACAGAATTTTCTCTTTTATCTTTCAGCAAGTGGATATAAATCAAGATTTCCATTAATTTGAATCAATAATACTTTTATATTCTATTTTACTTGTCACAATTACTAAAAAAAACTATTTAAAATAATTATAATTTTGGAAAAAATAAGAGATAAATTAGGGAAAATTGGAACGCAATGTATCGGAACATTTTGAGATGTATCCGGATGCCACCAAATTTAAGAAATTTTTGTACTTTGGAAAAGAGTAGGGATAAGATGTAATTAACTCTTAACACTATGAAATTTGTGTAAAATTTTCATAAATTAGTTAGTTTTTTCTTTTATTTTTCTCTTATCACCTTGTTTGGATAGTTGTTACCCGGTGTATTCTATTGTAATATTGTTTAAATTCATTGTTAGGTAACAATGAAATGACCTATTTGATGTAATGATCGATTTGGTGCAATTGATTACCTTAATATTCTTTTCATTTTATCTTTATTTATATTTAATAATTCTCTTTTATTGTTTACCCTAATTTTTCATAGTAGTTCTACCTTCTATATACCCTACTTTTTTTGTAGGTTTATCATTCAAATTATGGATATGTGACATTATGTAACGGCGGAGAACGATACAATTTATCCAAACACTGTATTTATTAGAGCAATATAGTATGAAACAATATAATTCAATACAATATATTATGAAACAATACATAACAACCATCCAATTGGCCTTTTTGTGATAGTAAAAAGGTCATAGTAACTCGAGATCAAGCAACAAGTTATTCAAATTATTTTTTATTTAATATTGAACGTATAAAACAAAATTAATTTGTCTAACTAGAAAAAAAAGAACTTTTTGAACTTTTAATTAAGAAAAAAGTATCTTGACTTCCTCCTCCTTGATCTAGAAATATTATGCCTTTGGAAAACGTGCCTATTAGCCTAGATGGCATGAAATTTAGACATTGTGGCCTCATTAGAGGATTTTATATTATTTTGTGCCAATTATCTTACCATGATGTGATATGAAAGAAATGTAACTACTTTTCCTCAAAAAATGTACATTAGAGTATTAAATCAAAACTAACTAGTAGTAGTATAATTTAGGAAAATTATGTGACCTCATAACTTTAATTTTAGGATGAAGAGTCAAAACATACCAAAATTTTATTTTGATTTTTGGAGTTATCTATCTAAATTATTAGGTGTGCGATTGAACTATCATCAACTATAATCAAAATATATCTCAACTATCAATTGTTCACTTTTTTCATATGAACGATAATGATAATTCAGATAAGAAAGGAAACAATTGATCAATGATATATGTTTTGATAAATAGTTTATCATAGTTCAAACGCACATCTACTAGTTCAGTATAAAAACTCAAAAAAATCAAAATATTTTAATTGTATTTTGACTATTAACTTTTAATTTTCCCCTATATATAGAAAATAAGGGCGAAAGAAAAAATACCAATTAAAACAATGTTATATCAGGTTGCCTAGCATGGAAGTGCTATCGCACAACTCGAAAAAACTCGTTCTCGCTTAAGGAAAGTAGAAATCGAAGTGGAACAATTTTGAGTGGCAACTTTTTTTAAAAATAATAATAATCTTAATATGTATATTGAAATTACTCAATTGGTCAAAAATATTCTCTTATGATTAATTTCAAACTTGCAATATTATAATTTCACCCTAAATTGTGACTTATTTGACTGTCAGAATTTCTATATAGAGATACTTAACAACCATAATGTTCCTTTCAATTTATGACCAACTTTTTATTCTAATTCCTATGGGAATATTCTGAAGTAATTTAATATATTTATTTGATGTCAATATCAGACTAAATGTCTTAGTTGATATTAAATAATTTTTAACATTAATTTTTTTTAATACTTTAAAGAAAGAGTACAAAATTTTATGAAAACAAACAGAAAGAGAACTATTATATATTTAATAATATTTCGAAATCAAATGGATATCTGTAAAAAGAAAAAACTTTTTAAAAATGATCACAAATTAAATATTGGTGTTTAAAATAAAATATCTATAAAAATTGAAAGAATCTAGAAAAAGGAATAGTGAATGCACCATTGCTGTCTCAAGAAGAACCATTATAATAGTACGTACAATCACTTTCATTTTCCCCACCAACAATTCCCCTAAAATATAATACCTCCCTCCTATATATATATATACATATATATATATATGAATCATGAAAATTCATTCGGAAACAAGGTGACAAACCAAATGAACCATGCACATAAGTTGATAGATTACATCTTGCTCAAAAACAAACACTGTCACATTATAGAAAAACTAAAAGTTTGAGATAGACAGAAATGAAAGTATGAAATTAATTTTAAGTCAAAGACTTTATATACCAAATGTTATAAATATAATTATTTAATTCACTATTGGTTATTGGTTAATCCGTTGAGAAAAAATCTCAAACAGTTAAGAACGGATAACCTAATAATTTAAAAATCAAAATTATTATCAAAACGACTAAACCAATAATTCATTATCAGTAACTTAGTAATTTTTTTCGATTCGATAGAACAATATAAAATAATCATATATTCACCAATCATCACGCACTCCATTGTGCGCAGAGAAAAGACAAACAACTTTTTTAATATAATATAAATTATAATAGAAAAAAATAGGGAAAATATATAGGAGCCTTTGATTTTATGAAGATTTTAAATATATATTTTTCTAAATATGTTTTACGTCAAACTTCTAAAAACTAGTAAAATCTGTAACTCAACTAATGTACTGAATTATACAATCAAATCTTCTCAAAATAAATACTAATTATAAAATGTTATAGATTAGATTCCATATATGAGCTAGTACATACTATTGCAAAGATTTTACTTTATTTTGAATTTTGAAATATGGAGTTATAATATTTGATTATAATTTTTGTAAATAATATTTGATTGTTTGAATATACTCTTCCTAAAAATATAAAACATAATTGAAACATGAAATATAATTTAAATAGAGTTATTTTTATCAAAATAAACATTTTAGGATAAAATTTTAAAAAAATATATAGTAAAAGTGAAAAAGAAAAGAAAAAGATTTTAGTATTTTCAAATTTCAAATAACTTCAAATTGTATTTGAATTTTATAATCAAACATTGATTTTAAAATTAAAAAAATAAAAAATAAAAAATAAAAAAATTCATAATCAAACAAATCTTATAAAAAAAACCAACAAACATCATGTGGTAAACATATGAATTGCAATATCCACGTTTTACACAAGGTGACAAAAACAAAGATTAAAATAGGTGGATTTAAAATTTTAAAATTAATGATTTTTATATAATAATTTTAAATTAATATTATATAACAATAATAATTGAATGTATAGTTAAATATTTAATAAGTATTTTAATGCATAATAATCTATGAAAAAATTATTGTACTCTTATGAGCCCATACATTATATTATATTCTAGAGGAGAAAGGAGTCGGAGAAAATTACAAGGTGATAAAATTGAATCTTCATAAACAACATGAGAGTTTAAATAGCTAATTAGTTAACTATAAAACTTTTCACATTAGTTGCTTTCAACTCGCCTGCTTACAATTTAAATTTAGAATATAATTTTATAAAAAAATAATTAATTTAATTATTATTAGTACTTATTATTTTTTTGAAACTTTTATATAATTAAAATAATAATTGTAATGTATCATAAAAAAAACCTCAACAATTTCTTACTTTAATACGAAAATAAAATTACACTCAATATACACATTAAAAGAATCTTACTTTAATACGCAAATAAAATTACACTTGATGTACACATAAATCAATAGTCATTTGAAGACGTTCGATGATTAAATGCACAATACATAATATTTATCAATTAAGTTTAACGTATAAAAATTATATGTAATCTAATCTATAGATGGTATGATAAAAAGAATAAATGAGTCTTTCTATCTAATATATGTTATAATTATATTATATTTGTTAGTTTTAACCTATAATTATGAAGTTGCCTAAATTAATAAAATTAGCAGCTGTATTTGATATGAACTTGTAGAGATAGCATTCAATTTCAATTGTTTGCCCAATTTGTTTTGTTATGATCAACCTCTCATATTTGAACTATTTTATTCTCGTTTTTTTATCTTGTCATCTATTGAAGCAACTCTTGCCTTGTCTCAAATATCTTCATTCGTAATCCTGTTTGTTTTAGTACTTCCATACATCCATCTCAAGATCCTCATTTTTGCAACTTTCATCTTCTGAACGTGAAAGTTCTTGACTGGCTAATACTCTGCCTACAACATAGATGGTCTAATTATAACCATAATGTCGAACTCGACTTTAAGTTTTAATGGTTGCTTCTTATCACACAAGACTCAGATACAAGCCTCCATTTCACCCACTCTGCACCAATACAGTATGTAACATTATTATCAATCTCTCGTTTTACTTGAATAATAAATCTAAAATACTTTAAACTATCTCTCTTTGAGATGACCTATGTATCAAACCTCACTTCCACACCAACCTCATGTATTACGCCAACCTCAGTATTACTCAACTTTGGACCCTATAGACTCTGAAATATATCTCCAAACATTCACTTTAGCTATTATTTCGCCACGAGTTTCAACAATCTGAACTATGTCATCCATAAATATAATAATACATCAAGACACCTCTTCTTGATTTACCGAGTCAATTCATTCATCATCAAAATAAATAAAAATAAAATTAATAATAATAATAATTCGAACCAAACTATAAAATATTTTTATTAAATTTTTTTCATAATTCCACCTTCCACCTCAATTTTCTCTCTCTACTGCATTTCCTTCTTTCTCCCTCTGTTTTTTTCACATAATACATACAACACCACCTAAACTTCACTTCTCTCTACAAACAAAAACAAGAATACCACCAAATTCCTCTGCCTTCTGTTATTGAACTTTGTTGCTATATATAACAAAAACCCTATTGCCTTTTCCTTTCTCTCTCTTCTCTTCTTTTCTCTCTCATCACCTTCTTCCTAAATGAGTATTTATCAATAAACCCATTATACTCTGTGAATTCCCATTTGATCAATTTTTCATAAAGAATAATCAAATTGGTAAAAAGGGGTTGCTTTAATTTATTGAAATTGTAGAATTTTAGTGTTTTCTTGGTATTTTTGAAGCTTTTTCTGTTCTGGGGTGTGTTTTATTTTTTCTGGGTTTTGAGTATTTCATCAATGGCTGCTGGTGCTAAAGAAGTGTCTGGTGAGACAACAGTGGTTGAAGCTCCTGCTGTTCAGTCTTTATCATCACCAAACACTGATAACACCAGCAATAATTCTGAATCTAATGGTGTTAAGGATTCATCCGATTCAATCGCAAATGCGAAATCGGAGTTTCATATGCATGATATTGCTGATATGTTGAAGAAACTTAAGCTGAATCCACAGGCTAAAGAGTTTTTTCCTTCTTCTTATAATCGTGCCGCTGGTGGTGATCAGATGATTCTCAGTAACTTTGTACCAGCTAACAAGACTATGGGTGTTGATGGTTTTCAAAATAACAGAAGGGTATAGATTCGTTTCTTAATTTTCATTAAAATTGTTGATTTTTTTGTATGATCGTTGAAAATTTTGATGCGTTTGGCTGTTTTGTTATTGTGGGTCGGTTGATGATATAATAACTAGCAGTAATTTTGCTATACTTGACTAATTGTGATGGAGTGCGCATTTGGTTTTTAGTGTGTTAATCTCTGTGTGTGTGTTTTTTGTGTGTGCAAGTTTTCCTTTTTAAGCATTTTGTCTTTTGGTTGAATTTGCTGTGATTTCTGAAATATTATAGCAAGGAAACTTTAACATTTCCTTGATAAGAACTGATCTTTGGAGCTTTTCAGTAATTTGTTTAGGTAATGATCATTTAAAGGAATATAATTATTGCTGAACGCATTAACCGGAGTTTGCAGTTATCAAGGAAATGAAGGTTTTATGGTCAAAAATGGATTTTTACACCTGGTTTATTAATTGGGGATTCCTGGCATTCCATTCACTAAAAGTGGAAATTTGACATTCAGTTAGTTGAATGGGATCATTGATATTTTGGTCGTTACTGATACTTGGATGGTAAGATGCAGATGAGTATAATTGGTGTAATGCATGACGTGAGAATTTGTCGTACTAGTATGATTTGGACCTTTCAATTGCTTTGGTTTTCGATGATACATAATAAATAGAACCTTTTGCTGTATGTGGATGAAATAGGGGATATTTTGTTGTTTTCTTATACTTGTAGCCCAGTTTTTGTTTGTTCGTTTAATAAGCTGTAAAAAAGGAAGTAATCAAGTTTGGAGGAATGTTTAACTGAGCATATGTTAGAGTAATGCATCTTTTCCCTTTTCATTCATAGTATATAACTTATGAAGACAATAAAATCAATTTTGTGAAGTCAGGCACTAGTAGTAGCTGCTACTTTTCTTTCATTGTTTAAATTGCGAAGAATTTAAATAGTTCTTCACTAAGTTTGATTGTTCTCTGCCAATTTGGTTGGAAGAAAGTTTTGCATTGTGATTGGCATCAGTTTTCATGTAAAGAGATTGCTTGCGGGAAGCTAATGGCACCTTGAAATTGCATCCCTCAATCTGGGAACAAAGTTCTAGAATAAACTGGCACAATCAGTTACCAGAAAGTAATATACAACAGTGAACTCATCCCACTGAAAATGAAGCTTACATTATCCTGTTGGAACTTGACTTCTGTACTTGTAGCATTCCATCACATTCAGTGCCATATTTATGTTTTTCATATCAGTATGGGGTTAACGGGTTTTAGTTGGTTAGTTTAAATGTCAGTTTTGTTTGTTTGAGTCATAGAGTTGTCATCTCTATACTTTACTTGTTAAACCAGTGATATTGTTACTCTTTGATTTTTACTTCTCTTTGGTTAATGGTAGTTTCCTAATTGGGAATGCTTTTATGTATTCATGTTAGAGTTGGTCGTTGTTCACATCAAGTTGATGAGGCCCTAGCCTCATCAACTTGTCAATGACATACTTGACATTTCAGTTATATCTTTGCCTGGATCAACTTGGTCATATTTTATATGCTAACTAGAATAGTTGAATCATGGACAACCATCTCCTTTGACATTTCAGTTGTATCTTTGGCTGGATCAATTTGGTCTTATTTTATATGCTAACCAGAATATTTGAATCATGGACAACCATATCCATTTTCTTGTTTTCCTTTTAGTATCTCCTAAACTTTCTTTTCTGTGTGTCCACAGAGAGGCAACAACTTTAACCAGGGCAAAAGGAGAATGAACAATAGAGCTTATAAGGCTCAAAGAGAAGATAGCATCAGGCGAACAGTATATGTTTCTGAGATAGATAACAATGTAAGGATAGATTCTCACTTATGTTTTGTGATAGTTTCTTATTAGTACTCATATGGTATCTTTGGTTTTGCCTTCTCAATATCTAGGTCACTGAGGAGCAGCTTGCTGCTTTGTTTAGTGCTTATGGACAAGTAAGTCACTTTCTTCTTCTTCTTCTTCTTCTTCTTCTACTTCATTGGAAAAGTCACTTTCTTCTTCTTCTTCTTCTACTTCATTGGAAAAGTCACTTTCTTCTTCTGAACATTGATGTGATTCACTATATTATATATTTGATGCTCTTAAGTGCATATGGTTTCAGTAATTTGACGTAACTAAACTAGAAACAATGAATTCCTTTTCTCATCTGCTTGTGGAGTGGTAGCGTGATACATAAGTATACATTTGTGCGCTACTTACTATCATACTTTAGCAGAACAAAATATTTTTCTTGGGAATCTGATTACCATATAACTTTACTTCCTTTTTTGGCTTTGATTTGATTTTTATTTATCATAATTGTGCATTATAGAGTCTCATAATACTTGACCATTAGATAATTAATAACCTGCTAATGAAATTGATGACATCATATATGCATTACTTATCTGATCTGTTAAGATAATATCATTGACAAAATATTATATCTTTCATAAGTTATATCAACAACATATTAATGCTGGCAGAGGTGGATGTGGCATACCGATACCATGTTCATCTAAACCTAGTACTTTCGACGTAGAGTATAAGTTTATATGTAAAATCCACGAAAATTGCAACAAATGGTAGATATGAACTCATAAATTCCTGCCTTGAACATAAAGAGAGACAGATGATCAAAACAATGAAAACAAAGACTCCAAAGTAAAAGTGCTTAGAGCATAATGAAACAAAAAAAGCTTCAAGATGAACACATTGAACTCAATGTGATAGATATCTCTATTAAGCCGAAAAATAGAAAGTACTTAATAGCTGCCAACTTTCTTACTCCTGCATGCTTACTCTGAACAACAGTGAAACTTTTATAGCTTGAGTTCTAGGATATTTGAGACTTAAAATATTTTAAAAAAAATTAAAGAAAAATCATGAAATTGACTTACTAAGGACCTATCAAGCAGACTTTCCCCATGTACCCTTGACCTAGAAATACATCAGATAACCTAAACCTGATTAGCAGTTTACTGATTGGAAAAACATTTAAATGTGAACCAATAAGAAGATGGCATTCATGATAACAATGTGACATAAGAAGAAAATGACATTTGTAATATTCTTACCTAATAAGAAAACGACATTCGTAAAACACCATATAATGGTGCATACGTTTTCAGTTTTCCTCATTGTATCCAGTGTACACATATGCATGAAGACACCTAAAGTGAATGTTGCTGACCATATTAAGGAAGGGGCTGGGATTTGTTGTGGTTTACTGCATGACTATGGTTTTTAGTGAGTTATCACATGGGTCGTAGTGTGTACAATACTGTGCATAGCTTTCTTCAGCCAGCAATTACACTTAAAATTTGTTAATTCCAGAATATCATTGGGCGTAAACTCTTGCCAAATAGGAAGCTTTGTTGCCTTTTCTAAAGGAGGAATCTTGCCCTGATGTTTAGTGAGGCTAAGGCTTAAATTAATATTTAATATAAGACGTGTAACATTTGATCAGAAAAATCCCCAATTGCCTCCTATCAAGAACATTTATGTCATTGGTTCATGTGGTATGCTAACTTGTGTCAACCGACTTAAGAGCTAGTGTACAGTTTGGTCTGTGATTTAGGCACCAATATAATGTTTTATTATGCACTTAGTACTTTTATCATATAAGATGCATTTCAACTGGCTTCATGGTGTCTTTCGAAAGGCGCTTCTTGTGAGCGGTTATGTTTGCATCCACCTGTTCAACTATTCATTGTGGGACCAAAATCTGCCATGAAGTTCTGAATGTGTGGGAGGGCATAGATCGAGCTGCTTGTCTTGGGACTGTGATTGTGTTGCAATGAAAGTTCATGATGCTTATATCTATTTTTGTCAGCCTAATATCTAAATTTTATGTCGTAATTCATTTACTTTCAAAATTACAAAGTTTGCCTCATAGCTATAGCAGATTTGTTAATCTAATCAGTCAATCAACCGACTAAACCTCAAGCGCCGCCAGCATTTGCTTACTTACTTGTTTACTTGTTATGCTCAATGTGAACGTTTCCTCTTTTCTCATTTTTGCTGCTTCCTTTCTAGGTTGTTGACTGCCGAATTTGTGGTGATCCACATTCCCGTCTTCGTTTTGCTTTCGTGGAGTTCGCTGATGAGTGTAAGTTGGATGTTTTGGCTTGAAATGTTCTTAAGACAGCTGAATATTCAAAAGCTAACATGGAATCGATCCTAGCAGACTCTGCAAGAGCAGCACTTTGCCTTTGTGGGACAATTTTAGGTTTCTCTCAATTGAAGGTCCTACCTTCAAAAACTGCTATTCTACCGGTGAATCCTACATTCCTTCCAAGGGTACGGATAAATATTTTGCACTATGTTCTTTGTCCAAAAAAAAAAAAGAACTTGTACATTTTGTTTTGCTAGTATGTGGATGATCTTGAGAAATAGTTTTATGTTGTTCTATCTCATCCTTGTAGAATTGAGGTCATGGATCTAAATACTTATTCTCAATTCAATGTTGATGTTTTGTGCAGTCAGAGGATGAGCGTGAGATGTGTGCCAGGACAGTCTATTGTACAAATATTGATAAGAAGGTAGACATTTTCATCATTGAGATCTATTAAATTTTTCTTTCCTTGTATGCATCGTTCTGTCGGGCGCTTGTTCTGATGCACATTGTAGTAGTTATTATGCTCTGGCTCATACTCAGTTGTTTGTTAATAAATATTTTTCTTGTAGTTTCCATTTATTATAATTATTCACAACCAATTACTCTATTCTGAACAGGTTACTCAGGCTGATGTGAAGAATTTTTTTGAAACAAGATGTGGCGAGGTCAGTATGAAATTTTAAAGTTTGAATGTTGGCTTAAGAAGTGTTATTGAACAACACTCTTACTTTGCAGGTTTCTCGCCTGAGGCTTTTGGGAGATCACGTGCACTCGACCCGCATTGCTTTTGTTGAGTTTGTAATGGTATGTTTTCTTATCTTTGATGGAAATGTAGGTGTTAGCCTTTTGCATTAATTACCCTTTTATTCCTTCACACATGCATTTTGCGTTTGTTCCCATGCTGTATTTGTGTCAGAGGATTAGATATTTTGCATGTTCCTATGGATTCAAATGTCATGATACAACAACTCTCTCCTTTTTACTTTTTTTTTTTTTGGCTGGTTACTTGTGTAATGTGATTATTGATGATGTATAACTCAACTTCCATTTAGTTGCCTCTGAATGTACCTCTCTTCTTTGCCTGCATTATTCTTTGGCCACCCTTTTGTCCATGTGAGTGCTAGTGAAGAAAGGAAAGTTTAATAGATTACCCCTTCCGGTCCACTTTACTTGTCGTCCTTACTAAAAATAGATGGTCCAAAATAGTTGTCATTTTAGAAAACCAAGATATAATTGAGTACAATCTTCTCATTTTGCCCTTAGTAATAAATATTATTTGAAGTGTACAAAACATTGACTAAATTAGCATAAAAAATGTAAGTAAAGAGCATGTACACATACTCCAATATTGTGATTTCAATCTCTTCATTTATTTTTTTAACAATAATGAGGCTGTTTAGGTACTTATCATTTACACCAACAATCTTTTTATTTATTGAGGAGAGATTAAATGAGAGAACATTTTTTGAAGAGCGATTAACATTCTAAATATTACGGATAATAATAAGGGTATGTTAGGCAAAACACATATTCCCTCTGGACCACTTTACTTGTCCCATTTTTTATTTAGATGCCCCTTAAGAAACTATGTGTTTTGAATGCTTACTGGCGTTTTAGAACAGTCTATTAATATGGAATGACATTTGAAAAAAATCTTATGTTTGCAAACTGCGCAGGCTGAGAGTGCAATTTTGGCTTTAGACTGTTGCGGTGAGGTATTGGGATCCCAACGCATCAGGTAAGCTTATTTACAAATTGCTATGGCCTCAGCTGATCCCCACTAATTCTTTTCTGCAAAGTGTGTTTCATTGTTCGTGTAGTATTGCATCTTTCTGAGATTGGTATATTCTCTTCGTTGTTTTCTAGGAGGCACCCTCAGATCATGCCCTCTTAACTCATTCCAGACCTGCCAAAACTTTTTCCTTTTTTCTTTTTTTTCTGTGTCCAATTTATTATTGCACCATTACATTCTTTCTACCTTTCAGATATCTGAAAGTCGAATAGTGAAATAATGATTATGACCTAAAGACTGACTGTTGCATGCTCGATAGTTGAGATGGGAGGTTAGTAGTTATTAAGTTTCTTAATTGTTTCTGTTGCTTATCCAGGAAAAAAGAAAATGCTTATAGATATCAACCTGAGTTATCATTAAATAAATGGATATAACTTATGTTTAACTTGGTGCGACTAGAATATGAATCCAGGTCCTCTTTCATCGCCTAAGTATTTGAAAATGCAGGAGTTGTCTTTTACAGTTATGGAAGATCACTAACTTTTGTAAAATTCTAATGATTAAAATGTCAAACATACTTATAATTGAAAAAACTTCATTTTCTTTTTCTCAAAACATTCTTTTAGTTTGTCTGTTCAATAGCATTTACCTTCAATCTGAGTGGGTTAATGATGCACGTAGGTATGATGAAATCGCGATATGCAGCCCTTTTATGCAGATCATTGTTATCAATTTTCAATAGTACATTTCTATAAACAGAACACTTTTTAATAAGAGCCATCTCAATACTGTGCCTCATGCAGTTATGACAATTTTGAGAACTACAGGGCCTTGGAGCTTCAGAGAGTTCATTCTATCCATTAGTCTTTTCCTAACTTTGCAACTTTATTTATATGTTGTAGGGTGAGTCCCTCAAAAACACCAGTGAGGCCCCGATTTCCGCGTGCCATGATGCAGTAAGCCAATGTGTGTGCTCATGGACCTGGAAAGAGTTCAGAGACAACCCCCTTCGGAAGACTTGAGGCCACCATGGGAAATCGAAACAAAATTCTGTTTCAGTAATCTCTGTGTTCTTTCTTTTCATGTTCCTTTCTTTCCTGCCTACAGTAACTTATTGCTACCAAAAACAACGTAGCCATCGAGCCAACGAACTTTTTTAATTGGAATTTCCGCACTTTTAGTACTTTTACCTTGATCGATCGTTCCTCTATGAATCTCTTGCTGGTTAGAACCACCAGTTCACAATTTGATCATCTGTCTCTGGATGTGCTTTACATGTTTCTTATTGCTCAGAGTGCATCATTTCCGCACCCGGTCTTTAACTATAAGAACTCAACCATGGTTGAGTGCGATATTGACGTGAGGTAAGTGATGCAAGTGTATGTAGAAGACGTATATCACGTATTTATTGATTTGATATAATGATCTCTGAGTGATCAAATGTGATTGCATATCTGCAATAACCCCACAAAGAAGTCTTGGATCATTTCAGGGTTATTAAATAGGCAATTTAGGTCCAAGCTCCTACTGCTAACCTAAGTTTTAAGATTCGCAATCACAATAAATATTTTTAGTAAGGACGATAAATATTTTGAAACAGAAAGAGTACCAAACTTTGGCCCAAGTCATTATACTGTTTTGGTGATGAATGTAAATAAAAATTTTGTTTTTGTATTTGACACAAAAAAAAGGGTAATTTTTTTACTTAATTTTGTAAAAAATGATTTTTTTTTTCTTTTTTTGGAAAAAGTAGATTTTTATTGGCATCAAACACACCCTAAAGCTTAAAAATGGGTTGGTCACAATAGATAGTAGATGGAACATTCCAAGAAATGGTAGCCCAAAAGATTGTGGTTTATTTAATATATATTTCTTGATAGTTATTTGTTCAAAAGTATACCTATTTTTAATAAGGTTAATATTGTTTTCATTAAAATATGAATAAGTTGATGAACTTGGAACCAGGAAGCTAACATAGTCAACATTATTGAATTATCTAAAAGGTGGAAGTATTGAATATTGTCCTTGTTGTTGACCCCTCTTGTCAATTAATTGCACTTTACTATACAAAAATTTCAACTAATTGAGATTAGACGTGGAGGGTGCTGATCATTCGAGTAATCCTTTTCTTATCATACTTCTACTTTTTAATTATTTTTTTATTTCAATTAATGTAACACATTTGAAAATTTTTAGAGTTAATATATAGACATTTGAATAAGGGAGCATTTTAATGTTTACGATGGAGTGATGTGTACCTATTCACACCACATATATTTTGTGGTCTTAATTCAAACGAGGTAGTGTGTCATGTTTTGTTTTATAAATCGTGGTTGAGTGATATGTAATTCTTCAATTTATATTAGAGATTTCGGGTTGAAATTTGAATATAAAGTTGATAGAAAGCACTTCATTCATTAAAGTTAAATTTTCTGACATGAATTTAGATTAATCAGAGCTTAAAATGAATACTAAATATCAAATGTGAACCAAAATTCTTTTATATTGGGTTATGGTCAAGGATCTACTAGTCAAAATTGTTAGGTTATTTAAATAAAATTATCTTCAAACTCCAAAAAAGGTTTGAACATTTGTGTACTATGTAGTATAATGACAAAAGGATGATTAATTTTATACTATTTCTATTTGGATTACTCAAATGTAATTTGTTTTGACTATGTATGAGTCATATTTCCGTTCTAGTTTAGGTTTGAGAAAAAAAATTGTTCTAATTTTCTTGTTCAAATCTAAAAAAATATGACACATTTTTTTTTAGTAATAATTTGATTTTAAAATATTAATGTTATCCTTAATAGAATAATTTATAATCACATAGACATCTATGACTTGTTTTAACCACAAATTTCAAAAAAATAATTCTTTTAAATTTCATATTAAATTAAATAATATCATGTAAATTCGAATGGAAGAGGAAAAAAAAAAGAGATTAAACTACTCCTATTTGTTTAGCTCCATGCATGTTGGCAACTTGTTCAATCAAACCAAACGCAATTTCCTGCCATGTGCATAAGTTCTACGGGTTCACGTCAACTCAGTAATTTTTGTCCAAATCATTTTTATCTATTTATGTATATTTATAAAAATGTATCAAGTATCAATAAGTTTGATTACGAATTTAATTATTATTATAATATTAATTTGATATTAATTTATAAATTTTAAATTCCGAATTCGGTGGATCCCAAATTTATTTCTCAATTGCATTCTTTGACTTTATCTTTGGTCCTTGTTGACTGCTTCAATTTATTTAGACAGTCAACTCTTCTTTATAACATATTCACCTATCTCAAATCTTTTTAATTTCAAAGTACTAGTGCTCCTACTATAAATATATGTACATATAAATCACTTATCCTCAATTACAACTAACACCAACCACTCCTTTTCTTTCCTCATAACCATATTTCCAAGAATCCTAGATTGAATTCTTCGTTTTCGATATTTCTATATTTTGAGATAATTGCAAATGTGTGATTGACTTTCATATTTATTTGATTTCATAGTCAGATAAAGTTTAAGTATATCATTACGTTTATAAGTAGAATTTTAGCTTGAGTTTGTATCTAGAGTGATCTTCAAAATTTACTGTCTCGACTAATTCAAAAGTACAGAGAACATGTCAACAAACAGAAACGACAGGGATAAAGTGAAGGTGGTGATAATCAACACGGAGTATATCGAGACAGATGCAAGGAATTTCAAATCAATAGTTCAGAAACTAACAGGCAAGGATGCAGGATCAGTGGAGCCTGATCATGTGAAAATGTCAAAGTTTAAGTCTAATAATCCTAGTACTAATCTTGATAACTTATTGAAACTAGAGTTGCCTTCTTTGGACAGCCTATTTTGCCCTAACTATGGAGATTAAGTACATTTTTAGCGAGTTTGAGTTATATATATAGTTAATGTAAGAAATTTATACATCGTTGAGTATTGTTAGTGAAATCTATCTCTTAGTTTTGTTACTTAATTTAATTTATTTATGATAATTGTCGATTCAATCGTTTAAACTAAAAATAACCAATAAACATATAATATGTATGAAAAAAAAAGTTGAGTTTAAATTTGGTCAACCTTTGAAGGAACTTGGTCAGACTTCCAAATGTCCAGTGACTGACAGTACATAAAGTAGGAAACATCAAAATTGACTCTTGGTATAGAAAAAAATCTGTTGGAAGCGTTGTCTTCAGAATGAGTCCTGCAATACGTGATTTGAATAAAAATTATGTTGGGCATGTTTTCTTCAGAATGGGTCTGCCAGTTGGTGCTAAAGAAAGTCCAACAACGTGCAATATGTGGATTTGATTCATCCCTAGTAATGAGGGTCTCATCTGAGAAAGGCAAATGATAGGATAGCTCTATTTTATTTAAAGGAAAAAAATGACCGCTCCTTTTATAGCCAAACCTGTTAAACACACTATTTGAATAATTTTAATGTAAATATCGAACAATGAATAAAAAAAAACTATTATCATTACACATAATATAATATAATCAAACTTCACTATAATGACACAATTTGTCTGGATATAATTTTACTGTTACAGTGAGATATTGTTAATTATAAAGAATATATAATTTAACATAATACAAAAATTTAGACTATTAAATTAAAATATTATTATAGATGATAAATATTATAGAAACTGACCATACTAGCCTTGGCTGGACAAAAGAAAAGAATTGTTATAAATTATGATAGAGAGAGAAATGTGTTCAAACCTCCCAATTGATTAATGAATCTTGGCTGAGAAATTTGATAGTATGGTGGTAACTGTGGTTCCAAGATTGGAATGTTGTGTCTAATATATCTATGTAACGTAGAGGCGAATTCAAAATTTAAATTGATAAATGTCGAACGGATTATAAAAAAAAGTATAACAAACAAATTGAAATAGATGAAATATCAGGCTAATAGAAAGGGATAATCAACAACAATTTTGGAACCACAATCACCAACAAACTACCATCTTCTTCTTCTTGTGCTTCAACTTTGATTTGTGTAAATGCAATTTTGATTCCTTTTATTGAACACAAAAATGTTAGAGACACACTTTTAAAATAGAAAGTACAAAAAATATATATATAATTGTACTACTAGTGTACTATGACCCTTTGGAGTAGACAAGTTTTTAGAAAATTAATAAATCATTTTAAAAATGATTTTTTATGTTATTAACGGCGTTTGATTGGTGGATTAAGAATAATAATTCTTAGATTAAATAACTAACCTAATTAAGCACATGAAGAAAAAATAAATTCAAAAGGTTATTTTCCAAAAAAATCAAGTAAAAATTTCAAGGCATTGTAATTTCTTCTTGGTGACGTTGACGTACTACTAAGGTAAGGTCAATTTTTTTTTCTTGTTTGGTTACACACATTCATTGTACTACTACAAATGGTACTATCAAATATTATTAGTCAGAGACACCTAGTGTAGTACTAAGGGCTCCACTGAGTTACTTAGGGATAGGAGTAGATGTTCGGTTCTTCAGTTTTGTTATATCAAATTTTGATTTGGTTTTTTGTTTTTAAAAAAGTGTGAATTGAATATCGAGTTGAACTAGTTTGATTTGATCAGTTAGGTGTTTTTAAAACGTTTTTTTGGGTACGAAGAAAAGATAAAATGAGGATATCAAGTATAAGATATTTAAAAATTTAAGGCTTAAGTCATCCACGGCCCCTTAAAGTTGTCTGCATATTTCATTTAAACACCTTAACTAGGACTATTACCTATTGAACACTTAAATTGTTCAAAAAATGTACCTATTAAACACAAAATGCTAATATGGCAAAAGAAGTGTTTTTCACTCCCTATGAGCACGTGAAATTTTTTAAAATACTGTTTTATTTTTTATTTTTCCAAAAAAACTTACATTTTTTCTTCTTTAATTGACACTTGGCATTTAACTAAATTAAAATATTTTTTTTAAAAATAATTCTTAATTCAAAAAAGAAAGAGCAGCCCTACCCCCTTCAAGTCATCTTCTTCCCCAAATTTAAATTTTCAAAGACAACTAAAGAGTCTCCTTTTTTTTTCTTTTTTTCCTTTTCTATTTCTTTTCAATATTCATAAAAAAAAAAAAAAATTGAATCAAGTAACTGAATTTGCAAGAAAAATAACGAAAGTAGATTTTTGAACATTGGGATAAAAAAAGTAAGTCGACGTTCCATCTCCATTTTCGGTCACCTTCGAATAAATATTACCATTCCGAGAAAATTGTAAACTCACTAAACTTATCAGAAACACTATCAAATAATTCGCTAAATTAATTTAGGTCCTCTTGATTTCTCCTTACAATCGATTTCAAGATGATTAACCATTAACAAACTTCCTTTATTCATCACTCTTGTACCAACTCTTTGAATATCTTTCTCTATCACGTATTAGGAATGAAAAATAATTTTCGATAAATTAATTTGGGTCCTTTCGATTTTTCTTTGCAATCGATTTTCAGATGAGTAACCATTGACAAACTTCTTCAACACTATTGTATCAATCTCTTTGAATATCTTTCTCTCTCACATATTAGGAATACAAAATATATTTTTTTTTTTAAATCGAATCTGCAAGTAATTTGCGGTGAAGGTTTTTGTGGTTTGAGAAAAAAAATTGATGAGAAGAAGATAAGAAGATAAGAAGAAAGGGGGGTTGGGTAGGGTGGGGTTGAGTAAAATGGGTTGTCATTTCATATATATTTTTATTAAGAAATAGATATAAAATTTATTTGAAATAATTCTCATTCTTTTTAACATAAAAAAAAAATCTATAGTTGTTGGGGTCAAGTGACACATGTCATATTTTAAATAGTCATTTTTGTCACGTCATAGCAAGTGTATCACACACACTTTACCTTTTTTACTGATTATCAAAAAAGGTCTAATAGGAACAGGTTTTTTATAGATAAAAGTGTTCAATAGGTACTAGTCCTAGTTGAGGTGTCTAAGTAAATTATGCAGACAACTTTAAGGGGCCGCAAATGACTTAAGCCAAAGTTTAAAGTCATGTTAAGTGATGATGTATCTCGTCATTGAACACTTATTATGCTTAAAAGACTATATTTGTCTTTATCAAAAACATTGTGGCCTCCAACTACTTCCCAAGAAAAATAAGGATGAGAATGCCTTGGTTCGGTCCAATTTTTGATTTTCTGATAATTATGCCCACCCCTACTTACGGAATCTCAAATCTCTCACAATGCCAAAACTTCTTTATATGTCTAGGTTTGGTTGGAAAAAGTTATTCCGAGTTTTTTATATTTCATTTTTAATATGAGATAGAAGTACTATTATAATTTCAAATAAATTATTTTATACTTTTATCCCAATAAAAAATAAGATAAACTTATCATACAATTAATTCTAAAATTAATAATTTCTTATATACCTCATGCCAAACTAGCCCTAATTATATTTTCCATCCTATCTAATATTACAAAATTGATACCCCAAGCCCAATAATTAATAAGGATATATATATATATATACACACTTTTTACACACTTCATACTCATATGCAATGTGTGTCAAATACAAGTCAAATTTTTTTCTGTTGCAAATGGCAGTTATATTCAAGTACTTGGTTAAATTATATAATAGGAGTACATTTCTCATATTGATAACTCGATGGTTGAATTTTGTTTACTTTTTACTTAAGCATTCAAATTTGTTACTTACTTACAAAATCCCCTCTGTTTACTTTCCTCGGAAATAATTTGACTAAACGGATATAATTTTAGTTAAGTTTAAGTCTGAACCATATTCCTCGTGGATCGACCCCAACCTACAAGTTGAGTTCTTTACTTGATAACAATCGCTTATAATTCTTTAGAGAGGTGTAATTTGAGCGTATCAAAAACCAACTGGCTCCATTACTAAGGTCTTAACGGATGTCCATGAAAATTTTCGGCAAAAATATGGTCTGAATACAGGATCACCAAAAATTCATGGAATATAGCACATGAAAATCAGTAAAATCTGGATTTACCTCTTCTAGGGCTTGTTTGAACTTGAAAATAGGTTTGTTTGCCCGTCAGGACCAACTGACTCCATTACTAAGGTCCTATCGAACGTCCATGAAAAATTTCGGCAAAAAATGATTGGAATATTGGATCACCAAAAATCCATGAACTATGCACACAAAAATCGGTAAAATCTGGGTTTACTTGCTCTAGGCTCGTTTGAACTTGAAAATGGGTCCATTTGCCCGTCAGGACCAATTGCTCCATCACTAAGGTCTTAACAGACATCCATGAAAATTTTCGGCAAAAAAATGGCTGGAATATCGGATCACCAAAAATTCATGGACTATAGCACATGAAAATCGGTAAAATCTGGGTTTAATAGAGCCAGTTGGTCCCGAGGGGCAAACAAGTCCATTTTCAAGTTCAAACGATCCCCAAAGCAGGAAAAAACAGATTTTATTGATTTTCGTTTGCTATAGTCCATAGAATTTTTGGTGATTTAAGATTTTGGAACTTTTTTTTTGCCAAAAGTTTTCATGAACGTCCGTTACGACCTTGTTAATGTTGTCAGTTGGTCCCGAGGGAAAAACATGTCCTTTTTCAAGTTCAAATGAGTTCCAAAGCAGGGAAAACCAGATTTTCCCAATTTTCGTGTGCTATAGTCTACAGATTTTTGGTGATAGGATTTCAAAAAAATTTGCCAAAATTTTTCATGCACATTTGTTACGACCTTATTAATGGAGCCAGTTGGCCCTGAGCGGTAAACGGGCCCATTTTCAAGTTCAAACGATTCTCAAAGCAGGAAAAACCAGATTTTATCGATTTTCGTGTGTTATAGTCCACAGATTTTGGTGATAGGATTCCAGAATATTTTTTGCCAAAATTTTTCAAGGACGTCCATTACAACATTATTAATGGAGCTAATTGGTCCCGATGGGTAAACATGCCCATTTTTAAGTCCAAACGACCCCCAAAATAGGAAAAACCAGATTTTACCGATTTTTGTGTGCTATAGTCCACAAATTTTTGGTGATTCAGGATTTAAAAATTTTTTTTGGCCAGATTTTCATGGACGTCTGTTACGACCTTGTTAATGTCGTTAGTTGGTCCCGAGGGGAAAACATGCCCTTTTACAAGTTCAAACGAGCCCCAATGTACGAAAAACCAAATTTTACCAATTTTCGTGTGCTATAGTCCAATATTTTTGGTGATTGGATTACGAAATTTTTTTTGCCAAAATTTTTCATGGATGTTCATTACGACCTTATTAATGGAGCCAAATTGGTCTCGAGGGGTAACCGAGCACATTTTCAAGTTCAAACGAGCCACAAAGCAGGAAAACAATATTTTATCAATTTTCGTGTGCTATAGTCCACAAATTTTTGGTAATTCAGGATTTCGAAACTTTTTTTGCCGAAATTTTTCATGGTCGTCCGTTACGACCTTATTAAAGTCGTCAGTTAATCCCGAGGGGTAAGCATGCTCTTTTTCAAGTTCAAACAAGCCCAAAAGCAGGAAAAATAAGATTTTACCAATTTTCGTATGTTATTCACAGATTTCTGATGATTCGAGATTTCGGAACTTTCTTTGCCAAAAATTTTCATGGTCGTCCGTTACGACCTTATTAAAGTCGTCAGTTGATCCCGAGGGGTAAACATGCCCTTTTTCAAGTTCAAACGAGCCCAAAAAGCATGAAAACCCATATTTTACTAATTTTCCTATGCTTTAGTCCACAGATTTTTTGTGATAAGATTCCAAATTTTTTTTTGCCAACATTTATCATTGACGCCCGTTACGACCTTATTGATGGAGTCAATTGGTCCCGAGTGGCAAACGGGCCCAATTTCAAGTTCAAACAACCCCCAAAGTAGGAAAAACAAGAGTTTACCGATTTTCGTGTGTTATAGTCCACGAATTTTTGGTGATTCAAGCTTCCAGAACTGTTTTTGCGAAATTTTTCATGGACGTCTGTTCCGACCTTATTAATGTCGTTAGTTGGACCCAAGGGGCAAACATGCCCTTTTTAAAGTTCAAACGAGCTCTAAAGTAGGAAAAACTAGATTTTACTATTTTTCGTGTGGTAAAGTCCACAAAGTTTTGGTGATCGGATTTCAAATTTTTTATTGCTAAAATTTTTCATGGATGTCCGTTACGACATTATTAATGGAGTCTGTTGATCCCGAGCGGCATTAGGCCTATTTTCAAGTTCAAAAGAGCCCGAAAGCAGCAAAAAAACATATTTTACCGATTTTTATATGCTATTGTCCACAGATTTTTGGTGATTGAGGATTCCAGAACATTTTTTACAGAAAATTTTTCATTGACGTCTATTACGACCTTAGTAATACCGTCAATTGGTCCCGAGGGGCAAACAAACCCATTTTCAAATTCAAACGATCCCCAAAGTAGGAAAAACCAAATTTTACCAATTTTCGTGTGTTATAGTCCATAGATTTTTGATGATTCAAGATTTTGGAACTTTATTTTTGCCAAAATTTTCATGGACGTCCGTTATGACCTTGTTAATATCGTTAATTGGTCTCAAGGGGCAAACAAACACTTTTTAAAGTTTAAACTAACCCCAAAGCAAGAATAACTAGATTTTATTGATTTTCGTGTGCTAAAGTGCATGGACTTTTAGTGATCGAATTCCAAATTTTTTGGCCAAATTTTTTTTATCGACGTCTGTTACAACCTTATGAATGTAGTCAGTTGGTATCGAGGGGAAAACAGGGTCATTTTCTAGATCAAATGATTTCAAAGCAGGAAAAATCATATTTTAACGATTTTTGTGTGCTTTAGTCCACAGATTATTGTTGATTCAGGATTTCAAAACTTTTTTTGTGCCAAACGTTTTCATGGACTCCCGTTACAACCTTGTTAATGTCGTTAGTAGGTCCCGAGGGGCAACCATGCCCTTTTTCGAGTTCAAACGAGCCCCAAAGCAGGAAAAATCAGATTTTACAGATTTTCGTGCGTTATTATAGTCCACAGATTTTTGGTGATAGAATTCCAAAATTTTTATCGCTGAAATTTTTCATGGAGGTCCGTTACGACCTTATTAATGGAACAGTAGGTCCTGAGGTGTAAACAGATCCATTTTCAAGTTCAAACGGGCTCCGAAGCAGGAAAAACAAAATTTTATCAATTTTCGTGTGCTATGATCCATAGATTTTTGGTGATAGAATTTTGGAATTTTTATTAGCATAATATTTAATGGACGTTCATTACGACCTTATTGATAGAGTCAGTTGGTTCCGAGAGGAAAACATGCCTATTTTCAAGTTCAAACGAGTCTCAAAGTTGAAAAAACAAGATTTTATCAATTTTCGTGTGCTATAATTCACAAATTTTTGGTGATTTTGGATTTCAAAACTTTCTTTACCAAATTTTTTCATAGATATCTGTTACAACCTTATTAATGCCGTCAGTTCGTTCCGAGAAGAAAATAGACCCTTTTTAAGTTCAAACGATCCCGAAAGCATGACCAATTTTATTGATTTTCGTGTGCTATAGTCCACCGATTTTTGGTCGTACGATTCCATAATTTGTTTTGCCAAAAATTTTCACGGACGTCCGTTAAGATTTTATTAATGGAGCCAATTGGTCCAGAAAGGCACACAAGTTCATTTTCAAGTTCAAACGAGCACCAAAGCAGGAAAAACCAAATTTTATCTATTTTCATTTGCTATAGTCCACGAATTTTTGGTGATTCGGGATTTCAAAACTTTTTTTGCTGAAATTTTTTATGGACGTCCAATACGACCTTATTAATGTCGTTAGTTGGTCCCGATGGGTTAACATGCCTTTTTTCAAGTTCAAACAGGCCCAAAGTAGGAAAAATCAGATTTTTACCAATTTTCGTGTACTATAGTCCACAGATTTTTGGTGATATGATTCCAAATTTTTTCTTGCTAAAATTTTTCATTGACGTTCGTTACGACCTTATTAATGGAGTCAGTTGGTCCCGAGGGTGAACAGACCCATTTTCAAGTTCAAACAAGTCCAAAAGCAAAAAAAACTAGATTTTATCGATTTTCGTGTGCTATAGTCTCCGAATTTTTAGTGATTCAGGATTTCAGAACCTTTTTTGTTGAAATTTTTTATGGATGTCCGTTTCGACCTTATTAATGTCGTCAATTGGTCCCGAGGGGAAAACATTCCCTTTTTCAAGTTCAAACGAGCCCCAAAGCAAGAAAAACTAGATGTTAATGATTTTCTGTGTTCTATATACAATGAATTTTTGGTGAAAGGATTCTGAATTTTTTATAGACGTCCGTTACGACATTATTAATGGAGCTAGTTGGTCTCGAGGTGTAATCGGGCCCATTTTCAAGTTTAAATGAGCCCCAAAGTAGGAAAAATAGGTTTTACCAACTTTTCGTGTGCAATAGTCCACAGGTTTTTGGTGATTCGGGATACCAAAAGTTTTTTTACTAATATATTTTATGGACGTCCATTACGACCTTATTACTGTTGTCATTTGGTCACGAGGGGAAAACGTGACCTTTTTCAAGTTCAAACTAGATCCAAAGTAGGAAAAATCAAATTTACCAATTTACATGTGCTAGTTCACAGATTTTTGGTGATTCAAGATTTCAAATTTTTATTTTGCAAAATTTTTTCATAGACGTCTGTTATGACTTTATTAATGCCGTCAATTGGTCCCGAAGGGCAAACATGCCTTTTTGAAGTTCAAACGATCTCCAAAGCAGGATAAACCAAATTTTATCGATTTTCGTGTGATATAATTTACGAATTTTTGTTATTCAGGATTGCAGAACTTTTTTGCCGATACTTTTGATGGACGTCCATTACGACCTTTTTAATACTCTCATTTGGTCCCAAAGGGAAAACATGCCCTTTTTCAAGTTCAAACTAGTCTTAAAGAAAGAAAAATCATATTTTACTGATTTTCATTTGTTATATTCCACAGATATTTTGTGATAGGATTCAAAAAAAAAAATTTGCGAAATTTTTATGAATGTCCGTTACGACTTTATTAATGGAGTCAGTTGGTTCTGAGGGGAAAACGGGCCCATTTTCAAGTTCAAACGAGCCCTTAAGCAAGATAAAGCAGATTTTATCAAATTTCGTGTGCAATAGTCCACAATTTTTTGGTGATAGGATTCCAAAATCTTTTATGCCATAAATTTTCACAGACATCCGTTACAACCTTGCTAATGTCGTCAATTGGTCCTGAGGGGTAAACAAACCTTTTTTCAAGTTCAGACGATCCCCAAAGAAGGAAAAATCATGTTTTATCGATTTTCGTGTGATATAGTCCACAAATTTTTGGTGATAGATTTCCAAAAAAAATTGACTAAATTTTTTTTATGGACGTCCGTTACGAACTTATTAATAGAGTCAGTTGGTTTCGAGGGGTAAACGGTCCAATTTTCAAATTCAAACAAGCATCAAACAGGAAAACAAGATATTATCGATTATTGTGTGATATAATCCATAGATTTTTGGTAATAGGATTCCATATTTTTTTTGCAAAAATTTTTCATAGACGTCTGTTTTGACCATAATAAAGGATTCAGTTGGTCCTGAGGTGAAAACAAGCTCATTTTCAAGTTCAAACGAGCCCCAAAGTAGGAAACATCAGATTTTACTAATTTTCGTGTACTATAGTCCACAATTTTTTGATGATTCGGGATTCCTGAACTTTTTTAGCCAAAAATTTTCATGAACGTTCGTTATTACCTTAGCAATGCCGCCAGGTCATCCCGAAGTGCAAAAAAACCTTTTTTCAAGATCAAATGAGCTCTAAAGCAGGAAAAACCAGATTTTACCAATTTTCGTATGCTTATAGTCCATGTATTTTTGGTGATATGAATCCAGAATTTTTTTTCCAAATCTTTCATCGACGTTCATTACGACCTCATTAATGGAGATAGTTGGTCCCGAGGGGTAGACGGGCCCATTCTCAATTTCTAACGAGCTCCATTATAGGAAAACCATATTTTACTAATTTTCGTATGCTAATCCACAAATTTTTGGTGATTCGTGATTCAAAAACTTTTTCTGCAATAATTTTTCATAAACGACTCTTACGACCTTATTAATGCTGCCAGTTGTTCCCGAGGGGTAAACAAGGAAAACCAAGATTTCACCAATTTTCATGTGCTATAGTCCATGAATTTTTGGTGATAGAATTTTGGAATTGTTTTTGCAAATAAAATTCATGGACGTCTGTTACGACCTTATTATAAGATTCAGTTGGTCCCGATGGGTAAACTGTCCCAAAGTCACGATAAAACGAGCCCCAAATTTGGAAAATTCATATTTTTACAAATTTTCGTGTGCTAGTCCACCAATTTTTGATAATTTGGGATTCCGTTATTTTTTTTGTCAAAAATTTTCATGGACGTCTGTTACGACCATATTAATGTTGTTAGTAGATCCTAAGGGGAAAACAGACCCTTTTCAAGTTCAAACGAGTCCTAAAGTAGGAAAAATCAGATTTTATCAATTTTCGTATGTTATATTCCACTGATTTTTGGTGATAGGATTCTGTAATTTTATTAGCCAAATTTTTTTAGTGGACGGTCGTTTTTACCTTATTAATGGAGCCAGATGGTCCCGAGGGGTAAACATGCCTATTTTGAAGTTCAAACCTAAATTTTATCGATATTCGAGTGAAAGTCCTCAAATTTTTCGTGGTTCGAGATTTAGGAACTTTTTTTGCCAAAATTTTTTATGGACGTCCGTGGCGACCTTATTATTGCCATCAGATGGTCCCGAGGGCAAATATGAAATTTTTCAAGTTCAAACGAGTCCAAAAGAAGAAAAAACCAAAATTTACCAATTTTCGTATGCTATAGTCTGTGGAGTTTGGGTAATAGAATTCTAAAAAAAAATTTGACGAAATTTTTTATAGACGTTCGTTACGACCTTATTAATGGAGCCAGTTAGTCCCAAAGGGAAAACAACCTCATTTTCAAGTTCAAACGAGCCCAAAAGTAGGAAAAATCTTATTTTAACAATTTTCGTGTGCTATAATCCACATATATTTGGTGATTCGGAATTTCGAAACTTCTTTTGCCGAAATTTTTTATGGACGTCTATTACGACCTTATTAATGTCTTCAGTAGGTCTAGAGGGGCAAACATGCCCTTTTTCAAGTTCAAACGAGCCTCAAAGTAGGAAAAACCAGATTTTATCAATTTTCATGTGTTATTGTCCACGTATTTTTGGTGATAGAATTGCAGATTTTTTGTACCGAATGTTTTCATTGATGTCCGTTACGACCTTGTTAATGGAGTCGATTGGTCCTGAGGGTCTAATAGGACTATTTTCAAGTTTAAACGAGCACCAATGAAGGAAAATTATATTTTACCAATTTTCATGTGTTATACTCTATAAATTTTTGATGATTTAAGATTCTAAAACTCTTTTACCGAAATTTTTTATAGACGTCTGTTACGAGCTTGATAATGTCGTTAGTTTTTCTCGAGGGGCAATCAAGCTCTTTTTCATGTTTAAACAAGCCCCAAAGCTGGAAAAACCAGATTTTACCCATTTTTGTGTGCATTAGTCCACAATTTTTTTGTGATAGAATTCTAGAATATTTTTTGCCGAAAATTTTTCATGGACATCCATTACGACCTTATTAATGGAGTCAAATGTCCCTGATGGGCAAACAAGCCCATTTTCAAGTTCGAACGAGTCCCAAAGCAAAAATAACGAGATTTTGTTGATTTTTGGGTGCTATAGTCCATGAATTTTTGATGATTTGGAATTTCAAAACTTTTTTTGCTGAAATTTTTGATGGACATCCATTATGACCTTATTAATGCCGTCAGTTATTCCCGAAAAGCAAAAATGTCTTTTTTCAAATTCAAACCAACCCCAAAGCAAACTAAATTACATTTTACCAAATTTAATGTGCTATAGTCTATAGATTTTTGGTAATAGAATTCCAGAATTTTTTCGCTGAAATTTTTCATGGACGTTCGTTACGACCTGATTAATGTCGTTTGTTGGTACCGAGGGGGAAAAAGTCATTTTTACAAGTTCAAACGAGCCGCATAGCAAGCAAAACTAGCTTTTACCAATTTTCGTGTGCTATAGTCCACAGATTTTTGGTGATAAGATTCCAAATTTTTTTTTGCCGTAATTTTTCATGGACGTTCGTTATGACCTTATTAATGGAGCCAGTTTGTCCCGAGGGAAAACAGACTCATTTTCAAGTTCAAACGACTCCAAAGCAGGAAAAACCAGATTTTACTAATTTTTGTATGCTATAGTAAAATAATTTTTAGCGATAAGATTCCAGATTTTTTGTTGTCGAAATGTTTTATGGACGTCAGTTACGACCTTAGTAATGGAGCTAGTTAGTCCCGAGGGGTTAACGGGACTATTTTCAAGTTCAAACGAGCCCAAAACAGGAAAAACCAGATTTTACTGATTTTTTCATATGCTATAGTACACAAATTTTTGGTGATCCGAGATTCTAGAACTCTCTTTGCCAAAAAATTTCATAGACGTCCGTTACGACCTTATTAATGTCGTCAGTTGGTCCCGAGGGCAAACATACCCTTTTTCAAATTCAAACGAGCCCCAAAGCAGAAAAACGCAGATTTAATCAATTTTGGTGCTATAATCCACAGATTTTTAGTGAGAGGATTCCGTAACTTTTTTTGCCGAAATTTTTCATGGGCGTTCGCTATGACCTTATGAATGCAGCCAGATGGTCCCGAGAGGCAAACATGCCCATTTATTAGTTTAAACGATCCCCAGAGCAGGTTAACAAGCAAATTTTATCAATTTTCGTGTGCTACAGTCCACTGATTTTTGGTGATTCGAGATTTCAGAGCTTCTTTTGCAAAACTTATTCATGGATGTCCGTTACGACCTTATTAGTGATGTCAGTTGCCCCAAGTCCCTTTTTAAGTTCAAACGAGCCTCAAAGCAGGAACAATCAGATTTTACTAATTTTTGTGTGCTATATATAGTCCACAAATTTTTGGCGATTCGTTATTGCAGAACCTTTTTTGCCAAAATTTTTCATGAATGACCGCTACACCCTTATTAATGCCGTCAGTTGGTTCCGAGGGGACAAACATGCCCTTTTTCAAGTTCAAACGAGCCTCAAAGAAGGAAAAACCAAATTTTACTAATTTTCGTGTATAATTCACATATTTTTGGTGATAGGTTTCCAAAAAAATATTTGCCGAAAGTTTTCATGGATGTCCGTTACGAACTTATTTATGGAGCCAGATGGTCCCGAGGGGAAAACGGATCCATTTTCAAGTTTAAACGAGCCCCAAAACATGAAAAACTAGATTTTATAGATTTTCATGTGCTATATCCACGAATTTTTGGTGATTCGGGATTCCAAAACTTTTTTTGCTGAACTATTTCATAGATATCTATTACAACCTTATGAATGTCGTCAGTTGGTCCGGAAGGGGAAACACGCCCTTTTTCAAGTTCAAACGAGATCCAAAGAAGGAAAACTCAGATTTAATCAATTTTTGTGTGCTATAGTCTATAGATTTTCGGTGATTCTGGATTCCAAAAACTTTTTTTGCTGAAATTTTTTACAATGCCGTCAGTTGATCTCGAGTAGCAAACAAGCCCTTTTTCAAGTTTAAAAGGGACCAACTAAGGTCTTAACGGCGTCCATGAAAATTTTTGGCAAAAAACCGAACGAAATTCTGGATCACAAAAAATTCATGGACTATAGCACACAAAAATTAGTAAAATCTGGATTTACTTGTTCTGGGGATAGTTTGAACTTGAAAATGGTCCCGTTTACCCGTCGGGACTAACTGGCTCCACCACTAAGGTCTTAACGGGCGTCAATGAAAATTTTTGGCAAAAAATTGGTCGAAATCCCAGATAACCAAAAATCCATGCACTATAGCACACAAAAATTAATAAAATTTGGATTCACCTGCTCTAGGGCTCGTTTGAACTTGAAAATGAGTTTGTTTACCCATTGAGACCAACTGGCTCCATTAGGGTCTTAACAAATGTTCATGAAAAATTTCGGCAAAAAAATACCCAAAATCCCAGATCACCCAAAATTCATGGACTATAGCACATAAAAATCGATAAAATCTGGGTGTACCTTCTCTGGGGCACGTTTGAACTTGAAGATGAGCCTGTTTGCCTGTCGTGACCAACTGGCTCTATTACTAAGGTCTTAACAAACGTCTATGAAAAATTTTGGTAAAAAAATGGTCGGAATCCCGAATCACCCAAAATCAATGGACTATAACACACAAAAATTGGTAAAATCTGGGTTTACATGCTCTAGGGCTCGTTCGAACTTGAAAATGGTCTCGTTTGCCCGTTGGGACCAACTAACTCTATTACTAAGGTCTTAACGGACGTCCATTAAAAATTTTGGCAAAAAAATTGCTGAAATCCCAGATCACCAAAAAATTCGTAGACTATATAACACACAAAAAAACGATAAAATTTGGGTTTACCTGCTAGGGGCTCGTTTGAACTTGAAAATGGATCCGTTTTCCCGTCGGGACCAACTAGCTCCATTACTAAGGTTGTAACGGAAGTCCATAAAACATTTCGACAATAAAAATGGCCGAAATCCTGGATTACCAAAAATCCATTGACTATACCACACAAAAATTGATAAATTATGATTGCTCTGGGGCTCGTTGGAACTTGAAAAAGAGCATGGTTGCCCGTTGAGACCAACTGACTCCATTACTAAGGTCTTAACGGATGTCCATGAAAAATTTCGACAAAAAAAAAGCCGAAATCCCGGATCACCAAAAATTCATGGACTATAACATAGGAAAATTGGTAAAATCTGGATTTACTTGCTCTGAGGCTCGTTTGAACTTGAAAATGATTATGTTTGCCCGTCAGAACCAATTGGCTCCATTATTAAGGTCTTAAAGGACGTCCATAAAAAAATTTGGCAAAAAATAGCCGAAATACAGGCTAAAAATCCATGGACTAAAAACACACGAAAATCAATAAAAATTGGGTTTACCTGCTTTGGGGCTCGTTTGAATTTGAAAAAGGGCATGATTGCCCGTCGAGACCAACTGACTCCATTACTAAGGTCTTAACAGATGTCCATGAAAAATTTCGACAAAAAAATGGCCGAAATCTCGTATCACCAAAAATTCATGGACTATAACACACGAAAATCGGTAAAATTTGGATTTACTTGCTCTGGGGCTCGTTTGAACTTGAAAATGGTTCCGTTTGCCCGTCGGAACCAACTGGCTCCCTTATTAAGGTCTTAACGAACGTCCATAAAAATTTTTGACAAAAAATGGCCGGAATCTCGGATCACCAAAAATCCATCGACTGAAACGCACAAAAATTGGTAAAATCTGGGTTTACTTGCTTTGGGGCTCGTTTCAACTTGAAAATGGGACCGTTTGCCTGTCGGGACCAACTAGATCCATTACTAAGGTTTTAACAGACGTCCATGAAAAATTTCGACAAAAAATGGCTGGAATCACAAATCGCAAAAAATCCATGAACTATAGCACGTGAAATCGGTAAAATCTGAGTTTACCTGCTTTGGGCTCGTTTGTACTTGAAAATGGGTCTGTTTACCCGTTGGGACAAACTAGCTCCATTACTAAGGTGTTAATGGACGTCCATGAAAAATTTCAACAAAAAAAATGGTGAACTTGAAAATGCATATGTTTGTCCCTGAGGACCAATTGAATCCATTAATAAGGTCGTAACGAGTGTCCAACAAAAGTTTCGACAAAAACAAGTCGGGATCACGTATCACCAAAAATTAATGGACTATAGCACACGAAAAACAGTAAATTCAGTTTTTCTCGCATTTGGGATCTTTTGAACTGTAAAATGCATATGTTCGTCCCTCAGGACCAACTGACTCCATTAATAAGGTCGTAACGACGTCAACAAAAAATTTCGGCAAAAAAAAAAGTTAGGATCAGGTATTACCAAAAATTCATGGACTATAGTACACAAAAAATGGTAAATTCAGTCTTCCCCGCATTGGGGCTCTTTTGAACTTTAAAATGCGTCTGTTTGCCACTCGGGACCAACTGACTCCATTAATAAGGTCGTAACGGACGTCCATAAAAATTTCAGCAAAAAAACAAGTCGGGATCACGTATCACCAAAAATTCATGGACTATAGCATACGAAAAAGGGTAAATTCGATCTTTCCCGCATTGGGGCTCTTTTGAACTTGAAAATGTGTCTATTTGCTCCTCGGGACCAACTGACTCCATGTCTTACTTTCCTTCTTAATATGATTTTAAAAAAAAGAATGGTATTTTTTAGATTTAGTAACTTTAATAATCCAACACTCCACCTGACAAATTAATACCGCAAAATTCAAGAAACATTTTGATAGATTAGAGTACATATTTTTAATTTAATATCATAATTTTTTTAAAAAAATCTTTTAAAAAAAAATAAAAAAAATTGATGAGAAAGCATAGAATATGACGCATTTGGTCACGGATTCAAAGTTCAAGGTGTTTCTTGCTTTATATTACTTGGGAGAAGTTCAAAGGTTAAATGCCTGCACTGCTATCCATGAGCTCTGAGACTCAGGAACAGAGAAATACAAAATGATCCGTAAGAGTAAAATTATCTTTTTATTTATGATTAAAAAACTTGTAAACTAGAGAATAGTGAACACATAATATAAGACGGAGAGCATATCAATTGTAAAAACTAGAAACACCTCAATTATGAATACGTTGATGACTGTTCGAATACTAGTTAAAAACATTTTAAATCAGAGGAATCACGACAAATAATTTGAGACGAAACACGTAAGGAAGACATTATTACCTTTGTTTCCCCAAGAACATATTTTATAGTGTTCGCTGCCTTCAACGTTCAAAAAGTCCTTGTCCTACACACATACACTTGCAACTTCAAAATATTGCAAGGCCACCATCATTAATTCAAAACTTCAAATATTCAATTTCAAATCTTAAAAATGTGTCCTATAACATTCAATTCTCAAAAATCCACTTTTGTTGGTTCTTTTTTTTCTTTTAAGGTAGATGTTTCTTTTAATTATATATACTATAGTATTTAAATTTTAAGGGCTTTGGAGAGGAGCATCTAAGTAAACAAACAAGTAAGTTCACTATATATGTTTTCATTTTCTTGATTCAATATTATCTCCTAATGTTTGCATTTTCTTCTTTAACTTTCACAAATAAATTGCTAATTATAGTGTCAGGCTTGCACATCAACTATTTCACTTGGTATTTGTTCACCAAGACTTAAACAGATAGAAAAAAAATCACTTACTATAATATTGGAGGTATATTTTAATAATATTGACATATGCATGAGGGAAAAGTGGACAAGAAAATCTACTTTTGCTCTGCTCTATAAGCATGCTTCACCAGTATCTATGGATTGTTTATGTGTCTTCTTTAAGCAGAAAACTCTTTCCTTTATCATTAACAAACAAAACATTTCCAACTTTTTAGGTAGCTAGTAAAGAATCAACTTATACATGTATTAGTCTATTTATAAGTTATACAACGTTCGGTAGCTAGTTAGGAAATAGGTTATTCATGTATAAAATTAATACGATATTTGGTTTGCACTTTAGAAATCATATAAGTTATGAGGGAATTAGTGTATTATCTTATGTGAGGTAGAAGTCGGCATAACTAATACCTGAATAATTCTAACCAGCTATCAAACAACTTGTTTACAGAGATCAAGACTAAAGCTTTTGGAACCTTTGGTCAAACACTTTTATTAAGAAGTTGAAATGCCAAGATTAAGGTGAGTTCTTGGCATCATTTAAATCTCCCTGAGTAATAGTCTCTTTTCCAATTCCAACTCATTGTTTTGACAACAAAGTTTATCCATTTCATGTCAAATAGGGGATCAGATATGCTTCAAAGGCAATCACCTCGAGTCCCGTCGCAACTCAGAACATCAAATTCTGATTCTGATCAGAGAAGTCCTAAGTTAGGAGATCGTAAATCCCCACGAGGCGCTCAATCTGATCCAGTAAAACAAAAGAAACTTGGTACAAGAATTGCAGATTTGGATACTCAACTTGGGCAAGCACAAGAAGAGCTGAAAGATCTTAAGGATCATTTAGCTTCAGTTGAAGCAGCAAAGAAAGCAGTTCAAGAACAGCTTGAGAAAACCAAGAAATCAACTGTCCTAGAGCCTGAGGAAATCCAAGAATCTAAGAGCAAATTAAAAATTCAAGAAATTGATGTTTTTGAAGTCCCATATGTTGAAAATAGCCAGCCAACAAATGAAAAAATCACAACTTTATCAGTTGCTGAACCTGATAAACCATCACCTGAGGAGCTGGCTTTGAAGAATGAAGAAATAAGCTTGCTGAAAGACAAGTTAGCAGAGAAAGATCAAGAATTCCAAGCATTTTCCCAAGAAAATGAAAACCTGAAGAAGGAACTGAATGAAACGACTCGGGAAATTTTATCCACTAAGGTGAAAACAGAGGAAATGAATCTCAAGTTTAACCAAATTACTCAAGAACTGGAAACAACTAAGAACGATGCTTCTACGCTAAATGAGAAACTTGAAGCCACCGAAAAGGCAAAGGAGGAATTAGAAAGTGAGATGAAGAAATTCAGAGTCCAAACAGAACAATGGAAGAAAGCTGCAGATGCTGCTGCAGCTGTGCTAGCTGGGGAAGTGGAGTTGAATGAGAGAAGGCTCTCTGAGAGGAGTGGATCAATGGATTATAAGCGCTATGGTAATGTATTTGAACCAACAGTTGGAGGATATGGTTGTTATATGGGTTCACCAGGACTTATCGATGACTCTGATGATGGTTTTGGTCGTGTGAAGAGAAAGGGTTCTGGTATTAAGAAGCTTGGAGACCTGTGGAGAAAGAAGGGACAGAAATAAGCGATTTCTTAACACTTACAAAGACTTATGTCAGTAATGGTGGCTCACCATTTCAATTTTCTTGGCTAACTTTTTGAATCTTCTTCATGACATCTAACCAAATCTAATATGCTGCATTTAGATTTCTAGGTTAGTTTTTCTTGTATCCTAGTCTAGCTTGATGCAAGAGAGTAAAGACCTGTCATTTAGGAGTAATTGGATCCAAAATCTGATATGTTGATGCTTAGTAGCTTCTGTTGGAAACTATTCTTGAGGTTCAGCAGTCATTCCTATTGACAAATTTGTGTTAGATCTCGCTTACTCATTCATCATTGTTACAAATGTAGTAGATGAAATGATAACCTACGAGTCTACAACAAAATCATGGATGAACAGTTATTGTCTAGTAGAAAATATCCTCACAAAACAATCAAGTAACAGTTAAAATGGAATATGGAACGTCATATGGGAGTTTCAAACCTTTCAACCGAAGAGGAGGCATAACACATACTACAAAGGAAGATAGCCATACTCCTGAAAGTTTCTATCTTGAAGTTCCAATTGTGAATTTACTCCACCAAAATGAATGAGCAAAAGTATCTGTTTTGAGCCACATTAGAGCTTCATGTATTGCTTATCTTGTTTCCTTTTTCTTTTCGAATAATGTTGGACCTGCTAGTGCCCGCCTTAACTACTCAATTGAGTATCTGTTACCTGCACTAATACAAGTACCGGTCTCATGATAACCTTGCCCCATCAAGACTGAGGCAAATTGGGAGGAATCACCTAGAATTACATGTGCTTATCTTGTTTCTTAGTACTCATAAATGAGTATACTACCAGTCATCAAATAGGAGAGGAACTGTGCTGCAACTGTTTTAATGGAATATACTAAAACAGACAAATTTTTAATAGATAAAGAGACAAGCTATTCTAGTACCTTCTTTTTCCTATAGCATTTTCATTTGCTTTACTGTAACTTCGAATCAGCCAAAAAGTTTCATGAGCCATGGTCAAATTTTGTATCAAAGGTTAGCAGCAAATAGAATTCTATGACAACGACAATGAAAATGGAGAATCTTGTAATGCATATGGTGCTGCACAAATGATAAATCAAATTAAGTAAAATATGGAAGATACGGGATGTGAAGACAACATTGCTATTCTAACTTATAAAGCATATTTCCTGTCATGGGATTTCAGCAATAACTGGAAAAATAACTTTAAACATTCAGGGGAAAAAGAAAAGGAACATTCAGTTACTTTGCCAACATCATTAGCTGTACATTCGATTCCTAGAGAATCTAAAACCAAATAACTGCAAAAGTTCATGGATCAGTCTAAAGATCATACCAACTATAACACTTGATCAGAACTTTCTTTTTCCTCTTCATTAACGGACTTCTGCTTATCGGGATGAGCTATATCATATGTTGCATGGACACCAACAAGCACGTAGTAAATTAGCATCACAGCACTGCATATGAAGAACCGATAAAATGCCGCCTTACCCAAAGAGCCTATCAAAAATATATTCATCCCAATTGACAATGATGGTACCCATGGCACAAGAGGTACACCCCAAACTTTAGGAATTCTTTGTTTTGGAAGTAGCGCCATCCCTGAAGTGCCCAACAACCACAAAATGCCAGTCACAGCATACCCAACCCAACCTTTTACATCAGTACTCCAAAGAACTGTTGCCCCAATTGATGAACCAAAAACAATGAACAAACAAAGAAGAAATTTACCCAAATCATGCTTCAAAGTAACATCGGTAACGTAGTATCGCCTAACAAGCAATGCAACAGCCATAAGCATGAAAATGGAAAGTGTACTAAATGAGAACACACTTGACAAGACATCCAAGCTCGTGAACAGAGCAAGAATGCAACTAGTTATAGTTGTCAAGAGTGTAGCATAAATAGGTGTTCCAGTTTTCGGGTGAACCAAAGCAAACCACGGGGGAATCATATGTGCTCTTGCAATCTGAGTTGTGTATCGAGATTGTCCCAATGACCCAACAAGCATACTAGTAGTCATTCCCTTAAGTGCACAAATCCCCACCAAATACTTTGCCCAATACATACCTATGCCTTCAAATGCAACTGAATAAGCTGCATTAACATCCACTTGAGTATATTTAACCATCATTGCCAATGCCAACGCCATCAAACAATAAACAACAGTAATCATAGACATCGAACCAAGCAACCCTAACGGTATATCCCTCGACGGCCTCTTTGTCTCCTCAGCCATATTCGCAACCATATCAAAACCAGTATACGACCAATACACAACTGCTGCAGCTCTAAACACCCCTCCAGCCCCAAAAGGGAAAAAAGGCACCAAATTTGAAGTCTTCCCATTAACAAACCCAACAATTATAATAAAAACAATCACACCAGCACTAATTATAGAACTTACCCAATTCAAAGTAGATGTCATCTTTGTCCCAGTCATAGCAACCCCATTAGCAAGTGCAAGAACCACAACAGCTATTGGATCCAACAAATTAAACCCTTCTACAAAAGAATCAATCTTGATCCTCAAAAAATCCGGGTTATTCTTAATAATACTAGCAAAATAAGACGACCATGAACGTCCTAACCCAGCAGCACCCACCATAGCCTCTAATAGAATATTAGCAGCAGCTATAAACGCAACAAAATCACCCAACTCAATTCTCAAAAACGAAAAAGACCCACCAGCAACCGGAATATCAACAGAAAATTCAGTATAACAAAACACAGAAAGCAAAGCAGATAAACCAGAAATTGCATACGAAAGCACAATAGCAGGTCCAGCATCATTTCGGGTTTCTTGACCCGTAATGCTGAAAATCCCTGAACCAACAACAGATCCAAATCCAAGCCAAATTAAATCCCACCAAGTCAGACATAATTTCATTTCATTTTCCGATTCTTTCTTAAGCTCAACCAATTCACTGCTATCTGATGAACGGGCAAAAAGACGGTTCTTGAGACGATTTGGGGTTTGAGAAAGGGCATTTTTGTAGGAACCCAAATTGTGAAAAGACGGTTCAGGGAAGAAATCTTGCTTGCTGAAACGCCAATAACGCTTATGGGGTTGTTGGGTTTTTGGTAAAGACTCCATTTTTGTTGAGGTTGAAGGAGAAGGAGAAGTGACACTGAATTTTTTGGAAGAATTTAAGGGAATTTTGAGTTGTTGAGAATGTTCTGAAATTGTCATCTTAGTATGAATCGAATCAGACCAATTTCTTTGGAATTCCAAGATTTGTGGAGCTATGAATTTTCCTTAATTAGAGGTAAAGTTAATTATCAAAATGTATTTGGACGGACATGTTGGCATAATAAAAGAATAAAATATTTTACAAGATCATGTATTGATGTACATTAAGGTAAAAAATACACATTAATGTTCCCCCCGTTTTTATTTGTTCATGTAAAAACAATTGGTCAACTATGTTATCTAATATTTTCTCCGTTTACTTTCAGTTATCGTGATTTTTTTTTTTAGAGTCAAATGTTAAGAACTTTGACTAACATTGATATACAAAAACTTTTAATTTGTAGTACTTTTCATATAGTTTTTGAATATCTAATTTATTTTGTTTAAAATGTTAAATTTAATTTATTCTAATTTAATTTTAAAAATTAGTCAAATTGACTTTCGAGAAATCCAACATGACAATTAAAAGTGGACGAAGGAGTATAAAAATCAATAGATAATTGACTATTTTCCATATTTGTTGGGATTTTGAAGATTTTTTTAAATATTTATTCTTCATTTAATAAGACTTTAATAATTTTATATTTTTTAGGAGATTAATACAGAAATAATTAAAAGAATTTTAGTGGAAAATTTTGTCCTTAAATATTTTTGGAATATCTCATATCCCAATAATTTAATTAAGATGAACTAGGAGTATCTTTTATTTATTTTACCTTTATTATTGGAGATGGATCATTTTTTAATATTTAAATGACTTACAATTAATAGAGATGATTATCAAAATTATTTATTTATTTATTATTTTTTAAGAGTCTGTCAAAATAATATATGGACAATTGAAAGTAAAACGAAAAAAAGAATTATTATTTACCAAAAAAAAATTTATATAAAAAGAACAAACGAGTTACACGACGGTTCTTCATTTTTTTTTAAAAATAATTAAAATTGCTAGCTTTTATTGTTGTACCACATTTTCGAATAGAAATTATTAGTCACATCACACATGAATCTGGGCTTAAACATGTTGAATAGAAAAGACACAAGGAACCGTGAGACTGCTTAATCACTAAAATAATGACTAATTTTATATTTAATAGGTTCAAAATCAAATATATAAATATAAAATTATTTTAAATACCTTATATATACACGGTAATTTTTTTTCGAGGGAGTTTGGGACTTTGGGTGAACCCCTCGACTACCTCTAGGTGCACCCTTGCTAGCAGGATTATTGAAGAAATGTTCTCTCTTTCATCTACCTATCATGTCTTCTTCTTCTTATACTTATATTGTTTTGAACTTGATTATACAATATTTTAATATAATTTTTTTATTCTTCTTAAATATTTTATGTGAAAAAAGTCATCTACATAATTTACATCATTTTTATAACTTTTGTTCGAATAATATCGATTAATTTTATGTCTTTAACTCACTTATTATCCTCTTCATAACTCATACTTTTATTAATCTTTCATTGCACATGTCTTTCAAGTTCATAACCCTTAATTTGAGGTAAAGTAAAGGTGACAAACTTGAAAGAAAATTTTAACTATTTACTTAGGGTCTGTTTGGAAAGCCACCTGGTAATTGAAATTGGTGTAATTACTAGGGTAGTAATTACCTGCCTAGTAATTCCACTGTCTAGTAATTACACTGACCTGTTTGGTTGCCACAGTGTAATTACACTGTAATTACACATGTCATGTTTGGATGTCACAGTGTAATTACACATGTTCTGTTTGGATGCACAATTGCAACCATTAAATTATAATAAATTTTTAAAATAAAAATTAATTATTTAAAATTTATACTAGACAAATAAGAAACTTTATAAATGGTATTAAATTAAATATTTAAGATATATATTCTTTTTTGAAAATATATTAATTAATAAACATAATTTCTGTAACTAATATTATGAAAAAATAATTGATTTATATTTTTTTCAAATTAATATATTTCAATTGAATTGATCGTAACAACTAAAAGTATGAAGTTTCTACGAACATCGTGAAATGCATGTTTGATAAAAAGAATAATATATAAATAAAATGTCATAAATTATTAAATGTTTGACAAAAATATAATTTATCAACTCTAATTAAAAAATGACGTGCAATGTGGATTCAATATTACTAAAACAAATGAAACTGAAAATATAACATAAGTTATAAATTCAAAACAAAAATTTTAACATAGTACTCTTATAACAAATTTCAACATAGCAATAAATATGATTTAGTTTTAGTTTTTCTTAATAAAGAAAATGTAAGTCTATAATTTACTTAACAATAAATTCTATTTTAATTTAAAAATTAGAATATAATAAAATTATGCTAATGAGAAAATAAGCATGGCATAAAGAAATAGATAGTACGAAAAAATTACATAGAATCACGTAAAGTAAGGTTGAGAATAAGAAGAAAATGAAATATAATAGTATAAAATAAAAAATAAACTTTTAAATTTTTAGAATAATAAAATTAAAAAAAGAACTTAAAATAATAGAAGTAAAAAAAATTAAAACAAAAAAATTAAAATAGAAATAAAAAAAAGAAATTAAAAAGTAATCAGGTGGTAATTACACCATGTAATTACCATCAATTCACAGCCTCTGCCTGTGAATTGTAGAGTGTAATTACCCCCTGCCAATTACACTAATTACGTACTGACCAAGTAATTACCTGTCCTTCCAAACAGGACAAGACAGTGTAATTACACCAATTACACCAAATCCAATTACCAGGGTGTCCTTCCAAATAGGCCCTTAGTGATTTCGATATCGATATTTGTTAAGAAGGTAAAAGTAAAATTGATCAAATTCTCTTTTAATTTTATCATTATATTTCAATTCTTTTTACCCTGAAAATGCCTTCTTTCTTAATTTTAGAGAAAAGGGTCTAAAAATACTTCAATTTTGGCAGAAATTGTTGTTACGATACCAAATTTTACGGAGGACTTTTTACCCCTTGCACTATTTAATAGTATATTTTAAAGGTATATATGTGCCCACGTGGACACGTTACTATTTATAATGATGTAATATTTATGATGTCCACGTGGACACATATATACCTCTAAAATACACTATTAAATAGTGCAGGGGTAAAAGGTCTTTTTCAAAGTTCGGTATTGTTAAAACAATTTCGATCAGAATTCGGATATATTTAAGAACTTTTTCCCTTAATTTTATTTCCCATTCTACCAATATGTTTTCTTTCATTTTTCAATTCTTATTATCGATTTTGATTTTTGTTCTACTAACATATTTTCTTTCATATTTCAGTTAATCTTTTTTATATTGATTTAGAAATCAATGTAATTTGTTCTTAAATTTTAATGGTAAAAATTAAGGTGAAATAGAATATAACAAATGACGATTCTTCCACTAAATAAGAAAATGTAAAGAAATTAAAAGGGTGAAATCTCATTTTAGAGTGACAAAAAAATCTATCAAAGTAATATTATACATTGTTCAATATTCTTCACATTTTAAAAAAGATGAACAATTTGAGAATGTCATCCACAACAAGGTTTGTTGGATTTTTTAAAATCAATTAAATAAACTTTATCTCACAAATATCTCAAATTTCAACCTATAAAATATCTTCAGTTATTCCATCCCACCAATCAAACGACCGCATATGTTCCTAATAATATAACTAATAAAATTTAAGAGCCTAATAAATGGGTCCTTCAAATCGATTACCATTTATAGCATTGTTCCCCACATCAAGGACTTCTAGACCATTACACTTGAGCAACGACTCATGAATGGGTCCTTCAAATCGATTACCATCTACGACAACGGTACTCAATGAAGTGCTCTGTGCACCTAATGGAGGAAGACTCCATGTGAAATTGTTCCTTCTTAAGTCCAGCACTGTTAGTAAAACCATGCTTCCCAAGCAATGTGGAACTAAGTCACTGAAGTTGTTACGTGATAAATCTAATAAGATAAGCAAACTCATGTTATAAATGAATGAAGGTAGTGGACCTTGAATGGAGTTAAATTTCAGATCAAGATACTTTAGACTATAATAATGGAATTGTGGTAGGTGGCCTGTTAATGAATTATGAGAAAGGTTTAGGAACTGCAACGAGTCCCACCTCATGCCGCTAAACCAATTAGGGATTTGACCACAAATCTTATTGTTAGAAATATCCAAGTACACAAGTGTCTTTACATTTCTCAAGAAGTGTGGAAAATCCTTCAATTCACAAGAGGACAAAAATTGAACAATAATACTGTGTGGAATTTTATTTTTATTCTTTTATTTGCTTTTTATTCAAAATTTTGTTTGATATGTGTCTTAATTTCCTGCATAATTAGATAAAATTTTATGAGAAATTTCCGATTAGTTGTCTCTTGTGTTGTTTTCCAAGACTTTTCACATTTAATATTCTTGAGTACTTTTCTCTAGTTTTTTTTTTCCTTTCAACTACAATGGCCTGTTAATGAATTATGAGAAAGGTTTAGGAACTGCAACGAATCCCACCTCATGCCGCTAAACCAATTAGGGATTTGACCACAAATCTTATTGTTAGAAATATCCAAGTACACAAGTGTCTTTACATTTCTCAAGAAGTGTGAAAAATCCTTCAATTCACAAGAGGAAAAAAATTGAACAATAATACCGTGTGAAATTTTATTTTTATTCTTTTATTTGCTTTTTATTCAAAATTTTGTTTGATATGTGTCTTAATTTCCTGCATAATTAGATAAAATTTTATGAGAAATTTCCGATTAGTTGTCTCTTGTGTTGTTTTCCAAGACTTTTCACATTTAATATTCTTGAGTACTTTTCTCTAGTTTTTTTTTTTCCTTTCAACTACAATGGCCTGTTAATGAATTTTGAGAAAGGTTTAGGAACTGCAACGAATCCCACCTCATGCCGCTAAACCAATTAGGGATTTGACCACAAATCTTATTGTTAGAAATATCCAAGTACACAAGTGTCTTTACATTTCTCAAGAAGTGTGGAAAATCCTTCAATTCACAAGAGGAAACAAATTGAACAATAATACCGTGTGAAATTTTATTTTTATTCTTTTATTTGCTTTTTATTCAAAATTTTGTTTGATATGTGTCTTAATTTCCTGCATAATTAGATAAAATTTTATGAGAAATTTCCGATTAGTTGTCTCTTGTGTTGTTTTCCAAGACTTTTCACATTTAATATTCTTGAGTACTTTTCTCTAGTTTTTTTTTTTCCTTTCAACTACAATGGCCTGTTAATGAATTTTGAGAAAGGTTTAGGAACTGCAACGAATCCCACCTCATGCCGCTAAACCAATTAGGGATTTGACCACAAATCTTATTGTTAGAAATATCCAAGTACACAAGTGTCTTTACATTTCTCAAGAAGTGTGGAAAATCCTTCAATTCACAAGAGGAAAAAAATTGAACAATAATACCGTGTGAAATTTTATTTTTATTCTTTTATTTGCTTTTTATTCAAAATTTTGTTTGATATGTGTCTTAATTTCCTGCATAATTAGATAAAATTTTATGAGAAATTTCCGATTAGTTGTCTCTTGTGTTGTTTTCCAAGACTTTTCACATTTAATATTCTTGAGTACTTTTCTCTAGTTTTTTTTTTCCTTTCAACTACAATGGCCTGTTAATGAATTATGAGAAAGGTTTAGGAACTGCAACGAATCCCACCTCATGCCGCTAAACCAATTAGGGATTTGACCACAAATCTTATTGTTAGAAATATCCAAGTACACAAGTGTCTTTACATTTCTCAAGAAGTGTGGAAAATCCTTCAATTCACAAGAGGAAAAAAATTGAACAATAATACCGTGTGGAATATTATTTTTATTCTTTTATTTGCTTTTTATTCAAAATTTTGATTGATATGTGTCTTAATTTCTTGCAAAATTAGATAAAATTTTATGAGAAATTTCCGATTAGTTGTCTCTTGTGTTGTTTTCCAAGACTTTTCACATTTAATATTCTTGAGTACTTTTCTCTAGTTTTTTTTTTTCCATTCAACTACAATGATCTGAATTAACCAACCAACAACCATATGATAGGGATTTGGCGATCAACATTAATTGTGGTGAAATGGCTAAGATTTCTCTGTTCTTAATTAGAGGTCTTGAGTTTGGATCTCGATAATTAAGAAAATTCTATTAAAATGTTGCCTCCCGAAATAAATCCATTAGTCAAATGTCAATATAATATGAGATAGCTAATGATCAGAAACCCTAAAAAATTGATAATTAAGATTACAATATTACAAAATACTTTTTTGTACTAATTTCTATATATCTTTAGTTAAAGATTATTAAAGTCAAAATCAAACAAACTAATTGAAACGGATCGGAGAAAATAGAAAAGACCTCAATTATTGTTGACTTTGACTTTTGTGTTATAAATATTAAGTTTTTTGAAATAGAAAGGCAATTATTCTCTTCCAATTCAAAATTAAAAAAAAAAATGGAATTCCCAGTAGTAATCGTTATTGTGCTCATCATCATTGTGTTGGTTTCTGTGCTTTTCACAGCATGTAAGTTATTATGCTGCCTATGCGCGTGCCTAGGAAGAGGTAAAAAGACCACCACTATGGTTGAAGTGGGTGGTGTGGTAGTTGAAATGGATAATTCGGGTACGAATTATGGGTGTTGTTGTGGCGATGATGGTTGATGTGGAGGTTAGTTAGTTAGTTTTCGATTTGGACGCTAGCCATGTTATATTTTTATTTTATTATGGTTGATAATGTAAGTTGTTTTGTGTATGTTCTTTTACTTAAGTATGTGTACATGGTTAATGGTGAAAATAGATGGAGTAGTGATGAACCGATTATGTCATTTTTTAGAATTTTTTGAATATATATTAAGATTTTGTTGTAAATCTTTATTATCTAAATTTATTTATAAATGACTGTACAATTAATTATAAGAATAAATACACTTAATAATTAAGATTCGCATCTAAAAAAATAGATAAAAATAAAACATACAGTGTCTTCAAACTCCTACTTAATCGATATCATTTTTTATTTTTTAAAAACAATGAAGAAAAAAACACAAAATTAGAATTTAATGTTAAAAACTTTTAGTGACAGTTTTCTGGGCTTTTGTGGCGACTGTTGTTGCCGCTAAAAGTCTAGTTCTTTTGTAGTGAATCCTAGTTGGCAACGCTAGGTGGAAGGATTAGTCCCACGTGGCCGTCAATAAAAATTTGGGGTGTTAACTCTTGAGGGTATTTGTGGTCTCTTAGGATAACAGCAGGGGCATTTTTGATCCCAAAATGTAACGAAGGGTATAAGTGGTCTATTTCACATAGTTCAGGAGCAATTTTGACCCTTTTCCGTATTAATAATTAATTTTAAGATCTTCTTAATTAAGTACAACAAATGATCCGTTGATCAAGTGGTCCTTTTGCATCATATTATTGAAAGGTTTTCTTGAGCAACAAAGGTGACCGAGTTAGTTGAACATGTAATTTCTAAAATGGAGATCACAAATTTAAAACTTTCTGCATATTTTCTCGATCGAACTTGTCTTACAAAATTTATGCTCAGTGTGCATTTGACATCCAAAGCAAATTTCAAGAAAGTCAACGACGACTCAAACTCTCATTTAATTTTATCATTATATTTCAATTCTTTTTATCCCGAAAATGCTTTCTTTCTTAATTTTATTTCCCATTCTACCAACATGTTTTCTCTCATTTTTCCATTTCATATTATCGAATTTGATTTTTATTCTACTAACATGTTTTAATTTCTTTCATTTTTCAGTTTTTTTATATTGATTTAGAATTCAATGTAATTTGTTCTTAAACTTTAATGGTAAAAATTAAAATGAAATAAAATATAACAAATGATGATTCTTCTACTAAATAAGAAAATGTAAAGTGATTAAAAGAGTAAAATCTCATTTTAGAATGACTAAAAATACATCAAAGTAATATTATACATTGTTCAATATTATTCACTTTTTAAATAAGATGAACACTTTGAGAATCATCCGCAACAAGGATTGTTGGATTCTTAAACCTTTTTTCATAAAATCAATTAGAGAGTAATAATATGACTGCAAAAGACTAATCAAATATCTATACTATGACTGCAACGAGCTCGATTTGATTGATGACATAAACATAAATTTTGGAATATATGAAATTTATGTGATTATCTTATCTAGCATTTGGTAATAAATATTCCTTTTGTTTCAATTTATTTATCTAGTTTTACTTGGTATGAAGTTTAATAAAGTAATATTTTTTTTAAAATAAATTATAATCTTAAATCAAAGATATGTAGAATTTACCAAAAGTCTATTTATCTTGTGATTTTAAATATGTTACGTGGAATGTTAAATTGAAATTTTCCACTGAAAAATATTCAATGGCTTTTCCCACACACTAATTTTGATTGAAGCCGTGAACAAAGAAAAAACAGTAGTGTTTTCATAAAAAAAATAATAGAAAGTTTCTTAGTATTTCAGTGAGAATTTGTTTCCCACCAAACATTTTGTCAAAGACCTGATTTGATAAAGAATTATTTGTTTTATAACAAAATATTTACATCAATTCTTAATAAAAAAAACTTCTATTTCAAATAATGGACAGAAATTGTTAATCTTATAATTATTTTATCTCACTGTTTTAATATAAATAATGAAATAAATTAATAAAATAAACTTATCGCACAAATATCTCAAATTTCAACCTATAAAATATCTTCACATATCCATCCCACCAATCAAACGACCCCATATTTTCCTTATAATGTAGCTAATAAAATGAGACTAGCAGCCCCATAATTATTTATTAATAATTAATATTTAATAAATTGAAAGAAATTGCTTGGAAACCTCTATATCCATTAATATTGTTGACTCTTTTCTAGTTTTTTTTTTCCTTTCAACCAACAACCATACCATACGAATATGGATCAACATGAATTGTGGTGAGATGGTTGATATTTCTCTGTTCTTAATTAGAAGTCTCGAATTCGAATCTCGAGAATTGAAAAAATTCTATTGAAAATATTGCCTCCAAAAATAAACCTTGCAATACATCGATTAGTCAAACTTCAATATAATATCAGACAACTAACCTATCATAAATATGCAGGCTGTAGCCAAATGGAAAATTAAGAAGAAGAAAAAAGAAGCAAAAGAGCATACTGTTTTGGAATAGTAGCAAATGAATTGATCTTAGAATTAATTAAGAATAATTCCCATAAGTCCACAAAATAACTTTACATTTTTAAATTTAGTGACCAATCAAACTTACAATAAAAAGCTAGAAATGGAACGAATAAATTAGCTTTACTCCCTCCATTCAAATTTATTTGTGTTTTATTTTTTTATCGTTTTAAAAAAAGAATATTGATATATGTTCAACTCTTTTTATAGACTTTCTATTTAAAAAAATCATTATGGCTTTTCACGTGACATATTTTAGACCATTAAAAAGTATTTTTATACAATCTAATTTCTATATATGTTTAGTTTAAGACCATAAAAGTCAAAATCAAACAAATGAAATGGAGAAAATAAAAAAGATCTCAATTATTGTTGACTTTAACTTTTGTGTTATAAAAGTTCTTTGAAATAGAAAGGCAATTATTGTCTTCCAATTCAAACAAAGGAGAAAATGTTAGTAATCGGTATTGTGTTCATTGTGTTGGCTTCTGTGGTTTTCATAACTTGTAATTTATTATGCTGCCTATGCGCGGGCCGAGGTGGAGGTAGAACGAAGAAGAAGCTATCAAACATTGAAAAAGGTACGAAAAAGACCACCACTAGCATCGGTAGCCGTGCCACACGAGATGGGAATATGGTTGTTTTGGCTGGAGCGGGTGGTGCGGTAGTTGGCACGGCTATAGCTAGTGGTGCCGTGACTAGTAACGATAAACGTGATTGTGATAATAAGGGTGGTAATAGTAATATTAGTGGTGGTTGTGGAGTTGTAGTTCGAGGTGGTGGTTTTAAGGCTAAAATGTTACTGCAGTAACGACTCTTTAATAACACAAAACCCAACATGCTTTGCAAACAGAGTAATTTGTAGCAAAAGAACGTTGAATAATAACATAAGAATAGCTATTGTTTTTACTTGTAAACGGCTAGAAAGGAAAAAGAATGGGCAGCTAGATTAAAAAAAAAAAAAGCAAAAAGAATGAGTTCTTGAAGTCATTTAGATCTACGGTTTTCGTTTATCCCAAAAAAAGAAAAAAGATCTACAGGTTTTCAAAGGCAAACTAAGGTTAATGATGCTAAATATATAACTTGGTTATATTAATCCTCAATTTTGACAAGATAAAAATTTAAAATCTAACTGGAAAGAAAGTCTTGGAAAGATGAATAAGTTCTTCCTAAGTAAAACTGTACTGTCCTTATAAGGTATTCGTGATTGAATTTTAAAGAATCATTACTGGCAATAACGTTTTAGCCTTAAAATGTGGCTGTGAGTAACGAATTAATAAAACAAATTTGACAATAACGTTTCATGTCTGTTTACTCCGTCAAATATTTGTCTTTTTTCCATTGATTTTTTTTTAATAAAATAATACCTAAAATGTTACTGCCAAATACGTTTATTCTAGTTTTGTAAAAATTTTAAAAAATGTATTGTTTTGGTGAATTGGTTTAAATAATGACTTATTTCGGTCAACTACTCCGATTTGATCGTTTGATTGATGAGATAAAGATAAATTTTGGAATATATGAAATTTATGTGATTATCTTATTTTGTATTTGGTAATGAATATTCCTTTTGTTGCAATTTATTTATCTAGTTTTACTTGGTAGAAGTTTGAGAAAATATTTTTTTTTAAAAAATTATAATCTTATATTAAAGATATGTAGAATGTATCAAAAGGTCCATTTATCTTGTGATTTTAAATATGTCACGTGGAAAGTTGAATTGAAATTTTTCACTGAAAAATATTCAAAGGCTTTTCCCACACACTAATTTTGATTGAAGTCGTGAACAAAGAAAAAACAGTTGTGTTTTCATAAAAAAAAATATAGAAAGTTTGTATATCAGTGAGAATTTGTTTTCCCCACGAAAACATTTTGTCAGTGACCTGATTCGATAAAAAAAAAAATTTGTTTTATAACAAAAAAATTACATTAATTCACAATTTAAAAAACTTCCATTTCAAATAATGGACAGACAAATTGTTAAAAGTTATAATTATTTTATCTCACTACTTTTTAATATAAATAATGAAATAAATTAATAAAATAAACCTATCTCACAAATATCTCAAATTTCAACCTATAAAATATCTTCACATATCCATCCCACCAATCAAACGACCCCTTATGTTCCTAATAATGTTGCTAATAAAATTTAAGAGCCTAATAAAATGAGACTAGCATCCCCATCAATATTTCTTAATAAATTGAAAGAAATTGCTTGGAAACCTCTATACCCATTAATAATGTTGACTTTTTTCTAGTTCTTTTTTCCTTTCAATTACAATGATCTTTATCAACCAACAACCATATCATAGGAATCTGAAAATGAATTGAGGTGAGATAGTTGAGATTTCTCTGTCCTTAATTAGACATCTGAATTCAAATCTCGAGAATTGAATTTCTTTTATTAAAAATGGTGCCTCCAAAAATAAACCTTGCAATATATAGACAACTAATGTGAAACCCTAAAGGGACCTATCATGGTTGACTTTTGACTTCATAAATGTAGCCAAATGGAAAATTAAGAAGAAGAAAAAAAGAAGCATAATGTTTTGAATAGTAGCAAATGAATTGATCTAAGAATTGGTTAAGAATAATTCCCAAGTTACTTAATTTCAGGTGAATTTAATTTAGAAACTCAATAGTATAATCTGGTATAACTGATGTTGAAAAACAAACTGTTTTCCTTATATATTATAAGTAAAATCCAAACTATAATACTCTCTTCATTCTAATTTACATGATAACGTTAAGTCCACAAAATAACTTCACATTTTAAATTTAGTGACCAATCAAACTTACAATAAAAGCTAGAAATGGGACGAATAAATTAGCTTTATACTCCCTCCATTCAAATTTAGTTGTCTTTTGTTTTTTTTTATCAGTTTAAAAAAGAATCTTGATATTCAACTCTTTGTATAGACTTTTTATTTAAAAATCTATTATGATTTTTCACGTGATATGTTTAAGACCATTAAAAAATATTTTTGTACAATCTAATTTCTATATATCTTTAGTTTAAGACCATAAAAGTCAAAATCAAACAAATAAAATGGAGTAAATAAAAAAAAACCTCAATTATTGTTGACTTTAACTAATTTTGTGTTATAAAAGTTCTTTGAAATAGAAAGGCAATTATTGTCTTCCAATTCAAACAAAGGAGAAAATGTTAGTAATCGGTATTGTGTTCATTGTGTTGGCTTCTGTGTTTTTCATAACATGTAATTTATTATGCTGCTTATGCGCAGGCCGAGGTGGAGGTAGATCGAAGAAGTCACCCAACGTAGAAAAAGGTATGAAAAAGACCACCACTAGCACCGGTAGTCGTGCCACACGAGATGGGAATATGGTTGTTTTGGCTGGAGCGGGTGGTGCAGTAGTTGGCACGGCTATAGCTAGTGGTGTCATGAACGATAAACGTGATCGTGATAATAAGGGTGGTAATAGTAATATTAGTGGTGGTTGTGGAGTTGTAGTTGGAGGTGATGGTGGTGGTGGTATGGATAATTCCGATACGAATCACGGGTGTTGTTGTGGCAGTGGTGGTGGTGATGGTGGTGGTTGCGGTGGTGGTTGTGGTGGATGTGGAGGTTAGTTAGTTACTAGTTTTCGATTTGGACGCTAACCATGTAATTTTTTATTATGGTTGATAATTGTAAGATGTAATGCACATTGGATTTTTCCTCTTCTTGTAGTTTTCTTTCCTTTTGTTGTTTTAGATTTATTTATTTTTGTTGTGTATGTTGTTTTACTTAAGGATGTGTACCGGTGAAAATAGATGGAGCAGCAATAAATACATGTCATGATCTTTGGATAAATTTTTGAATATCATCTCTTTCAATACTATATTAATTAAGACTTTGTTATAAATAGTATGTAATTATTTAAATTTATTAATTATAAATGATTGTAGGATTATAAGATCAATAAATACAATTAATAATTAAGATTCAGATTTAAAAAACAAACAAATTTAACAATTGATATATGAATAATTAATTGTAAGATCTTCTTAATTAAATACAACAAATGAGGCCTTGATCGAGTAAGAGACCCTTTTGCATCTTTCTTCTTACGTCACTTTAATTTTGATATGTCTCAACAATGTTTAGACATGATTTGTTAATGATTAAAAAAAATCATAGCATTGAAAGGTTGTCTATCTATGAGGCAGATCGAGTTAATTGAACATGTAATTTTTCAAATGAAGGTCACAAGTTTAAAATATTTTACATATTTTTTCGATAGAACTTGCGTACTGAATTTGTCTATTGCACATAGTTGACATCCAAAGTAAATTTCAAGAAAGTCAACGACGACTCAAACTCAAGTTGGATTAATTATATTCCACAAATCAAATAAATGTGCAAGCACATGCCTTCAATATATAACACACAAAAGTCGTACTGAAGTTCCTAAATACAATCACATTTTCCTTTATTTCTTCGCTCTGAAATATATATACTCATCGTGCTCTTATCCAAATACAAATTTTCTCTACTTAAACTTTGTAAAAGCATAAATTTCTTAAGGATGTACAATATTTGAAAAATAGTTATATATTAAGATGGATAATGAATCTATTATGGTACTATATTTGGTTCTAGGTATATTTGTGGCATTTGTTATGTCATTTATTTGTTGTATTTGTTGTAGCAAGATGTTGAAGAATATTGAAACTATTCCTGGTGGTGGAATATTGAATGCAACCCAAACAAGTAGAGTTTCTGGTGGAAGAAGGAACAATAATATTGATGGTGCTGGTGTTGGTGTTGGTGTTCTTGCTATGGCTACTCTAACAAGCATAACGTGTGATACAAGTAATATGTTCGGAGGTTTTCAATGTGACGGTGGTGGTGGTTTTGGTCATAGTGGTGGTGGTGGTTGGGGTGGCGGAGGTGGTGGTGGTGGATTTTGAATAGGTCAAAGTCATGTTATTACTATTCTTTAGTACTTAAATAATTCAAATTGCTATAATGTATATATATATCACTCAACGCTCATGTTATATTATATAAAATCTTGTTGTTTTGTTAGAAATGTCAAAGTAGATATAAGTTTGGAGTTCATTTCTAGTATTGATATTCAACTAATAAGTTATTATCTGAGTTATCCTTTTAGTTACTCGATTCTACTTTTCTTCAATAAAGAAAGTAACTTTCTGAAATAATAACTATTAATTACTCTATTATTTTGTGTTACGTCTCCGATTGGACAATGTAGGAGAAAAATAGGTTTCAAGAAACTTAAAAAGAGGTTCTTGAAAGTTGAATATGTGTGTATAATTTATAGTTGTTCTTGAAGAGTTGTGAGTATTTTGTTAGTATATATAGGAGAAGAACTTTCTTATAAAAGTTAAGTGAAGGAAATAATGTAAAAATTCCAAGACGTGCAATTTCACATACTTACTATATAGAAATTGAATAATAATTCGATAATATATAATAGAGTAATATCTATTCTTAAGAAATTTGAGCCTTGACAAATCTGTCGCTAATTCATAGCTAAATTGGATAAGTATGAGATTTTTGCTATTTAGCTATGAAAAATTTGTTTGTCCCTAATCTTTTAATTTTCCACCTTAAAGTAGCATAAAGATTTACATAATTACACTCACTAATTCTGGATGACAATCATTCACAAGTTAATTATATGTATATAGTCTATCTCTTCGTGTTTATGGATGTTAATTCCTATATACAAGCTTTCGGGAAGATTGTAATGATTGTCGTTAGTGATTTATTATTGTAATGGTGGCTGATGATGATGATTGTAATTTGTAAATAGTGATTAATGGTGGTAAAACAAACTTATGTGATTGACTAAAAGCTATAAGCTGCAGAGGCGGACCCACCCTATAATAACTTCGGGTAAAAATCATGTCAGTATAACTATATATCTATCTTGAAAACTGACATAAATTAGGATATAGATAACCGTGCACCCATGAAGAGTGTAGGTTTGCTATTGTGTTGCTGGTTCAAACTAGAGGAATCAGTACCCATGAGACATGGATTTGAATCTAGCTACAATGCTATTTTATTATTTTTATTTTTTAAGTTTATCTTAGAGCTCATATTTGAGCTAAGGTAATATTTGGGGGAAAATAAGCAAATACCCCATATATACTATATTGGTATCATTAAGGCAGATAATTTCGCTGACTTGATACTAAATCAGTATATATATATTGTACTAGTATCATTAAGGTTTGCTGTCAAGAATTACTCATTAGAAAATGATACTATAAGAGTATATATATATACTCTTATAGTATCATTGACTAATGAGTAATTTCTGAACAAGAAATATTAATGATACCACAACAATATACATATATACTCTTATAGTATCATTGACTAATAAGTAATTTTTTAACAAAAAACCTTAATGATACCAATACAGTATATATATACTGATTTAGTATCAGTTAAGCCAAATTATCAACCTTAATGATACCAATACAGTATATGATACCGATTTAGTATCACTTAAGCGAAAATTATCACCCTTAATGAATGAGGGTATGGACTGTAATTATTTATGAGAGAATGGGTATTTTTGGAATTACTTTGGATTTGGGTATGAACTTGTAATTATTTTTTGATTTTATGGCCCATTTATGTAGTTTTCCCTAATATTTGTGCATCCGAAGTCTTCAAAACATGGGTTAGCCTCTGACAAGCTGTTAGAGAAAGCGTGCGGGACGTCTGCTCTAATACTATGTTGAAGTGTGTGACCATCTAATCTAAAAATTTATACGGTTTAAAATAACACATTTTATTTATTTAATTATATTCTCAAATCGACGACGGTTAGTGATGATCTTCTTCTCACGTCACTTTAATTTTGAAACGATCTGTTAATAAATAATATTAAAAGGTTGTTCTTTCCCATGTTGTGACATTCCAAGTAAATTTCAATAAAGTCAATGAAGACTCAACACAAGTTGGATTAATATTCTCAAATTTTCATGTGCAAACACATGTCTTCATGCAGAAATTACGTAAAGTTAAGAAACCAAAATACCTCAATATATAACACATTAAAGTCATGTTGAAGTTATACCATTTAAAGTTCTTGTTTTGTACGTGTTCATCTTACTATAATCACATTTCCCTTTATTTCTTTGCTCTGATTAATATTCTCATCGTGTTAATATAGTAGAAGCTTAAATTCCTTAAGGACAGTATATATAATTACGCGTCTTAGTCTTCTATTTTTTGACATGGAGGAAGTTGTTATGTTACTCCTTGTGGCCTTACCTGTGTCTGTGATTGTGGTTCTTAGTGTTCTTATTATCGCGTTTTCCAGCAAGACAGAGAAGAACAATGAGAGTCCTGCTGGTAACAATGCAACCCAAAGAAGTAGAAATTCTCGTGGAGTAGAGAACATTCATAGAATAGGTGATGGTGCTATTGGTATAGCTACTCTAACCAGCATAACATGTATTGGTGGTGGGGGTGGTTTTGGTGGAGGAGGAGGTGGTGGTGGTGGTGGTTGTGGTGGAGGAGGTGGTGGTGGTGGTGGTGGAGGAGGAGGAGGAGGTGGTGGTGGATGTTGAATTGGTCAAAAATGTAACTACTATTCTATATAGTAAAATGTTTTGATTTCAAGTTGTAATTTCCTTCATGTTTTTATTTTTAAAGCTTGTTGGTTTTTGATAGAAGTGTCAATGTTGAGATACTTGTTTGTTTGGACGATATATGGAAGAAAATTAACGAAAGAAAAGGGTAGTCTGGTGCACTAAGCATCCCGAGTTATAGTTAAGATAGACAATCTATCTTAATACAAACATTAATGCTTGTTTCCACGGTTCAAATCATTGATCTATAGATCATACAAAGATAAATTTATTTTTCTTCTCACACACTTCTTATACGTGCAACGGAGTAATAGGACCCTGCAAAGTTGAGTGATGTAGTTGGAAAGATGGGAGGATGCTAGTTTGAGAGGTAGTTATTTATTATCTCAAGAACAAATTGACACATTAATTTTTACATGGGATTAAAATTTAACAACATGTATATTAAAAAGAATTGAAAAATGTGCATGGCATTTATACAAATAAAAAAATTAACTAATTATGATAAATGATAATTTCAATTGTTTATTTTAGACTTTTATTTTCAACACCTTTTTTTCCTAGTAATGTTCCAATATCGTATTAAAGTGAGATTACTACTCTAATAATTTATTTGACTTGAAAAAAAAAAGTCAACATTTATAGAATTGAAAAATGTGCATGGCATTTATACAAATAAAAAAAATTAACTAATTATGATAAATGATAATTTCAATTGTTTCTTTTACACTTTTATTTTCAACACCTTTTTTTCCTAGTAATGTTCCAATATCGTATCAAAGTGAGATTACTACTCTAATAATTTATTTGACTTGAAAATAAAAAGTCAACATTTAACGATAAAATTCATTTTGTAATGTCATTATAGTTTTTTATAATTATTATAATTTTAATTTTCTTAAACCTATTTCTAAGAAAATATTACTTGGTAAATCTCCAAATAAAAAAGTTCTTAGATAAATTTTGAAGAAAAACAATTCCACTTAAAATTGCAACAACAAAATTTTCAAGTATACATATTCCCAAGTAAATCCCAAAAAAAAAAAAAAACTCCTAACAAATTTGTATCAATAAAATTCTCAAGTAAATCCTCAATAAATAAATCCCCAACAAAATTCTTAGAACTTGAATCCTTAGATAAATCCATACATAAGTATTCTTAGCTAAATCTGCAAGTAACTTTATCTAGGCATTTTCTTGCAAACTAACATAGAAATTAGTTTATTCATTACTTTACGAATTCACCTATGAAAATGGTACCAACAGATTAGTCGACCCAAATAATTCTCCAGGTAATAATTTTTGCATGTAAAAAGTTGTAGAATTTAGAAATTTCATATTTCGGCTTGAAAATTCATTGGAAATTTGCGTTCTTATGGTAGACGCATCTTGAAGTTGTTATTGTTGACATATTTTCCTTTATTTTTTTGGTTTATATTCCTCATCATGTTGTTGTCGAAATACATACAATATATATAGGAGCATAAACTCCTTAGGATAGTCATAGAAATTATTAACATGAAGGTAGGTACTATCATACTCCTTACGGTCCTAACTTTGTTTGCGATGTTTGTTGTCTTCATTATGAGCTATGTAATTATTTCCAGCAAGATGAAGAAAAAGAAAAAGAGTCTTGTGGGTGGAGGAGGAAACATTCATAGTGTAGGTGATGGTGCTATTGGCATGGCTACTCTCACTAGCATAACATGTAGTGGAGGTGGTGATGGTCATTTTGGTGGAGGAAGGGGTGGTGGTGGTGGTTTTGTTGGAGGAGGCGGTGGCGGAGGAGGAGGAGGTGGTGGTTTTGGTGGAGAAGGGGGTGGTGGTGGTGATGGTTGTGGAGGTGGGGGTGGTTTTGGTGGAGGAGGGGGTGGTGATGGCGGTGGTGCAGGAGGTGGAGGTGGTGATGGCGGAGGAGGAGGTGGTGGAGGAGGAGGAGGAGGAGGTGGTGGTGGCGGAGGAGGAGGAGGAGGAGGAGGAGGAGGAGGTGGTGGTGGTGGAGGAGGTGGTGGATGTTGAATTGGTTAAATTGTGTAACTACTATTCTTAAGTACTTCAATCATTTGATTTCAAGTTGTAATTTCCTTCATGTTTTTTTTTAAAAGTTTGTTGGGTTGGATAGACATGTCAATATTGAGATACTATGTTAACTGTCCATTGGACCATATATGGAAGAAAATTATTGAAAGAAAAGGGTGTCCTGCGTTAGCAGGGTAGACAACCTATTCTAACACAAGCATTAGAGCTTCGTTCCACAGTTCCAACCCATGACCCATACAAAGAGCTTTTTTTTCATCTCACACACTTCTTGTACGTGCAAACACTATCTACATGAGTGCAAAAAGGTGCTATCAATACCATTCGAACTAGTCTAGGGAGTGGTGTAGTTCGAAAGATAGGCCAAGTTTTAGAGGTAGTTATTTATTATCTCAAGAACAAATTGATACATGATCTTATTATTGCTAAAATTAATACAATAGTACTTGAGCATTCTTCTTAAACTACTTAACATGACTAGATGAGACATGCCAAGTAGTATTTTTTGATAGACACCATTAGTTTTTAAGTCCGTTTTGTTTGTTGGACCAAAGGTGTTCCACTTTAACAAATTTTAGTAGATAGAGTTATTTGGTATCTGTGTTGGTAGGAGGTAGCAAGCACCAGGAGGACCTTGCAAGAAATGATAACTAGAAATACCTTTCGATTAAGCAGGTTTTGGGTACATCATCTCACTGATTCAGTATGTCCGGATGGCAAAAGTCTTCTTTACTTTCTTAAACTCTGTGCCAATCAAATTGAAACGGAGAGAGTAACATTTTTTACGGTGATAACAAGTCATGATCCATGCAACTTACTTGTTTCGTGTCATCCATAATCGTCCACAATGTGCAGCTGATCTCATCAAAGTTCAAATGGGACTGATCTCCAGAGAGAAATAAACCAATATTGTTTTTCAACAAAACCCAACTGCAACCTGGAATTTTCTTTATTCTTTTCAATTTCTTTGCCAGCCTAATTCGTTCCTCGTCTTTCTTCTTTCCGACAATACAATAAAGATCAGACAAGACCACGTATGGAGCTGCATTACTTGGTTCTAAGTCCAAAATCTTTTGACCTGCAAGCTTTGCAAGATCAAGGCGCAAGTGAGTCTTGCTGGCACCAAGAAGAGCACCCCAAACCCCAGAATGTGTCTTGAATGGCATAGAATCGATTAGACTAACTGCTTCATCGAGTAAACCAGCTCGTCCTAGGATATCAACCATTATAGTATAATGATCAGGCTCTGGTTCAATGCTGTATAGTGATTTCATCGATTTGAAGTAGTTCCATCCTTCTTCTACGAGCCCTGCATGCATACATGCTGATAGAACCCCTAGAAAAGTGATACCATTAGGTTGCTCACCTTCATTCTGCAACTGGTGAAACAACTTAAGTGCTTCTCTGGCATAGCCATTTTGTGCAAATCCAGTAATCATTGCATTGAAAGAAACAATATTCGGGTAATTTATGAATTTAAAGATCCTATAAGCATCATCTAAACTTCCACACTTCGAATACATTGAGATAAGAGAACTTTGGATAGACGAATCTAACTCCATATCCATTTTCAAAACAAGAGCATGAATTTGCAGTCCTTGATTCAACATGGCCATACCAGCTGAAGCACTAAGCATACTACTTAAAGTTAGAGGATTTGGTCTAACTGCACTTTGAAGCATTTTAACAAACCAGCGAAAAGCCTCCTCATACTCCCCTTTATTTACAAAACTAGAGATAAGAGCTGTCCATGCAACATCATCTTTCTCGGGAATCATTTTAAATAGCTCGACACAAATTTCAGTCAACCCCTTTTCAGAAAACCCTGTAATCATGGCTGTCCACGAAACAACATCCTTTTCCGGAGCTCTTTTGAAAATCTCATATCCCTCTCCAAGTTTTCCAGCTTGAACAAAACCACTAATAAGTGAATTCCATGAAATGACGTCTTTCCTTAACATCGAATCAAACACACTTTTAGCTGAATCTACACAACCAAATCTAGAGTACATGGTGATCAATGAATTACCCAAGAAAACATCAAATTCAAATCCCACATGAGATACCAACCCATGGACTTGATAACCTTGTTGATGCTTACTAAATCTTCCACAAGCTTCTAAAACGATTGTTAGTATAGTAGGCTCCAGTCTCACATCACCTTCTCTTCTCATTCTTAGAAACAAATCAAACCCATCCTCGAAACAACAAACTTTCATATACCCATCAATCATAGCACCCCAAGTTACCTCATTTCTCTCCTTCATCGTATCAAACAACTCCCGACCCTTAATAACTCTCCCATTCTTAGAGTACCCATCAATCATTGCACTACAAGAAACAATATCTTTCCGCACCATACCATCAAAAACACGAACTGCATCATCTAACTTCCCAACTTTCAAATATCCATTAATCAATACATTTGAACAAACAGGTTCCCGAAAAACCATAGGAGTCCGATTATACAAATCCTTTGCCATATCAACTCTCCCTGCATTAACAAACCCGGTAATCATCGCAGCAAAAGACACCGAATTTCTCTCCGGCATAAGCTGAAAGAAACTAAAAATCTCATTAATTTCAACTCTATTCCTCATGTAAGCAGTCAGCATTGCATTCCACGAAGCAGCACTCCTCTCAGGCATTTTATCGAACACTTCACGTGCATTCTTGAGTTGTCTGTTCTGTGAGTATGCAGTGAGCATTGCCGTCCAAGAAACGATATTTTTGCTGGGCATACGGTAGAAAATGGATTCAGCTTCTTTAATGTCCCCGTTTCGGCCATTTTCTGCGATTTGGGTGTTACAGTAAATCAAGAATTTGTTCGTTTTAGTGCCGGCGTTGAAAAGGGTCTTCGAAGAAGTTGAGTATTTAAGGTTGGAAAGTGAAAATTCTGAGAAAGACAGAAGAAGGGAGCCATGTAAAGGGTTCAGCTTTGTTATCATTACTGAGAATCCAATAAAGCTTCCATTGGAGAACTTTGAACTTTGAAGGAGAAAGGAAAGCGCGGTTTTTTCAAATCTTCCTTTTTAAAATTTATCACTCAATAGTTAGCAAAACATAGCGAGACACTAATTTCTGATAGGGTGGGTAAACTCTCTCGTTTGTTTAAAAGTTTTGTTACGTGGTACTTCACGTGAAAAAATAATTTCACTATTGTAGATCAAAATAAATTAATATTAGATTAAAAGTTAAGGTTAAAGGTTAAAATTATCATCATATAAATTAATTTATTCCAACCGTGGCATCCACCATCTTCTTTGTGGTCTCGACTCTGTCGTTATATCGATATCTCTGACTTGAAGGAGAGAGTTCAGAGTTTAAAGAAGTCAATATAAAATATATTTTAAAGAATTAATGTATCAGCAAATAGAGTCGTTATATGTGTAGGTGGACGAAGATTTTAGGTACAAACGCGCCTAGAAGCATTTCTAGAAAAACATTTGGTCTAGTCAATGTCTGAGTGTATTTCGGGAATCATTGGGTGATAGTTCATAAAGGAAACTCATACTCTTACTAGTGAAAAGAAACTTGATAAAATGAAATAATTTAGGTGTGTTTTTGACTCTTAACTCAATAACTAATTTACTAGTAGTTTGGCTAAGACATAATGTATAAATGTGTCATTTAATTTGATATCTTGATATTTATGCCTTTTATATTTGAATGTGCACCAATTATGTATTTAAACGTATTAAAATTAAACAAGTAAATATACACGTCCTAAATAGTACTTTACTTAAAGATACATTCAAATTGATTTGTAATGACTTCGCGAAATCACAACCTTTAGTTAAAAAGACATTTAGCCAAACTATTAAATGAGTAGTTTGACTAACGAGTTATGTGAAAATTTTACTATCATATCAAAATTCATGGACATATATTGTGGGATTGACATAATACAATATTGTCAATAAATCAACATTATATGATTATCGTTGTATTAATTCAATATCGGATTTTTCTGAATTGTGAATCAGAAATTGATATTCTTTATTATTTATAGACATATTTTAGGAAAACACAATCAATGATTTTTTATCTTATTTTAATTTTTTGGATTTTGGAATTTGCATTTTAGTCAAACACCCTTATATTTTGAATTAATTCAAGTTAGACTTTTTTTTTCTTTTTCATTTTCATATGAGATAGATTGTGTTTTCTATGGGCTATTTGGATAGCCATAAATAGTATTCCCCTACATGTTTTGGAGTACACCAAAATTATATTTATAAAATCGATGATTTAATCTTCTGTATATAAGCTAAAATTTTATACACCTATTACTATATAAGTAAACGGACACATAAACAAATAAATCATCTATTGATTTTTTAATTAAAATGAATAAACAATTGTTCTATAATAAATATTGTATCTAAACATATGATTAATAGTATATATCACAATAATCTTTCACTTAAAATTTTAACTATCACGATTGGTATAATATATTATATCTAAATGCATAGTTAATAGTATACACCCTAACAACCTCTCACATAGATATTTAACATTGACTATTGGTAATGTATTAGAAATAGTTCAAAAATGTCATCCTTCCACTTATTGAATCAAATCTACCCCTTCTTCCACCTATTGAGTCAAAAATGTCCTTAACATATTAGAAATGTTTCAAATTTGATCCAATAAGTGTAATGAGGAGGGGCAAATCTGAACAATTTCTAATAGGTTAAGGGTGTCTTTATCCAATAGGTGGAAGGAGGGGCAAATTTGATCCATTTGGTGGAAGAAGGGCATTTTTGAACAATTTCTATATGTTGATGACATTTTTGAACGTTCTCTGTTGTTAGAAAATTTTGTCTAAACGCATGATTAATAGTATATCTATAATATTTATAACTAATTGTAATTTGATAAATTAATTGACAATTATGTTATTAGTAATTTTTATTAAAATATCGTGTTATAATTTTTAAATAATGTATTATCTAATTCATTTTTATAAAATAATAATTTTATATTAAACTTAATGATATTTTAAATAATCTTTAGAACCTATAACAAAACACTAGCTTTAGGATTCCACTGCAACTAGCTATTTACCCATCATTTTTCATGTCCACCTTATTATCCTTCTCCATCTTATTGTTAGAGTCGTGGAAGCAATAATTTATTTTTGTATTAGGGTCGGAATAGATTGTCTCTGCATCATATCTCTTGGAGTGCAGCTCTCCAAATCTTACTAACATGATATGCTTTGTACATCGATTTGTCCTTTGATTAACTTACTGTTGGTTATATACACCAGTTTAGTTTTGAAGTCTTGTACAATTAATATAGGCTTAGGCGGACATGTTTTTTTTTTATGTTTTTTCATAGAGTGTTTGGTATTCGTATTGAAGACCGAATATATCTGAATTTGTGTCATGTAGGGTCCAATCAAAAAAAATGCTTTCTACTAAAAAAAAATTCATACTCTGGACTAAAACCCAAAATCTTTTGATTAATAAAGAAACAATTTTATTCACTGCACTATATTTGATAAATAAAGGAACAATCTCATTCAATGCACGGTATCTTTTGATGAAAACGTACATATTTATATGTTGAAGCTCCCTTTTATTTTAGCTTTTATTGATTGATCTATAGAACTATTGAAATACAGTTTAACTTGATTAATAAAATTGTATCATTTGACGATTTCGAACAAACACAAGAAAGTGGAAGTGGAGGAATCTTTTTTTTTCTTCTTTTCTTCTAAGTCTTTCTTGGACCATCCATAGTTAGATCTTATTGCCGTTATTCTTATTCTAATTCTTATATTTATTCTTTGTTTCTATATAAGGGTGTGAACTCTCAATTTCTAATTTCAATGAAGCTAGATACTCCTAATATTGTTTTTTTTAAATCTCAGGATAATATTCGATCGCTATAACTTCTGTCACATTCTTTATTCTTCGAGTATAATAGCATGTAAATCATACAAAAATTGTAAACCGCACTAGACAAATTCTATGTGACCGACTCGATTCATAAGGATTGAGATTTGAAGGGATCGATCTTGGATCATCCGTATGAATAACCACCATTAATCCGAACCAGCTGAGTCATCCTAAAATACATATGATGGAGTATTATTATTTTAAAAAGGAAAATAAATCCTCAAAAGTATTTTTGAAAACTTGACCAAAAATTATTGTTTTAAAATTGATTAAAAAAAATTAAAATTAATTAGCCAAACACAAGAGATTATTATGAAAACAAAGAATCTTCAATATATTGAAATGCACGTGTGGCCATAGTTGATGAAGTTGAGTGACATTTACTTTAATAAAATCACCAAAAGTTGACTAATATTGGTTGCTTAGGTTTCCATTAATATGAATGGAGGAGCACCAATGACCACTTCTTCAACTTATTTTTACTCTCTATGGTGTTTATATTATTTGACTCATGTTGATCTGATAGTATAATTTAATTCAAAGTGAATGCTACTTAACTAATTTTATTGATAATGCTTTAGAATTTTAAATTTAACCATTACTATTTTATATAATTATTAAATACAAAAGATAAATAAGAAAAAATATAATTATAAATTGAATAACCTAAGTATTTAATTTTAATATAAAGGCCAAATAATATAAAATCACGAAATAGTCCCTTGGTTCCATTTATATACCATGAGGTTTAGACTATAATGACCAAATTAATACATAATTTTCATGATTAAAAATATTTTCATTATTCAAATAATAATAGTACTACACTAAATGGAATTGGGAGGGAGTACTTATTCAAATAATAATAGATTTGCATGGAATTATAGGGAGAGTTAAATAGTACTAACTATTTAAAAGATAAAGCAAAGCTCATACTCTCTAACACATATATATGGTACCGTCAATGGATATGATGCAGTGGATGCATGACAGATCTTTGATAGGAAGAGTTCTCCCCTCTGAATGAGGCCCTACACAACGTGAATTTAAATTAATCAAATTTCAATATGAATATCGAACACTAGATAAAAAATCAATAAAACACAACAACACATATATATGGTGGCATTAATTAATATTAGATCACATAATCTTGTGTTGGATCATCAAAAAACTTAGAGGTGGCAAACAATATTTCTCTCCACTTTCATCTGCTGACCTAGACCACTCTTAATTTTGTTAGTCAATTATACGGTACGGAGTCACAAAATTTATTTTGAAAATTTTAAAAATAAATAAATATATCTAAAATTAAAGAGATTTAAAACCTATTTTATATACATAAAAATAAATTTATGTATATATAATATAGCTTTTTGATAAATATCGGCTCCTTAACTCTACTCCTGAGTAGTTTAATAACATCTTAAATTTAGACATTATAAATTTTGAGTTGAAAAGATCAATTTAAATACATATATAATTTATATATATATATATTTACTTTTTTGAGGATATATATTGAATTCTATCGAATCGGTGAGCCCATATATAATTGTATCTGCCACTTTCTGAAGCCATTACTGGGCACACATGTCCAATCCTTTACCCACCAAAATGCATCACCATTTTTGCCTTGGTGGACCAATTGGACATGGACCATGTGGCTATGATATTTTTCCATGACTCGACGGGTGAATTCAGAATTTTAGCAATCTGTATCATAGAAATTAATAATTTTAATTCTATATTAAAAATTATTATTATATATATATATATATTATTAATTTGAAATTGTTGACAATCTAAAAAATCATAAACTTTAAATTTTGATTTCGCCTTCACTTACCTACAATACTTATTCTTTGAATATATTGCACCATGTAATTTTTTCACATAAAGTCTAAAGTACACAAATGGTATTGGACAATTTCAAACATGACTTTATTCTAAAAGCTAAGTTTATTAGATAAAAAAAATGTAAAAAGAATAAAAGGTTTTTGGATAAGGTAAGATAGTGAAGTTTTGAATGATTCCATTTCCTTGTGGTTTGTATTGTATTTGTAAAAAGGTGAAAATGCTACATACATGTATGATACTATTTTCTTTTACTATAGTTCCTTTTCAAGAGGAATGTTATACTTTTTTTAGTGAAAAGTATTTTTAAAAGTATTATATAATATAAATGTTAAAATATTTTTAAGATTATGTACATCTTTTAAAATTTTCACAATTACATAAATATTATAGTACATTTAAAATTACAAACTAAGTATACTCGAATTTCTATATAATGGCGTTGTTTGTACAAATATGTTTGACTATTAATCTATTATAGCAATATATTGTTATAACTTATAGAAACCCTAGCTCCATCCCTATTAAAATATCTTATTTTTCTTTTTAGTCAGTCTTAAAAGGAGAATCTCTTTTTATATTGTAGCAAACTTTTCAGTTTCAACATTCTACATGACAAACTTAAGAGCACAAGATATATTCAAATGACTGCACATATATTTAATTTAAGACCACAAGATTTAAAAGTTTCCCTTTATATCTTATACTTCGTACTCAATCAAATTAAGACACTTAAATTAGAATAAAGAAAGTGATACAACATGATATGGATGTCGATTTCTTTTTTTAAAAAATGATCGTTATAATAAAATATTATTATTGATTATAGTTATTATATTCCTATTCCTCCAATTAATCTATGGAATCCTTTTCTCCTCAAGATTTTATATGACTTGTATACTATATTCTATTTTTTTAAAAGCTAAGTGATTGATGCCTCCACATGAGTTCAAACATACTATTCTTAAAAATCAAACATGTCTGGGACTATGATATCTAAAATGTATTCCTTGAATCACTCATCATGTTGATGAGTAATTAAACATATATATATATATATATATATATATATATATATATCAACTTAAATAAATTAATTATAAGTGGTCCTATAGGGATAAATTCCCCCTTCCACTTACCAATTTTCCCATTTGATCTTATATATATTATCTTCAAATATATGTCTTCTCATATGGTTGTGGTCTCATCCACCTTTTTTGCTTTATGATCCCATCATACTTTGATATTATAAAGATTTTTTTTTACACAATTAGTATATATATTTCATGCAATAATTATTTCGTTGTCTAATTTACCAAATTAAGATTATGTACAATTAATATACATTTTTGCCTTGCATGTCACTTTAACATAGCACACAATACAAGAGCTAGTGTGACTTGGTAATCAACAAAATGAGTAAGAAATCATGAGTTCTCACGTTTGAATTTTAGCAAATATTGATTTATTTCTAAAAAGATGGTTAATTAATATATTCTCAAAAAAGAAATACTTGTTATAGAGGGGTAATATTATAAATTAAAGAGCGTATCGTTTTAAAGATAGTTATTATTGTTATAGATGAAAAGTCGTTATATAAAAGATAAAATTTAACATAAAAATTCTATTTCGTGAAAAATTTGATATTTACATACATGTAAGGTTATTTGGTTTGAAGATTTTTCATTTTTTTTATAAATTAAAAATATGATCCCGATATTTGGGACGGTTATACACTTAAACAAAAGTTTACGATTTTATTTTAAAAAATGATATAAATTAGCTCGATATGATTAGGTTAGATCAATTTTTCATATTCTTTTCAAATTCCTAGATAGTATTATATAAAAATATTGTTATAATGAGTTCTGACCATATAAACTCACTTGTGCATAGTTCAATAATATAGGATCTCATTCAATAGGTGTTGTACACATAGGGCAATTTTTTCAACTTTATCTTTGTTCATGACAAGGGCATTTAACAGAATATTAATTGCCTAGTATCAACTATTGTATTCAATTATTTTTTAATAACCACATTATCGGTTGGTTAGTACTCACTTTTTTTTTGGTTGATTTATTTAGTGGGTGATGGACCATGTGCAAATGTGCCACTTGTATACCCTTTTTTTTTTGGTTGGGGTGGGGGTGGGGGGAGGGGATTCTATGAGATATGATATATTTTTAGCATTTATTTAGTTTGTGGGGCTCAATGGTTTCTTTGGCTATTTAAAGGTATGATAATTTTCTTGAGAAACCATTGTGAGTTTTTAGTAGTTCAAGTGTTTTGAGTTTTTTTTTTTTCAATCAAACAATACTATGGCAACTTTGGTACCTGAGGTTGAGAATTGGGCATGTATCAATGGTTGCAATAATGATTTGACCAATTTTGATAACTCCCAAATCGATTGTTCCCTTCTCATGTCATTGCTTGATGACTCGCAAGGCGTAGACGATATTGATCATGATAATGAGAGATTATCGAGTGTGATTAGATCTCTCGAGGCTGAAATTGATGATCAACACCTAATCAACGTCGATCATGATTCATTTCAGAATAGCCATCAAGGGAGTACTACCAACGATGAAGATTGGCAGTCGTGGGAATCTGGTCAAAATCAAAGCCAAAGTCAAGAGTTTTTTGAATCGGACAGTCTTGATTTGAATTGGATGGATATAGAGATGGAGATTGCTCCTTCTAATACCATTAGTGATGACATGATGAACTTTTGGTGCATGGACAATAGTTATGGACAAGATCATGATGTGTATGAATATGACTATGGTACTTTTCCCTTAGAGGAAAATGATCACAATTCATCAGCTTTAACAACACAAGGCTAAGTCGGAGTTCCAATATGGGCTCTCGACACCGGGTGAGAAACCAAAAAGAAAAACACAAGGTTAAAGTTTGTGCCAAAAATTGTAACTTCTATTGTAATTGATTAGCTAGAGGTTAATTGTACTTGAATTTAGATGTATTAGTGAGGGGGAAATCAATAAAATGACAACACTTATCAGAGTTAATATCTTAAAAGGTTATTGAAATATGAGAATAGTCCTTAAACTTTGTTTTATATCAATAAAATCACTTAACTTAAGATATTTATCTACAGAAATCATTCAACTACATTTATCATTAAAATCAATTTAATACAAAAAAAATAAAATATTTTTAGGTCATATAAACATGAATGCCATAAATAATATTTTTTTTAAAAAACTCGTTTTATCCTGTTTATCAATGATTCAGTTCTTTGTTTCCAATCACAAATGAAAATAATTAAAATTTGGGTGTAAAATCCATATTCATAAGAGACTCGTTGTCACATTACAACCTGCTAGCAACATTGCTAAATTAAGATCCGCTGTCAAGGAATTGAAAAGAAAAACTATATGTTATTACTCATTAATTGTTTTGGGTTATGCACTATATTACTCATTTATTTATATTATAATTAATATATTTGTATATGGAGACTGGCAGAGGTGGAGCCAAGATTTGATGTTTGTGGGTTTTAAATTTTAAAATAAAATAACATATTAGTTTAATATAACAATCGTTAAATTACAAACAAATATATATAGCCACAAACATATAAGCATATCATTACAATTACACTCGACAAGTTGTTACGTTCTGAAAACGGTAAATGATGCATCATTTAATTTGGTACACTTTCAAATACTTCATTTATTAATATGAAGATTATCTATTTCAAAGTTCTAAATTATTATTTGGTAAAAGGTAGACACTAGATAAGTGTTATATTTTAGTATATATTTTGAACATTTTTTCGATAATCTCAACATTATTTTAAGTAAAATTAAAATTATTAAATTCATCATTAATATTTTTGGGACCTAAAGGGAAGGTTTTACTTGCTTCACCCTTAAACCACTCTTGCCTTGAAAGTTGAAGTTTCGAGAAGCAAATAATAACTTAATTAATATAATCAATTATTAATATGTGGAACAGTCCTAAAATCAAAGATTAAAAATAAGATCTTTGAATAAATTGTTATATAGTGTAAACACAAATTTAAAAAGAAGAAGAAGGGAGAGCCGAGGAGGAACTAAGAAGAGTAAATAGTACTTACCGGGGAAGAGGTCTGCACTCTGACAACCAGCAGCAGTAATGAAGTCGGCAATAAAAATTAGAACCCTAACTTTTTTAGATTAAATTTTGGGTTTAAGGTTTTATTGAATGCTTCAAAAGAAATCAATAATGAGATATTGTATTAGAGTATTACACTATATTTTTGTTACTTACAATTATCTATTTTGAAATTAATAGTCAGATGTTATTTTGGAGTATGATACTACTTTTTTTATTATTTTCAATTATCAATTTTCTGTTTTATTGTTTAAAAAAGAATTTAGAAAAATCTATATAGAAAGAAATGAATTAAAGGAGGGTAAAAGATAGGCACAAAGCACATTATTAATCCAAAATTTTAAAAATCCGAAAAAAATGAATTAAAGAAGGATAAAAGATAGGCACAGAGCAAAAATAAAAAAATCAAATTGTGCTTGGTGGGGTTTGAACCCCCTCCAAAGAAATTAGAGTTGCCCGCGCGCTTACCACTGCACCATCGACCTTAGTTTGATGTGGGTTCACACGCAATATTTACATATATGTGTGCTTGATTTTTTAGTACATATATAGGATCTACATAAAAGTCAGTGGGTTCGTCCGAACCCTCATTTAACATTGTAGCTCCTCCCCTGGATTGGAGTATCTAATCAAAGTAATCAATACATAATTACTTCAGCCAAAAAAATATTTTACGAACAGTGACACAAAATGTAGAAAACGAATATTGAAGCAACGTGGGTATAATGCGGATTTATGTTGAGCGGGTTGAAAATATAAAATTTTAATTTGTGAAATTCATATTTACATGACATATAAAATAAATTTATTTGTTATGGTAAATTTATTTTAATGATAATTTTTTTTAAAAAGCAGAATGTGTTTTCTGAAATTTTATTTATTTGTGGGGATTTTACCTGACATATAAAATAATTTATTATGTCTTATTGAATTTATTTAATGAAAAATATAGTTGAGTGATTTTTGAAGATAAAAACTTTAAGTTGAGTGATTTTATTGATATAAAATAAAGTTTAATGATTTTACAAGATAAATTATCTTAGTTCAATGACCTTTTAAGACATTAACTTCACTTATCATGCTCCTAAACCTTGGATGTCAATATTAATATTGGTGTTTGATTGGTATAGAGTTAAAAAATTAGTACATACAAAAGGTAACCTAAAAATCAAGTAATTTTTCAGAGGGGTACATAAATCGGTTTGGTTTGAGTTTTTTATTTATTAAATTGTATTAATTGTGTTGATTTGCTATAGACAGTGGGCTAATATTGTTAGACCAATCATAGTGTTAGAATATTGGGAGTTGTTTGATACGTGGAATATGGTTAATAATTTTGAAATAAAATTTAAAATAAAATTTATCATGTGTTTAATTTGGGATATTAGCTAATCCTAGAATAACTTTTACGTTGAAATGATGAGGTTAGCTATCACATGTAAAAGGTGAGATGGCTAATTCTATAGGATATTGTGTGCTATACCAAAATTGTACCATAAGAAATAAAAATTAAGATAAAGTTAAGAAAATATCTATAAATTACTCATATTAAATTGTTTTTAGGTATAGAATAATTTTAGAATTGTATGGATTGGTTTGATCTATGTATAGTAACTAATTAAGTACAATACTATTTCTATTTATAGGAGATCTACGAAGGGTATTTATTTATCACCGTTTATAAAAAAATTAACTATGAAATTTGATGCGATCCTAAAATGGAGGAAGTGACATATATTATTTGAATATTATGTAAAATGAACTACTATAACTTAAGATATCTAAAAATCATTTAAAAAATTGATTTGACTTTTCAAATTTTATGTGTCAAATAAATTAAAACCAAAAAAATAATAGTATATATTAGGTTCATGCTAACACGGACTCATGTATCTATTTGTATATATATGTTAGCTTTTCCACCATCTTTTTACTTTCACAAATAAAAAAAAAAAGATCTTAGATATGTAAACAATGAATATTTGAGGTCCAAAGAAATGAAAATGATCATCTTATGTCATTTCTTAAAAACTCAATTTTAGAAAGATTAATTATCAAATTTGTTTCAACGAGAAGAGTATGAAGATGACAGAATGATGACATGAAAAAGCCTGACTTAGTGCCTTAAGGTTGCATACTCCTAATAATGATGTGATGCTTTTAGACAAATCATTCGAGCTTTGCTCAAAGCAGACAATGTCACACCATGTCAGTAGTTTCACAAAGAAGTACATGCATTGTTGACAGAAAAAGAGGATCAACATGTACAAACAGAAGCCAAAATGGAACTATTACATGATATATATATTCATGTACAGTAAAAGCTATAACAGTAACTCTGCATTAAGAAAAATGTACAACAAACATATTCATTTAACACATTGATCCATTCACCTCAAAGGTTTGAAACTTTTGGACTTGCTGAATTCATAGCTTTATCATGAACTACCTCCTCACTAGTTTTCAGGTTTCCCTTATCATCTACCAATTCACTACTCTTCACTGTGTTGCCATTGAGATTCTCAATGACAGTGCTGGCTATGAAACGACCGCTAACTGAACGGCCTAGAGGTGAACCAACTGAGGGAGTAAAATCATCAGAGGAGGAGTCAGATTCCACGGATAGATCTCTCTCTGATGCTGTTGGTTCTAACTCACCTTTAGATTTTCGTGATGATTTCCGAGATACTGCATGTCTTAGGATATTCTTCGCCTTGTCACGGACTCTGCTCTTGTTGGAGCTACTACATTGAACATATCCCTCATGAGCCTCTTTACTATCATCTCGGGGAGTTGTTTCCACCGAATCATTCATAATAAGATTCACCCTGGTCTCCGTTGCGCTCACTGCCTTTAGATTAGCTTGAGGAGATGGAACGGGATCTCCAAGATTTCCAGACCTGTCCTCGCTTTTCTGACTTTTGTGGAAAATGGACCCGATCTTATTTATACCCCTGCTGATTAGATTCGACTTCTTAGATCCACTACCTTCATCAGAATCATCACCCCGAGTAGATCCTCCCCCTCTTAACTTGAAACTTCCTCCCATGGAATCAGCATCAGAACCAAGAACTTCTCCATCGACAACCCGACTCTTTCCCTTTCTCGGTTCCCAAACTTGTGGTACTTCACTGCCAGGGTGGTGTACCCACATGCCAGTCTCCTTCTGCCCTTCTATGTTAATTGGTTCATATGTATCTGCAACTTTTGACGATTGCTTATCCATCTCGGTGGGTAAGAAGCCTCCTTCGGCTGTATCCATCTCATCAGAATTGCTGTCCTGTTTGTTGTCCCTTTTTGCCTGCTCGTATGACTGCTCTGTACACTGAAAATTAATACACATAACTTTTCAACCATCTATGCTTTCGTTAGTAAAAATATATGGCCTACTTGTCACTAGGCCTAATTAATTTAATGGGATCATCTGGAAAACAGAATAAATTGAAGTTGAATCATTTCCAGAAGCAATTCACAGTGATCTCATGAGAAGTGTTGGCTTCGTGACAGCCTAAGTACTTGTTCACTGTAACTCACAGGAAAGAAGTATGTACCTTTTCGCTGCCTTCAACTACAGTTATGGCAATACGTAATCTCCCCGTTTTAACATTACGAAGAGACAACCATATATCATTCCTCTGGCCATCCCTATAATCACAGATGTTTATGGAATAATCTCTGCCAAAAAGAAACATGTTGAGTTAATAAAGCGCACACAAAAACATTTGCATTTACTGAGGCACATTTTGCATAACATTCAAGAGAAGAGAATATGCTGAAAGGATTCTTCAAAAGGGAAAAAATGAATATGATAGCAAATAGATTATGCACCAAGGGGAAGTTTTATTCTTCCAGTGGCCAGTGAAGATCCTACTTTCATCTTCAAATACAAAAGAACTCAAGATATGAACAGGGACGAGAAACACAAAAGACAGCGAAAATCTATCTCTACTTGTCCAAGTCATCATAATACCTCAATAGATAGGAATATGATGTTACTACGAGTATTAGCTTTGCAGGAGATAGCTGAAGCATTAAGATAAGCACACTAAAAGCTGAGAATCAAGCATTGTGGAAGAAGGAACTAAAAGCAAGAGATAACTCGCAAAGAGCAATAGAAGCCACCTAAACATGGAAATCTCTCAGCATAACCCGACCCTTACGTGGTTGGAGTTAACAACTCACTCATAGTATATCCTTCTTTTCCCTTTTTTGGGGATGATAATGATGTCTCGGCCATTGGACGGGAGTCTTGGATTAATTGATAAAGTTATACTGTCATGTGACCAGGAGGTCACAGGTCCAAGCTGTGGAAACAGCCACCTCCAAAAATACAGGGCAAGGCTGTATAGTATGTCCTAATATTCTATTATTAGTGCACCAAGCTGCCCTTTCTTTCTTTTTGATGGTGTCTGGGCAATAGTATATCCTAATATCCTATTATTAGTCTATGACTCTATGTTCCTGCAGTAAAAGGTAAAAGAGAATAGGACAGACCCCAATGTTTCATCCGAAGAAAAATGGTCTTTGTCACGAACGTCTATGTTGAGCATATCATTAGGAGACTCCCATGAACAGACTGGAATCTTGAACTCCTCTTGCCACTGTGGAGCTAATGTCTTCTTCTGAGTCCTAGTCTTGAATCTGTAGGGCCCAAGATGCCCCTTAACATATGGATCAGACAGTCCTGAAAATGATCTCTCAGGTATTTAGCATGTCCTAATTAGATAGATTACAGTAAGAAGCCTGTCAGCTAACCATTTAAATCTGCTGGTTTCAAGTCTTCTGCTTCAAGGACTTCCAAAATAACATGGGCAATGGGCTCCTTGGCATCGATAGAAAACCAGCTTTTGTCTGAAAAGAAAACAAACGATATGGAATTAAGTAGCAGAAATAAAACTTATTTATCCCAAACTGAAGCCAACCAACTCTTATTCCCTTACATTTCCATCCAAACAAGTTATGAACAAATCGCTAATTAATTACTGTAGTATAAACAATGTGAATGAAGAGGATTCATGGAAATTCTCCGCATGAAGATTTGATGTTCCAATTCTGTAAATACTAAATACCTCCACATACAAAATGATTTCAAATATCCATTCATGTGTTGTGGTTTAGGACATCATTCACACTAATCCATTATTGATTTGGGCCTGATAATATTGAGCAACGAGAAAAGAGAGAGCGAGAGAGACAGGTTAGAGTAACTGTTACCTTGTTGGGGTGAGACAAATTTCTCCATATCAACTACCAGCATGTTGGGCTGCAAAATGTCATCCAGACTTTAGTCTAAAAACTCCTTGCGAATCATTAATTAGGACTTTTGGTAACCATAGTACCAGTTGGTGAACTATGCACACCATTTGAGCAAGTGAAAAAGAAGGCCGAGAGTGTATTAATGTGAAACATTTATCACAATATAAAGAGGATCAAGGTCAACACAAAAGACACTTAATACTCCAAGCATGACAGAGGAATAAAGTAAAGAAGACAATGGGAACCACACCTCAACAAGTGTCTGCTCAAATGCAACAGAAAGAAGATTATCCTGAAAAGAAGGCAAAACAAATTTAGAGGAAGTGCACAACTGCCGAGTCATTTACCCAGATACTGAGAGAGACCAATTTAACTAACCAGCCATCCAGCAACTCCAGGAAGTTCTGTCACATCAATCCCATGTGTAAAAATTGGTTTTACAGTCATCTGAAAGTAAGGAGGCTCAGCAAAGCACACCCGCATACGACCAAGAAACGGCCACTTCCTTAGGAACTTCACACCAATCAAGACCTACATGGAAAAAGTTTAGCCCCAAAGAAATTTATTTTGCAATAGCTGGGATCAGATTATGAACATCCATCACATCAATGATAAATCATCAGATTAAGATTGATAAACAAAATTTAGCAAACCACTAAATATCTCAACCTCACAGTGGCTAAACTACCACTGGGAGAAAATTTTCTGAAATTCCATAAGAGAATTAGCATACAACTTTATAACTAGAACTAGAATGTTATAAATCAATGATTCTTTTACTAGCCACAAAGATCAAACAACACTAAAGGATGAACCAGAACATACTCATGTGATGCTAAGTATCTGGAAAAGGCTGCTTACCAATAATATAAAGAATCATGGTGCATATAGTTGATCTGTCAGTACCATTTTGAAATTAGCTGTAAATATTTAATCCATACCCCGTCACTGTCAGATAATACCATCATGCAATCCCATATTTACGTAAATCAACTCATCTGAGATACTGATATCTAGAGTCTAGAATTTTTTATCATCAAAATGTTTCTTTAGGCCCCCTTAAACAATCTTCTAATAAAAGACAACATCAACATCTGAGCTCTTTGTCCTTGTCCGGGAAAGAAAAAGAATATATGAGGGACACGATACACAAGTTGCATAAGTCCTAGAACTTTAAAAGTAGCCTTTTAATCAACTTTTCAGCTAAATGTTGCCAAAGTAAGTAAGATCTGCAAAGCACTTGTATTGTAAGTTAAAAAGCAGTCATGCAAAATCTAAGGTTACATCTAGTTAAGATTTTAAGTTTACCAGACACAAATATTTTAGAACTAAAATGAATCTGATAATGGAGTTTTAAAATATATACCGATACTCCTAATCTGGCCCCCTCACATCTATGAGTTGGCATTAGTTATTTACCTTTCCCTCAATGTGCATTCCCAACAGATGCAACTTTGTCACCATCCCAAATCCCAACCTCTTCTTCAGCTTCGCAGCAAGAATCGCACTCATGTCATCTGCAGAACGAAAGTTCATTCCCAGCTCCAATACCTGCACTCAATATATCTTAGCAAATAAGCACAAATCGAGCAGAACCATACTGATGGAATAGAACAACTTTCTTAAGTCAGGATTACATACAAGGTGATCATCTCCAGTAGATTCACGAAGAACCCTCATTTCCGTGAACATAGGCGGGTTTCTTCCTAAGTAGAGAGACTGCACTGCAATGTCTTTCTGTAGGTTAACAGAAAAGCATCCTAGTAACTTATCTTGCAGAACAAATTAATCCTCATACTGAAGTTATGAAAAATGCTGATTATGTTACAATGATTAATAACTAATGTATTTAACAAAGAAGCCAACAATTAAACCTAAAACACAACTATAATTCAAAGCACACAACAGAGGGGAAAATCAAAACCAAAGCCATTTTACAACTAAATGGTAATTGGTACATAAGTATTCCTACCACAGTCCAAGGTTTGTATTTCTGCATAAACCACGGAATGATAGGGAGGAGAATTTTCTGTGAAACGATATTCTCCATGCATACAGGCCAAATCTTTTCAAGAGCATGGTTTAACCACCTCACTGTTTCAGAATCAGAAAGCACCTGAGAAAAGCCCAAAAAAAAGAAATAAAAATAAACAAAATTGTATTGACTCAAATACCAGATCTATAGCAAGTGACTACCATTATCATCAGTATTCAAACTTAAAAAATCTAATTTGCTTGGCATAATCTAACAACAGCAACAACAACAAAATACCGAGTGTAATGGGGAGATCCCTACCTTATGCAAGTAGAGAGGTTGTTCCCGATAGACCCTCGGCTCAAGAAGGCAAAAACACAACATTTATGGAAACATAGGCAGTAACAACAGCAGGATAGTAAGAAAACCAAGGCATAAGAGACAACAAGTAGTAATAGAAAACTAAAAATGAGAAATGCAGAAACAATAAAATAACAAAAAATACCAGAAATAATACTAATACTACTAGTAGGAAAAGCAAGATAAGAAACTATTACTACTACCCTTCTACCCATATCCTCCACCTCCCCTCCGGTCATGTCCTCGGTAAGCATGTGGTTTGTCATGTCCTATTTGATCACTTCTCCACAAGTTCATTTTAGTGACTTTTGTAAAGTAGTACAGATTCTGGTGTAAAGATGCTACTCGTGAGACCTAGTTAACTATTCAATGTAATTTGGCATAAAGAATCATAGTGCAAAAGAAAATGAACATTCTGGGACCCTTCAACAAAACGTAAAGCTTGGGACTTTTAACAACTGCAAGAAAACAGAATCCTCCATATTTCACTAATAAAACCAAAAAATCTCTCTTTGCAACTTTTTGAATCTTGGAATTTTTTTTACTTTTTGCCCACCAATATTCTTTGTGGGCCTGTTAAATCAAACAACACAAGAAATACATAAAGATATTACAAATTGAGCTGCCAAATACTCACTCGTCGTTGATTCGACTGTCTTTTTTCCTCAAACTGCAATTTCTTCTTTAATCTAGTTACATACTGCTCATTAACCTTCAAAAATCCAACAACAAAAGCCTAAATTGACATCATAAGACCACAAAACCTTAAAGAACAGATAAAAAAAACAGAATCTTGTAATACATACCAGATAAAGATAGATTAGGGAGATGAAATAAACCAAAGGGTGACCATAATTGAAGGAATTAAGCAACCATATTACAATTAACACAATGCCCACATGATGTAGAATTGTAACCTCCGTTATACTTGCCATTTCTTAAAATTTTCCAACCCCAGAAAAAAAAGACTCCCTTTTTATTCCCAATTTACAGTCACTGATCAAAAACAAACACACCCTCACCAAATCTTGACAAAAAAACTCTTTTTTGATTCCTATTTACAGTCACTGATCAAAAATAAACACACCCATCATGAAATGAAAAAAAAAACTCTTTTTGTTTCCTATTTACAGTCACTGATCAAAAATAAACACACCCATCACCAAATCTTGAAAAAAAAAAACTCTTTTTTGGGTCACTGATAAAAAATAAACACACCCATTAAGAAATCTTGAAAAAAAAACTCTTTTTTGCTTATTAATTGCAGTTAATAATGACACCCTAACTCATTAATTGCATTGTTCTTTAACCATTAATTTGGTTTTCCATTTTTTTACACGTAAGTAAAGTACAGTAGTAACTGATTTTGAAAGCAATTGAAAATGTCAATACGGGTCGGGTCAGGTGAATTTTTCAAGAAAATTTTGGAACAACATGGCAAGAGAATTGGAGAATTGCTGGAGATCCGTATTTTTGAAGTTTTCGTTCCAGTTTAGAATTGCCATTTGTAGGTGGCACGTAGAATACACGTGTCTCAAAGAGACTAATGAATAGTGTATGTAGTTTTGTATCAAGTTAAAGATAGGACGGACAAAAATAAGAATATAAACATTACATATTTGTTTTTTCGAAGAGAAAAAGAGATAAATATATCTCTGAATTATCGTAAATAGTATACAGATACTATCTATCATATTTTTATGACATTGATGCTCTTGCCGTCCAAAAACTAGAGTTTTTATACCTTTTATACTAACGGATATGCATGTGTCATAATTTTATCCATCGATTCGATATTTAATATTTATTAAATATCGAATCGACGGATAAGATTGTACCACGTGTCTCTATTTAGTTTTTCGTTAGCGTAAAAGACATATATGCTATAGTTTTTTAACGACAATAATACTAATTACCCAAAAATATAACAGAAGATATCTGCATAATATTTACGATAGTTTGAGAATATATTTATCTTTTTGCCTTTTTCAAATATATAAATGCGATAGTCCCTTTCAACTACTAGAAAAAGAGTGAGAAAACAAGAAAAGAAATTTAAACTTTTTATATATTTGAGTTGAAAGAGACGTGGTCACAATTCAAAAGGAAGAAAAAGTAAAGTGGTTATATTAATAAAATCAACGTGGAGGCAACTTAAAAGGTAATACTCCTTCGTCTAAAACGAATGAATTAGTTTGACTTAACAAGAATTTAAAAAAAATAAAAAAATATAATTTTATTATTTTTAATATATGAAAATATATTTTAATTTTATGATCTGTGACGTGTAAAAGTTTGAAATTATAGGTGGCATCACCTTTCGTGTTAGCACTAAATATTGTCAAATCACTATCAATTGCATATTCAATTAGAAATTGTCGTTTTACTATTAAATTTTCTTTGCTTCTGAAATTTATTTTCTCATTTTCATCATAATATAAAATCATTTACTGTTATTATCTGATGTTTTTTCGTTTTTCTACATCTTCTTCATTTTCTAGCTTCTCCATTTTGTTGCCAAAACCCCATATTTTTCTTCCTTTTAAATCTTATACGACGTCGTTTTCAGCACAAATCATGCCTTGTAAACTTATTTTTCGTCAATTATTCGAGAAGGAATCATCTACCTATACTTACCTTCTTGCTGATTCATTGCATCCTGATAAACCAGCACTGGTAATTTTTTTATTTTTTTTATTTTATATTTAGTTCAAACTTCTAATTTGTATAATCTTGGGTAATGTGTATTTCGATTGACTGGTGAGAGGTAACAAGTATCACGTGAAATTAATCCACGTGTATGTGTTTTATTAATGAATATTTGTGAGTATAACTCTGTTTATCCCTATGATATATATGGAACTGTTAGCGAGATAATATTTAATGTTTTGATCTCTGTGAATATATACCTAAAATTTTATGGAATATTCGAGATGTTCTTCAATAGAATATATACCGCACTTTTAGAGGTGTGAGCTAGACCTTAGAGTTTGAAGATGGATGGAATCATGTTGTAGAGTGTGCTATTTTGACCATATATGGTAAAAATTTGATGTCTATAACATGTTAGCTGGCTCAAACACCACGATTATCAAAGAAAAGAAAAGTAGAAATAGGGAGAGTTATTAGGTACATGTGTTGATGGGAGGTAGCACGTATGTATCCCCATGGAATTCGCCAGATAATATTTGATGTTTTGATCTTTTTTGTGAATATATGTAAAATTTTATGGAATATTTGAGATGCTCTTCGATAAAATATGTTCCCTTTTTAGAGGTATGAGCTTAGAACTTAAAGAGTTTGAAGATGGAGTGGAATCATGTTGTAGAGTGTTATTTTGAATCCGGTAAATATTTGATGTCTACAATATGTTAACTGGCTCGAACACCAAATAGAGAGCGTTATTAGGTACATGTGTTGATGAGAGGTAGCATATATCCCTATGGAATTAGTCGCACAAGCTTAAAGAAGGCGGATTTAGAAAGCAAAAAGAAATAAGAATGAGAGGTTGGTTCAATGGTGAGGTAGCTCGTCTTCAACGTATGGGTCGTGTGTTGGAGTCACACTTCAACTCCTGTTTCAAAAATAGATAATTTATGTCCAACTATGCAAAGTCGAGCAATGCATCATGGAGCTCTAGAATCCATTTTTCTTTTTAGTGTTCAATTTGATTTATCCATCAAAATATGAATTCTATAACTTAAATCAACATTACCTTAGCCTTATGAACTGAAGGCATAGAGATTCATTGGTTTGCTCCGTTCAATTTATGGTAACATATAATCCAACTGCAGTTGATTGACCCCGTGGACAGAACAGTGGATCGTGATCTTGCACTTGTTAAAGAATTGGGATTGAAGCTTATATACGCTATTAACACGCATGTTCATGCTGATCATGTCACTGGCTCTGGCTTGATTAAGGTCGGACTTATTTTCTTTGAACATAATACTTCATTTGCCTATGTTTTTATCAAAATTGTGCATCTTCTGTTTTCTGGTGCTTCATTATTGTTTCCGATGCTGCAGACTAAGGTGCCTGGCGTGAAATCAATCATTTCTAAAGCAAGTAATGCAAAAGCTGATCTTTTTGTTGAACCTGGTGATAAAATCTACATTGGAGATATTTATTTGGAGGTACATATACATATATAGTTATAAGAAATAATCATGTCATACGTGCTGTTGTTGTTGTTATACATGTCTGATAGACTTGCAAACACAGACAATTACCAACAGTTTGTTGTGCAATTGAATCATCAAATCTTGTTAGGGTAGATTCATTTAGACCATCATAATCATCCCTCGGTTGTACAGATGTGGGATCAATGGAGTACAAGAAGAACAGCTACCAACTCTCTTAGTTGGTCGTTACTCATTATAATTCTCCATCAGTTATATGGAGACACCTACCAAAATATTCATGAATATTTGGTTGTAGTGCGGAAATTTACCTTCCATCTTCAAGCTGATAAACTTCATTACAGGTTCGTGCAACTCCCGGTCATACATTAGGCTGTCTTACCTATGTTACTGGAGATGGAGTCAATCAGCATCAGCCAAGGATGGCATTTACTGGTGATGCTCTATTGATAAGGGGATGTGGAAGGACAGACTTTCAGGTACATCCTCCTGGTGTAGTGCGTGATTTTAGTCGAATTAAATGGAAGCCTTTACTTGTTAGTAGTTCGAGATGGACTTCAGGAAATGAAATAAAGTTTTCTGTCTATTAGTATCAAATTTTAATCATTTTCTTACTTTCCTGCAGGGTGGAAGTTCAGACAAATTATATGATTCTGTCCATTCGCAGGCAAGGATATAGTATCTGTTTCCTTCTATGAATATAATAACACGAATGCTCGATTCTTTTCCTATCCTTACTGTTGCTGATTCATTATCATTTTGTGTGAACAGATTTTCACATTGCCCAAAGATACATTAGTATATCCTGCTCATGACTACAAGGGGTTCACCGTAAGGATATATCTATTCATTTTTTTCAGTTTTTGAGGTTGTGGCTCTCAACCTGTTTACATTTGTGCCATTTCATTTTTCAGGTCAGCACAGTGGGGGAGGAGATGCTTTACAATCCACGACTGTCAAAAGATAAGGTACTTCTACACTAGTAGTTCTTACTCTAGTTTTAGTTTCACGCGAAGCACATCCCTTTGTGGCTAAAGTGTGAGGGACATGCTCAATCTACTTTCCTCTGTGGTCGAAAAAACTTGGACAAGATCTGTCTTTAGCTACCGAAGTGGACAAAAATGGGAGTTTAGATAATCTTATTCTGTTTTCACTTGTTGTTCCATTAGTCACATCTCGCGTCTTTTCATTTGCATCATAGAGCTGACTATAGTTTACAAAAAGTTCTAACTATACGCGTCTGTTGTTAATTTCTCTTCTTTTTACTAAGAAAACCTCGTTTGATTCTTGTTACCAATATTGCAGGAAACATTCAAGAATATCATGCAAAGTGAGTTAGCCATTCAATTTTTTTTCCTTTTTCCCTCTCAACAGCTTTTCTCTAATCTTTAGTTGCTGATGAAAATCACTTCTTTCCTACAGATTTGAATTTGTCATATCCAAAAATGATCGATATCGCGGTTCCATCTAACATGGTTTGTGGATTGCAAGAGACGAAATCTGATCTCTAATCTCAGATCTCTGGTTTGATCATTTCATTGTGCCAGAAACTGTAAATTTAGAGCAATGTATACACATTTAGAAGTGCAAACATACTATGTATGTTTTGATGGAAATGTTTAATAATGGTTTATTCAATGAGTTTGTAAGAGCTTTGTTGTGATATAATATGAATAATGAGTGTTTATATGATACATCATAATATCACATATTTTTTCATAATGAGTCACTCTACTCTACCAAAATATCACCAAATCATATTTTGTCGAGGAGCTTTTACCTTTTCGTTTTCTTAATAACTTGAACCACAAACTTAAGATTGGAAGTGATTGATGTTTACCATCCGATCAATAGCAGGTCAATAGAATAAATTTCTCTATTAATACTTATTCATATGCCATAGTTAATTAGTGATTTGTTTTTTCTAATAAAAAAATAGTTTAGTGTGTTGCTATCTCCAACATGAGGGTCACTTTTCAACATTGTCAATACTTATCTAGAAACCATCAAGATTAGTTTTTTTTTTTTTTTTAATAATTTGAAATGTGGTTGGACATATCCACGTGGAGGCTCATAATTAGTCAATCATAACTACATAGCCAACGAATACCAGCTCACTAAAATGTTGATCCAAAATTCCCAACTCAAAACTTAGAAAAATTCAACAATTCAATGAGTGAAGAAGGCAAGGAGAGTCACCATCACCACCACTTCCCCCATCATCACCACCACTTCCCCCACCATCACCACCACGGAGAAGACCAACCGGCGGCAGTGTCGGTACCGGTGCCGCCACCGGAATATGGAACTTTTCAAGCATCTTCTCAACCGGTGATGGGATTTCCTCAGCCGGTTCCGCCGCCTGGCGCTACGGGGGCACCTACACCTGAATACTATGCTCATGGTTATCAAGCTGTTCCAGGTTGTTGCTCCTATACTTTGTCCTGTTTGGCTATAAATTTTGAAGTTGAAACTCGAAAATTTGAGTTTTTAAAGTTGTGAATTTTGTAATTTGAGTTTGTGTTTGGATATGCTTGGAAAAAAATTGAACTTTTGTAAGTGAAACTGAAATTTCTCCCAAAAACTAGTCTACACAGGGTTTTAAAAATTGTTTTTGATTTGGGTGGAGCCACCCTTATAAATAAGAGATCGGAGAACTCAATAGTTTTGGCTCAAACTTATAATCTATTTAGAACTCATGAAGCAAAAACGATTGTGATTCAGAACTCGTAAATTAAAAATCTTGGCTTTGTCTTTGATGTTATTTTCATGGTTCAGGACGGATTTGACTTTGATATGGACAATATAGTTGAACTAACTTGAAATGAAGCCATAAGAAACTTGTGGTAGGTTGTACAAATAGTCAAATGATGATTTTTCATAGAAGCATAATTATAAAGAATTCATAACTCAGAGGCGGATCCAGGATTTAAATTTGATGGTTCAGTCTTTAGGCTTTTACCGGTGAACTCATTATCCTTTATATTTGTTGATTTTAGTGATTTTTTTTTATATATATATTCATGCTCCATGTCGAAAATGTTGGGTTCGATTGATTTTATACTAGATATGCTTGTGCCTATCCTGACCTCAGATAGTTTCGATTGAAGCTTAGTTGATTTATTGATTAGCTACAGTTCATCCTGGTGTTACAAATGACAGAACATGATATATCCTATTAAGAGGGACTAGTCTTGCAAGATCATACTTTGTTATATTTTTAAGGGCCTATGATGAGACTATCGATGAGTTCTATCATTTGGAGCATCAGTATTATTTGTTAATTAGAGGTTCCGAACTATTGTCACTTACAATTTTCTTCCACTTTTCCTATTTTTTTAGGTTATACTGCTCCTGATCCTGAGGGAAGACCTGAGAGACATCATCGCCTTCCTTGCTGTGGCATTGGTCTCGGATGGTTCTTGTAAGTTCCCTTTTTCTTTTCCCCTCAATCAATCAGCATTCGACTTGAATTATTAGATGTTCATAATGCTTTGTGCTTTTTAGTAACATATGCTTCTTGTGTACTAGTTATCTACCATACGAGTAATACTAGTCTATAGACTTGCTCAAATATATACAGAGGCTAAGTGATGGTCTGTCTTTGTTATCCCACTGCTTTTATATTCTAATATCTTGATTCACTTGCCCTTTCTCCACAAGGAAGATGCACTATTTGTTGTTTCTTGTCTTGATTAGTAAAGGGTAAATGTGCCTTGCAAATCTAGTGCTAACAGATCCAATCTCCAAATACATACCTTCAAAGTCCAAGGAATTCGATGAAAAGTAAACAAACACTTCTTGAATGTTCCTCGAAAGGGTGCTGGAAATTGTGTCCTTGATCTTTGAGTTTATGATCAAAAACACACCCGGACTATCGTTTTTTAGTGAGTTTCACAACCCAAATATTTGTTGTTCCCTTTTTCTACCTGAACTATCATTATCTATGTATTAAAACATACCTCAACTATCAAGTAGGAAAAGAGAACTAATAGTTGAGGTGTGTTTTCATTCATATATAGATGGTGATAGTTCAAGTATAAAAAAGGAATAATTGATAGTGGTGGATGTGAAACTCGCGAAAAAAAGTGAGTTGAATTTGGATTTCTTGATAGTTACTATACTATATTTGTTGATGTTTAAGGAACATTGGTAAGATTGACGTTTGAAAGTTTATCTTGACTAGTATCAATTGATTAAGTAAGATACTAGAATCCTGCAATCTGACCTTATGTAATTCAAGTTGTCTCACATTCGATGATACTTAGCTGTTTGTTTTATTTTTTTGAAGGTTCATTATCGGTTTCCTTCTTGCTGGCATCCCTTGGTATCTAGCTGCATTTGTCCTGCTTTGTGCACAAATTGATCCTCGAGAGAAACCAGGATACATCGCGTCCACCATTGCTGTAAGTCATCTTTTTTCTTAGGCAGCAAATGTATTAACTGATGATGTGCTTTTGCCTACAAAGTCAAGGTTTTTCGACTTAATCAGAATATGAAAAACAAAACCATACAATTCTGCCAATTTGCGTATAGCAACTTAATGTCTCATGTAAGGTAATAATACTATTCTGTGTTGCATTGCAGGCTGTTCTTGCTACTTTTGTCCTCGTATTTGGTTTGTCGAAGGATTGACTGGAGAGTGGTGATCAATCTGTTTGTATTCATATCGGAACGTTATCTGGCTTTGCTTAATTTGCATTTTTTTCAGTAAAAATTCCATATCTTTGATACCTTGTATTTTTAAGATCTGCTTGTGAGTAGTGATATGTGCTTTTAAGAGTATATGCATTGTGTAATTAAATTGAATTTACATTATATCGCACCAGAATTCTCCGATAACATGTATTACCAATGGGTTAGAACTTACTTGTGTTCTGTGATGAGCAGTGTTATATGCTCGTGGGAAGTAGTAGGTATCCGATGTTATAGTCAATGTGAGTGCAACTTGATCACTATTTTGACTATATAAAATGTGTTTGTTTTGTACCAATAACCACTTTTATGGCCTTGTACATAGAAGTTGAACAAATGTTGTCTTTTAATTGAAATATATATTTTTCAGAAATATTAGTTAATGTTCAATTACTTGAGTCTTAAAGATCTGTGGATTAACATTTTGAGATAAAGATTTAACCTTTTCTTTTGTAGTTTCTTTGAATTTCAAACTCTACAGGTATTCTGGATGTTTACTTGTGAGTTGTAAAATCTGAAACTTCAGAACGACTACTATTTTTAAGAGATAATGATTAAAAAAAACAATTGAAGTATCAACTTTTTATGAGTTTCATATCTAAAATATCATGTGTTTATGTTTCCTATCTAAGTAATCACTAACTATTTATCAAAAAAACACCTCAAAACTAACTAAACCAAGTATTTGAATACAATCCCAAAAAGTGTGTGACAACTTTATTCGCCCATAAAATTTCGTCCATATGGCAGCTAACTCATTAATTCTGATGCGTGTTTTGATAAATATTTGTTCATAGTTCAGCAGAAAAAAACTCGCAAAAAAAATGATACTTCAAGTGTATTATTTTTTAAAACCATTATCTCTTTTTTTAATTATAGAAATTGAAAATTAATTATTTTTAAATTTTTAATGTAGGATACTCTAGTAATTAGTATACTCCATTTTAGACCTCAATTATTTTTGCAATATAAAATAGGATAAAAAATCAAGATAGGATGATATAGCTTGGAGATATAGTTCAAATCTTCTCAAGCCTTGTGATTGGCTAATCAAACACAACACAAAATATTTCCAACCACAATTTCTACTTGTGCAATATTAGCCACCCACGTAGGATTCTCACTTTCTCTATACAAATAACAACCAATTCCCTCTTTAGAACCATCCACATTTGCCAAGCACAAAATATATTTAAAAAAACTCAACTTTGAGAAGTTGAAGAAAATGGCATCAATGGCAGCAACAGCAAGCTCCACCACAGTTGTTAGAGCAACACCATTTTTGGGCCAAACCAAGAATGCTAACCCTCTTAGAGATGTTGTTGCCATGGGCTCTGCCAGATTCACCATGGTATATATACATTATATCCCCTTTTCTTTTCCATGTTTTAGTTTTTATGCGAGTTTATCTTGTATTCATAAGCTCTGGAAACAGTTTCTTGCAGAAATGTAGTTTAAGGTTACATACAATACTCTTGTGAAGTTGTGGTCTGGCCCTTTTCAAACCTCACACACGAGAGCTTAGTGCACCAGACTGTCTTTTTTTTTTCTTTTCCTACTAGATTTTTATGTGACCTGTTTCTTTTTTCTCATCTTATCAGAGTAATGATTTGTGGTACGGACCTGACCGTGTCAAGTACTTGGGACCCTTTTCTGCTCAAACTCCTTCATACTTGAACGGAGAATTCCCTGGTGATTACGGATGGGACACTGCTGGTTTATCTGCTGATCCTGAGGCCTTTGCCAAGAACAGAGCTCTTGAGGTACAGTTATTTGTACACTTCTCTAAATTTCGACACACTTACCAAAAAAGAGTAAGGTCTGCATACACTCTATGCTCTCCAGACCTCACTCATTTGGGATTTCACTGGATATGTTGTTTGGTTGTTTGCTGATTAACGTTGAACTATATAGGTTATCCATGGAAGATGGGCAATGCTTGGTGCACTAGGTTGCATTTTCCCAGAAGTTCTTGAAAAATGGGTGAAAGTAGACTTCAAAGAACCAGTATGGTTCAAAGCAGGAGCACAAATCTTCAGTGACGGTGGACTTGACTACTTGGGAAACCCAAACCTTGTCCATGCTCAGAGTATTCTAGCTGTGCTAGGTTTCCAAGTGGTTCTGATGGGACTTGTTGAAGGTTTCAGAATCAATGGACTTCCAGGAGTTGGAGAAGGCAACGACTTATACCCCGGTGGCCAATATTTTGACCCACTCGGCCTTGCTGATGACCCTACCACATTTGCTGAACTCAAGGTGAAGGAAATCAAGAACGGAAGACTAGCTATGTTCTCCATGTTTGGTTTCTTCGTTCAAGCTATTGTTACCGGTAAAGGCCCTCTTGAGAACCTATTGGATCACCTTGACAACCCTGTTGCTAACAATGCTTGGGTTTACGCCACTAAGTTTGTTCCTGGAGCTTAGATTTATGTTTCAATTCATTGAAAGTACTACTTTTGTGTAACTGAAATCTTCAGAAATGCAAATATCTTGTAGATGAAAATCATTTCAAGTTTTGTTTACTAACATTTTTCCTAACTCGTAGAGATAAAAGAGGTTATGAGCACGAAAATGAAAGCAGTAACAACACCAAACTATTAGAATAGAAAAATTGGATATAACAATTCCATTTACTGAACTCACTCAAATCTATTCTATATTCAATTTTTCTGTTCTTTACATCACCAAACCTAATCGAAAATCATAAATCCAACAGAAAAATCGATACAAAACTAACAAATCTCTAAGAGCTAGTGAATTTGGTAACCGCCTTAGTACCCTCAGAGACGGCGTGCTTAGCCAATTCACCGGGAAGGACCAATCGAACAGCAGTTTGAATCTCCCGAGAAGTGATGGTAGGCTTTTTGTTGTACCTAGCAAGCCTAGAAGACTCCTGAGCAAGCTTCTCGAAGATATCATTGATGAAGCTGTTCATGATTCCCATAGCCTTGCTTGAAATTCCTACATCTGGATGAACCTGTTTCAGCACCTTGAAGATGTAGATCTTGTAAGTCTCGATCGACTTCTTCGATCTCTTCTTCTTCTTGTCTCCGGCAGCAGCAGCTCCGCCGTCCTTGGGCAGCTTCTTGCCGGCCTTTGATTTCTCAGCGGCGGCGGCAGGAGCCTTCTCAGTTGCTGGCTTCTTCTCTGCGGGTTTCTTCTCTGCCTTTGGTGCCATTGAAGGGAAAATTTCAGAAATTGGGGGGATTTTGGAGTTTGAATTGAGTGAAGTGAAAGGGATGAAGAGATTTATTATATAGGAGTTTGGGGCTAGATGTTTATTGGTTAGTTTTGGATGACGCGGATCGTCAATTTGAACCGTTGGATGTGATAGTCAATCAACGGTGTAGAAGGAAGGAAGAATTAAATTAAAGTGGATTTTCCTTCCTAATAATTAAAGATTAAAGGGTATGCATATGATTATAATTAATATCAAGATTTTGGTTTTAAAAAGGAATAAATATAATTTCAATTTTTATAGCGGAATTAGTAAATATTTCTTAAGGGTTATTTTGTGTTTAAAAGCTTTTCAGCAATATTAATACATTTTTAATTTATTTTTTTATATATCTACATGATATTTGAGTGTATGAAATTTGAATTAGATTCTAAATTATTTGGTTAGATAATTTATTTGAACTTTATGAATTAAGTAATCCATTTTATTTTTCAAAATTAAGATTTATTTTATTTTGAAGCCAAAATTTATGACACGTGTCAAGTTGACTTGATATTTCAGTCAAATTCAAGACTAACAAGATCATGTCACGTGTTTAAATGATATGATAATAGTCTTATCACAATAATATTTGTGATAAATATTTAGCCGATCAAAATGTGGTAAGAGGAGTTCATTAACACGTAGACCGCCTATTCCAACAATATAAATAGAGAGATTACATAACTTTTTGAGGACATATGTCAAGCATCGGAAAAATATTATCATCAACTACATGTTCAAAGTGTTGTCTAACATTTTTAATGATTGAAATACAATTATCGTGTAATTCGAGAAATATGCTTCAAAGGTCCTCAAACTACCAAAATATCAAAAGCACAACATAATTGTACCCAACAAAATTAATCAATAAAGTTACATTTTTCCTTTATTTTTATTTTTGACTATAGTTAATTTTCAACACTCAAAATTTTATTGCAAATAATCAAGACATACAACTTGGAAACGAATTTTGTTGTATATAATATGATCAAAATATACAATTTGCATATGATTTGTATACAATTATGTTGTTATATTTTGTATGCCATCTATATGCATCATGATACATTAGTCATAAAAATAACATACAACATATTGTATATATAGGGGTCTTACAAAGTAACATCCTCCTCCATCACCTCCTCATCCTCTTTCAATATAGAAATTCAATTAAAACTACAATTCTAATTTTCACCAAATTTCCTCAAAAATTGGCACTAATTACTTGCTTTAACATGATTTTTGAGTTTTCAAAAAGTAGAAAAAAAAAATTTAACAAAATATTTACAATTTAGTTAATATATACATGTAAAAAATTTTGAGTTTGGTCCATATAAAATTTGAACTTAATTAAAAATTATTTGGTACAATGGTTTATTTGAACTTTATAAATTAAGTAATCTATTTTATTTATCAAAATCAAGATTTATTTCATTTTGAAGCCTAAAGTCATGACATATGTCAAGTGACTTGATATTTCACTTAAATTCAAGATCAACAAGATTATGCCGTTTAAATTCAAGAATCAATCAAAAGTGTGTAGTATCCAAAATGACATGTTTTGCCAATAAAAAATAGTCTTATCACGTTGCATTTGTGATAAGCATGAACCAATCAAAATGCGCTAAGAGAGTTCATTAACACTTGAACTGTCTACCCAACATTTATAAATTGCGGGAGATTGCATAACTTTTTGAGAACATCCATTAAACATTTGAAAAAAATATTATCGACCACATAGTTCTTCAAAATGAGCATCAACAAGGTTATTTTCGAGGATTAACCCAAAATAATTAAGTATTATCCGATATTTTTAATGATCGAAATACATTTTTAAGAGGTCCGAATTATCGTGCAATTCGAAAAATATGATACTAAAGATCCTCGTATCACAAAAAAAAAAATAGCAGAGAAGAATCAAACAAACAACATAATTGTTCTCAACAAGACTCACTAATAAAATTATCTTTTTTCTTTGGCCGTAGTTAATATTCAACACACAAAATTTTGTATGAACAATCAAGACATACAACTCATACACAAATTTATTGATGTATACAATCTGGTCAAAATATACAACTTGCATATAATTTGTATACAGTTGTGTTGTTGTATTTTGTATGCCATACATATATGTATGCATCTTATGTGTAGGGTATATCACTTTACATCTAAGCTCCAACAATACATTAGTGGTTGTTAATGAAACATCCAAGTCCTTATAACTAATATATATTTATGGCTCAGAAGATTTACTTGATGAAAGAATGAGAGAGAAAGAAAGAAAATGAGAAGGAGTGGAGCTTAATCCTATACTTGTTATTTTATTGTTTTTTAAATATCTTATGAAAAAATATTTGATCATAAGATTAGAGAATTACCATAGCTTGAGTCATGTCGAGAGAGAAAGGGTATTTTTTTTTTACATAAATATAAAGTTTCTCCTAATTAGAGTTGTCAAAAAGGGTCAACCAGCCTCACCAGACCCAAGCCTCGCGGATCAAGGAATTTGATGGCTAGGGCGGGGCGATCCTTTATTTGGAAGGACCTGAAAATGCTCAACCCAACTCAAGAAGGGCCACAAGCTGGGGCAGGCTAGCCTTTCTTCTTCTTTTTTTTCTTTTTTTTTTTCAAACTTAAAATTCTATAATATCAAGAAAAAGAGAAGATTTTCAAATCAAATATGATAAACAATGGTGGTGTTTCAATATTATTAGTAAAACTTTAATGTGATTAGCACGTATCTAGGATACTAGCTGCGTGAGATACATATATCTATATGATGCATCCCAAATACGCGAACGAGAAAACAGAGTGACGAGCGAGATGAGAGGGAGGCGAGGGCGTGGGATTTGTCTTTGTATCCAAGATACATGTGAATCCACTTAGATAGAATGTAACTAGAACAAATTACACCTAATTTTGAATTCATGTATTCCAAGATACATGTATCTGACGTACCAAAATTTGATAAGATTCGTAATATTACAATATAGCGTACATCTAATTAATTAGCTCATACACTAGTGATATTTCTATAAGTTACCCTTAAATAAATAGTTTTGGCCCATGAGACGACCCCGGCCCAGCCTCAATCAAGCCTCAAGGATCGAGGGCTTATATGGGTCGGACTTATAATCCATAATTTTAAATGGGCTTGAAAAATCCTATCCCAACAAACGGATTAGGTTGGGCCGGCCCCATGGGCTAAGCCCATTTTGACGTCTCTACTCCTAATTTTAAATGCCATAATTTGAACCCTATTTTACTTAAGTATGTATTTAAGTGAATAAAACCTACTTCTTCTCACTTTTTTTTAGTGATAAGAAATAACCTGCAGCTATTCTTTGGCTGCGCATAGATAACAACCCTAGCTAACCCTAACTCCTATGCAGTAGTTTGCAAATGACACAGAGCTAATTTACACTAGTCAAGCTCGATTCAGAAGGTAAATCTTTTGCTTTCAAGCTCTTCAATCGATCTACTGCTCCCTCTTAATAGCAGACACCCATGCTTTGATTCGAAAGCCCTAGCCGTCCCCAGGTATTCAGTGTCTCGTTCGATAGGACCATGAAGAAATGACTCTCTTTTTTTTCCTCCTCGAAAGCAAGAGATTTCGAACTTGATATCAAAAATCCCACGCCCAAACTATCAAGCCAGCCTGAAGGGTCAATTCTTCTCACCTTCTTCCACTTACTGTTGCTGATTTTGTATTTATGGAAGAGATTGTGACTAGTGGCGGAAGAGGAAGATTGAACAGAAAATAAAAATTGCGGCTTTCCCAACTTATATATATATATATATATACGGTACGCCCTTTGCTTCTTCTGCTTTTTTGCATTCTTCACATGTTTGATCCCTAAATAGATTAAAAATCTTTTATTATTGTTAATTTTGCTGGTAAAAAATCTGATATCTTAGAGCTTTTGATTTCAAGAACACTTTTTTTTTCCAACTTATGGCAATTCCAAAATGACCCATTACTGTTTCTTTTTGCCAGCATCTGTGTGTTTTCTGTGAAATTTGATAAGTGGGGGAGATGGAATGGGTGTAAAATTAGTTTATCTATGGAATTGTCCTATTTTAGTTAAATAATAAATGAAGATCCCTTCATGTATAGTGAAGTAGTAGATAAAAGGAAAAGAATTTATCAAATGATGTGTTACTGTCCAAATAAAAAAGATGTCATCTTGTTTATAAGTCTCCTTTTAATAGAAAATAAGGAACTTTTCTGTTAAAAGCTTATGGAATTTACATACTAAAAATATCAGAAGTAAAATAACTTAGATTCCTGTAAAATGTGTTAGTTGTTCCCCTAACTTACACTAGAGTGATTAAGGACATGTAAGGACATGTATGATGATGCTAAGGCTTGGGTCTGGACTATGGGAGGTGACTCGGAACGTTTCCAGGTCGTGATGGAGTTGCACTAAGGATTACTTTAGTCCATCTTTATTTGCATTGGCTATGGATATACTTAAGCGTCACATTCAAGGATAGGTGCCTTGGTGCATGTTATTTGCATGTGGCATAGTTCTGATTGAGGAGACATGAGGGGGACTTAACACAAGATTGGAGGTTTAGAGACATACTTTTGAGTCAAAAGGTTTTAAGTTGAGCATGACCAAAATTGATTACTTGGAGTGCAAGTTGAATGACGTGTCTTATGAAGGGGATGTGGACGTGAGAGGCTTGACACACATGTCATCCCTAGGAGAGGAAGTTTCAAGAACATGGATCAGTGTTTCAAGGTAATGGGGAGATTGACGAGGATGTCACTCATCGTATTGGGGCAGGGTGATGAAATGGAGGCTAACATCCGGTGTTCTGTGTGATAAGAATGTACTACCTAAACATAAAAGTTAGCTCTACCGAGTGGCGAATGGTGGATAGACTGAGTCTGCTATATGAGGCGAAATGTTGGTCTATTGAGAATTCTCATGCTCAGAAGATGCGAGCGACGGAGATGAGGATGTTTGGAGAATGTGTGGTGTATGAAGAGAGATAAAATTAGGAATAAAGATATTCAAGACAAGTTAGGAGTGGCTCCGGTGCAGGATAAGATGTGAAAAGTGAGCCTGAGATGGTTTGAGCATGTGAGGAGGAGAGGTGCAAATGTTACGATTATGAGGTGTGATTGGTTGGTCATAGTAGCTTGAGGAGTAGTAGAGGTAGGCCTTAAAAGTATTGAGTGAGGTGATTAGACAATATATGAAACATCTCCAATTCATCAAGAACATGACTCTTGATAGAAAGGTGTGAAGGTTGATGATTAGGCTAGAAGGTTAGTTAGTTGGCAAGAGTTCTCGTTCACTTTCCGGGAGTATTAGTATTATTCGTTTCTTTCCCTTATTTTTTAGATTTCTCTCACTAGATGCTGCTTCAATATCTTATTATCTTGATTCTATTTGTTGTTATTGCCTCTTTTTCATTGTTTGCTCAGCCAAAGTTTTTTTTCTAAAACAACTTCTCTACCTTCTCAAAGGTAGGGGCAAGGTATGCGTTCACTCTATCCTCCCCAAACCCTACTTGTAGGAACACATTGGGTTTGTTGCCTATACATTGTGAAAAGTAGATGATTTAGAATCTAGATAATTTTTTATGACAAGGGAAACCGCAGCCGCTACCCTTTGGGTCTAGATCATGTTAAGTTGCTAATAAGTTTCCTAAATTCATATTTGTCCAATTATGTGAACGTTTGAAGATTTCCTTTAATAAAGTAGGGTGCAATTTAATGTGTGTTTCATAAATAGATTCCAAGTAATTACCAAAATTTGATTATCTTAAGTAAAATACAATGACTAGCACATTTAATTTTGAAGCATTTCATCTGACCAGAAAGGCTATTTCAAGTGGAAAAAACTATCCACCTCCAACGTTGAGGTTGGGGGATTGAATCACCAAAGGAACAAGGTGGAGAGAACCAATATTGACTCCTAGGGACAAAGGGGCCTGAGGTTGGTAGATTTAGGTTACCATATAAAAAATAATTGATCTCTAGTCAGATACAGAACCACAACTGAAGGAACACTCAAATTGATTAAAGTCGCAATAATAATCATGACACTTGAAAAATAGACCAAACAACATATAGCTTGATAAAAAAAATTGTGAAGGACTGAGAAAGCAGATATTTCATCTTCCCTATAAGTATGCCTAAACATTACAACATTTGTTCGTTATTATTTCTGGCTCCAAGAAAAGCTTTGACACGCCGATGAATAAAATGATACTTCAGGAGTTCACTTATTTGAGTATCATCATCGTCATCGTCATCTATCGACTTCTCATATGATAAATCAACTAGAGGCAGTAACTCACCTTTATCTAGCAAAACAAGGCTTTCCTCGTAATTGTCATAATTAAAAGAGTATATATGGTACCAACAATATTGATGCTTTCATTTGTTTCCATCTCAGGATTATACTTAGCTAGCATCCCCGTCATGTCTGTCAACAATATTTTACGACAATCAGTAACAGCTAGTACCATACCTAAATTCCCCTGGCCCAGTGCAACATTATATTCTTTGCTCCATGAATCCGTGTCTCCATACTTTTTCATTTCCCAAATGGAGCAACTGCTGCTCCAAACACATGTATCATACTGATACAAAACAAGTCATTCATTAAGCTTTGCAACATTTAAATTCTTAGGGGGTTCATTAACCAAAAATTCTGGTAATGATAATTCCTGAAAAATTTCCTAATTGATATCAAACATCACAATCAAGTTCTCCACCCTTCTCTCTCCATTCCTCTTGTATGCAGTCCAGTGGACTTTCCCACAAATTTCAACCTGTGTCCAGAAATACTCTACGACACAAATATCTGGAATAAAACAATCAAAACCCTTCCAGATTCCTAAACTAAGTGCATAAATCTCGACCCTAGGTGGCAGCAAGTATTGACCATCACCATGAGCATAGGCCATCCTCACAACCTTGTAATCTCTTATTTTAATATCAAAGTTAAACCCAAGGACAAACGTGTAACTCCCTGAATGTCACAGCAAAGAGGAGTCATTGAGAGGGTGAGGCATCTGGATATGCTGGGATTCCAAAGTACCACACGACTTCTATATTCTAATAAATCATCTAACATACAGAGAACACCGTTGCATATACCAATATTAATCCTACAATAGAAATAATCTGGCAATCCAACAATAAGAGGTGATCTTAATGGTATTACATTGTCAAAATCTGAAAAATCAGTGAGTTGATTTTTCCCTCTTGAGACCTTTGCTGAAATACCTTTTAAAAAAAATGTATTATTAAAATCTCAAGGCTCCCACCCAAATCTCATCTCTAATTAAGGTGTTTATCAAAATCTTGGAAATACACAACAGTCGGTCCTCCTAAAAAATCCTACACATTTTTTTATTTTATTTTTTTGCTATATCAAAAAAAATGTGTAGGGGTTTTTAGGAGGACTGACTTTTGTGTATGTAGCCATATGAAGTCGGGGCTTGAAATTAGTGCATTCCAAGATTTTGATAAACACCTTAATTGGAGGAGAGATTTGGGTGGGAACCTTGAGATTTTGATAATACATTTTTTAAAAAGGTATTTCAGCACAAGCCTCAAGAGGGAAAAAATTCAACTCGCTGATGTATCAGATTTTGATAATGTAATACCATTAAGATCACCTCTTAATGTTGGATTACCAGATTATTTCTATTGTAGGATCATTGGTATATGCAACGGTGTTCTCTGTATGTTAGATGATTTATTAGAATATAGAAGTAGTGTGGTACTTTGGAATCTTAGCATATCCAGATGCCTCACCCTCCCAATGACTCCTCTTTGCTGTGACAACTCAAGGACTTACAGGTTTGTCCTTGGGTTTGGCTTTGCTATTAAAACAAGAGACTACAAGGTTGTGAGGATGACCTATGCTCATGGTGATGTCAATACTTGCTGCCACCTAGGGTTGAGATTTATGCACTTAGTTCAGAAATCTGGAAGGATTTTGATGGTTCTATTCCAAATATTTGTGTCGTAGAGTATTTATGGACATAGGTTGAAATTTGTGGGAAAATCCACTGGACTGCATACGAGAGGAATGGGGAGAGAAAGGTGGAGAATTTGATTGTGATGTTTGATCTCAATTAGGAGATTTTTCAGGAATTATCATTACCAGAAATTTTGGTTAATGAACCCCCTACGAATTTAAATGTTGCACAGCTTGGGAAATTACTTGTTGTGTATCATTTAATTTACCATAGTTTTAAAGTAGTGAATCCAAAATCAACAACAAAAAGTGAAGTTAATAACATCTACAACAAAAGTTACCAATTTTTTTTAAAAAGTTGAAACATCTACAACAATACTAGTGAATTTAAAACATTTGAATGAATCAGAAGATATTGTTGATGAGCTAGAGCGCCGCACTTATTCATTACTAATCTCGTATTTCTTCATTATCCACTAAGTTGTTATTTCTGGTGTTAACATTCATTATTCATTACAAATTAAGGGCTCAATGGTATTGAATTTATTAGCTTGAACTAAAATAATATATAGGCTTCAAAAAATCATGATTACTTGTAAGCAGAAATTTAATCATCTACAAAGCATGTCTAGATTATGATTTTCCATATAATGCAATATGGATACCAAAAGTGCCGATGAAAGTGTGTGTTTTCACTTGCTTAGTTGCTTAAGAAGTTCATGACTAATCAAGAAATAGATTCTCAGCAATTACCAAAATTTGATTATCTTAAGTAAAATGCAATGACTAGCACAATTAATTTTGAAGAATTTCATCTGACAAGAAAGCTAGCTCAAGTGGAAAGAGCTCTCCACCTCCAACCTTGAGGTTGGGCCGTTGGATGATTGAGTTAGCAGGGTGGAGAGGACTAGTATTGACTCCTAGGGAGAGAGGGGTCTTGGGTTGGTAGATTTAGGTTAACATATAAAAAATAATTAAAAGATTCTAAACATTCAGATTAGTTGATCTAGTCAAATACGAAACCACAACTGGAGGAACACTCAAATTTATTAAAATCCCAATAATAATCATAACAATTGAAATAGACCAAACAACAAATAACTATGATAAAATAAATTGGCAAGGACTGAGAAGGCAAATATTCCATCTCCCCTATAAGTATGCTTAAACTTCATAACATTTGTTTGTTACTATTTCAGGCTCCAAGTAAAGTTGTGACACGCTCATGCATAACATGATGCTTCAGGAGTTCAAGTACTTGATCATTAGCATCATCATTATCATCATCATCATCATAATCGTCGTCGTCATCTGTCGACTCCTCAGATGCTAAATCAACTGGAGGCAGTAACTCCCCTTTATCTAGCAAAACAAGGCTTTCCTCGTAATTCTCATAGTAAAAAGAGTACATAGTACCAGCAATAGTGGTTCTTTGTGTTGTTTGCATCTCAGGATTATACAAAGCTAGCATCCCTGTCATGTCTGTCAACAATATTTTACGACAATCAGCAACGGCTAGTACCATGCCCAAATTCCCCTGGCCCAGTGCAACATTATATTCTTTGCTCCATAAATCTATGTCTCCATACCTTTTCATTACCCAAATAGAGCAACTGCTGCTCCAAACACGTGTATCATACTGATACACAACAAGTAATTCCCTAAGCTGTGCAACATTTAAATTTGTAGGGGGTTCATTAACCAAAATTTCTGGTAATGATAATTCTTGAAAAATCTCCTCATTGAGATCAAACATCATAATCAAGTTCTCCACCCTTCTCTCCCCATTTCTCTTGTATGCAGTCCAGTAGACTTTCCCACAAATTTCAACTTGTGTCCAGAAATACTCTACGATACCAATATCTGGAATAAAACCATCAAAATCCTTCCAGATTCCTGAACTAAGAGCATAAATCTCAACCCTAGGTGGCAGCAAGTATTGACCATCACCATGAGCATAGGCCATCCTCACAACCTTGTAGTCTCTTGTTTTAACAGCAAAACCAAACCCAAGGACAAACATGTAAGTCCCTGAGTTGTCACAGCCAAGAGGAGTCAATGGGAGGGTGAGGCATCTGGATATGCTAGGATTCCAAAGTACCACAGGACTACTATGGTCTAATAAATCATCTAACATACAGAGAACACCGTTGCATATACCAATGATCCTACAATAGAAATAATCTGGCAATCCGACATTAAAAGGCGATCTTAATCGCATTACAGGGGTGTCAAAATTTGATACATCAGCGAGTCGAATTTTTTCCTTCTTGAGACCTATGCTGAAATACCTTTTGAATAAATGTGTAGGGGGTTTTAGGAGGACCGATTGTTGTGTATGTAGCCATATGAAGTCGGGGCTAGAAATTAGTGCATTCCAAGATTTTGATAAACACCTTAATTGGAGGAGAGATTTGGGTTGGATCTTTGAGAAGATTAGGACCATCATCTCTATTGGGAGATATTCTGACATTTTTCTTAGTTATGAAGTTGAGTGGGCTAGGGAGAGCTCTGGAAAGAGAGACTACTTGTTGGGTGTGGGCAGGTGTTTGAAGTATCAATAGTGAATAGAGCTTCAATGCAATGATAAGAAGTCAGAGGAAGCATTATTTATACAGGGTAAATAGAGAAAAGACTAGATTTTGTACCCAAAACAACAATTGGATTCTCATCAAGAAAGGAAAATTCTTTAATAACTTGCTTAAGATCTCTCCTCACATTTAGGTGACAAAATCTAAAGACTAACTTATCTACCAAAAACAACAATTGAATTCTCATCTAAAAAGAAAAATTCTTTAATAACTTGCTTAAGATCTCTCCTCACATTTATGTAACAAAATCTAAAGACTAACTTATGTACCAAAAACAACAATTGGATTCTCATCTAGAAAAGAAAATTCTTTAATAACTTGCTTAAGATCTCTCCTCACATTTAGGTAACAAAATCTTGAAAATTTATTTGAGATTAGCAATCAAAAAAATTAGGGGAAACGGGCAAATATACCCCTTAACTATGCAATTTTGAGCAGATATACCCCTTCGTTAAAAAAGTGATGCATATATACCCTCGTTGTCTAACAAATGATGCATATTTGGCCTTTTCCTTAACAGATTGTTAAAAAAAATAATCCTAAAACTGTTTGCTTAATTCCAAAAATGTCACGTGGTTTTCAAAAAGAGAATTTAAAAAAAGGAAAAAAGACAAATATATCCCCGAACTATAGTAAATAGTATGCAGATATCCTCCGTCATACTTTTGGGACATTGGTGCCCCTATTGTCAGAAAACTAGAGCATATATGCCCTTCACTCTAACGGAAGACTAAATAAGAACGCGTGACGCAATTTTATCTGTTGATTTGATATTTAATAAATGTCGGATCGGTAGATAAGATTATGACACGTGTATGTCCGTTAGTATAAATGGTATATACACTCTAGTTTTTGGACGGCAGGGGCACCAATGTCCCAAAAGTATGATGGAGAATATCTGCGTACTATTTACGATAGTTCGGGGATATATGTTGTCCTTTTTCCCTTTAAAAATGACTTATCATCTTAGAGATCTATAACTTTAGTTTGAGTATTTACAATTCATAGCTACTGTTTGGATTGCTACGCGGAAAAAAAAAGCTCTCTCTCTTATTTCCTCAATCTGGCTCGCCTCTCTTTCTCTCTCCCTCTCTATATATATCCCCCCCCCCCCCCCCCTCTCCCTCTTTGTATTTTGATTACCTCTTTATCTATCTCTTTGTATTTTCTCTACTCTTCCTCTTAGTGTTATCGCCTCTCTTTGTATTTTGTATTCTCGTCATTCTATCTCTTTATATATATATATATATATATTTCTTGAGGTATTATGCGAATGTATTTGTTGTATTCATATGTGCATTTAGGTTGTATCCTCTCTCTCTCTCCCTCTCTCATCCCCTCACTATATTTTCTATGTCCACCCCTCTCTGTATTCCTATATTTTTTAGGTGTCATGCGACTGTATTTGTTGTATTAATAGTGCTTTTAAGTTAAACACCTAGTGTTTTTGTCTCTGGTAGCATTTGAACCTGTGACCTCATGGTACTCAACCCATTTCATTGACCACTAAGATTTTATTTGTTTTCATTAAAATATAGACGTCTGAATCTAAATGCACATCTAAATGATTAATATATTGTATCTTGATTTGAATACTAAATGATTAAGACTATTTGTTGTAAGCATTCCTCATTTTTCCATAGCCCTTCTTGCAGACGACATCCTAAATGACGTTGGCTTGGGTATTCGCAACATTGATTTCTCCGTTGTTTCATTACCTTAGCTGTAACCTTGCTCTAATACCAAATTGTCACAGACTTCTACTAAGCACATGTGAGGCACTTGACAATTTGCTCACGTTCTTGCACCACTTGCTCACAATCTTGCTATGCCAAGTCAGCCTAAAACTCTAGGAATTGCTAAGAGAATGGAAGAGAGAACACAAGACGATTGCTAGGAAAATTATTATTGTAGAGAACTTTGATTTTTTTGTTTTGAAAATATTGTATGTATTGTATAGTTGTACATAGAGTATCCATTGCCATACGAACAAAAATACGGCTTCCCATTACTAAAAAGCTTTAAAATGATACTAATAAAGAGTAGAAAATAAAGCAACCATCTCAACTAGAGATAAATACCGAAAAACATAACAATTTAAAAGATAAAAGCATAAGAGGGATTCAAGCCACGATCAACAACCACCACTAGTGCATTCACGGGCAAAGTGACCATCCTCACTACATTTGTAGCAACCACCGCCAGAGTATCTACCACTAGTGATCATGGTTGCTACAAATGTGGTGAGGATAGTCACTTTGCCCGTGAATGCACCAGTGGTGGTCGTTGATCATGGTTGCTAACAATCCTCTTGTGTTCTCTCTCTTGGCGATTTCTAAAGTTTTAGGCTGACTTGGCATAGCATGACCGTGAGCAAGTGACGCGAGAACGTGAGCAAATTGTCAAGTGCCGCACGTGTGCTTTGTAGAAGACTAAGTCCGTGACAGTAAGCTGTATTAAAAACTTGGTGCTTACAAACTTATGCTATTCAGGAACTCAGCTGCTTGACTATTAGACAAACTAGAACAGGAAAGTTTGCAGAGGTGGAATGGATGGAATCATGTTATGGGAATTACAGGAGTAATTTTTACTACTAAAAGTTGCCATATGTTTTGGCAAAGGCTGGAAATATTGCACTATGGTAACCAGGATATATAGAGTACGTTCTTAAACATTTTGGAGTTCAATGGGTAAATAGTGTCAAAATAGTTTTAAGAAGGCTCTCGTGAGCTAGTCCCTATTCTACGGATTCAATTGAACACAATAATTTAAACATGGAATACAAATATTTATGTGTGAACTGTGTTGGGACCATCCAGAATCCACTTATAAAAACCGAAAACCACATCAATTTATTAACCAAATCAAACCAAACATAGAACCGACTTGTATATAACTTTTAAATGTATAGGCGTGTTTACTGAACTTACAATATCATATAGTAGGACTTACAGTCTGCTTGGCTCAGAAATGCAAGACTTGAAACATTACCTAGTTATAGTAAGGGCGTTGTTTCTGATGCAAACAACATAACAGCAAATACAATGTGCAGAAAATGCATTATAAAACGCACGCAACACACCTACGATACTAGTGTGTGAACCTTCCTTGCATATAATACACCTCCTAAAGCCATAACCAACACAAACCTTTACATTTTTTCCCATTACGTAAAGCATCGCCATCAGATTTTAAACCATAAACACTAAAGGTAGGATTCACCATCAGATTTGAAACCACACTCTTCAATGCTCAACTTCCAGACAAACAAAAAGTTTAAGTAGCATTACAAATCCACCTGCAATGGATTGCAGCAATTCTAGTCACGCCTCCAAGAAGAATATGTACAAAACAAAATACGAGGAAAATAAACACACTCAAGCAGACAGAGGAACCAAATATCAAAGCGAACCAAAAGAAAAATCTGTAAATTGAACGATCTTTTAGCTAAAAAGTCATCAAAGGAGTTCTATTCATGAAGAGCCAGAGCCACTATTGGATTAGAGTAGTGTTTATGCTCTGGTACTTTTGAGCATTGATTCACCTGGAACCCAAGGTTCCGGATAAGAGTTCAAGATGAAATCAACTAACTTTGACTGGCCAGATTATGCACTAGATAATTGAGATAACAAGTGTATCTATAGACCTATTATATAACAAGTATAACTTATTTAACAATCAGAACATCATCTCAACATCAAAAAGAAAAGGTTTGCGAAGATGCAGCTGAAGACCAAGACGAAGTGAGCAACATAAATGATCCACTGCATAATCTGATAAACCAACCGCTGAAAATATGACTTTTGCTTCTTATCATCCAAGAGAGAGCCCAGAAAACAGCAATTCCAACTCCTCATCCTGTGAAGTGGTTCTCTGCATAAAATGTGAGACAATGTAAACATAAAACCCCCAATTCAAATGCTTAATAATAAACTCAAAGCCATAAGAAATCTATGATGCACTTATAAACAATACAACATCCCCGAGCAAGTTGTCAAGTGACTATAGAGATGTAGTTCTTCTCCCTCCTAAAAACAAACTTGTTCTTATACTAATCATGATGGTGAAACAAAGCATGCTAGACCAGCAAACATCAGAACAATTTTATCACAGTTTCTCCAACAATTACCCTATAAACAAGTAGCCTGGCATTGTATAATCACCAAATTGGTTGACTAGACCGACTAATGATCAGACAATGTGCCAAAACTTTCACGAGGGAGAGAGGAGAAAACATCCACAAGAAGACTTACAGATTGTGTGTGGTATGAATTTCAACCGAACCATTCTTCTCCAATAGGAGCAGAAGGGCCTGAGCATGTTATAGGGAGAGGAAAATAGTAATAGGCCAATCTGTTTCAAAGGATCAAGAGGATTCCTAAATCTCTAGATATGAGGCCAATTTCTAGTCATACTGTTCTTTTAAACACACACAAAATCAAACTAGTAATTGTTAATGTTATACAACTGATGTAGACCAGAATTCATACAGGAATATCTCTCGTTATTTCCTTGAATATACCCAAAATTATAAGAAGAGCCTAATGCCAACAATCTTACGACTTAAGGTGGCACTTATGCATGGAACACATTGAGAAAGTAAATGGCTTGCATTTTCCCCATACAGAGTACCCTCTAGGATAGCAATAGAAGTCATCATCCACATGCTACAAAGTCACTAGCAGTATATCAAATGCTTGAGACCCTCCAAGATAAACAATAATAGGCTGTGATCAGTGAATTTAACCCTGGATAATGTAGCATTGCAGTAATGAGACCTCAAGCATGATATGTCGTGTGCTCGAGTAGGATGTTTAAAAAGGTCTCCTTTTCCCATAGCTACTTATTTGTAGTACAGTAAGATACAACTACTATAAAACACAAGCAAAAGAGATCACAATGATCATATATATATCTTAAACATGCATACGCTCCCCCGCCCCACCCCCATTGAATGTATGTACCATGTACCTGAATCGACAGAAGTTCCAGAATTTTGTTTAGGACACGCATCCGATGAGTTGCATATGCACTGCTTGGTGGAAGTCTACTCACTCTCTTCATTTCTTCATGAACTGCTCCCATTTTCCCTTCAGATCCCATCTGCCTAAGTGCATCATTAGAAGACTGGGTGCTAGGGAGGCCGTCTTTGGGAGGATTTAGGGCACAACTGTGATTAACTTGATAGGAAGGATCCATTGAACCACCTATATATAAAATGACATACTTAAGCAAGGATAAAGCAGAACCTCACAAGACAAATGCTAGGTCAAACTCAAACAGGCTCTAAGTTGAACTCCCTAAAAAAACCTAGATAGGCAAAGGGAATTGAACTTCCTAACATCTAGCTACACCCCATTCGTGCAAGAGTTCGGAGAAAAATTACATGGTATATTTTGTTTAACAAGATAAAGCGAAACGGAATTTCAGAAAACAAGATAAATACCTAAACGGCGGCAATTGAAATTCACTGCCGTCTCCGGTTGCCGATCGGAAAATCTTTTGCGTCAAGAGAACGTAGCGACCGTATCGAACAATCCAGAATATTTCGGGTTTCCAGAAAACCGGAGATTCTCTCTAGAGTAAAAGAAAACGATCAAAGTTTGAAAAATTTCACAGTGACCCCTTAAGAATTGTATGGTCTCCAATATACCCTTATTCGATGTTGGGATCGGTGTTTTAAAAGGCGTGAGTCGAGACATTTTATATGATATGAAAATTTTCAAAATAACCCCCGATGCTCGTCTTAGAAACACTATTTAGAACATTGTTTGGGACTCACTTCGGGCAGCATACATGTAGAGTGTTTTGAGGCTCACGTTGAATTTAGTTCTGTGAGGTTTACTTTCCAAATACCCATTGTACGTCTCAGGTACACCTAATGCTCAACGCTTTAGGATTCATTTAACAGTTTACTAAAATCACATGTCAAATTCTCTAATTAGCATTGTTAGACTTTAAGTTAAGTTCTTAATAAACTACGATTACGAAGTACAAAACAAAAGTTTATTGTCTTAAAAATTGTCATAAATAATACAAGTGAATAAAGAATATTTCCTTTGTTCTATATTAACTGAATTTTTGGGTTTTTTTTTTAATTGTTCTAAATAATTAAATTATTCAAAGTTCAAGATGAATGTTTATTTTTATTATATTTTTCCATTCCTTTAATAAAATTCGGTATTTTCTAAAAGATAAAATATTGCACTACTCACAAAGTTATATATATGGTTTCTCAAAGGACAATAATGGAAATTATTATTTAAATTATGTTCTCGAATAATTTTTTTAATAAGTGTAAATATGGAGTAATTAGGAAGGAGTTCAACTTTGATCTACACCGTTGATTGACAATAACATCAAACGGCTCAAACTCAGATCCGCGTCATTCAAAAGTAACCAATGAACAGCAAGCCTAAACTCATATATAATAAGTCTCTTCATCCCTTTCACTTCACACAATTCAAACTCAAAAGCCCTCCAATTTCTTACTAATTTACGAAATCTCCCCTTCAATGGCACCAAAGGCAGAGAAGAAACCCGCAGAGAAGAAGCCAGCAGCTGAGAAGGCTCCTGCTCCTGCCGCTGAGAAATCAAAGGCCGGCAAGAAGCTACCCAAGGACAGCGGAGCCGCTGCTGCCGGAGACAAGAAGAAGAAGAGGTCGAAGAAGTCGATCGAGACTTACAAGATCTACATCTTCAAGGTATTGAAGCAGGTTCATCCAGATATAGGAATTTCAAGCAAGGCTATGGGAATCATGAACAGCTTCATCAACGATATCTTCGAGAAGCTTGCTCAAGAGTCTTCAAGGCTTGCTAGGTACAACAAAAAGCCTACCATCACTTCTCGGGAGATTCAAACCGCCGTCCGATTGGTCCTTCCCGGTGAATTGGCTAAGCACGCCGTCTCTGAGGGTACTAAGGCAGTTACCAAATTCACTAGCTCTTAGAGATGTGTTAGTTTTGTATTGATTTTTCTGTTGGGTTTAAGATTTTCATTTAGCGTTTTGGTGATGTAAAGAACAGAAAAATTGAATATAAAATAGATTTTATGAAATTGACGCTACTCTTTATATATAGTATGATTTAAATTACATATTGAATAACAATAAACAATATCAAAATAATTCGATAACCAAAACACAATAAATAATACGGTGGTATGTCAAAAATAAGAAGATACAAGAATAAGGCTAATACTACGACATCATTGAGAAGCCGACAAAATATTTATATTTTGTTTGGTATGGTTTAAAGTGTAGGTAATTAGGCCTATAAATTAAGCATTAAAAGTTTAGAAATAGTTTGGTATTATGCCTACCTGATTAATAATACTAACTAATGCTGCAATTTTCATAGAAGCAGTTCAGTTTGAGACTCGATGAAGGGAAAGCAGGAATCCATAAAGCTATTGAGTTCTATTGAACCTGTAAACTGTTCCGTGCCTGTTAAGCAAAGGCGCGGGAAAATGGGAATTTGGAGCTTGGTGAATTTCGGCAAAGAAACTGTGAAGAAGGTATGTGAAATTTCCTACGATTACAGCACGGAGGCTGTTAGAAAGATGGACGAAATCGTTAGAGTTAAAGGCCTCGAAAAACTTGGTGAGTACATGGCGGATGAAGGTCATGCTAAGATGGTTTATTTCGGTGCAAAATTCGTCAAAAATGCTTCACTTTATGCATTCAAGGAAGCAGCCAACATCTTAATTCCTGGTTAGCTTCCCTCTCATTTTCCGATGCTCAACTTTTTAAATTCAGTTACGGAATTACTAGTTGTTAAAAATGTGTAATTGTATATGGCCTGGTAGTCAATGACGTGGATTGAAAATCATAAGATTTACGTTTAAGTCTCAGCACTCAGTAGAGGTGAAAAATACTAGTTATTTCTTGTCATCTGTTCTAGGAGAAAACACAAGCTGATTCATATATGACAGTTTATTTTTAAAAAATGGTGTTAGAGGTCAAATGGTTAAATGTTATGTTACAACATGTAAATACGCGTAAATAGTGTTAAATTCTTTACATCGTTAGTGTATAGAAGTTAAAGCAATGAATGATTACGAATTATTAAGCTCTAGAGAAATGTAATATAATGTTTATTAGGTGAAAACAAAGGCAGAGATTTGGGCAATGTGAGCTTTATTTTCATGTGTATGCAGGTGGAAGGGCATTTGCCAAAATTTTCGCTGAAACAGTTCGTGAAATAGAAAGTGAGTCTCGAAATAATGCCACTGGCAATGTCGCGGCAGAGATGCTGAAATGCAGAGAGCTGAAGTTAGGTTCTGAAAACAGAGTTCATGGTGATTCATTTACACATCAAACACCTGAAGATGTCCTGAGATTCTTCATGATGATGGAATTTATGGGCACTCGTTATCTCAACTCTTTGCTAGTTTCTGATCATGGACAATGAAACGTATAATTGAAGTAAAATTTCACTTATTGATTCTTGTATTATGAGTTTCATATGCTTGTAAGAAGTTAAATTCAAGTTACCTCTTTGTTTTCGAAAGTATGAATATGGCATTACTATTTCAAAAAAATAAAAGAAAATACTTAAAATTATGTCATTGTATAGCTTTGAATAATACATAAACATGCCTTTCCAAACGGACCCTAAGTATTATGCCATTTATTCATTTATTTTGAACAAAAAAACATAAATAATTTGAGACGGAGAGAATAATGTGGCCTTGTAGTAGTATAAAGTTGAAATTTTCCTTGAAACTGTTAAGAGTGTCAAATGGGAAATGAGGGGCTACTTCATATAATTCCGATCTACTCTTCCGGGGGATGGAAGACAGGACGGGAATTTGGGGTTTCATTACTTCCGGCAAAGAAAAGGTGAAGTATGTCTGTCATTGCATTGGTGATGGTGAAGGTCGTGCCAAAATCGTTCATTTCACTGCAAAATTCGTCAAAAATGCTTCATTTTATGCCTTCTAAGAACCAGCCAACATATTAATTCCTGGTTTGCTCCATTTCAAATAATTTAAAACTTCTATGTCCGAATTCTTGATTGTATCGTATGTTTAAATTCATTGTTAGGTAACGTAAAGTTTCTTTTTATGCAGGTGGAAAGGATATCTCCAAAATTTATGCTGATACGGTTCGTGAAATAGAGACAGAGTCTAGAGAGAAACAAGACAGGTCGTGTGACAACGAAATAATTGGAAATTTGAGTAAGATAACTAATGGTAATACTGGTCCTGTGATATTGCTTGATGGGGCAGAGAAGCTGGAAAGTATAAGGGAGCTTAAATTGGGTTCCGAAAACAGAGTTCAAGTTGATTCATTTGCGTATCAAACACCTGAGGACGTCCTGAGATTCTTTATGATGATGGAATTTATGGGCACTCGTTATCTGAATAATTTGTTGGTTCATGATAATCGTCAACAGAAGAAAGTGTAGTTTATTCTAGTATGTATTAGGACATCGAGGCATCGATCGATCTCGTAAATGTTAGTTAGTATTACTGGATTGCTAGTCAAATCTTGGTTATTGTTTTGTTTCCTTTGAAACTCTCATGATGGGAAACAAATCTCATAAATATGCTTTAGTAATCATAGTAATAAAATTAAAATTATTTCTTTTCATTTTCGTTAGATGAAGGGTACATGTGAGCTATTTTTGTAACGATGAGTATATGTGAGCAATTTATATAACGGTTAGGGTATGTATGAGTCACTTTCATAACGAGTGGTATATCAGCTCTGCATGACAAAGTTAAGGGGTATATCAAACTCTTTTTTTCCTAAAATGAATGTCTTTTTTTCTTTTTGGGTACATGTTTAATTTCAATTTTCCATATGACATACTTAAATCAGGGCTAAATGACACTTTTGTACATTCTACGTATATTTGTTCTAGATACAAGTTTCAATTTTATTTATTTTTCTTAAATTCGTGTCAAATCAAAATCAATCAAACAATTATATATGTCTAAATCCACTTCTCCCCGTATATGCCTAAATATGGCCCACGCCATATATGTCTAAAACCATCTACTTTATTGTTATTCGTATTCTTTTTTGACAACTCTTTAATGGACATTTGATCATGAAAAAAATTATACTCCCATCGTTCCATTTTATATGTCACTTTTGTACTTTGCAATTGCATTAAGAAATGATGTAACTTTACCCTTCTACCCTTATTTAATTTTTTTGAAACTCAAGTTTTCAATAAATGAATATGAATTAATTTATTTTGATTAATTAATTTAACCAATGAATATGAATCATTTACCTAACTTTTCTAAGTTGGTCAAATTTATATTTTCAATGTTAATAACTCACAAGGGTAAAAAAAGAACAATATGTTAATTTATGCATAGATTTTATGAAATAACAAGTATTATGGATCAACTATTTATAGAAAGGATGACATATAAAATGAGACGGAGGGAGTAATATATAATTAAAATACTATTGTTGCCATTTTCTAAGAATACAAGGAGGCAAGCGAAAAAGCACAAGTTTGGTTCCACTTTCCAGTGCGGTAGCATTTTTCGAGTTTTTCTAGTTTCCGAGTTAAGCAAAGGGCAAAATGGGAATTTGGGACTTTATAAGCTCCGGCACAGAATCGGTGAAACGGAACTCACCGGATCTAGCAACTCCGGTGACGAAGGTATGCAAAAGTACCTATTATTACAGTGCGCCCGCCGTCAGAATGATCGACAACGTCGTTCGAGTTAACGGCGTGCAGAAGCTGGGTCAGTACATTTACAAGCCTGATGAAGAAGACAGGGCTAAAATCGTCAATTTCAGTTCAAAATTCGTCAAAAATGCATCCGTTTATGCCGTCAAAGAAGCAGCCAACATCTTCATTCCTGGTTTGCTCCCTTCTCACTAATGATAAGTCGATGTTTATACCAAATTAGAGGCAGATTAATGAGATTTTAGGTATTAAGATAAAATTGAACAAGTAGACACACCGATTTGCCTAGCTAATCGGGTGAAATTTGTTACATAGAATTCTTTTATAATTCTGGAGTATGTGGTTCATGTGTGCAGGTGGAAGAGCAGTCTCCCAAATTTACTCTCAAACAGTCCGCGAAATGGAAATTGAGTCTAAGAAGAATCAAAACACATTGTGCGACAAGGAAATAACTGGCAATTCGAGTAAGGATACCAGTAGTACCGTTCCTCCGGGATTGCTCGATGGGGCAAAGATACTGGAAAACAGAAAACTGCAGTTAAGTTCTGAAAATAAAGTTCAGGTTGATTCATTTGCACATCAAACACCTGAAGATGTCCTACGAGTTTTCATGATGAAGGAATTTAGTGGCTCTCGTTATCTGGACAATTTGCTGGTTCCTGATCATCGACAACAGAAGAGAGGTAATTGATTCTTGTATGTATCTTGACATTCTCATATATATATATATATTATGTTTGCTTTGAAAATCGCATGCTGGGAAGCAAGTTTTATATAGTTATTTCATCTATGCAACTACAATTTGAACTGCAGTATTAAGGAGAAGCTCCATCATGTAGTTTATCACGTTTTGCGATCCATGATGGATCTCTTAGTATTATGAGTTTGAATATGTGTTACCTCTTTGTTTTGCTTCCTTTGCAAAATCCATGACAGGAAGCAAACTTCATAGATGACTCTACGCTTGTATTGTAATATGAATTGTAGAATCATGACGAGTTTTATTGAATATGCTTGTAATTAGAATTTAGAATTAGTCCCTCTCTATCTCTGCGGTAGGTGTAAGATTTGTGTACACTCTACTCTTTTCAGATTCTACTTTATGAGACTACACGAAATATGTTGTTGTTTGGACGTTATTAATGCCTCTTGGAGTTTGAAACTTTGAGAATTTACACTACCAGACACATAAAACTAAAGTATTCATTTCAAATTCCAAAAACAATATTAGCTTACTTTATAGCTGGAGTTGTGTGATACCTCAACTTAAGATAAGAAGTCGTGCAGGCGTAAGCTCAAGGCAAATAATATCCCCAACATCTATTCATTTTCAACACTAAACCCAACGTGAAGAACTTTTGGAAATTAGCTTGCTAATGTTGATAAACTCCAAGAAGTAATTATCAATAGAATTATTTTTTATTAATCGTTCCATCTAAAACACTATATGCAATGTTGCCTTAAGCTCAATAGACCAACGAATCAAAAGATGACTTTTTAAACATTTGTGAATGGAAAAGATGTATTTGAGCAAGATACTTGTGCTCATGAATTAGGTATGTCATATTGAGGCAACAATTTCGAGTTCTTTTATAATTGAAAATAAAATTATTAGTGTCCGATTAAAATTCGTAGCTTAGTGAAATAGTCTAGTTTTAAAAGCAATTATTCGATCATTCCCTTGTTTGAAATTAATTTAGAAAATTCGCACTCTCAAATACCTTGACACACATACTCCTCTTGGGATCAACCTCAACTTTTTGTTAGGCTTATTATTGCTACGATCATATTATATTTCACTTTGAGGTATAGGATTGGACGTGACAATTTTGATGGCCAGGTTAAAATAATTCCTTAAATATGCATTGAGCAATTTTTGGTTAGTATTTTAAGTTCATCAAATATTTATCGAACTATGTTTGTTAGATTTGACAAAAATAATGTGGAAATATTTTTTTAATTTTTACATATAAGAGATTTTCATCTTTCCACGTTAAAAAATCTTTAAAAAATTATGTTTCTCTATTTAAATTATATAAGAAAACAAAGAAATCTCGTTTCCTCTCATTTTTTTAAAACTACCCTCAAAACATAATTTTTGTCACTCTCTCCATATGTCACAAAAGATAACTCTGAAAATAAATAAATAAAATTGACTCGATTTGCTTGAGTTTATTGGATTTTTCACAACACAAATGGCAAGAACTGGCGTTTGCAATTTTGTACTCACCAAAAAAAATAAAATTAGAGCTTATAACAGAATATTTTACTTTATTACATTTCAGTGAAATAGCATGACAATCTGGTTGAACTACATTTTTTCCCCTAATTTTTTAATTAGGTAAAATAATAATGAGTGATTTTTTGGTTTACCACTAAAAGTTGTGGCGGAATGATGCATATTATTATTTTTAATTAAAAATGCCAATTTAATTTTTGAATATGAAGTTGTTTTTAATTAAAAAAAATAATTCCACCTTGTAAAATAAGGTTTTTTTTTACGCAACTCACGTGTCAACAATTGATCCCTTTCTATTTTTTGTTTTTATTTTGAACTAATTTATTACTAGGCACAAAAGCAATATTCTTAGCGGTGGGGTGGGTGTGAAGTTTAAAAATTATAATTTAGGAGGTAATAAAAATATTTGATAGTTTAAATATGAAATTTGTAAAATAATAATGGTTTAGATAGACATTATGCATTATTTCTAAGTTTAAATGACACTACCATTTAGCACATTTTAAATTATTTTTAGGAGTTCAAAATACACCTATGGATATTGAGTTAGAGAATTTTAATCTTTGAAAGTTATAGTTTAGGAGGAAACGAAAAATAAGGTATAATTTAAGTATGAAATTAACAAAAATATAGTACTATTAATAATAGTTTAGTGATATTTTTTCATTAACTCGAATAAGTTATTTGGTAGAATGTATACGAATAATGTTAAATATGGTGTATTAATAATCTTTGTATTAGTAATGTTTATATTAAATATGTTTTATGTTGAGATTATTTCTTATGCACTATTTGATTTATTGTATTAAAAATAATATGAATTTCTAATTTTTTTAAAAATATTTTCTTACAAAAATACCTTCGACAAATATAGTGGACAAAACGTGAAATCTTTTTTGAAGAATAAATATATTTTTAACCATGCTAATATAGACATTAAAATCCTTTTACTAATATCACGAGTTTCCATATATTACTTATACACATTTTAATACCAAATAATATATATAAATTGAAACAGTATAACAAATAAAATATTAATTATACATAAATATGTTTTTTTTTTTTTTAATACACTCTACCAACGATGGCAAAATTAAAGTGAAATAAATAACGGGCTGAAACATCTATTGAAACGTCAGACGGATAAATATGGAAAAATAGTCTTTTTCATATATTAGGTAAAGAGGGGACGAAATAGCAGCAAAATTTCTTGTGGATAACAGGTAATGGGCATTATACAACAATTCCGAGCAGTCGCCGGGAAACTTTTCAACCGGAGAGGTCAAGAGAAACCGTCAGATGCATATGCTTCAGAAGGTGAGTACAGTGGTGGCGTTTCATCGCCGGTGACCAAAACCAGCAGCCCGGTCAAGTATGACGGAACTCAATCCGATGAGTACGTTTTTTACCCGGATGGCCGGGAGAAGATTAGCGACATTCTCTGCAAGCTCCGTAAATTCGCTATTGTCTCTGCCGTTGACGAATCTCTCAAAACTGTCGCCAGTTAGAATCCATTTCTCTCTCTGCTCATTTTTTTTTAGCAATTCGGCATTTATATTGTTCAATTTTGGTGTTGACTCAATTTCTATTAGCTCTTTGATAGAAGAATTGATAAGGTTGAGCTGTATTTTATGTAAATAGGTTGTCAATTGGTTGAATTGATTTCATCTCCTAAGCTTTGTGAGCTTTGTGTGTTAGGGGAAAGTCATACAGTTTTGTTATGCAATATATTGTTGAGTGTGTGCGCTATATTTCCTGTGTAAATGTGAGATCCAGGCCATTTTGTGACTGACAACTGAAAACAGCTGCCCGTAGACTTGTTAATATTTCCTGTGTTAATGAAGTGATTGAGAACTATGAGATTTCAAGTTGAAACCCCAGTAGAGACAAATAAACATTAGGTGGTTTCCTTTCATATGTCCTAGCCTTAGTGGACAGAGTTACCTGTACTTCTTGTTGGTGGGAGGGGATAGGTATCCTGTGGAATTAGTCTACATGCATGCAAGCTGACCGTGATACCACTTTTATTAAAAAGAAAAGGAACTTGTTAAGATTGGGCAACTTTCTACACTAATTTTCAGATCAAAACTAATTCTGTTGGTGCCATTGTATATGCAATGTGTTTGAAAGTACCTCCGGACTATTACATATACCCTACAAATCCAGTACTATAAGTTAATAACAGAGTCTAGCTTATTTAAGTTTTCTGGTTTACTGCCTTGTGTTTGTATTTGCACCTAGCTTATTTAAGTTTTTTCGTTTACTTCTTCGTGTTTGTATTTGTGAATAGTTTATTTAAGTTCTCTGGTTTTTATATCTTCGTGTTTGTATTTTGCGCTTAGCTTATTTAAGTTTTCTGGTTGACATCCTCGTGTTTGTATATACGCCTAGCTTATCTAAGTTTTCTGGTTTACTTCTTCGTGTTTGTATTTGCGCATAGCTTATTTTAAGTTTCCTAGTTTACATATTTGCACTTAGCTTATTTAAGCTTTCTGGTTTACATCCTTGTTTTTGTATTTTGTGCATAGCTTATTTAAGTTTTCTGGTTTACTTGCTCGTGTTTGTATTTTTGCTTAGCTTGTTTAAGTTTTTTGGTTTACATCTCCGCGCTTGTATTTGTGCCTAGCTTATTTTAGCTTGCTCGTTTACTCTCTCGTGTATGTATTTTCCCCTAGCTTGAAGTTTTCTGGTTTGCTTCCTCTTCTTTGTATTTTTGCTTAGCTTATTTAATTTTTTTGGCTTACATCCTCGTGTTTGAATTTGCGCCTAGCTTATTTTAAGACTTCCTGTTTCCTATGTCATGTTGTATTTACTGTCAATGACATTCCTCCAAATATGGTGGTCCACTTTTCTATGTTTCCTTGGAATAATTTCTTTCAATTAATTCTTCTTTCTTCTCTTTCATTTTAGTTCAGTATTAAAGTCGGATAGTCAATACTGACAAACCACCAGAAGCTGGGATGCTTAGAATAATGTTGAATCCAGTGAATGCATGGTTTCTATCATTTTATCTCAATGCCATTTGCTGTAATTGATTCTTCCATACTTATTGTCCTTGGTCAACACAGGAAGTTCTTGTTCCTAGAGTTTGTCTGGAAGGACCTAAACATAATAGAGAACACGAATCGAGCATGTGATATTTTTTACTCACTTCGTAAAAAAATTAGTTTAAGTGTGTCTTATCTGATGTCTGGGGTAGGGGGTAGGTCAGGGAATGGGGTTTGAGTAGGAGAATGATAATTTAGTCTGCTTAGTCCCATCTTTGGTATATGTATGGGGAAGGGCACTAGGTGCAAATAATCTTTTGCTCCAAATAAAAAGCTCGTGGATTTGTTATCCTGGCTGATCTTGAGAAACATCTTACTCTATACCCCATCCAGCACAGCCTCCCTTCCCTTTGATCACACTACGTTTAAACTTTTGTAATCTAATGTTACGACTGATTTTGGATCGATGGTCACAAGATTGGAATGCTTATTACTGTTAAGCTCATGCACAATTCATGTGATACTTGTTTTTCCAACCTCTTCCAGGATTCCTGGTCACTTCAGCACTTCCATAGACCATCCTTAATGTTATTATAGTCCCACCCAAAATGGTGTCACCCCTCCGTTGATTTGTTGAGGTCCTTTTGGTATTGACCAGTTGTTTGGGATTTTGGATAATGCAAACGGCTATATGCTGACCCATTCGTCCTTGGAACTGCTCTACTTAATACTTTTCTCAAGTCGAGATGATAATCTTTGCCTTTTGGATTGATATACTAATTGGATTTCAATTGTTTCTGCAGGTGGGAGTAAAATCGTTAAGGAAGGATCAAAGGATAAATCGCCTTCACGTCCTAGACTTGACAAACAAGATTTTACTGTTATGATGGAGGAGATGCAAGCAAAGATGGAGAAACTTCAGGATGACATGAACAACATGAAGCAGCAAAATGAGGTGTCAGCTAAGTGTACCAACGGATTAGATTCCTTCGAGTTCTCTGACGAGCCTATCAAGAGTTCAACGCCTACAAAATCTAAACCAAAAAAGGTTTTAATTCGTTCTCGAATGTAGAAAACAGTAAAATCATGGCAATGAGGAAGCTGCACTTTCATCTTTCTTGACAATATAGGTTGTGCTTCTGTAATTTTCTTGTGATTTTGTATTATAACTGTATAATACATGTATTATATTATCATATAGAAGTATTGAACTGGTATTATGATGTGCTTAACCACATTGCCTGATGTTACTTAGACACGCATCGTGCTTACTCTTTTTTCAACAATACTTCAGTATTATTTTTCATCATCATTAATATTTTAAACTTTGTGAACTATCAAACACTATTATGAAATACTAAGTGCTTGGACCAACTAGGTTACGAAATATGTGCAAAGTGTATCGGTAATGTCTATTTGTACTAAAGATACATATAATATATACATATCTATACTCAACATATAGATAGATTTCGATCATGTTTATAAACTAATAGAAACTAATAGGCAGAACGGTATATAACTTGTAACTTTTAAAAACACTATTTACTTGACTGACTGAACTTAAATACCTCTCGTATCTTGCAACTTGAGTGAAATACATCCCTAAATTCTCGTCAAGTTTAGAGGTATTTTTAACACTTTTTTCAGATTTTTATCAAGAGTTTCATGCTCTTACAAGAGTAGAAGACCACATACCATGTCATGTGACAGATCGAGGGTGTATCTAAGTTTAGTTAGTCAAGTAGAAATGTGTTTTTAAGGTTGTCAATAGTTTGGTGACGAAACTAATAATTTGTGCCAAGTTTAGAAGTGTTTTCGATACTTTTTTTTTTTTACCTGGGTGGGTTCACTACTAGTGCTAGTTCAAATTGGATTGGGCCTTGGCCCAAATCTCAAGCCCAGGATGCTCCTTAATAGCCATCGGAAAAGAAATGCAGCTTTTCGTATTCTGGTAACTTCAATCACTGTGTCACCCTCATTGAGAAGATCTCCGATCGTCAAATTACAAAGATGGCGGCGTGGACAGCGGCGGCGCGTCAAGCTTCAGCCCTCTCTCGGCTCTCGGCTTCCAAATCAGTGAATTCAACCAGCCAAGGCGCACTCCTCATCCAGCGGCGCGGTCTATCCGGCGGTGGTGGTAATTTTTCCCCTTTTTATATAATTTTTTAAAAAAATTGCAGTGAAATGAAACGAGCATGAAAAGTGGAAAACTGCTAAATGCGAGTTTAATTGATTGATTTACGCACTTCCTTTAGATTTCTGGAACTTATTGAATATAGGACTTATATATATGATCTCAAGTTAAAAATATGTTGTAATTACTTGCTAATTAGTATTATTTTGGTTTATTAGAACGTAGACACACTAGATTTGGCTTTGGTTAGCTTTGCTTATCAAATTACTAAATGATAATTCATACTCCTTCCATCCCATTTTAAGTGTCTTAGAGCCCAAAAGATATGCTCCCTTGTTTCATTTTGTTTGTCTTATTAGTCCGTTTAAAAAATAATGTTTTTTTCATTTTTTTACAACTCTTTAATTTCAACTTTTCATCTTACATGTTTAAGACAGACATACATTCTACGTATCATTAGTTTTAAACCACACGATTTAAAAGTTTTCTTTACTTTCTTAAACTCCGTTTCAAGTTAAAACCACAAACAAATTGAAATGGAGGGAGTGTTTCAAAATATATGTTTGACAACCAAGATGAAGTTTCTTTTCAATTTTACCCTTACTATTGAAGATGTCACAAGTGATTGATAATCCTTACTTCCCATTTTAAGTGTTGGCTAAGGTTTTAGCTTGCCCTTTAAAAAATATTATGTATAGTGTAATTTTTAGTAAATTACCAATACTTGTTTATTATTTTCTCTCACCTTATTACTCCCGGTAGTACTCACTTTATTAATCCACAGAGAAAACATCTAGAGCACAAGGTTATTCCCCTCTTTATGACATTGTCCTGAGTTAGAACTGCTTCCTTTGCCAACAACCAGACAAAGCAGGATACTGTGGTTTAGAACTGCTTAGCTCAGTGCTCCTTTCTATGTAGTGTGACTTAGTTCGTTGGCCAATGAAGAGACTGAAGGACTGACAGCTTCACATAAATGATTTGAAGTGCAATGTTTTCTGCTATTCAAATTAATATTCAGATTTATATGCTATATTTACAGGAGTTTTTCTAGTTGGTTGGAGGTTGTATGACAATGTACAATAGGCTTGAGATTTAGAGAACCTCTAACCAAACTAGAAGGACTCCTGTTTTAGCAAACCCCTAATTTCTTTAGAGGACAAATACTGAGTAGAGGGGTCTTGATGGACTTAGAGGGTTCATATAGCTGAGCCAACTAGATTGGTGTTGAAGAGTAGTAGTTATATTACATTTTACTGTCTTAATTGGCCTATATGTATCTTCTAGCTTTATTGCTTCTATTGTATATTAGTTCATGTTTGAATTTAGTTTTTTAACCCATATGCTCATTCAAAGCTACTTAGGTAAGATAGAATGGAAATAATTTATTTGAACTTTATCTTCAACAATTTAAAATTGAGAAAATTGGTATGTGACATAAAAGTGAAGAAAATGGTGAGTAGTAATCTGTTATCAGGTTCCTGGCTTTGTTTGTCATGTGTAAACAATGCAAGCCCTAATGGCATTTGGAATGCAATTGTACCGTTCAGCATATTCATAGCTAAGTTATTCTTTGTTATGCAGACCATCATGGTCCTCCAAAGGTGGACTTTTGGAAGGATCCAATGAGCCCATCAAAATGGAAAGAAGAGCATGTGAGTTTTTCTGAATATTTACAGTTCTCTTTTCTACTTGTTTAAGCTGTCTTAGGTTTGTTTGGTGGTTGTCTTTGATGTTATCATCTTGCCTGCTCTGAAACTGTCGAACTTCTTCTTGTTCACTGTTTATGACTTTTTTCTTGTTACTTTTTCATCTTATCGTCATGCTTGTGTTGTTTAGTGCCTTTTGACTGCTGAATACGTTTTATGGACGTGAACTATTCTGTCTCGTGGTGGCTTCTGACCTTAATTCTAGTGATATTTTGTGACGTTGCTTGTGCCGTGTGAAGTGGAAGTTACATCCTATTTGTATGATCAATGGTACATCTGTGCGGTAATTCTGCATCTGTCATCTGTGAACTAAGGCAGAAGCCTTACAAATGAGCATACAACTTGTGTTCCTCATTTCCTGCATCTTTCTAGTCCCAGTACCGTAAGTATTCAGGCTTCATGAGCCCTAGCCCTCTTACCCACCACAACACCTAACTTCTCGAGATAGGCAATGTGGTAGTTTTTGGAATAGATTTTGCAGCAGCGGTGAAAAATGCTTTGGAGGAGAAGTGGGAATAAAACTATTGTATCCAAGAAGAAAAACGGAGAAATGGGGATAACACTATTGTATCCAAGAAGAAAAAAGAACCTTTTTTTTTGAGGAAGCTAACAATTTTATTTCTATTAAACAAAACTTAGACACTCCAAAAAAGCGCTAAGTTGAGATCTTTACAAAAAAGGCTAAAAGGCACAAAAGACCACTATCCAAAAGCCTATATTCTTATACATTGCCAATTAAATAAACTAAGAAAAAAGAATCTTTTGGGGAATGATTGCTAGCCAGTTCGAACTTATGGTTCCAAAATCTCACAAGTAATTTGCCAGGCTTTTTCCAAAAGCCCGTAAACCTTCAATCCAGGAGCTTTGAACATTTGTGTGGATGAGTGCCTCCTCTTAATTTTGTTGGAATTGAAAAAGACACTTGTATTTAATATGTTGGGAAAAATTGGTAGCTTCTAGCCTTCTACATGTCCTGCGGTGGGGATGCTTGTTGAAAATGGGGGACAGAAACAGCTTGAGGGAGAGAAGAGTTAGTGATGGCCTTGAGGAGGTTGATGTAGGGGGTGTCCAATGCCAGATTCTCTATAGGGAGTTGTAGGCGGAGAGAAAAGAGGCGATGCCAGTAATGTTAGTTGAAGGTTGGACTTCTGTTACAGACCGTTATTTAGGAGATTTTTTTCTCAATTTTACCCGTGAAATTTGTGTGTTTTCGTGTAATGTTTTAGTGGGCTGGGTACTATATAAAAAACGAATGTCATACATAAAGATTAATGATTTGATATACTATTGTTTTGATCAACTCTCCATCATCTTTTCTGAAATTACCTTATCCATTGTTTGTGATTCGATCTGTCAGTATACTCGGTGGAGTTGTATGCTGCCGGTGTTCACACATGGTACTATTTTATTTACTTTTACAGAACAAATAAGACAGTTTAGAGTGCAGTAACATACAGGTTAATTGGTCAAGTGTTAACCTTTTGTTGTAGAGGTCTAGTTGAAGGCGTCCTGAATGTTAAGCCATTTGCTACTCTGATATTACCAAATTGTCAACATCATGGGTTTTCTGTCACATTTTTGTACACATTGTTATGGTGATTACATTACTCTTTATAGTCTTCCGGTGTTACTGGGGTCAGAATTTGACCGAGTGTATACTAATACAAACACCTCCGGTGTACATCATAAACTTGTAAGATTGATTAGGAACTTACATCTTTTGCAGTTTGTGATAGTCTCTCTTACTGGTTGGGGTTTGGCCTTCTATGGAGGTTATAAGCTCTTCACAGGAGGAAAGAAAGAGAAGAAGGAAGAGGTACACTTCGTCTGTTATTAAACAAGGGTTTTGGAATTTTTTGTTGCTATTAATATTTATTTAACACTTTGTTTGAACCAATTAGGAAGTTTAGTTTCTATGTTCTTATACTGAGTCCAGTCAAATGGCTGTAGAATATGCTTGGAATTTCAAAGCTATTTTAAACTATTTTGCTAGCATCCAGCTGACTGAAATCTGGTCTAGTATTCACCACATAGGGTTTGTTTGGTACAAAGGAAAATGTTTTTTCCACAGAAAATATTTTCTTGGTAAATAAGTGGTCTTCTCACTTATTTTATCATGTTTGGTAAATAAGTAAAAAATATATTCCTGAGAGCATTTCTATATAATCTAAGCAAACACTAAGAAGGGCGTGTTTGGGCAGGGTGGTGGGGTGGAAGTATTGGTGCGGGTAGTGTGTATCTGACTCACAAAACAATTATATTACACAAAACAATTATATTAACCTACATTTAACCTTATCGGACACCCTTTGATCCATTTTAGGATTTGAAACAGTGACAATAGGATAGAAATTGTTAAGTGACAGGTGGGGGTTGGGAGAAGATAATCAGTGGAATACCATTTATCGAACTTTTTTCCCCTACTCTAATTAGGGAAGTCATTTAACCTTAAAAAATAGAACTTAGAGCTAATGCAATCAAAGCCAATCTTACATCATGTATATGTAATATAAATATGTGTACCATCTTCACTTTGAGAAGAACTAATATTCTCAAGCTACTTGAAATTTGGTCTCTCTCTATATACCTCCTCTGATTTACTTAAATCTCTTTGCAGAAATGATCACACGGACGTCGGGTTGTCTCTATTCACCGGCAATAAAGTAGTGTAAGTTGCTAGGTCATTGTGGCCTTGTTCAAGCCAATATGAGGATGTAATTTGTCGTCCCCTATCCATTCCATTCTAGCTTTGAACTTCGAGTTGTACATGAAATGTTGGTCTAACAATCAACTATGAGTTCTTTCCTGAATCGTTAATCCATTTAATAACCATCACCATGAGTATGTTGAGGAGATTCATAACGCAGTATTATGTTCATAATCGTTCTATACATTATCCCCTCCTCCTCCTGCGTCGGTACATTGAATTTCTTATCGTGAGTTCAATATGCCCTAGTGAGCCAAATGCATCTGAGGTGTGTGACACCGACAACATAACTAGTGTAATCCTGCAAGTAGGATATGGGTTGTGTGGTGTGTATGTCGCCTACCCCGTATCTTGTGAAGGTGTGACACTATGTTACATTGTTCAAAGAAAATATGCCAGGTTGAGATGTTTTTATTGATCCATCCTCATGAGTCTATCGATAAAAATGTTTATGATGTGCATAATAAATGTATACATAGCGTATAATATATGTCTTGGCTGGTGTATTTTACATTAAAACGAGAACAAAAAAAAGTACATTTTGGTTATTAAATGTCAATTGAAATTCAATTGAGAGATCATTTGTGTACTTCAAGTACATTCAAAACATAAGTACTATATGTGGAGTTATAATCTCATTAAGTATTTGAGTCTTGACATTTAAGTAGAGCACATGCAAGAGAAATAAATGAGTTGAAGCTTTCTATTTCCCCTATATTGGTTATGACTTGTGAGGCACAATTTACCCATATTCTTTCAACAAATTATTTCTTTGTCTTCGTCTATTTAACAATAGTTGTCAACTATTGACTTGGTACACACATGAAACAATAGATAATGGGGGTAATTGTCTGTTTAATGATTTTTGAAAAATGTATTAGATATTTAATAAGAAGGGGAAAACAAACACAAAAAGGTAAATTATCTCTTTATTTTTCAAACTGAATAAGTATTGTTGGACAATTATTTTTAGTATAGTGAACAAGTAATCTTGGCGGAGGGAGTATTCAAACTCTCTTTCAATCCTTCTATGATATTTATGTACCTTAAAGTTTATGGGAGACTGGACCTTATGGTGGTGAAAGATAATTTATTGATTCAAACTCATCATTCAACCCCCAAAGTGTATTGAAACTTCAATTAAACTCTCTTCCCAAATTTATTTTTGCAACATACTTTGAATATGACTTTTCAATCTTTGATTCAGACCCCCTAACTAATTCATGACTTCACAATGTGAATTTATTAATACTCGGCTTATATTCAGACATAGAATTATTCAAATTCATAAATGCATAATAAAATTCTAAACAGAAAACTTGAACAATCAATCATATCAATGTTACATCCATTTCCACGTAGAAATGTTAGAAATAAACTATTTGAAAGATAGAGATTGGCAGTAAACTTCATCTCTCTTTGGACCTCAAGGAGTTTTTCCAAAGTTGAAATGCGTATATATTTTTTGTTAGAGCAGAATCACATGTGTACTTAGGGGTGTTCACCGGTTGGTTTGGATCGGTTATTGGTCAAAACCAAAACCAAATCAACTTAATCGGTTTTAAAATTATCAAAACCAAACCAAACCAAATATAATATACATTTATCGGTTTGGTGATTATCGGTTTGGTTTGGTTCGGTTATTCGGTTATTAACCATACACAAAAATAAAAGAAACAATTCATTTAAAATGTGAAAAAAGTGACAACAATCCATTCAAAACGAAAAATAGTTAGAATGACTTAAATTACTAAACTTTCAATCACTAAATTTACTATCAATAAAGCTTTAAAATTCACTATATTGGCCTAGAAAAAAGAGACAATAACATTTTTAGTCCCACAAAGAATTGACATAGACACTCATATACATGAAATCAATAAGATAAATGTTTCATCTTGGGCATTTTCGCTTTCAATAAGTAAATTATAAAGAAATTTTAATGAAAATATGTATAAGATCTTTAAAATTGTTTATAAAAATAATATATTAAGTATGTATATTAATAAAATATATGTATATAATTTATCGGTTCGGTTCGGTTATTTCTTCGATTTTTTTAGAATAAAACCATGACCAAACCAAATACTATCGGTTTTCAAAAATCTAAAACCAAACCAAACCAAACCCAAATAAAATCGGTTTTATTTTATCGGTTTGGTTTGGTTTTTCGATCTGGATCGGTTTTTATCCAAACCGTGAACACCCCTATGTGTACTTGATGTATAAATCAAACAACACTTTTACAAACTAAATATATTTTCTTCTAAACTTTCCTAAAAAAAATTTCTTTTTGCAAGTGAGCATGCACACAGACACACATATATGCGTTTAGTTTTTTATCTTGTATACTTTTAAATGGTGTAAAATTTATTTAAGACTGTAATTCGAAACATAATTTTTCTCATTTTTTTCTTTTGTTATTCCATTGGAGGCTGACTAAATTCAGATTTGCACTATAGGGCTCATTTTTGTAGGTGATGCTTTCAATAGAATTTTTTTCATTTCTAGAAATTCGAACATGAGATGATCTCTGATTAAAAGTGGAGGGACCCGAACGGATCTCATCACAATCTATTTTGGTTATTTTTTCCAAATTAGTCATTCAACTCAAGTGTGAAACTTTCATTAAACTCTATCCAAATTTCTTTTTGCATGCACCATACATTGACATGAACTCTTCTTTGATTCAGACGTCCTAACAAATCCATGACTTACTCAAATACACAATTAGAACTTATTATATCAACTTGATTTATTCTGTATGATGTTTTGATGATTTGACTATATCTTTAATTTGAAGGGCCTTGCAAATTCTTACAACAACGTATTCAGTATAATTTTACCTGTGGAATTTGAGTAGAATATGATATACACAAGATCAAATCTTATTCTGTCTTTATAGGTAGAACGATTGTTTTTTGATAGACCTTCAGATAAAAAATGTGTAACTAAAGTAGGATAAATTAAAAAGGAAGATAACGATCATAAAATAGCAAAATAATTAAAGCAAATTAAGTAAAATGTAATAATAAAATTGAATAGTCTTACAAATTCTTATCTCTCAAATTATCAAATGGAATTTAAGTGTTAAGTTTGAAAAGTCCTACCTACGGGTCTACACTTGTTTATATATGTTCTTTTATTATTATTTAAATATATAATAAAATGATTTTTTTTTTGGGGGGGGGGGGGGGGGGGGGGGGGGGAGGGGGTTTTAGGGGGACGTGACTTTTTGATTGTGTATTCTTTGTAGATCATGTCCTTTAGACTTCTGAAATAAGGATAATTAATTAATTTGAAAGTTAAAGTTACGATTTAATAGCACCTTGAAGAAAGAATGTGAATCGTCTTGATCTAACACATGAACTTCTTAGACATTAAACTTGAAAGCTTCTCTTCTATGAATCAGAAATCACTAGTTCATATATAATATTCAGTAGAACTCGTTACTCATATAATAATAAAAATGTAATTCTTCAATAAAGAAATTCAATTGAACCCCTTCGGACCATGATGATTGATGATGACTTTACTCCACACACATACATATATTACTACAAAATTGAAGTTGGAAACACCATTAATTCATATATACGACATGAATCTATATAATTAAAATAGAAAGAGAAGAGAAAAAAGATATTGATATAACTAATAACTAATATATAATTATGTATAAGACTTGAGAATTGCACCACAAAAACAACAAACAATTGCCTTCCAAGATCTCCAATAAAAAGGGATGTAACAAAATCTTGTAAGTGTACACATATCAGCCACATGGGCACTGCAATTGCATCTTGAACAAGAACAAGCTATTGGTTTACTCTTTTTCATTATTCTCTTTTGATCCACCAAAAAACAAAAGCACACCATCAAAAAAGAACTTTAATATATTTACTTGCTATATAAAAAGTATATAGTAGTAAATGGAAGAGCAATTTCAAAAAAATTCTATACTTTTGATAAAGTCAAGTCACCTTGGGCTTGTAGGATCTAAAAGAGTGGTGGCTTTTATAATAAGCTTTATATAAGTACTAGAAGGTGTGGTTCTTTTTTTCTCTTTCAAATATTTCTATGATTATATTATTTTGGAGGAAGACAAGGAAAAGATGAAATTTGACCGTCTTAAATTTCTGAGTCAATCACTAATTTAAAATTTAAGGAATTTGAAATTCATATGTATGTAGAGGGTTTGAGTGAACACTCTCGAGTCTTCCCAGATCCGCTCTTGATCACACATCGTGTGTGAAACTGAATATTGATGTACGATTATTAGGTTGCGTATACGTAGTAGCTACTACTGACACGCGATGACTTGGTATTTCATGTCTCATTTGTTTTTGTGATAAGATTAATTAAGATATTTGAATATAACTATATATGGGGCAAAGATGTGTATTAAGATAAACATCATGAATCTAAATATTATACATTTGAATATATTAAGATCTTAATACTAAATAACGATAGTGGGGTGATGGTTAATGGTTATGTTGATTAATGATGGGTAATAAATAGCTAGTGATCATTGGTGGTGGTTGATGGTGGTTGTTAATATTTATGCCGAATGATAGTGATAACTAACATGATGGTTGTTGTAATTGATTGTTAATATCTATGTCTGATGATAGTGATAGCTAATATGATGGTTGTTGTTACTGATTACGTTGGATGATATATATTGATACATAAATTGATGATTATCACGGATAATAGTGGTTATTATCGATGACAATCAACAATTATTGTGGTAATGATGATTATACATGATGTTCAATAATGATGATTAATACTTATGAAGGTTGTGATAATATAAACTTTAATATTTTTGGGTGGTGGGAGTAGTGGTTATTATCGATGACAATTAACAATTATTGTGGTAATGATGATTATACATTCAATAGTGATGATAATAAATGATGATAATACTTATGAAGGTTGTGATAATATAAACTATAATATTTTTGGGTGGTGGGAGTAAATTGTGTTACGCTTCAATAATTAATTAAAGACTGCGATATATATACAATAATATATGTCTATTTTATATATAGTTGAAATGTGTTTTTCTTGTGTTAAAAATGCAGAGCCTAATGGGTTGTTTAAATTCCAACTTGGCCACTACAAGTCCAAGCCTTCTCTATTGGGGGAATTGAAATACATTTAAATTGAGTAATAAAAATAGTTAAGAAAGAGAAATCAAAATTGATGAATTAAGACATTTAAATCATGAAAAATAAATATAACTATATGTTATATTCAACCTAGTTATATATTATGTTTGATTATTCATAAGTAATATCGGATAGTCATGACTCGGAATTTCAAAATTACAAATTAAAAAATGGAAATATATATTTTAGAATTATATCATGCATATTATCGTGACTGCTTTCATCAAATTATCCAAATTATCATTTGGATAAATTTAATTAATTTTTCAAAATAACAACAAATCTAACAAATTCATTCTGAAACAATGAAGGTTTGTCATTGTTTTAAGTTTTTTTTAATAACATCCATTTATTTTCAACCTTTATGAACTTAATGTTTCATGTAAAACTAATTTCAAATTCGTGATTAATGGATAAAAAACATCTAACCATCCCAAAAATACTAGATAACAAGAAGTTTAACAAAATAAAGTTTTGTAAAACTTATTGCATTAGTATATATGGCATGTATAAAATTTCTAAAAATACCTTTAAAAGATAAATAATTTGTTATTGAATTAAAATAAACTTGAATATTGTGAATTAGATAGAAATTTCTATAATAAATTATTATTAATCAGAAATTGTGATGTTGTTGATAAAAAGGAAAAATGCAAAAAATAATTAAAATGCTAACATTATTCACACAACATCGAATAAATCATACAAAATATACGCATATCAATTGAAGATTCATTTCATTGATGTTACTAACTTTTATAAATCACATTAGATTTCTTTTAAAGATTAGATTTTTTGTTCAGATCTAACGTTTTGCTAACTAAATTAATTAAGATTACATCTTACGTTGCTTTCATTTCCTGAGTCACATTCTTCGAAGGAAGTTAGGACAAGAGGTTTCGACCTTATTATTTCCCTCTGCAAATAGGTCAAATAGTAATGTAGTGAATCATTATCCTTGGCATAGACGATTAGCTCATAATACAGTATCGAATAACGAGGTCGAACATATCCTTTTATTATTTCTCGAAACTCTAATTTTGTTTTGGCCTCTTTATTATGCTCATCTACTGCAAATTGTCCTAGCGCAATCACTACCGGGTTCGTTATGTTGAGTGGGTATGAGCCGCCTTGTGCGGCGGAGACATGGAAATGAAAAATATAAATTTTTTGACAATAAAATGACCTTATTTATAGTGGAAAATTCACACTTGTCAAGGGACATAAATTTTTCAAATTTTCAAAATCATTAATTTACAATAACTTCTTTTTTCTTCATTTTTATTTAAGATTGGAAATTTGATTATCATCTATGTAAGTTGTTATTTTTAATGATAATTTTAAAATAAGTTAGCCTCCTCTATCTTTCTTTCTCTTTTATTCTATTTTTAAAAAAGAAAAAAGAAAATAAGTGATAGAAAATGTATATTTTCCTTCTTTGTTTGTGGTAAATAATCTTTTTTTTTTCTAAAAGAACTTTAATTCAAGTGATTTTACAATCAAAGTGGGATAAAGACACATTGATTTGTGAGCTATCTGTTGATTTGTTTATATATAATGAACATTTAATAATCAAGATTGTCATAGTTATTAGTTATTACAATTTGATAGATTTGTTTTTGCTTTGACCAAATAATGCTATAATTAATACATAAATAAAATAACTAATTCCTCATCTGCTTCTTATTCTGATGATAACTTGGGCTTTAGGTCCAAGTTTGTGTCTGGTATGGGCAAGTCATTTAGCCCAAACACCAGATGCAAGTGTATATATACGTATTGTTTTGACTAATTCAAATTCACGTTGTATAGGGTTAATTTAGAAAAAAAAATATTTTCTAATAACATTTTTTTAATGCTCAACGTTCGAACGTGAAACTTCTTATTAATAGGTGAAGGGATCCATTTGCATCATATTCTGAATCAAGTGCATAAACGTTCGTTTTCATTTAACCAATGTATACCTAACGTATTTTTTGTCATGTTTATAGCGTTGGGATTACTTTAGATGTATGCGACTAAAGTACAAATTGAATGAGGACGGTCAAATAAAATACTTTTTGTAACACCCCGACTTTTCAAAACGTCTAAATTAACTCGTATCTTCGTGGAAAGACAAGGAGGGTGAGTAATAAATTAAGAATGATGTGGTATGTCCTATTTTAAGTGTTCAAGTGTTGCATCTCAAGTTTTGAAGTTAGGTAAGTGGCAAAATAAAAGTTGGCGGAAGTTATCGTAAGTTCCTTCTTAAAGATTTCTCTGAAATTTGGGTCAAATGTCTTGGAGGTTTTCTCCCAATCTATAAAGATTTATGGGACCCACAAACTATCGAATCGAAGGTCTACGAGTCTAGTTTCTAACGCATCAAACCGTTCATTCATACGACTTCAGAATAGAGAGATATTCGCATTTTCGTGGGACTGCGCAAGCAGGCACGTGAGGTGGGGCCCTAGGTCGGTGGAAAGTTGTATATATCTTCTTCTTCGAGTTTTTTCTTCATTTTAAGCTAAATATACAGAGAAAACATAGAAACCCATTTTTAGGATCAAGTGAAATATAGATTTTCTCGACGTAAGTCCTTGACGAAAGTTGTTCTACGCGTTGGGCTCAACATCGTGGTATAATTTGTTTTATCGATTGCGTAGCATATCACATTTTAGTGTTGGGACAGCAGGGGTTTGAATATATTTGAAGGTTTTGAGGTGAATTACGAACCTAAGATCGAGGTAAGACCCTTCTTTCATTGACTCTAGCTTTTATAAGCAGCAAATAGCAATTTGCGACGGAAATACATATCTTTTATTGTATTGTCATGGTATCTTTTATTTTGTGTGTTGATTATGGTCCTACTTTGTTGTAGTATCAAGGGAGTTATGAGTTAAAGTCTTTAGGCCACGTGAATTTAGTGAAAAAGGTATGTTAAGGCTATTCTCTTCCTATGACATGTTTCCTTAAAGCTTAGGAGCAATGTGATTGAGTTGCTATCGTTGTTATACTTATAGCTATTATTGTTGATTGTTAGCTGCTCGAGTGCGTATAATCCTCTCTTATCGAGATTCTTATTCAGTAGTAACATTCGTATGTTGGACACGACTTAGAGGTTATTTGTATAGGTTGCCTATAACTAAATTGCTCACTTTTAGCTGTTGGATTGTTCTTGTTGCCTTTGGGCTATTATTGTTAGCTGCAGGAATGTGATTTATGCCTAGCAGGGTTATGTTTTGCCTACAGGGCTATATGGATGCCTAAAAGGGCTATGAGTTGCCTACGGGGCTATATTGATGCCTAGAAGGGCTATGAGTTGCCTACAGGGATATATATTGACGCCTAAGAAGGTTATGTGCTTCCTACAGGGCCATGTTGTTGCCTAAGAGGGCTATGAGTTGTCTATAAGATATGTTGATGCCTAAGAGGGCTATGCGACTGCCTGCGGGGCTAGGGGACTACCGATAGGGGTATACAGGCTGATTGGCACCTTCCGGGCTTATGGGGGCCTGAGTAGGTGGTCTTGTGTGCTGTTTGTACCTACCGAGCTTATGGGGGCTTGGTTAGGTTGTTGTTTTATTATTTTTGATAAATTTAGATTTAGAAGCAGGTCAGTACAATTATCTTATCCTTAATTTATTTATCAGATTATTCCAGTATATTAGGATACCTCATCATAGTCTATTGTCTTTCATACTCTGTACATTATTTTGTACTGACGCTCCATTGCCTTGGGGGCGCTGCATTCATGCATGCAGGTCCTGACAGATGACCGAATAGACCTCCATATCAGCAGGATTGACTTTTATCCGATTGGTCAGCCCCTTTCCTTCGGAGCTACCAGAGTTGGGAGGTTTGTTACCTTTTGTTGTATATATTCTCATGGGTAGGCTGGGGCCCTGTCCCACCAATCTTTACTACTATTAGAGGCTTGCAGACTAGTGTGTGGGGTTTATAGCTATGTTATGGCCATGTTGGCCTATGTTGTTGGTTTGCTGAAGCTTGTGAGTTGTTTGATGTATTATACTAATATTTACTTGTTTTTAGTTTTGGTATAGATATCATGGTGGCCTCGACGGCCCAATCAGGACTTCTGTGCTAGTTGGATATTTCTTTAAATGAACTCTTGGGAGTAGCTGGTTCTTTTGTAGATCTGTTGACAGGGGCCTTGCCGGCCGAGGGCTTAGTTTTAAGCCGAGATATACTTGTTTGTTTTCTTAATTGCATGTGACTACCATGCGCTAATAGCAAATGATTCAGCAGGATCGGCTCGGGCCTGAATTTTAGCTTTAGGAGTCAGTTGCGCCCCTTGAGTTTGGGGCGTGACACTTTTAATAAGATTTACTCATATTCCCTTATGCCAACTATAATTGTAGAACAGACTGCAGATTGTCTCTAAAAAAAGCTCAAGAAAATCAAGTTTTATAAAATTTATTGCATTAGTATATATGACATATATAAAATTCCTATTATACTTTTAAAAAACAAAATATTAGAGGCGACTATTTTATGAATTAGAATGACTATATTTGACACTAAAACAAATAGTGGCGACAACTATATGTTTAGCAGCGACTAATTTTGCCACCAAAACATTCTTTTAGTGGCGACATTAAAGGTATTAAAAGCGACTAACATTGCCACTAAAACATCCTTTTACTGGCGACTTTTATAAGTATTAGCAGCAACTTATTTTGCCACTAAATGATAGTTTTAATGACGACTATTATAGGTTAATGCGATGATTATTTTTGCCACCAAAACATTCTTTTAGTGGTGACTTTTATTAGTATTAGCAGCGACTAACTTTGCCACTAAACTTCATTTTAGTGGCGACTTTTATGAGTAATAGCAGCAATAAATTTTGCCACTAAAATATAGTTTTAGTGGCGACTTTTATGAGATTAACAGGGACTAATTTTGCCACTAAAAGATACTTTTAGTGGCGACTATTATAGGTATTAGCGACGATTATTTTTTGCCACTAAAAGAATCTTTTAGTGGCGACCATTACAAATATTAGCGACAATTATTTTCGCCACTAAAACATTCTTTTAGCGGCGACTTTTATGAGTATTAGCAGCGATTAATTTTGCCACTAAAAGATACTTTTAGTGGCGAATTTTATGAGTATTAGCAGCGACTAGTTTTGCCACTAAAATTTACTTTTAGTGGCGACTTTTAGGTATTAGCGATGATTATTTTTGCCACTAAAACATTCTTTTAGTGGCGACATTTATTACTATTAGTAGCGACTAATTTTGCCACTAAAAGTTTAATTTAGTGGCGACTATTATTTTTGCCACTAAAATATTCTTTTAGTGGCTACTTTTATCAGTATTAACAACGACTAATTTTACCACTAAAAAATTGTTTTAGTGGCGAGTATTATAGTATTAGCGACAATTATTTTTGCCACTTAAAAATTCTTTTAGTGGCGACTTTTATGAGCATTAGCGGTGATAATTTTTACCACTAAAACCAACTATTAGTCACGACTATTATATGTATACTAGAAGGTGTGGTTTGTTTTTACTCTTTCAAATATTTCTATTATTATATTATTTTGGGGGAAGACAAAGGAAAATATAAAATTTGACCGTCTAAATTACTGAGTCAATCTCTAATCTTGAATTTAAGGGATTTGATATTCATATGTACATAGAGCGTTCACGCGAGTCTTCCTAGATCCGCCCCTGATCACACATCGTGTGTGAAATTAAATATCGATGTACAATATACTAGTAGGGTACGTAGTGGTAATTTCAGACGACGACCTAGTATTTTGACATGTTATTTATTTTGTTAAGATTAAGACATTTGAATATGAATATGCATCTGGCTAAGATGTGTATTAAGATAAACATGATTGAATCTAAATATTATACATTTGAATATAGTAAGATTTTAATACTAAATAACGATAAAGGGGTGATGGTCATGTTGATTAATGATGGGTAATAAATAGCTAGTGATCACCGGTGGTGGTTGTTAATACCTATGTTGGATTATAGTGATGGTTAATATAATGATTGTTGTTATTGATTCCTATTATATATGTCTATTGATAGTAATAATTAATATGATTGTTGTTGTTAATGATTATGTTGGATGATATATATCGATACCTAAAGCGATGATGATGACTGATAATAGTGGTTAACGACATATATTACTAACTGATAATAATAATAATAATAATTATCGACGGCAATTAATAATTATTATGATAATGATGATTGTACATGATATTTAACAGTGATAATGTGACTGCAATAATTTATTTATTTATTTGGCTAGTGGCAATGCATGGGAGAAAAATGTGAAAGGGATAGTGAGGTTGCATGGGATGCCCCTTTCTATCATTTCAGATTGTGGTACGCAGTTCACATCCAAGTTTTGAAGGAAATTGCATGATGAGTTGGGTACTCAACTCACTTTTAGTACAGTTTTCCATCCACAGACGGATGGGCAGTCAGAGAGAACTATTCAAGTGTTAGAGGACATGTTGAGGGCATGTGTGATTGATTTTGGAGGATATTGGGATAAGTTCATACCTTTGTGTGAGTTCTCCTATAATAACAGTTACCACTACAGCATTGACATGGCACCGTTCGAGGCACTTTATGGGAGGGGATGTAGATCACTCATATGGTGATTTGAGGCTGGAGATGTGAGACCTTTGGGGGTTGATTTGGTGAAGGATGCTCGGGATAATGTAAGAAGCATCCAAACCAAGCTTTTAGCAGCCCAGAGTAGACAGAAAAAGTATGCGGACCGCAAGGTAAGGGACATGGCATTTCAAGTTGGTGAACAAGTTCTTCTAAAGGTGTCACCCATAAAGGGGGTAATGAGATTTGGTAAGAAGGGCAAGCTTAGTCCTCGCTACATTGGACCATTTGAGATTCTTGACTGTGTAAGGCCAGTGACTTATAAGTTGGCCTTACCCCCTAGCTTATCTAGAGTTCATCCAGTGTTTCATGTGTCCATGTTGAAAAAGTATCATGAGGACGGGGATTACATCATAAAATGGAACTCAGTGTAGTTAGATAAGGACCTTCAGTATGAGGAGAAACCGATTGTAATTCCTGATCGTGATGTACGAAAGTTGAGGACCAAGGAGATTAAATCAGTGAAAGTTCAATGGAAACATCATCCGATTGAGGAAGCTACTTGGAAAACCGAGAAGGACATGCGAGACAAGTATCCCAGTTGTTCGACGATTCAAGTACTACTCTACTCTTACTTTAGCCAGTTTTTCCTAGTTGATCACTCGGGGACAAGTGATGGGTAAATTGATATCTATTGTAACGACATTTTTTTGTTGTTAGGGAAAAGCCAATGGGGAAAGTATTAGGGCCATAAAAACTTTTTGTAGTAACTTGGAATTTGTAGCCTAATCCATATTTGGACGAAATTTGAGTCAGGTGAGGTCTAGAGAAATCTAGTAATGAATGGGGGATCTAATTATGAATTTCATTACATAAGTGGGTATCTAAGACGTTAAGGATCCCATACGGCTTTACAAAATCGAATTCAAGCAAGTAGAACTCCCAAAACTGATCTCGACGTGAAATGGTAGTTTTTGAACGTCAAGGGTTGAAGGTGTGTTGTGAAGTTGGGTTTTGAAACTCTAATTTCGATGTTCTGTCTCCGCGCAAGCTGCGAGGGCGGGGCCGCAGTGGCGGGATAGGGTTCGTCGTAGCGGCCCAGTCTCAAATTAGTCGGGATTAAACCCCAAAAACGTTCTTATTCTGCAACTTTCGTTCTTGAGAGCTAAGAGATGACCCAGGACAAGTTCTTGACAGTTTTCCACCTCTTCTAGCACGAAAGATAAGATTTTTACTCCCCTAATCCGTTTTCGATCTGTAGAACTTAGATTTTTGGGTGATTATCATTGGATGAGGGTTTTGACATGAAAATAATGGTGGAAAATGTACTAAGTTGGGTATTGGTATATCGGGTTTGTCCTAGGGTTTATGATTTGGATTGTAATCCGGGTAATTAGGCCTCGCTTATTGATCATTGCATTAATTTGTTGTTTTTAGATCACGAACAAGCGAAAAGAATCCGAAAAGGGAAGATTCAAGTGCCTCAAGGAGATTCAAGCTTGATTTCGAGGTAGGTGATGGTTTGATTTCATGATTATGTGATGTATGTTAGTAATTGCTTCACTGTAATGCATGTATGTATGTGAATAAAACATTGTCGATCAAACCTAATGAAATGAGTATGAATGAACAAATGTATGTCATGATTCAACACTTGATTGTATGATTATGAGTATATACATTATGAGTGTGAATGTGATTGTGTTGATTGGATCAAGTGTCACGTTCTGACACATACATTGAATCGGGTGTCACGTTTTGACACATACATTGGCTCGGGTGTCACGTTCTGGCACATATATTGGATCAGGTGTCACCTTTCGACACACTAATTGGGATCAGGTGTCACGTTTTGGCACACTAACAGTTTAGGTATGGGTTCCATGATAGGGCCATTGATTTGTCATATCTACATGTTATTGAGAATGTGGAATTGTACCTTGCTTTGAAATAATAACTGATGTATATTTATATTATGTACATGTCATGTTGTGACTACCTTTATATGCTTCATTTACTGGAATAGCCGTGTAATTCTACCAGTACACAATGATTGTGTACTGATACTGCATTTGCTTGTTCTTTGTTGAGTACAGAGCATCTTCAAGCGGCTATTGATAGACCTCAACTATGAGATCAGTGACCGAGACCGAATTTCAAGGGTGAGCCAGTTCTTTCAGGCTACCATGGAGTCCTTCCTATTGTTTAGTCCATTTCCTTCAGACTTAGATTATTTAGCTATTTCTTATGTTGGTTGGGGTTGTACCCTTTTTTCTTAGATTTGTTGAATTTAGATGTTTTGGTTCTAGGGGTTACCTTCCGCAATAGTTGATTAGTTGTTTTGTTGAACTCCCGGTGTTGATGGGAACTCCTTATTTCTTTTGTCATTTAAATTTGCTTTCGTATCTTTAAATGCCTAGTTTTCGTTAAGCTGTTTAGTTGGGTTGTAGTAATGGTTCTCCCACCATAGGGTTAGTGTGGGTGCCAATCACGACGATTTGGGTCGTGACATAAATTTTCTGATTGATAATCACGTGCAACGCATGTGTCGAAAAGCTAGTGTGTATATATATATATATATATTTGGACTGCGTTTTTCTTGTGGTAAATTCCAACTTGGCCACTTCAAGTCCAAGCCTTCTCTATTGGGGAATTGTTGATTTGATATTTGGCTTTAAGTTTAAGGGAAAAAATTGTGAATTGAAATACATTTAAATTGAGTAATGAAAATAATTAAGAAATGCAAGCAAGACAAATCAAAATTGATGAATTGTGACATTAAAATCATGACAAATAAACATGATTATATGTTATATTCAACATAGTTATATATTATATACGTTTGATTACTCATAAATAATATTGGATAGTCATGGCTTGGGATTTAATAGTTACAAATAAATTAAAGGGAAAAATATGTTTGCTGCTTGGGGACAACTTCAGATGTATGCCGCTGAAATTGAAAATTACTTTGTATACTTTTATTTGAAGTGTGATCTTATGGAGTGAAACATTAAATATTTTTACTTAAAATTCAGTATGGCTTATTAAGACCAACTTCAAATATTTTTTATTTTAATTATAAACTTGACAAGGTTAAATTTTATGTATATTTTACTTAAGATTCTTATCAATTGAAGATTCATTTCATTGATGCCACTAACTTCTATAAGTTACATTAAATTTCTTTCAAAGATTAGATTCTTTGTCCAGATTAACTAAATTAATTACGATTACATCTTATGTTGCTTTCATTTCCTGAGTCACATTCTTAGAAGAAAGTGAGGACAAAAGGTTTCGACCCTATTATTTCCCTCTGTAAATCGGGTAAATAGTAATGTAGTGAATCATTGTCCTTGGCATAGACGATTAGCTCATAATACAACATTTGATGAGGTCGAACAAATCCTTTTATTACTTCTCGAAACTCTAATTTTGTTTTGGCCTCTTTATTATGCTCATCCACCGCAAATTGTCCCAGCACGATCACTCTAGGGTCCGTTATGTTGAGTGGGTATGAGCCGCCTTGTGCGGTGGAGACATGGAGGAGAATGATGACAACCACCACTTAGAGAGTCACAATTATGGAATTAAATTTGATAGCCATTTTTTTCTTGAAATGAAAAATATAAATTTTGTGACAATAAAATGACCTTATTTATAGTGGAAAACTCACACTTGTCAAGGGACATAAATTTTTTAAAATTTTCAAAAATTATAATATCATTAATTTACAATAACTTCCTTTTTCTTTATTTTTGTTTAAGATTGGAAATTTGGTCAACAATTATGTAAGTTGTTATTTTTAATAATAATTTTAAAATAAGTTAGCCTCCTTTATCTTACTTTCTCTTTTATTCTATTTTTTTAATAGAAAAAGAAAATAAGTGATATGAAATGTATATTTTCCTTCTTTGTTGCTGGTAAATAATTTTATTTTTTTCTGAAGGAACTTTAATTCAAGTGATTTTACAATCAAAGTGGGATAAAGACACATTGATTTGTACATTATCTGTTGATTTATTTATATATATAATGAACATTTAATAATCAAGATTGTCATAGTTATTACAATTTGATAGATTTGTTTTTGCTTTGACCAAATAATGCTATAATTAATAATTGGGCTTAGCCCAACCACTAATTCCTCTTTTAATCTGCTTCTTATTCTGATGACAACTTGGGCTTTAGGTCCAAGTTTCTGTCTGGCATATGCAAGTCATTTAGCCCAAACACAAAATGCAGGTGTGTATATATATATATATATATATATATACGTATTGTTTTGACTAATTCAAATTCACGCTGTGTAAGATTAATTTAGAGAGATAAAATATTTTCTAATAATTTTTTTTTGTAATACTCAATGTTCGAACGCGAAACTTCTTATTAAAAGGTGAAGGGATCCATCTGCATCATATTCCGAATCAAGTATTGGGGCTATCATTTAATCAATGTATACTTAATGTATTTTTTGTCATGTTTATATCGTTGGGATAACTTCAGATGTGTGCGACTAAAGTACTAATTGAATGAGGACGGTCAAATAAAATACCTTTTTATAAGATTTACTCATATTCCTCGATGACAACTATAATTATAGAACAGACCTGCAAATTGTCTCTAAAAGAAGTTCAAGAAAATCAAGTTTTATAAAATTTATTACATTAATTATTATATATGACATATATAGAATTCTTAAAAGTACTTTAAAAAAAACAAATAATTTGTTATTAAATTGAAATAAACTTGAATAGTGTGAACTAGATAGAAATTCCTATAATAGATTATTATTAATCAGAATTGAGATATTTTTGATGATAAGGGAAAATGCAACAAGCATAGAATAGTAATTAAAATGTTAATCTTATCAAGAGACCACACAACATAAAATCAAATAAATCATGAAAACATATACTCATACCAATTGGAGATTCATTTCATTGATTTCAATTAACTAAATGAATTAAAACTACATGTTACATTGTTTCCGTTTATTAAATTACAATCTTCAAAAGAAGTGAGGGTCCTAGATTTCCCCCCTGGCTTGACCCACACATCGGCCAAGTAGTTGTGTAGTGAATTACCATCCTTGGCAGAGATTAATAGTCGATAATTTAGTCCATCAACAACTTGATATTCTCCTTTTACTACTTCTTGAAACTTTAATTTTGTTTTTTCCTCTTCATTATGCTCATCCACCGCAAATTTTCCTATCTCCACCACTTTAGGGTCCGTTGTATTGGTTATGGGCTTCCAAAGACCTATAGTTTTTCTCCAACCACCTGAAATTACTTCTTTCCGACCGCCTTGTGTGGCGGAGACATGGAGGAGAAAGATGGTAACCACCACTAAGAGTGTTCTTAGGATGGGATTGAATTTGATGGCCATTTTTTTCTTTGCAAGAAGAAAATGAATGAAAAATGTGAATTTTGTGACAATGAAAAGACTTCACTAGGTGGTCTTATTTATAGTGGAGAATCGACCACTTGTTAAGAACTCTGTAGTTTGATAATTTTAAAAATATATCATTAATTTACAAAATCTTCTTTTTTCCTTCATTTTTGATTGAAAATTTGGTAAATATCTAAGTTATTAAGTATTTTATTTTTAATAAGACATAGTAATTGTTATATATTTTTAAAAAATTTAAACAATAATAAATTGAAAATAAGTTACTGCCTCCTCTATCTTTTTTTTTAAGAAAAGAAAAGCACTTTCTCCGTCAACTTTTATTTGTCATATTGTGCTTTTCAAAAGTCAATTTGACTAATTTTCAAAGTTAAATTAGATTACATTAATTGAATAATTTAAACAAAAAATTTAGATATTCAAAAACTATACAAAAAGTACTATACATTGTAATTTTTTGTATATCAATATGATAAAAAAAATATATCATAAAATGTTAGTCAATTTTTTTATAATTTGACTCTAAAAATGGAAAAGTATGATAATTAATAGTGGACGGAGGTAGTAAGTGGTATGAAAATGTATATTTCCTTTTTTATTGGTAGATTTTTTTAAAAAATTCAAGTGACTTTACAATTAATGTGGGATAAAGATGCATTGATTTGTGAATTATCTGTTAATTTGTTTACTAGATGAACATTTACTAATCAAGATTGTCATAATTATTACCATTTGTTAGTTGACCAAATAACGCTACATTTAATACATATTGGTCATAGTCAAATATTATTTTTTCTTTTTTCGTAATATTTAATACATATTGGTCATAGTCAAATATTATTTTTCCTTTTTTCGTAATTCAAACATTTAATTAGTTTTTTTTTCCAAATATATAGAAATAATTATATTCAATGAAAGATTTTCTATGCTCAATTTCTGCCTAGAATAAATCGATCTCTAAGAAATCCTCAAATTTAAAGGACTAGACTTTTAATTAAAAAAACCAGATTTGATAGGCCTAATTAATTTTTATTTGTAGCACCACTTTGTATAGTTCATATCATTTTTAGTATATAGACTTTAGTTTTTCATATTTGCCTCATAACTAAATTATTTTGGATTGAAATGAATTAGAATAAAATAATTTATTATCAGAGTGAAATGAACTTAAACAGTGTGAATTTGATAAGAAGTTCCAACAACATGTTTTTATGATGCAATGTTGATAAATTGATATCTAATTACTATAACATGTTTCAGAATTTGAGTTCGATCGCAGTTTCTCCTTTCTTTGGGGATCAATACCAAGTCCTCGTAAGATTTTGCGCGTTGTATCAAATTAAATAACATGCTCCATCGCTTATGCGCCCCCCGTCAATTTTTTTGAGTTTCATTCTTGCGAACGTACTCTCAATGGCGTTGTCGGGAATTTCATGAAGGGTGTCCAAACTTTAATAGTATTTTTAAAAAAAAAAAAAAAGATTTTTTAAATTATCAAAACAAATAATCAAGTTAAGCAATATTTAATTAAATATAAGAATTTTTTAAAATAAAATTACAAGTGTATAATTCAAAACTAACATAAAGACAAAATAAACTACTATTGAAAATATAATTTAAATATATTATTACAATTGTACTCGAAAATGTTTTAAAATTTAAGGAAATAATTTAATTTTAATAAGATTCGAACTTGAGTCCCTAAAACCAATCATGACACTGTTAACCACCATGCTACTGAACATTTATATTAAAGATACACATGTTTATTTACTTAATAAAATTCAAGAAGTCAAAATAATTACAGAAAAATGAAACACTCATGTGGGGAATCAAACTGAGGTATAGAGTAACATTGCGATGGCTATTGCCAACTCCACTATGCATTACTTTGTTATTTTTAGGGCGTTCAAATTCTATATGTACCAATATAAAGTCAAAATTTTACGTGTATGTATAGTATAACTTTTCGACGAATTGGACACCCTGGAGCTTACGTGGCTCCGCCCCTGCGTACTCTCCATGCGGAATACTTAACACGTTAGCTACAACACTACGCGAGTCGATACACACAACGCCTAGTATCCATCGTTTACGACTGAGATTACTGAGGTATGCCAACTACCACCTATCGACCCCGATCTAATGATGTAACTATGTTTAAATTATTACTAAATAATATACGAGTAATGAATTTTGAATCCAACTAATTAAATGGATTGTGGTACAACCCAAACTCGAACTATGATATTTAAATTTTGTATAAGCCAAATAAAAAAGAAACAATTAAGAGCGGTTAAACTACTCATTAAATGACTAGTAAAAAAGAAACATAAATCAAGTAACTAATCAATGTAACATCAAATCAGTCTTTTATCAAATAGATTTAAAATCAAATATGAAAAACTAAACACTTAAATTTATATAAAATTAAAAAAACAAACACAGTCTTACGTGATATCTTACCTAGCAATTTTTATGACATATATGGTATCCTATGTGTATTATATCTCATAAACATGTGTGTTTAAATATGTACTTGTGCATAATCAATATTAGAGGATGTAGATGATAGATAAATCTAAGTTAACGAGTATATTATTCGGGTTGAACAACAAAATATGAAATTTACTAACAAATTTAATTAGTCGTTCATGTTTTAAGACGTGTCATATTTTATTGGTGTGTATCGCAGAAAAAGTGGAGCATAATGTATTAAGCCGTAAAAGAAAGAAGATACAAAAGGCACTTTTTCCGGTGGAGTAGCGTAGCTAAGAGATTCTCTTTTACTATCAGAAAACTAAAATATGAATGTGAAATCTGCCGGTGGAGTTGTTTCTGGGTTGTGAAATTGTGGATTTTGATTCAAATTTGTTGTATTGAGAAACAATGGAGAAGGAGAAGGAGAAGTACTCGGAGGAATTGAATGTGGCTGTGAGGGTTGTGCATATGGCGTGTGGTCTCTGTCAAAAGGTGCAAAAGGGTTTGCTTGGTAACGCATTGGATGATGATGAGGTTAAGTCTAAAGATGATGATTCTCTTGTTACTATTGCAGGTACTTTTGATTTTTTGCAATTTTGTTTTATAATGGGGAATTGTATGGATGCGACAGTTCGTAAGTATGGGTAGATAATCACATTGAGATGGAGCATATTTGTTTACATTGGGAGCAGTGGCGGAATCAGGATTTTTACTAAAAGGGATTGTAAATATAAAGAAGTAATTTTTTTTTTTGACAAAGGTGTCCCCTTTCGATACCCTAAGCTGCTGTTTGTTTCACTAGGAATTTACAGCTAATTTTAGGTGTTGAAAGTACCCTGGATTATGGGAATTTGTTACTTGCTTTCTCATATACCTGGGAGCTAAAAGTAGGAATAAGTTGTAGTGGAAAAGGGTGTTAATAGTAAAATTTAAGTTCTCAAATTGAATTGGACATGCGATTAGGCCTTTGTTCATTAAGGGCATGATGCATCATTGGCTTTGCCAAGAAAAAATGATTCAGCTTGAACCCCGTAACCACAACCATACGAGTTAAAGAAGTTACTGAATTTGACTATCTTTCACTGTAGTGACTTTGACAGTAGTGGTGTATGCAGGAGTTTATGCTAGCAATGTTGGCTTATTGTCCACAATTCAACTTGTATGTGGTTGTGACCATTTACTGTGGTGATTTTAAGAATTTAATTCCGGTCTCAAATTGATTTTTACTATTAAACAGTGTTGGCCTATTACACACATATACAAGAATTGTGTATGAACACACTTTATTAAAGTATGCTCTGCCACTGTTTGTCAGCGTAACTGCTTTCCCTTACCCTTTGAGTAGGAAGCAAGAAACATTGGCCGAACACTATCCGCAACACGATTAGTTGACATGCAATAGGAGTCGCTGAATGAGTCACACACTATGCCATTTCAGTAAATCTTGCCCTGTTTTTAGAAATATAATTTTTAGCACGATTAGATAGTGAGTTGAACCTGGTACCAACTGCTACTTTTATAAATAACGCATCTTCTACAACAATGGATATAACACAGTTGTGATACAACCAACTAATCAATATCTTTCAGTTATTCTTTATCACTCAGTTATCTATTTGCGTTATTTGAAACATTCCTTCACAACTTTCTTAGCTTCACCTTAGCCAAATATTAGTCTAAGTCCACTTTTCAAAGACAAAGATTTTGTTCGTGACTTGTTAGTCAAGATGCCTTATTGAGTCCAGAAGAGAAGTAGAATCCTCTTCTCTACCTCATTTAATCGTTGGAATATAAATCTAGAATTGTGCAGAAGTGAAGGTCTAAACTACTACTTCTTAATACCATTCTTTCAGCGACAAACAAGAAAGTAAGAAGTAGCAAAAGAGTGGAATTAGCATTTCTTTTGGTATAAAATTTTATGTAGAGAATGCTCTCATTACTCTTAAGATATTATAAATTTTACATTGCTTGTATAGTTGAAACAAATACCCTCTTATACTAGCTTACATTGTGCAACTACAAGGGCTACAAATGATGTTCCTTTTCTGATGAAAGTTTAATGTATCTTTATCTGGCAGTGGTGCTCCTGAACTGTTAAAGGAGAAACTTCCTTTTCAGAGGCAAGTACATGCTTTTAAGTAGTTGGAAAGTGGAAATTGACCTTAAAATCTCTGAAGTTCATTTCCTTAGATAACATAAAATATTGCCTATCCATCTTCATTGTTCACTAATCATCTGCAAAGAAATGGGGTTCACATGACAATTGAAAATTCTTGGATGGCGGATAAATGATGATGTTTCTACTTCGACTTATTTCATAATTCTTAAATCATGGGAACTGTTGGTTAGTCTCAACATGCTTGGTTTTAGAAGCCTAATAGAAAAAGCAAGTCCAAATTATTCTTTTAATATGGTGATGTTTGGATTAACTTGTGCACACTTCAACAATTACACTAGGTACTTGCTATCTCCCAACACATATATCGAGTAACTCTATCCACAAGACTTAGTAGATATAATGGAATCACCTACATTTTTTTGCCCTTACTGGGATTTGGACCCTGATCTCCCTTGATTTCATCCTTCTTCATTGATCTTTAGGTCACATCCTTGGAATTCTTACAAGACACAAAAACTTCACTCCGTTGTCTTTTGCTTAATACTTTATATCTGATCTTTATGCTTAACAAGCACTTTAAGTTCACTGGGGTTGCGAGCAGTTGTGATTGTTATGTTAAGAAGCAGTAGCAGTAACCCTAAGGATCACTTTGATACTCACATCTAGTTCGAAGCTTTTCAATCTTTCGACTCCTAACTTAAATAAGGAACATAAATTATCAATAGAGACACTCTATGGTCACATAATTTGAACCTCTTATTTCTTTTCTCATTTTCCACGAGGTATTCACCATATGGTCAGCTTCAAAGCCAATGGTCAAGCAGTAGATTAGTTTCAGTTATGAGTCTCAAGTTCTGTCTTAGTTGATACAGCTGCTCTGAGTTCACTAATATGCAAGAGAACACCCATAAAAATGACTTCCCTTGCTTGACGTATGAATAATTTTCATGTAGCCACTCATGTTGTGTCTTCAGTTTGACTAGTGAAGGGATCATACGATTAGGCAAAATGTCAGGTAAGAAGGTGCATTTTTGAATCTCTTCACCTTGTTTAGTTAACAGGATTAGTGACACTTTCAGCTGCTAAATTTTGTATTTAGGGTCAATATTCCATGTCTTCAACATATTATCATTTGAATAATTGTTGAGAAAGTTGGCTGTGGTGAAGTAATTATGCTGATTAAGATTCTTATGGACGTACTGATTGATGGATATCAAATCCTAATTATTCAACAAGTATTTTCATTGTATACATGGATTGCAAATGTTCAGCGTGTGGAATTTTGAGATATTAGTAAATTTTTTTCTTTTTCCATTGCTTGATAAAAGTTCAGATGCTTGAGGTTTTATTTTGGCTGCTTAATGATATATCTCATTTTTTACTTTATAGGAGTGAAACAGCATATTCTGATTGTTTGCTCAGACTGTTTAGATTGTTTTTGGATTCTGATAGTGTTTAATAGAAACCTGCACTTAAACGGACTCGGTTTTGCTTGTAGGAAAGGAGGAAAGCATTATACTCCCTCCGTCCAACAATAGTTGTCCACTATACTATTTTGGGATGTCCAACAATAGTTGCCACTTTATGAAATCAATGAATAATTTTACACTTAGTTACTAATTTACCCTTATCATTAATTATAGTCATTCCTTATTACATTTTTCAAGACATTGTATTTATTATTTTCAAAGGGTGATATAGTAAAATTACCCTTAAATAGTTTCTTAAGAAGTGTACAAAGTCAATAGTGGACAACTATTGTTGGACAGAGGAAGTATTATTATTTAAGAATAAATGTTTTCAGAACTTAAAAATTTGGTATAAGGCTGATTTTTCTGGATGTTGATATAATGCCGGATTTTTTGGGTTCCTTAATACAATAGGATCCCTGGCTAGCTTTTCTGCTTCTTGTATCTGTGCTGTACTATCTTAGTGCTGTGCTTCATTAATAAAATTACCTTATAAAAAAAAAGGGGGCTTGGTTTGTAATGTTTGTTTTTATTCCTTCAATTATTCAGGGTGGAAGAAGTTCTTACTATTTCCAAGTTTGCATCTTTTAAAGTTATTGCATAGATTGTCTACAATGCACACTAAGTATTTCCTGCAATTTCTTTGCATGGATAGATTGGAGTGTGCAAGCAACTGTAAGCTGGATCCTTTCAAATACTTTTGGTAGCGAAAATGTCTCCATAGTAGCTGAAGAGGACGTTCAAACTCTTTCCAAGCCTGAATCAGCAGGTCTATTGGGTAAAGTTGTCAGCACTGCCAATGAATGCTTAGCACAAGCTTCTAGATATGGTCTGAAAGGTCCAGATAAAACCCTGGGGCCTTCAGAAATTCTGGAGGCTATTAGTCGCTGCAATTCAAATGGGGGCCCTCTTGGCAGGCATTGGGTTCTTGACCCGGTTGATGGTACACTGGGGTTTGTGCGTGGAGGTCAATATGCTGTAGCTTTAGCGTTGATTGATAATGCGGAGGTTGTAGTTGGAGTGCTAGGATGCCCTAATTATCATATGAAAAGGGACAGGCATAATAAGCAACAGCAAAATCATATTTCATCAGAAGTTTCAGTGCCCTCACCTGATATGTTGGAAGAAGGATGTGTGATGTACTCAAAAAAAGGTACTGGTGAAGCTTGGGTGCAGCCAACGGTTTATGGTGATAGTAAATATGAATGGCCAAATTTTGCCAAACAAGTTCGTGTTTCTCCAATTGATGATCCAGCATTGGCAACTTTTTGTGAGCCAGTTGAGAGAGCTAATTCAAACCACTCCTTTGCAGCTGGACTTGCTTCCTCTGTTGGGCTTAGGTTTGTTGATAAACTATCTCTAGTAATTTGCTGCCAGTCTACAGCTGGCCTCCAAGAATTCATTTAGTTATAAAAGGCTTAAACAGCAAAAACAACGGCCAGCAAATACCGTAATTGCATAGATAACTGCTCGTCAACCAGGTGCTTCATTAACTGCACCAGGAAGTCCAATGTTCTTCCTTCTTGAAAATGTAAACTTGTTTCTAGCATTGTACACTTGCTTAAGGAAAAAATTGTTGATGTCATACTTAACGGGGAAAAAAATAAGAAAAGAAAAAGAAACATGTTGATATGTTATTTGACCTTTGTGAATTATTTTCAAATGTTTTGACTCCAAAATTCTGCCACTGTTGGTTATCTATTTATCCTGTTATATTTTTCATCAGACAATTGGATCTTTCCACTGTTCTCTTGTACTTCATGTTGGGGTGTGCCTTCTCAGGGTGATAAGTTGTGTTCGCTAACATATTAATCTCCCTTGGCAGAAACAAGCCCCTCCGTGTTTATAGCATGGTAAAATATGCTGCCATAGCACAGGGAGATGCTGAAATTTTCATGAAATTTGCTAGAGCTGGGTACAAAGAGAAGATTTGGGACCATGCAGCTGGTGTTCTAATTGTACAAGAGGCCGGCGGTGTGGTGACTGATGCAGGAGGGCGTTCACTTGATTTTTCTAAAGGGATATACTTGGAAAGTCTTGATAGGGGAATAGTTGCTTGCTCTGGCACTAAGCTGCATGAGAAATTAATTGGAGCTGTTTATGCCAGCTGGGAGTCCTCTAGTCTATGAATCTTTCTTATCTGCTACAAGGACAGTGACGGGTTTTTGTCTTATTACGTACTCCCAGGTAAAGTCCTTTGCTGTAATTGGGCGTCTCACTCATTGCTTTTGTTTGCACATTACAACAACTATGCCTCAATCCCAACTAAGTTGTAGTTAGCCATATGAATCCTCATTGTTATGTCGCTCCAATTTTAGTCCATAATTGACTAGTTTTACGTAGGATGTCAACCTACTGCAACCTTCCTCTATACAGGCTTGTGATCTGCAACATGAGCAAGCTCACACAGGCAAATTTCTTCTCTACATCAAGTTTCATTTAACCATTCTCATATTTCCGGTGCCCAACTCTTGCTTGTGTTAATTCATCCTAATGTAGCTTCCTGCAAGTAGATTTGTGTTTGCTCACTCGTCTGGTAGTCTCATAACAAAGTCTGATTCTATTGTGCGATACCTGCCCTCTACAAAATTGTTTTTGAAAAGGTCGTTTATTAATAGGAAACTTTATTGCGACTGCAGGTGGTAAACATGACTTCTACATCATTGCAATTGGTTCATGAGATACGCGTTTGCTCGGGGAAGACATAATGGCGGACTGGTTTCCCAACAGACAGGTATTTCTGAGGTCAATGTCACGTAGAAATGCTTGCTAATTGGCAAATTGGTTTCGAAGGAGCACTCTGATTCTACTACTGCAGAGAAGAGTTTGCTTGTTGTTCAGGGACAGTGAAAGGGGAAACTTCATTGCTTCAACAACCAAGTTAAAAGTACATATACTTTCCACTCTTTTATTCCCTTTAAATTCAGTAATTTCAGTTTTCGATTTTTGGAAATACTATATTATCATCACGCCAAATTAATTTGATATGGTTTGATACTTTAAAGTTCATTTACAGTATTTTGCGGTACGGGACTTTGACTTACATATATAAATATAATAGAAAATTATGACTTCTGAACTTCTCAATTATATCATACTAACGCATATAATAGAAAATTATGACTTCTGAACTTCTCGATTATATCATACTAACGCCCTGCTCATATAGAAATATTCAAATACAAGTACAAGTTCAATTCTCTTTGTTAATCTTACACATTGAACATTTCAATCAAAGTTAAGTAGTCGAAGTTCTAATGTCTAAATAATTATTTTATATTGATACTATATAATAATATATATGAATTATATAATACTTACTGTTCAAATTTATTTTTAAAATATATTAATTAAACACAAATTATTTTAAGGAAGCAAATTATAAATTGGCAAAAATTAAAAATTTTAATATTGAAATGGAGGGTCGGCCAGGGAGCCAACCCTATAGAGTTCCAGAAATTATGTCGGCCATATGTCTTGATAGCCATACAGCACTCGCCACGCAGGCAAGAGTGGCATATTTAGCCAACCGACCCTTTTTAAGTCTTCAAATGAGTTACAACTTTTGATTTTATATTCATCTACTTCCCTTCATACTTTGCTCACTTGTCGATGTGGGAGAGTATAATGGATTATTTTTCTTTTTATTTAATATTTATATTAGGGTCTGACAAAATTAAAGTTTACGTCGAAAAATTCTAGGTAACATGTTTTTTTAAATAAAAATGACTTCATATTCAGGGGTTAGATCTATTTTTAAAAAATTTAAAATGTGTTCTTAAAAATGTACTTGTGATCTTAAAAATGTTTGGCGATTTTTTAGTTTAGACTTTAGAGTAAATGAAATGTATAAAGTTATTTATTTGCAAATATAGATGGACTAAGATTAAATAAATTGAAATGAAATTGAGAGAGAAATATCATTAATGTAAACCTACCCTACTTCTCTAGTTGTCCCTCATTCTGTACTTTCTAGAGTCATCGCAATAAGACCTAAAAATAAGAAGTGTGTAGTTTTTTTTTTTTTTTTTTTACAAATGATAAGTACATCATTAGTTCGAGATTTTGAATTTAAGTCTTATTGGATATGAAGTTGCTTTTGGTAGAAAACGGTTTACTCCTGATTTTATTTTGAATTTAGTCAAACGACAGTATGATAACAAATACTTGGTGAATTTTAAAAAAAAAATAGAGTTGGCTATAGGCACCTATAAGAATAGATATGGAAAGAAACAATGTAGCTTATACACTATTAAATCTTGACCTAATTAATTAAAACCTTCTTTATGATCTTAATGTATTATAAAGACAAGATTCCAACAAAAACTATCTTACATTCTAAATAATTATTTTGAAAATAACCCTTTCTACTCCTCCATTTTATTTTATTTTTGCTTTGCAAGATGCCATCAACAGAGATGCATGTATTGGAGGGTCAATGGTCAAGTGGTCTTTGTGATTGCTTCAATGATCCTATAAACTGTATAGTTTGATTTTGCATTTTGTGTGTGTTCATTATTATTGCAAACTCCAATTTCTAAAATAATTCTTTTTTTTTTTAAGGTGTGACTACTTGTTTTTTCCCTTGCATCACCATGGGGGAGAATGCTGAGATTATATCAAAAGGAGAAACATGTAAGTTTAGTCTTCCTTTTTTTTCAATCCCGCTTGTGAGATTATACAGCATATTTGTTGTTGAAAACTTAACATAAATCTTAGGTGGTAAGTACCTCCTCTTCATTTTTAATTAACATCTTAGATTCGAGCTCAAAGAATAGGTCATCTTTGCTAAAGAATCACCGTTAAAGTGAGATTTTCCAGCGTAAATTCAAAAATAGAGTTCCAAAATATATATTGGACACCAAACTAAGTGGTTACATTAGCCAGCTATGGATATGCCCCATCACCATGGGGGAGAATGATGCATTAATCTCTTTATTTTTAGAAATATCATCTACTTATTTTAATAAAATTGTCATTGTCCTGAAGTTCTTAATTTTATAAGTGAAATTTAGTATATTAAAATATCTGTGTGAAAAATAATTAGACCTAGCTAGTAAAGCAAAAAGGTGGTGGTATATTGGAGCGCATCCTATCATGTGATACTCAATTTGGTAAACTATAGAACGTTGTCATGTAAAATCAACCTCAAAGAGTCCGCCCCACTTTAGAGATCGATCAAGAAGCCCATGCCTTTGCTTGAGCCTCGCGATTTAGCTATGTGCTTCCATAGGGCAGGCCAGAGATTAGCCCACCAAGCCCGCCCTTTTCAAGGACGGCCAAATATACCTCCACCTTGACGCCCCTACTTGAGTTATAAGTCCACATTACTTAACTTGAAAAAACTCTAGAATATCGAAATTTTATATGTGAAATTTGAAATTACCTCCTTTTTTTTGCAGCTTGTGTAGCAGCAACCACAATTTACTTCTTGCTGTGCTCAATAGGGTGCCAAGGTGGTTATGGATTTCATTACAGATCCAAATTGAGAAAATTGTTAGGTTTGCCAAAGGAAACATGTAAAGATAACATAGTACATGGATGTTGTTGTTTTTGTGCAATTTGCCAAGAGCATAGAGAACTTAAACTCCATGGAGCTGATCCCACCATGGGTAATTACTTGAGCTTTCATCTAGTCGAGACCAGAGTTTAAGTTATACGCACTGACACTGTTATATTGCTTCTATAATACTTGATGTATTTGTGTTGAATTTTTTAAACATGTATTACTATTGAAAGATTTGTCACACATCCGATAATATTATTTGTGAAGAGTCTGAACAATATAAGTAATAATTAAACTTTCATGAAGTGATGAGCAAAGTTTAAGTTATATGCGCTGGCAGTTCGAACTATTCAAAAATGTTGTCGTACTCTTGTCGGACCTTTTCAAAATATTCTATTTTTAGAGGATTTAATACGCACTTGACTATTTTTAAAGAGTCTAAACAACATAAGCCGACAACACATATATGATATAAGTATAACTTGGACTTTGATTTTCAATGTCAACCTATATATATATTATTCGGATCCTTCAAAAATATTATCAGCTTATACAATGTCTTTCACTAATAATTAATGACTTAATTTATTTGATTAGTAAAAAATACCTTTTACAATATTTTTCAAAGCATTGCCTGATTATATATTGCACTCATTTTTTTAATTTGTTTTTTACGATATGTCTTTCAAATGAAATATTTTTTTTTGGCTCATAAAACTTTTTACTTTTTCTCAAGTGAAATATTTGTTCAAATACCTTTATATTAATTTCAACTTCAAAAATGCTTCTCTCTTTTTGAATTTTAATCAAACTTATGTTCAAATGCCTACTAACTTGTTTGATTGTTTGGTGATGGTACGACTATAGGTTGGAAAGCAAATGTAGAGAATTGGAGAAGTCAAGTGGTAACTGTTCCTCCATTCTTTGAACCACAAATGATGCGCTAGGCTTTTGTAGAGATGGTGGACAAAATAAATCGGAGTAGACTCAAGCTTAACCTAAATTACTCTGTCTCACGTAGTAGATTTTTTGTTTTCAACTAGCCCTACATAAACCTGCCTCATCTAGCTAGCCACAACTTCTATTTTGTTTTATTTTTGTTAAAAGCTCTTCATTTTGAAATTTTGAGAACTATGTCGCTCTGATTACCATGGCTCCTAAATGTCATAAAAATATGTCCGAGAAATGGTGAGGCTTCACATATTGCTTCCTCGACTCCCTCATGAGGGTTTCATAAAGGTTTTGTAAAAAAATTGATCGAAAGTCTTATCACTAAAATATTCATGGGCTAATATACACTAAAAACTAAAAAAATTGGCCCCTAAATGCCTAAAATGGACTCTAAAAATTGTGTGACTGTATGTACTGCTCCCCCAACTCTCTACGGAGGGTTACATAAAGGTCTCATTAAGAAATCTTCTGAAATCCATATCACCAAAATATTCATGGGCTAACACACACGAAAAATTGAAAAATCGTCTAATTCCTATAAATTGACCCCTAAATGCCTGAAATGAACTCTAAAAATTGTAAGAATGTACGTATTGCTCCACCAACTACATACAGAGGGTTTCGTAAAGGATTCACAAAGAATTCGTCCGGAAGCCATATCACCAGAATATTCATGGGCGTTACACATGAAAAATTGAGAAAATCGCCTAATTTCTTTAAATTTGCCTCTAAATGCCCAGAATGGACTCTAAAAATTGCGAGACTATATATACTGCTCCCCTAACTCCCTACGGAGGATTCCGTAAAGGTTTCACAAAGAAATTATCCGGAAGTTATATCGCCAAAATATTCATGGGCTAATACACGAAAATCTGAGAAAATCGCCTAGTTCTCGTAAATTAGTCCTAAATGCCCAAAATGAACTCTTGTCAAACATACCCTCCATGTTGTTCTTATAAAATATGTATTTTTAGCTTTTATAATTAATTAAATTAAATATCAATTTAAATGTGTAGTTATATTAACTTTATGACGTTATATTTATAACAGACACCTTTACTATATTAATTTTTTTGTCAAACATGCTATCTATATATTGTTCTTACAAAATATATACTTTTACCTTTTATAATTAATTAAATTAAATATCATTTTAACTGTGTAATTATATTTGTGCAATCAAACACGACAAATATAAAATAAGGGGGAAAAAAAGGAGAGGAGAGAGAGAGAAAAGAGAGATAGGCTAGAAAGATAAAAGAGGATAGGGATAGAACCTTACAACTCTGTTTCAATGGCTTCCCCTTTATCCTCTTCCATTTTCTCTCCAAATTTCACCCATTTATTCCAAAATAAGGCTTTCTTCCGTAATCATCTTCCACTTCGTTCCTCAATTTATGCTACACTCACTCGCATTGCCTCAAAGAAGAATGCTTCCATGGTTAGTTCAATTCTGCTCAAAATTTAGATATTCTCAAGAGTGAATTCTGTTGAAATTTCATCATTCTTTTGTGCAATGGCGTAATACATAAACAGACACTCTAGCAAGCGATCACTCCAACTTACAAAATAATCATCCAAATACATTTCAAAATTTATGTGCCACGTCAGCATTAACTGTCCACGAGATCAAGTTGAGGTGTCTAGATGTATTGTGCCTTGTGTCATTCATTATAGAATTATGAATAGTTAGATTGTATGATTTTACTTATTACTCTATTTGTTTTAATTTATGTGACACGTTTCCTTTTTAGTCTGTATCGAAAAGAATATCATTTTTTTGTCATATTGAGGAACAATCTAACAATTAATGGCATGATTTATAGCTACACAAATGTGTAAGACTTGTTTTAGATCGTAAGTTTCAATAGTCTTTATTCTATCTTAAACGCGGTATCTAGTCGAACAGAACTGTTTTCTGATATTTAGTTTGGGCAAAGAATGCTGGTTCACCTCTAAAGTTTGATCCTTACCAAAAATTAAAACGACTGTTGGATCATCAAATGTAAGTCTTGCAATGTGAACGAACTCACACAGGCGGAGTTTGTCTTCAAAGGTAAACGTATCCATAAAATTAGTTAATGAAGAAAATGCAAACTGTAACATAAGCTATGGCTTTTCTGATTTGCCTTGTGACACTAGCATAGTGCATTTGAAACCATATTTTGGGCTTATCTTTTCTTTTTTTCGTTATCTCGAATAGAACTGTTGAGATCTGTATGTCTCTCCGTCTCACATACATATTTGCACCTGCATAAACATCTTATTAGAGAACTCGTATTCACTATTCAATGTTGCTTCAAAAATGATCAAAATACAATTTTTATAACCCTCTCAGCTCCTTGATGGGTTTTCAGTCATGCAGGAATTGACAAAGAGGCCAACTGCTCCTTCCATTTTGTCAACACATTTGGAGAGTACAGTCAAGCAATTTCAGAGTTTAATGGCGGTGATCATTATCTTTACTGAAATTGCATCTCCAATACCTTTGTATGGTTTGCAAGATTTGTCCATTTCTCCTGCTGAGGCAGTGCTTTATTCCCCTGAAACAAAAACTCTCCCTAGAACAGGAGAATTAGCTCTCAGAAGAGCTATCCCAGCCAACACAAATATGAAAACTATACAGGTAGTTTTATTTTGTTCTGCCTATATATTTTATATACTATTTTCCTATTTGGTGGTGTAGAGAGTAAGTCATGAAGTATCACTACTCCTCGTTTATTTTCTCGCAGGATTCTCTTGAGGATATCTCATACTTGCTCAGGATTCCACAGCGAAAACCTTTTGGAACAATGGAGGGTAATGTGAAGAAAGCGCTTAAGGTATTGCATGATATTTTTGTTGCAACCAAACTAGATATAAGACACTTGATGATTGATCCTCTAGCAAGGTAATCATTCTTCGACATGGATCTCAGCCATCTAACAGACGTGTTGGATATCAGGCCATTTCCATACAGTAACAAGAATAAAATAGTTGTTCATTTATGTGTTTTTTTCAGAAAGATACCCTGTGATACAAGGAGGAAATCTTCCCTTTCATGTTTTTCTTTTAAACTATCCATCAAACAGAGTTATAGTATAGAGAATTCAAAGAGTCTCAAAGATGTTAACATTGCATGCTAACTGACTGTGACGGATTGTTTGATTCTGCAAATAACAAATAATGAAATCACTTATAATGAAAGGATGTGAAGTTATCAAACACTCTTATTCTGTGTCTTTAAGTACATATTTCTAATGCTTCAATATCTCTTCAGATTGCAACAGATGAAAAGGCATCCATCTTGGCTAGCATCCCAGCTGAACTGAAAGAAGAGGGTTCAGTCTTGTACACATCTCTTGTAGACGGAAAGGTAACATGAGACAACTTAGATTGTTTAGTTTAAAAGTACATATCAGTGATGGCTATCTGACGCAGGAGCACATCTGTTGTTACTTTACAATATTGTTTTGCTGCAGAAGTTTGTGAAATCTTATGCACTTGTGATAGTACATTTACCAGTTTGCATGATGATATTCCAGTAATACTCTTTATCATGCTTGAATGTATGATATTATGTCAATGCAACCAGTCAGGGTCGCAAGGATTGATGTTTTGGCTATCTCACAGATTTCTTAAATTTCTTAATAAATTATCTGAACAGATGATATCTTTAAACACAAACCTTACTGCAATCAAGATGACTTTCTTTTTATCTTGTCAGGGTGGATTACAGAAACTTCTACAGTACATAAAGGATAAAGATCCAGATAAAGTATCCGCGTGTCTTGCATCTACATTGGATACTATTGCACAGCTGGAGTTGTTACAGGTATTTATGAGCTCCTTTGTACATTCTTTTGTGGTGAAAAGGGGGCAAATCGGTAATGGAAAGTACAGTTACTGTGATTGAATAGTTCACAAGAAAAAAAAAATTGTACTAAGGTTCGACTTGTGCCCTTAGGAAGTGATACTGTGCTTTGAAGAATATAGCAAAGGATAAAGCTTGAAGGCAAAGAGCCCGTAGCTTCAAACTATCCAAATCTCTCATGCATTACAATTTTCACAATTATACATTCTCCAATAACATTTTCAATGTAAAGTTTTTGATGTAGTTAACAATATCTCAAAGACGTAATCTCTCTACAGGCCCCAGGGTTATCATTTTTGTTGCCTCAGCAGTACTTGAAATACCCAAGGTAAGGGCTCTTGTGATTTCTCTTCTAAATATAGCATTTCTACTTATTAAAAAGCGAGTTGCTTAATGACAAACATGTACGTACATCGATTATTAAATCCGAGGATGATTACATCTTGCATAGTAAATGTGCCATTTTGATACTTATGGTGCCTTTGTATATCCAAATGTTCAGATTATGGTTTCTTATCACTTCAGCAGCAACATTATTGCATTGCTATGTAGGAAAACTTGAGTTGGGCTGTTCCTTTTAAAGCACTCTGTGTTCAAGTTACAACAACCATGCTAAAATAACTACTTAATGATTTCTTTGAGGAAGATGGTTTGTGTTATATTCTTCTACTAAATGCGTCAGGCTCACAGGGAGAGGAATAGTTGAATTTACAGTTGAGAAAGTAGATGGTTCAGCATTTTCTCCTGAATCTGCTGGTGAAGCCAAAAGCACTGCTAAAATTCAGGTATGCTAAATCCTTTACTTGAGAATCAGTTAAAATATCTTGCACTGCCCATTTCTTTGTTTGATCCTTTGTTCTGAACTTGATGATTAAGCATCAATCAAGACCTTTAAGTTAAGAGACTGATCCTTCTGGAAAGTTATTTGCTAATGACTTGAACCTGTCATTGATGGTCATAATCTCATGCAATAGCTTCATCGTGGAGACATTAGTGCAATTTAATCAAATCCTGAAATGGCTGTACCCTCTCTTTCTCTTTCTTTGAACCACCTGTCCTATATCGTGCTTTGAGATAAAAGTGTGTTGCGTTTTTATGATGACGTATTCCCCAATTAAACATTTGCTTCTTCTTTTCTGAGGGAGTGACAATTTCTGTTGTATAATAGATCCTGCACCAGAAGAGTTTTTAATATTCTTCTATTATAACTTCTAATATTCCTCAGATAGATATTTCGTCGAACACAAAAGTATTAACTGTATAATGACATGATGCAGGTTGTTATAGATGGGTTTTCAGCACCACTGACTGCAGGAAACTTCGCAAAACTGGTAAGGTAGTGAAATCTCACATCATCCTTGTAGGTACCCATTATACAACAAAAACAATAACTATGCCTCAATCCCAAACTAGTTAGGGATGGCCATATGATCCTTGATATAATTGTGGTCCATTTTAGGCCCGCTTCATTCTAATATCAGTAATTAAGAAATGAACTTTGGATCTAACTCAACTACAAAAGCTAGGGCATGAAGTAAGGATTGCCCACGACCATATAAGGAGGAAAACAACTCAATCCCACACTGATGTGGGACTCTTAACAACTTCCAATAATTTCTCCCTTCTTTCCCTTTTGAGGATGACTTCCTACTTCCGTTAGACAAATTGATCATAATTCAGGTATTTCTTCAATTGAAGCATGGTCGACACGTAAAGGTGGCTTTTTCTTCTTTCATTTCCCACATCTTTTTTGCTGGGCCCTGATAACTACTTTACTTGAAGAGTATGTGCTTATAGTTTCCTTTCCGTAGCTCTAGATTATTAACTTGCCACTGTGCTAAAATATGGAAAACCATCATTCTTAAGACGTCTCATCTTTAGATTTATTTGAATAAGGATTTGTCTTGTAACAACAAATCTATAATTCTTTAGGTGGTTGATGGGGCATATGATGGGATGAAGCTAACTTGTGCAAACCAAGCAATTCTTTCAGACAGCGAGGTGGGTAAGACTACCGGGTACAGTGTTCCCTTGGAAATCAAGCCAGCCGGACAATTTGAGCCTCTTTACAGAACAACATTAAGCATTCAGGTACCCACATGTTTCATGGATAATAACAGACCAATCTTTGGAGTTTATTTCTATTGTGCTTGTGCTTATGGTTTATTCCTTTGGTTACGGAAGGATGGGGAGCTGCCTGTGCTTCCATTATCCGTTTATGGTGCAGTTGCAATGGCTCACAGTGATGTATCAGACGAGAATTCATCACCAAGTCAGTTCTTCTTCTACCTTTATGATAAGAGAAATGTAAGTAGCAATTCATCAGTATAGACTATTCTTTTGTTTCTTCTTGTTATTCTTTTCTTTGCCACCTAACTTATCCAATCAATATGTTGTTTCTCAGTCTGGCTTGGGAGGATTGTCGTTTGATGAGGGCCAATTTTCAGTTTTCGGGTATGGTTTCTTGCAACTCTGCTATCTATGAAAACCTATTGTATCTTCAACAAATCGGTGATTGTAGTCGTTCTAATGATAACTCGTGTTATGATTCACAGATATACAACTGTTGGGAGAGATATCCTTCCTCAGATCAAAACTGGTGACATAATTCGATCTGCAAAGCTGGTGGAAGGACAAGACCGCCTCGTTTTACCACCACAGGATAACTAACCTTATTATATCCTCAATTTTTTGAAAATTCAACATGTCATTCTTCGTTGCTCATCATTTATTAGTACCAAATATGGATGCTGCTTCTTGTAAAACAGAACAAATGAAATGTTTGATTCCTGATGATAATAAATTGGATATTATAGACTATAGAGTAAACAAATAAAAAAACTGTTATATTGAGTTTCTTTTGTACATCCAAGTAGCTACAACTATGCTGCAGACATGTTACAAAGTCGACTTGGAGTTGGTTTAAAATCCAACCATCTCAAAGTTGGTCGACGAGCTGGTGGTGTTAATGCTCTCTTTATGATCTCTTTGTTAGCTGATCCATGAAGTTTTCGTAGACTATAATGACTTGTTGCTGTTGTCCTCACTACGCGTCTTGTAATGTGTGGTGATGAATCTCTCCGTTGAAACCTTGGTGATGCTGGAAACTTACTACATTTCTTCTCGGGCTTGTTGGTTCTGCTAACAAGTGGTGACTTTGCAGTGATATTGGTTTCATTGGAAAGGAGAACCTCCATGTTGATATCCTTGTTCGAGTTTTTTCAAATAACTCAAGACTATCGAGGGAAGGAGTTACAGGACGGAAGTTGTATCTCGAAAATGTGAACACAAGAGGTAAGTGTTGTTGTTCAAGAATGATAATAAGAAGAAGAAAAAATGATGGATTTGTTAACTTTGAGATACAACTTTTTATAGTGGTGTTGGTATTTTAGACGTGTTTTGACCAATTCATTTGAGTATGGGAGACTTTGTAGTTTGTAAGCAATTTAGCAATTTGGAATATTTTGACTTCTTTCCTGGCAAGCTTCCAGAAAGGAGGAGTAACGCTCCTTCCGTTTCAATTTATTTATCTGATTTTGACACGATTAAATTTTTGTGATTTTAAATTAAAGATAAGTAAAACTTATAAAAATGTTTTTTTTTTATTTTGTGATCTTGAGTATATTATGTGAAAAATTAAAATTAAAAAGTTGCAAAAAAAGAAGAAGATATTTTAAAAATAAATTTGAGTTTTTTATTTTTATTTTTAAAGAATTGATTATATTCATGGCAATAAGCGGGTAGTCCAGTAGTCATATGTTGACTTGTCAACTTTTGAATTGTCTTCCAATTTGAATTTTGAATGTATCTTTAACTCCAGTCTACGACTTGAATACTGACGATTGCAAACAACTTGAATCGGATTTGTACGGATTGAAAATAAGTTAAATAAAAATAAATTAAATATTTAACTTATTTATATTTAATAGTATAAATAAAAAAAGGGTTAATTGACGGATAATAAAAATATCTATATTATTCATGATTTCAAAAATAGCTAAGTGAGAGTAAGTAAAAAAATTAAATTAATTTTAGGCGTCCAAAAATAACAATCATTTTATCTATCTGAGGAGATCAGGATGAAGTGGGTAAATAACTATTTTCATCAAATACTTCCTCCGTTCAACAATAGTTGTTCACTATATAATTTTAGGATGTTCAACAATACTTGTCCTCTTTATGAAATAAATGCATAATTTTACATTTAGTTCCTAATTTACCCTTATCATTTTAATTATAGTCATTTCTCTATTACATTTTTCAAGACATTATTTTTAGGAAAAATTATATTCAAATGACGATATAGTAAAAATACCCTTCTATTTATAATTTTTCTAAAAAATATGCAAAATCAATAGTGAATAAGTATTGTTGAACGGAGGAAGTATTAATCATTACTTTAAAAGTTATTAATAATAAACATATTCTTAACTAAATTACGACGTTCAAACCTTTAACTATAAATTCAAAATCAAGGAAGTGAGAAAAAAATCATGGATTTAAACTTTTACAAGTTTTAAACCAATAAACCATTATGGGGTTAAAGAATTATTAGAGTTTCAAAACCAAAAAGTGAATCGAGAACTTCAAACATTTATAAATTTAAAATCAAGAAATGATTCATGAGGTTCAAATATTTTCTGGAGTTTCAAAATCAAGTAACAAATCATGGTCTTCAAATCTTTATAAGTTCACATAATGTATGCAACAACGACGATAACATAGTGTAATCCCATAAAATGAGCTATAGAGATTAAAATGTAAGCAGATCGTATCTCTATCTGAGTAAATAAGCTATTTTCGTTGGACCCTCAGATCAAGAAAAAAACAGTCCAAAACAATATAAAGTTATAATAAAATATATGACGTTACATAGCTCGTTATAAATTATATTAATATGAAATATGAGATTGACCAGAAATCACGTAAAAAGGAAGATAATTTTTTTTTCTTTTATAGCTTACCAATATAATTCTGAATACCTCTATAATTATGATTGAATTGAGAAATATCAATATAGGTATCATGAATATAATATGGATGAAATACTATAACACCCTTCATCTTACGTAACCATGAAGTAGTTCATTACTATCTAAAGGAACCAGGTTCTTTAAATAAGAGAAACTTTACTAATTTCTAAAGGACGATTATGAATTACAACTCGCTAATTAAAGAGACTAACTTTAGTACCTCAACTCATTAGTTTCCTGCAATTGATAGACACTTCAAAGACTATAATCTCTAGTCTTCCAAACATTAAAATTCCAGATCTTAACGTGATCTAAATGTTATGAGTTTAAACCGTAGAAACAATAATAAACCACTTGGATATAATGTATTTAGAATAAATTACACTTAAATTTGACCTCATGTATCTATACATGTACTGGACGTATCTGGAGGCACCAAAATCTGATAAAATACGAAATATTACAACCTAGAGTTTATCTAAATAATTATGTTCTAAACTAATAAGATTTATGTAAGTTCATCAATAAATATTTTATCACTTTTTGCTAATTACTGTATATAATCATAAAATAACTTTACTAATATTATGAAAGTATATATAAACTAATCATAATTAAGAAAAATTACATGTAAAAATAAACATATACAATATTCAAAGGTTGTTTGATCCATGAAATAATATGAAACACCTACAATTAAGTTCGAAATTAAATTTATCTCTCAGTACTATAATTTAGTCTGCGAATCAAACTACTCGGGATTAGTGAGACTTTCATTTTTTTTTTTATTGTAGAAGATGAAAAGACTGCCTCTTTTATTTCCTTAAAAAACGTACACATGTCTCTATAGTAACTTTTCCTCTTTGTCGTACATATAGTTCTTGTTTTGCTTGCTTCATTATATTTCTTTTTAACTTTGAAAAAAGAAACAAAGTTGATTTGATTATCTTTTTATTGACTAATATTGCTAGTAGCTAGCTTTTAATTGGTACGTACATATTGTTAAAGTTGATTGTTTTTTTTTTTGAAAAACTTCATGATGAAGACTTCCATATTTGCTTTTTCATTTATTTATTAGTTTTTTGGGCACACTAGGTAGTACTATATTTTATTACAAAATTTAATTTCATGATTCTCTTGTAGTGCAGCAATTTGGAGTACAGTGACATTTATTTTATATAAAAAAATTATCTATTGTGAAGATTTCTTTTGAGTGATTAAAGTATGGAAGGAAGTTGTAATTCTGGGAAAAAGAAAGGAGGACCTAAAGATGACTTCATTGATTTGGTCTTCTCATGGTCTATACAAGATATTCTTGATGATACTCTATATCAAAATCAGGTTTTTTTTTTCTTTTTTGGTTACTTATTTTGGTTTAGAAGTGATCTTGAAAGAGTTTCAGTACTGTCTGTTTGTTTGATTTTGACTTGACACGAAATTTAAGAAAGTACAAAACTTTTGAATGTTACGGTGTTTAGCTAAAAAATCGTAGAATGTACTATAATGTGTATGAATATTTTGGTCTTAGACATGTTAGGTGAAAAGCTGAAACCGTAGACAAAAAAAAAAGAGGATATGTTTTCAACTATTTTTGGGGGATTATTTCTCTAAAGAATGGAGTGGAGATTTTTTTTTTTTTTTTTTTTAATAATTTCCACTTCGTGATTGTAGGCTCATTATGACCAACAAGTTTTTTTTGCATTTTAGTATCCTATGAAGTTTAGTGATTGGGAAACTTATTGTCAAAATTATTGAGAATGTTGCATATTTGATGTTTTGCATTGCACATGACTCATGAGTTGAGAGCATTTTTTCGAAAACAACTTCTCTGCCTCGAGGTAGGATAAGTCTGCATACACTCTATCCTCCCCAGACCCCACTACACTATGTATATATGTTGTTGTTTTTTGATGATTTGCACAATGTTCTGTTTGCACTTTGGAAAGAGGGAATTTGCCTAGATGTTATATATTCCTCATGAAGTTGCATCAGTCTCTTATTTCTTTGTACTCTAGAGACATTTTTTCCCTATGATATTCTTGATCTTTGATAGTTTTGTCACTCATCTACTCTTTTAGTGAAAAGAAAGGATAAGAGAGATATTTTTATTATTATTTTTCTCTAAGAATGTGTTTGGTATGAAGGAAAATGTTTTTCACGAAAATATATATTTATTTGGAAATGTTCTTTTTTTGGAAATAAGTGATTTTCTTACTTATTTTGTTGTGTAAGTAGAAAATATTATTTCGAAAGTATTTGTATATAATCTAATCAAACACCATAGAGAATGGGGGTGGTGACGAAAAGGGCTATAGAGGATGGCAGGGGTGGAGTCAGCTTGTGGTCAAGGGGTTCATTCGAACCCCCTTTGGTAGAAAATTATACTATTTATACATGGTCAATTTTTTTTTATGTATATATAGAAGATGTCAAACCCCCTTCAACTAGTTGTTATGTTTAATTCTTCAGATCCCACTTAGTGAGAATTCCTAGCTCTGCCACTAAGAGTGGATGTGGGTGCCAATTGTGGAACTTGTTTTTTCTAGTTCAGCTAGGGAAATCATTTTACTCATTTGCAAGTGTTAGAGTTGGTCAGAGTCTCACATTAACTGCTGAATGAACTGGTGGTCTTCTTATATGGGATTAGGAAATTCTCTTTTCATGAGCTAGCTTTTGGGGTTGAGTTAGACTTATGTGCCGTATCTTTACATGTATTAGAGTCTGCTTATATGAATTCTGTTTTGTAGGTGGAGAAGATTCCAGAATCATTTGAATCAGTGGATCATTACCTGGAATCGTTTGGCTTCCCTTTACTGGAAGAAACACGGGCTGATATTGCTGCTTCTTTGGAAGTCATAAACAATGCACCTTTTGGTGAATTGATCTCCTTGGAGGAGAAACCACTTGGATCACTATGTTTTAATGTTAAGGTTGACTATTGGAGGAATTTATCTGGTGATGGAAAGGAGCCTTATCGAACATTGCCTGGAGATATTGTCATTATCTCAGATGCTAAACCGGAAACTGCTTCTGACCTTATACGGCTTGGATGGAATTGGACTTTTGCATCTGTAATTAGCATTACTAACGATGAGGATGATGATTTAACTGCATCCACTAGTTTTAAAGTCAAAGTTGCTAGAGATATTGAGATTTCTGAGGGAATGCGAAAATCTTTCTATATAGTGTATTTGGTAAATGTGTTACCGAGTAAGAGAGTATGGCGTGCTCTAAGTATGAGAAAGAATTTTAACATTATTGGGAAAGTTCTGTACTGCGGGGATGAGGTAAGTAATTTTGCTTCTTAATTACTAAAAAAAACTCGTTTTTCGTAATGACTCGATGCAGAGTCACCTCCCGAGTTTAGGTAGTTCTGTAAACAACTACATCACTCTACTACTCATTGTACAGTTTTCATAACTTGATATATTTACTTTTCTGTCGGACCTGGAAAAAAAACTGTGTGTTCCTTGTCCATCTTGGAAAAGAAATTGAGACATGCCCTTTTTTCCAGATGCAGCCTCAATGGCTGTTTTTTTCCCTTGGAGTGTACATATGGATTTGGAATGTGTGCTTGTATTTTCCTATTTTCAGTATCTGTTTCACTTAGTTCATTTTGAGGATGAAATAGACATTTGTTTGTGTGCAGAAACAGGGCGAGGATAAATGTAACGTTTGTTGTGCATCTATTAATGATGGTCTATCTGGAGAAGTTGTTAGTGATATGCTGTCTAAGTTGAATGATTCACAGGCTGAGGCAATCTTGACCTCTCTTGATTCGTTGAAGTGTCGTCACAAGCCTTCAGTTGAACTCATTTGGGGACCACCTGGTACAGGAAAGACCAAGACTACGAGTGTCATGCTCTTCATACTATTGAAAATGAAGTATAGAGCTCTTACTTGTGCCCCAACAAATGTAGCAGTAACACAAGTGGCTTCGCGGTTACTTAAACTGATCAGTGAATCATTTAAAAATCCTTCCGCAGAAATGGATATTTGTCCTCTGGGTGATGTTCTCTTGTTTGGGAATAAGCACGGGCTAAAAATTGGTCAAGATATTACAGAGATTTACCTTGATTATCGTGTTGATAGGCTGGTGGAGTGCCTCGGACCGATGACTGGTTGGAAACACTGTATAAGTTCCACGTGCGGGTTTCTTGAAGATTGTGTTTCTGATTATGACATATATGTTGAGAATGAGTTGATCAAACTGAAGAAACTTGCTGATAAAGAGGAAGCTCGGAAGGAAAAAGAAAAAATCAGTTCATTGATTGATTTTGCTAGATCACGGTTTAATTTAACAGCTTCGTCTTTGAGAACATGCATGTTCAAATTCTGTACTCATTTACCGTTATGTCTTATTCGGGAGGAGAATTTTGAAAAAATGGTACGCCTTATCTCCCTACTTGATTGTTTGGAGGGAATGTTATTTCAAGAGAATGTTGGATCTAAAGAACTGAGGGAACTCTTTTCGTGTCAACAAACAATTGATGTCTCTTCTGACACATTTTTGGGCGAGTGTTCCTTACCTTGTTTAAGAAGCCAGTGCCTTGTTTGTCTGAAAGATGTTTGCAAATCTCTCGGAGAACTGAGTCTTCCTAGTGCAATGAGTAAGGAGTTGATTAGGGACTTCTGTATACAAAAGGCTTCTTTGGTTTTCTGCACAGCTTCTAGTTCGTATAGGCTTCATTCACTGGATATGGAGCCCTTTGACTTATTAGTCATTGATGAAGCCGCTCAATTGAAGGAGTGTGAATCTGTCATACCTTTTCAACTACCATGTCTGAGGCATACTGTTTTGGTGGGTGATGAGTGTCAACTGCCTGCAGTAGTTAAGAGTCAAGTAAGTTTGCTGCCTTTTTGTGCATGCGATTTAAAGGAATTGCAAGTGCAACCGATATCTTGTCACTATAATTTTTTTTAAAAACACAATTCTGTTACTCTTAAACAGCTCTCTGAAGAAGCTGGCTATGGAAGGAGCCTTCTTGAAAGACTCAGTTCGCTGGGTCATTCTAAACACTTGCTTAATGTACAATATCGCATGCATCCATCAATTAGTCAATTCCCAAATTCAGCTTTCTACTGTAAACAAATTCTTGATGCCCCTTTTGTTAAGCATAAAACGTATGAGAAAAGATATCTTCCAGGAAGATGTTTTGGCCCGTATTCCTTTATAAATGTTCCGTTGGGTAAAGAAGAAATGGATGATGTTGGACATAGCCAAAGGAATATGGTTGAGGTGGCCTTGGTGATGACGATGGTGCGTAGCTTGTTTAAAGGTATAGTCGTACTAACGAAACGTACAATTTTGTGGTTAGAATTTTCCTGAAATTCTCTTTTTGTCTATTTTCTTTATAACCACATCTACCTTTCTCGAAATCAACATTATTTATGGTACTGAATGGTTTAGTCCCAAGAGTAGCAAAAATAAGCAAGTGTTATTGTGCATGAGGTATCCTTAAATTGTATTTCTTAACCACCAAAAAGAAACATAGGCTTAGTGAATATATCTGTGACGACATCCTCTCTACCCCACAAACATAGGGGTAAGGTCCACGTACATTTTGCCCTCCCCATACCCCAGTTGTGGGATTACACTGGGTATGTTGTTGTGGGGTTTGCATGGGTGGGATGCTCTTTGTAGCTTAAACACTTTTTCTGTTTTTTTATTTTGGTTTCGTTAACTTCTTCTATACTTTGTTTGCAGCTTGGAGTAGCTCCAAGAAGAAACTCAGCATTGGTGTTATATCACCATATGCTGCACAAGTTTTGGCTATAAAAGGTAAACTTGGGCGGAGGTATGATACCCATGATGGTTTCGAAGTTAAGGTGAAGTCAGTTGATGGATTTCAGGGAGGGGAGGAAGATATCATAATAATATCTACTGTGAGATCTAATTCAAGTGGATCAATCGGTTTCTTGTTTAGTCGTCAGAGGACTAATGTTGCTTTGACCAGGGCTCGGTATGGATCAATCTTTTTGGTTGTTTCATCTCTGTAAAATCTTTATTCTTATAAGCTGGCATCTCAGGGTTTTATTCTTGTAGGCATTGTCTATGGATTCTTGGCAATGAGCGAACTTTACTTGAGAGCAACTCTGTCTGGCACACATTAGTTCTCGACGCTAAGGATCGTCAGTGCTTCTTTCATGCTGATGAAGACAATGACATGAGGACAACAATTTTAGATGTTAAGAAAGAATATGATCAGCTGGATGATTTGCTTAATGCAGACAGTATTTTGTTCAAATCTCAAAGATGGAAGGTACAATCTTGTGCTTTAGTTCTCTTGAGTTATGGCACCATGAACATTCAACACTTGAGTGTTTGGTCCGCAACACTCCTTTTTCCATTTCTTGTTATTTTTCTTGTATATTGAACCCCAAGTGGGATTTGCTATGGCCTATTTTCATGAAAATAATGTTTCCTTATTCTATGTTGCTGTTGTTTATTGTAACGAGTAAAATCTGAAGAAATTAGTAGTTGATTTTCAATCTCATCTTTAAAAGTGTTTTTAACTAAGGATGGAATATTTCATTTTTGGATTGTTGTACCTACTATTATTGTCACAGGTGGCCCATGTGTTTCCACCCCCTTCCGGTTGTTTGTTCATGTAGTATGCTTGATACGTTTACGGGTTATGCATATTGTCTTTCTTATGGCTCACTTTTTCATTTGGAAAAATTGTGTTTCACTTGTATAGTGACATCTTGCAGTAGCATTACCACGATACTTCCTCCTGGCCCGGTGCACCTATAATTCTAAGTTTTGTGTGTTCTACTTGCATCAGTTATAGTCAATGCAAACATCTGTCTTTGTCCATTTTATAAGTTTGTTCTTTCTTAGTGTCGGCTTCACTCATTGAAGGTGCTAAACTTTGGTCAGTATTATTTGTCACACATAAATACATTCTTTTGATTTATACAACAGTATTATTAGTCTACTTGGCCTTCCTGGTGAATCATCTTCCACATTGTTGCTCAGGTACTCTTCAGTGACAATTTTAGAAAATCATTTGTGAAGCTAACGTCCTCCCGCTTGAGGAAGTCTGTGATAAATCTTCTGGTTAAGCTGGCCAGTGGATGGCGTCCCAAGAGAAAGAATGTGGATTCAATTTCTGAGAGCTCATCTCAAATTGTAAAACAATTTAAGGTTGAAGGCCTGTTTGTCGTTTGCTCTATTGATATTCAGAAAGAATCCACCTATACTCAAGTGCTGAGGGTTTGGGATGTATTACCCTTGGAGGAGGTTGCAAAGTTGTTGAAACGTCTTGATAACATATTTTCAATGTACACTGATGAATTCATTAAGCTTTGCAATGAGAAGTGTCTTGAGGGGTAAACTAATTCTTTTGTGCTCTGTAGATTCAAGTATTACAATGAACGACAATTGTTTCTTGTAAATTTTATTTTAACCTTCTCATGTTTGTACAGGGACTTGGAAGTTCCGAAGATTTGGAAGCTTTGTCGTGAGATAAGTCAGTATAAAAGCATTTCTAGTGAGAGCCAATTGAATCATGAATCAACTGGTGCGGAAGATGGTAGAAGTTGTGTTGAACATTCAAGAGTCAGTGAAAGCTTGTTATTGATGAAGTTTTACTCATTATCATCTGGTGTTGTCAATCATTTGCTCTCTGATCTCCATGGTGAAGCATTAGATCTCCCTTTTGAAGTTACTAATGAAGAGAGGGAGATAATCCAATTTAGTAGAAGCAGTTTCATCCTCGGTCGCTCAGGCACGGGGAAAACCACAGTGTTGACCATGAAGTTATTGCAGAAGGAGCAACAACATCACAATTCTGTTGAAGGATTAAATAAAGCAGGGAAGCAAGATGAGGATAATCAATGTGTAGGAGAGGCTATCAGGGAAACCCTGCGTCAACTTTTCGTGACTGTTAGTCCGAAACTTTGTTATGCTGTCAAACAGCAGATTTCTCAGTTGAAAAGGTGAGTTCTAATCTTGTTGTCTGAGTTTACTGGAGCTGCTTGCTGACTATTAATGAGTTATGAGTATTGAAACCTTGAACTGAAGTGTAATGTTAAATATTGTAAAATAATCTTCGTTGGAACAGATGTACTAAGAATTATGGAACATGAAGTTATAGCTTTAGGGCTTTGATCTAGGGGTAAGAGTTCAAAATGTAATGTCGATTAGTTACACATCAGGCATTAGTTCATTTATCCTATCTGAATTATAGGTGCTCGTAATATTCCAAGACATAACCATTACGCAGTGCTACCATTTATTTTTTTGAACATCTTCTGCTGCTTGACCTTCCTAAATCTTTTATTGTCAAAAAGAAATTTGCAACCTAGAAAAGTCCGTGTTCTTAACCTTTCTGAATTTCTTTCATCTGTATATAAACAAGTAAAGAAGGAACGTGGGAAGGTAGTTAAGGTATTCACATGATAACAACTCTTTCCATAAAATTGACAATATGGTGAGCTAGTTTAAATGATTTGAAGCTGGTGGAGTCGTAGGTTTTCACATTTTTACCTGCTTGTTTTTTTTTTATGTGATTATGATTTAGTAGTTCGGACATGTTTTTCATCAAATAGAGTTTGTGTTGTGGCTACAAACTTCAACTAAGTTTTTATTTTTATCCAATTTAGAGGTGTGCATTCTTAATTTTGCAGCTTTGCTTGTGGTGGAAGTTTCTCAGCAGAAAACAGCTTGCTTGAGATTGATGATTTGGATGGGACGACACAGTTTAGAGATTTACCGAACTCTTTTATTGGCGTTCCTTACATGAAATACCCTCTTGTGATCACATTTCACAAGTTCTTATTGATGCTTGATGGAACAATAGGTTCTTCCTACTTTGATAGGTTCCATTTGAAGTGGGACCTGTTTGAAGACAGAAGTTTGAGGTCAGCTGCTTTAAGATCCTTCATAAGAGAGAAGGAGGTCAACTACGAATGCTTCTGTAGCTCGTATTGGCCTCACTTCAATACTGTGTTGACGAAAAATCTTGATCATTCAAGGGTGTTTACTGAAATTCTTTCTCATATAAAAGGAGGATTAAAATCAGGAGATTTTCATGATGGGAAACTCAGCAAAGAGGATTATATTTCAATGTCCGAACATCGAGTCTCTTCGATAAGTGCAGAAAAAAGAGATAGAATATATGGTATTTTTCAGGATTATGAAAAGATGAAGATGGAGCGTGCTGAATATGATATAGCTGATTTGGTTAATGATCTTCATAGTCGGCTAAAGTATCAGCATCTCGATGGTGACAAAGTAGATTTTGTGTATATTGATGAAGTTCAAGATCTCACAATGAGACAGATAGCGTTGTTCAAATATATTTGTAGAAATGTCGAAGAAGGATTTGTTTTCTCTGGTGATACAGCACAAACAATTGCTAGGGGGATAGATTTCAGGTTTGAAGACATTAGGAATCTATTCTATACCGAGTTTGTCATGGATTCAAAGGGTGATGAAGTTTCCCATAGAAAAGACAAGGGACATTTATCACCTGTTTTTCAGTTGCTTCAGAACTTCCGGACACATGCCGGTGTACTCAAACTAGCACAGAGTGTAGTTGATTTGCTTTGTCATTATTTCCCTCACTCTGTTGATTTCTTGAAACCTGAAACAAGTCTTATTTATGGTGAGGCTCCGGTATTGTTGAAGCCCGGAGCTGATGAAAATGCAATTCTAACTATTTTTGGGAATACTGGAAGTATTGGAGAAAAATTGATAGGTTTTGGTGCAGAGCAGGTAATCTTAGTGCGGGATGAATCTACGAAGAAGGAAATCTCTGGTTATATTGGAAGGCAAGCACTTATTTTGACTATTGTTGAATGCAAGGGTTTGGAATTTCAGGTAAGTCCTAAATTTGCTTAATTATTATTCTTGGGATTTCAATTGTTGGTATCAATCAAATCTGTTTTCTTTTTAATGATATTCAACATATTTATGTGTAGCCTAGGTTTTTAATGATATTCAATATAACTGCTTCATTTACCCATCCCATCTACTGGTTGGTAGCTTTACCTTTATCATCTTATTTCCTTCTTTGATCTTTTGCAGGATGTACTGCTGTACAATTTTTTGGGGTCATCGCCACTTAGTAATCAGTGGAGAGTGGTATATGAGTTTATGAAAGGAAAAGGTGTAGTAGATATATCCTTCCCAAATTTCTGTGAAGAACGACATAGTCTATTGTGTTCTGAACTAAAACAGCTTTATGTTGCCATCACTCGAACAAGACAAAGGTTATGGATTTGTGAGAGTGTTGAAGAATTTTCCAAGCCTATGTTTGACTACTGGAGAGGATTGTGTCTAGTGGAAACAAGGGAGATAGATGATTCACTTGCACAAGCAATGCAAACTTCTAGCACTCCGGAGGAGTGGAAGTCGAGGGGAGTGAAGGTTTGTCCAGTTGATTTGCCTCGTCTTATTTCTATTAACAAATTAATTTGTTCAAATCTCTCTCTTGTGTTGCTTTACATATGAGCATTAATTGGTCGTGATAAAGTGCTTTGATGTTATCATGCAGCTCTTTTGGGAAAAGAATTATGAGATGGCAATCATGTGCTTTGAAAAAGCAGGAGAAAGGAATTGGGAGAAAAGGGCAAAGGCAGCTGGATTCAGGGCAGCTGCTGAGCGAATTCGTGATTCGAATTCCAAAGAGTCTTGCACCTACCTACGTCAGGCGGCTGAAATTTTTGATTCGATTGGGAGGTTTGAGGCAGCAGCAGAATGTTTTTATGATTTGAGGGAGTATGAACGGGCAGGTAACATTTGGTGTTTACTTTCTCAAGAGTTCCTTCCTTGCTAGGCATTTTCTTTCCCTCTTCAATTGTGTACCTTTCAAGTTTTTTATTAGAACATTTCTTCATTTCCATTTACTCCCTCTGTTTCAATTATTTTTTTTTCTTCTTTACTTAAACTCCGTATCAAGTAAAAAACCAGACAAAGAAATCGAAACGGAGGGAGTATCAGATACTTGTATCCAATTTTGAGCTCTAGTTATATACATCTCCGAACATTTCTGTTAGTAATAATGAACTGTACTGCTATGCTAGGTAGACCTCAAGTGACTTATTTAAGTTCGAGTCTTGTGCTAAATGAACTATGTCTAGTATTAAGTGGAGAAGAATATGGTTGGCCCAAAGGTTTTGCTCTAGACGGATTTCTATGTCATATAAAAAGAACCTCTATTGACTTTTTACTTCACTCACATTCTTTTTATGGTGTTTTGAGTTGATGACTAGAGAATCTTTTCCTGGTCTTGCTTTGCATCACGGTAACCTTACATCATGACTAAATAATGTTGTTTTTTGATCGTTTTCTTAACTTTCTAAACTTACCCGCAGGACAAATTTATTTGGAGAAGTGTGGAAAACCTGAGCTGATTAAAGCCGCCGAGTGTTTTACACTGGCTGGATGCTATGAGCAGGCTGCCAAAGTTTATGCAGAAGGCAGTTATTTCTCAGAGTGCTTATCAGTTTGCACCAAAGGAAAGTGTTTTGACTTGGGCTTGCAATATGTTGAGTACTGGAAACACGATGCTGCTCAGTGTAGTACAGTGGGGGAAAGAGAGACTGAAATTGACAAAATGGAGGAGGAGTTCCTGAGCAATTGCGCATTACATTATTTTGAGCTCAACGACCGAGTTTCCATGATGAGATTTGTGAAAGCATTCCCTAGAATTGACATGAAACGCAATTTGTTGAAGTCTCTGGGGTGCCTTGATGAGTTGCTGTTGTTAGAAGAAGAGTTAGGGAACTTCACTGAAGCTGCAGAAATTGCCCGGCTGGAAGGGAATATTCTTCGTGAAGCGGATATAACAGCAAAGGATGGGGATTTTGGCAAGGCATCGTCACTTGTTCTTCTCTATGTTCTCTCTAACTCTCTGTGGATCTCAGGAGGTAAAGGTTGGCCTTTGAAGTCATTTTCAGAAAAAAAGGAACTTTTGGAAAAGGCCATGTCGTTTGCGATGCATGGATCCAATTCTGAAACCACGTGCACCGTGGTTAAAGTTTTATCAAACGAGTCAAGTGATTGGTCTGGCTTGAAGCACGTTTATGTCGCGTCTCAGAAATGTGACAGTTCAATCGGTGAAATTTTGAGTTGTAGAAAAATACTGGATGTTCATTGTGAAACTAACGTGGCAAAGTATATTTGGGACGATAATTTATCAGCCAATGTGATGAGTTCAGAAGAATTGGTTTTATGCAGCCAAGTCAGTGTAAGGACACTGCTTCACTTTTGGAATTTGTGGAAGAAGACAATCTTTGATCTGATAGAATCTCTCCAGGGCCTTGAGTTTGAAAACTTCGGAGAGTATAACAGCTTATGTAATTTCTGCGTAAATTACTTTGGTGCTAGGCAGCAATTGAATGATCTTAATGTTACATATGCACTGTTGCATCCTGCTGCTGAATGGGTGAAAAAAATTCACCAAAGCTTCATCCGGCGGAGCAAAAAGATTGTATTTGTTGATGCTCGGCATTTTATTTATGCTGCTCGACAACACTGGCATACCGAATTACTTTTTGTTGGTTTGAAGGTTCTTGAAACTCTTGAATCCATATATAAGTTGGCTGCAACTTCAAAGTCTCATTTCTGGCAAAGCATGTGCCTTCTAAACATATATGAGATTGCTAAATTTATAAGTGAGTCCAAGGAGCTTGATTCTAAGAGTTTTGAGTGGAAAATACAGAATTCCTTGAAACTGTCAACGAAATACTTTGAGAAAGCCTTCCCTCTTGACCCCCGTCAATCGTTGATGGAGAATATCATTTCACTAAGGAGAACTGAGCTTTCACATGATTTGCTTCAAGAATTCATCCATCAAAATATTAACACCAGAGGTCCTCTGACCTATGGACAGATTGGAAGAGTGATGATCATATGGCTTGCCTCCGGAAAACTATCTGAAGATTTGTACAAGAAAATTATTGATAGAGTTCCAACAGAATCATGGAAACCATTCATGGAAATTCTCAGCTACGCTAGAGCGACAAAAATGGAAAAGTATCAATCAGGCAATGCCAGTGGAGGAAAAACTGCCGAGTCTCGTGAAGTTCTTTCATCAAACAATGTAGCTATAGATGTTATTCGAAGTGAAGCTATGGAGGTTACATTAGTTGAGAAATTTTATAAAGCATTACAAGATACCTATATTGTGAACTGGAACAGAGAAAGTGACTATATCTCCCCTGGTTGTTTCTTGTATCTTGTTGAGCGCTTTTTGATTTTGGTGTCACAGTCTAAAGGGGTCTTTTTCACTACAAAATCATCATTGGTGGAATGGCTGATTTCCGAGCAGTCTGAGGTCCTACACACTTCCAAGGTTGCTATTAACCAAGAGTCTTTGGAAAAGTTTTATCATTCTGTTCTTATGATGGTACAACAATTCCTTTCCGATAGAGGCAGTACAGCTCTTTGGATTGAACGATCGGGGATAAATTTTGAGGCATACTATAAGCTATTGGTTATGAGATTGGTTGTTGTCCTATGTTTGCTGTGTGTGAACAGTGGGAAATACTATGATGTTCTTTCCTGTGTGCTCAGAAACAACGATGTTAGGAACCAGCTTCCAAAGTATTTCTATGGCATTCTTTTTCCATGTTTGAAGCGGAGGTACTTCCAGATCAGTGAAATCGGGGAAGCATTTCAAATTGCTGGAGATCCTCTTTTGTGTGTTAACCTGTGTGAGAATACCACCAGAAAGCTTCCTAATGTCATTCATGTGCAGTTGGGAACAAACTGCAATATAGAAGACATTTTTGACTTGCTGTTTCCGGCTAGAAATGCGTCACAAGCTCCTAATTCCACAGTTTCGAAAGTCATGACTAATCCAGATGCTACTTCTTCCTCGGATTATTCTGACCAACCAAAGATTTTGACAATGTCATGTTCTGAAGTCTCTCCTCCGCCAGAGCAGAGTCTGCAACAAGTGAATTGGGACTTATTTCATGAAGTATCTGATTTTTTGAAGCTTATTGGCAGTGAAAACGATGGAACTGCCTCGACTGTCGCTCAGAAGATGAAGGTAATCCTCGTTCTCTTTTAATTATAACTTGGAACTTGTAAAGGTGTCTTCTAGGTAAGGATTAAATATTTACTGTATTATTAGGCATAATACGTAAATAGACATTCAACCTAGCCTCAGCTGGCAAGTAAGCATAGGACATTTAGACATCTCAACTCAACTTGATTCCACTGTTTCAGTTGAACGCTCAACTTACAAAATGATAATCTACACATGCATCTCCAAAATTTATGTGTCACATCTGTGTCAGGTGTCCATGAGACATAGTGGGAAAGAGTTGGAGTGTTTACTTGTTAGTTGGGACTTGTGACCGAGTTAATATCTCTAGACGTGACTCTCAATGTTGGAGTGCTTACTTGCCCGCAGATGCCAAGTTAGAGTGTCTGTTTATGAATTATTATTATTAAGGTACTAAACTTATTTTTTTTTAGGAGGAAATAAATATGCACATAAAGTTCTTGACTGCTGCCATTACTCTGCCTGAGCTGACGAAGCCTGACGCTGGCGAGGACATGGCTGAGGAAGTGCAAAGTATGCTTCAAGAGCTGCAACACCTCCATTCATTTTTGGATACTAGGTATGATGCTTTCTTACCATCGTGCTACTTGCATTTATAGGTCACTCTTGTTTAGATGTACACTTCCAAAGTTGTTTAGGACGTTCAAAATATATCCATTTCAAAAAGTTTCTTTCATGCTAAAAGCATTCCATCTTAGGAACTATGGCTTTAGCTCCTGATGTAATCCTTTTTTGAGCCCTTTTCTTTTATAGTAATGTCCTATCGGAAACAACATCTCTACCTCCACAACGTAAGGGGTAAGGCTGCATACGAATCACCTTCCCTAGACCCCACTTGTGTGATTACACTAGTATGTCATTGTTGTCATCCTATTAACAAATGTTTTGTTCCAACTACTTGTCGTCACGCTTACACATACATCTTTAAGTGTGTTGAGGCAGTAGTTCCATTTCTTTCTCTTTTTTTGGAATTAAAACTCTTGATGATGAATTGTTGCATTGATGCTTTACAGTAATTTGGAAGTAGCAAAAGCTGAACAACTATTGAAGAGCTTGCTGTCAAGAAAGCCCAATATTGAAGCTTTATTGAACCAATGCATTGTACCAACAGAGAAGGAAAAAGGCAATACAGTGTGTGTTGTTGATGAGAAGATTGTGTTGCCGTCTGTGGCTGCCACCGATTCCGAAAGCAGTAACAAGGCTACTGAAAGGAAGCAGCCACAGCCACCACAACCAAAAGGGAAGGGCAAGTTCAACAACTCCAAAAAGGGAAAAGGAAGAGGTAAAGGAAAAGGAAAAAAGAAATAAAAACCATGATGCAATAATATAGGGAGTATAGGATTAGCGCTCTCATTTTTATGATTTTCTTCACTTTTTGTGCAATCTTAATGCTGTGAATGCAAGGAAGGTTAAGTGAACTATTTTATGTGGTTGCTTTGTGTGTTATGAATGTGATACGGGCTTATTTGTTCTTTTTGGATCACGGGTCTAATGTTTACTCGTATATTGTTCAACCTTGCAGATAAAACACTAGCTTGTTATCTATAGTCTAATATTTTCTTATAAGATATTCAATTTACTCGAAAGGAAACTTAAGTCCATAGTCTAAAAGATCCATATTTTGCATGAGACTGTTTTGTTGTGATATCAGGATAGTATATTCAACTTAAGATTCATTTATTTGTAGTATATATATTGTACTTTCTTTTGGAGCCTAAAGTACTTGATTTGAATATATAAAAACATGATTGAATAAACATTATACGTGACATCTAATTTTGAGGGTTATTTTGCTATATATCGTACGTGCAAAAAGAAAAAAGAAATCGTAATTTAATACGTAAGAACAATGGCTTTTCATCATACATAAAATCCTGTATAATCACTGTATTAAAAATGATTTTCTAGCAGCAATTAATTAATAATAATAATAATAATTTAATTGTCGCTAAAGCAATTAGTACTCTTTGTAAATATTCCTAAAACCTATACCAATATTAGATTTAATGACAATTAACCAATGTCAGTCAATTTAGTGTTAAAAGTGTATATTTATTACCGCTAAAAAATTGTTTTTACTGAGTGAATCTATTTGATTTAATATTGGTATTTGCATAGTAATGAAAATCAACAATGATCGGCCATCTAGAATCTAAATAAACAACATGACAATTTGTCTATGTTAGCGGTTCCAAATGATTTATAAAAAGGATATATAATGCCCACCATAAACATGTTTATTAATAAAAAAAACATAAATTTATCTGTTTTATAATGTTAATATCTCACGTGTTATGTTGACCCAAACAGAAGCAAGATTTTTTTTTTCTTTTTAATGTTAATATCTTATTATTTCATATACTTTTGTTGTTGGGATATAAAATTATTGGTTGAAAACGTAACAATAAAATTTTAAAATTTCTATTTTCTAATTTCCCTTGTTGTCTTGTTTGGCTAGCTGTTTAATTGAGAAAGAAAGATTAATGTCTATTTAGTCATCCATAATTCCAAAATTTTATTTTATTTTTATATTTAAAATAAAAGCTCAAGGGTTATTGGTGAAAAAATATATATTTTGAGTACAATTGATGATTATATATAGCAGCAACCACATCTCTGACCCTAACTAAACCAACTAAATATAATAATCTAAGGGTCTGTTTGGTATGAAGCAACCATTTTTCAGATTTTTTTTTTAAAAATCCAATATTTTGTTGGGCAATACTTTTGAAACCGGCATAATTTATAAATGTGTCATTTAGCTTGGCTTCAACTGACATCTATATCCCCCAATTTTGAGTGTCCATAAGTATACACTTAAACTTATAGAAAATTGAACAAATAGACACATTCGTCCTACATGACAATTTTGTGTCCTATGTGGCGTCCTACATGTATTATTTCACGTAGGACGTGTGTATCTACTTGTTCCATTTTATGCAAGTGGCTACTTGTACACACTCAAAGTTGGAGGGCATAAATGTCAGTTGAAGTCAAGTTAAAAGGTTTATTTGTGTATGACATAATACATAAATTTGCCATTCAATTTGGTTTCATCTAACATCTATGTTCTCTAACTTTGAGTGTGCATAAGTAGACACTTACACTTGTATAAGATTGAACAAATAGATACATTCATCTTACGTGATGTCCTACATAGAAATTTTGTGTCCTACGTGGCGTCCTACATGCATTATGCCATGTAGGACGAATGAGTCTATTTGTTCAGTTTTATAGTGTTTACTTGTGCATACCAAAGTTGGAGGGTATAAATGTCAAATGAAGTCAAGTTAAATAGTGTATTTATGTGTTATGCCTTTATGTATCATGTCATGCCATATATAAATGTGTCATTTACTTTGGCTTCTACTGACATCTATGCACTCCAATTTTGGTCATGCATGGAATAATACACGAAGGAAACAGATTACCATGTAGGATCTCATGTAAAACACATGTGTTTATTTATTCAACTTTAAACAAGTAAAAGTTCCTACTTATGTACGCCCAAAGTTGGAGGACATAGATGCTATCAGAAGTCAGGTAAAAGACATGTTTATGTATTATACCTAAATTTTAACACACCACATACGATGTATAGTTAGCAATTAAGAATTCCACATAACTAATACATGTTCAAATTATTAAAAAGAATACATAAATAACTAATTCTTGTATAACTCTAACCAGCAACCAAACAACCAGTGAAATGTTCAATGAATTTTCTTTTGTAATTAATCACCAAATGAAAAATAAAATAAAATATTAAGACCAATTAAATATCTCTAATTAAAGTCAAATCAAAATCATTCACTTTCCTTCCTCTTTCCTATTACTTCCATTCTTCTCCCTCCTCCATTTCTCTGTATTTTCCTTCTCCTATATATAAATCATTCTCACTTCTCCACTTTTTCTCAAACTAAAAATTTCCCATTTCTCACACAATTTCTTACCCATAAATTAAATTACTACAAAAATGTCAGATTTCAACTTCGACAGTACTTGTACTTCTTCATATATAAGTGCACCTTCAAGTCTTCAATACCAACTCTTAATGAATCATGAGATCACTTTATCATAAGATAACTTTATTAGTATGAGAGAACATATAAATTAATCATAATTAATAAAAAATAATGTTATATGTAAAAAATAAACATAAAGTATTCAAGGGTTGTTTGATTCATGGGATAATATAATACAATCTACAATTAAGTTGGAGATTGAATTTACATATTATTTTAGCTAAATGGTCTCAGTATTATAATCTCGAAATAATTTTACAGATTATTTTGTAGGGTGTATAAGAATAATATTAAATGATGTATTTTTAATGCTTGTACTAGCTATACTGAGATTAATGTATTGTATTTTGTATGGAGTGTTTGGTTTATATAGTGGAAAGGATGTTGTAACTGATAATTGTGAATTTAATCATACTAATACGTACATAAATCCTTTATATTACTAATATCATATATCTCCATAGATTAATTAGACATATCTTAATATCAAATAGACTGTGTTGTATACAACTTTAAAAAATTTAACAAATGAGATAATCATAATATATACTGTATGTATTTTTATATATGCTACCAAACATACCTCTCATTGGTTTAGTGAAACTTCTTTTTTCTTTGTAAGATGAAAAGACTGTTTGTTTGGTTTCCCAAAAAACGTACACACGTATCTCTATAGCACCTTTCCTCTTTGTCGTACAAATAGTTCTTGTTTTGCTTGCTTCATTATATTTCTTTTAACTTTGAAAAAAAAAAAAAAGTTAATTTGATCTCATCTTTTTATTGGTACGTACATATTGTTAAAGTTCATTGTTTTTTTTTTTTACTTCATGATGAAGACTTCCATAGTTGATTTACTATTTATTTATTAGTTTTTTAGGCACATTAGGGAGTATATAATATTATTACAAAATTTAACTTAATGATTTTCCCTTGTATGCAGCAATTTGGAGTACAGTGACATTTATTTTATATAAAAAAATATATATTGTGAAGATTTATTTTGAGTGATTAAAGTATGGAAGGAAGTAGTAATTCTAGGAAAAAGAAAGGAGGACTTAAAGATGACTTCATTGATTTGGTCTTCTCATGGTCTGTTCAAGATATTCTTGATGATACTCTATATCAAAACCAGGTATTTTTATTTTTTTTGCCTATTTTCTAGATTATTTTTCGTTAATGGTGTTTGGTATGAAGGAAAATGTTTTTTATGGAAATATATATTTATTTGGAAATATTTTTCAATGAAATAAGTGATTTTTGAACTTATTTATCTTGTGTTTGGTGCATAAGCACACATAAAGTATTGTTTCAAGAGTATTTGTATATAATCTAGGCTAACGCGATGGAGAATAGGGGTAAGGTGTGGGGTGGTGGCAATGGGGGCTATGGAGGATGGGTGTGGGGTAGGTTGTGTGGAGAGGGGGCACTTAGGTGGAATGTCACTTGTGAAACTTGTTTTTCGTAGTCATTTTACTCGAACTCGTGTTTCTAGAAAATTGTTTTCCATAAATTTCTTATGTCTTGAACACGTCATGTGAAAAGTTGACATTGAAAAGTTAAAGGAAAGAGACATTGTTTTGGAAACGGACTACAAACGTAATTAAGACAAGCAAATTGAACTGAAGGGAGTATATATATTATATATGATTGCTACCAACAAGTTAATGGAATGCATGGCTTCCCATAATGCCAGAACAAGTTACTTGTTTCTCATTTAATTGAAAGTTTCCTGTTTTGTAGGTGGAGAAGATTCCAAAATCATTTGAATCAGTCGGTCATTACTTGGGATCGTTTCACTACTCGTTACTGGAAGAAATACGGGCTGATATTAGTGCTTCTTTGGAAGTCATAGACAAAGCACCTTTTGGTGAATTGATCTCCTTTGATGAGAAACCACTTGGATCACTATTTTTTAAAGTTCAGGTTGACTATTGGAGGAAACTGTCTGGTGACGGAAAGGAGCCTTATCGAACGTTGCCTGGAGATATTGTCATTATCTCAGGTGACAAACTGGAAACTGCTTCTGACCTGCTACGGCTTGGATGGAACTGGACATTTGCATTTGTAACGAGAGTCAGTGACGGTGAGAGTGATGATTCAAATGCATCCACTAGTTTTACAGTCAAAGTTGCTAGAGATATTGTGATTTCTGAGAGAAAGCAAAAATCGTTGTATATAGTGTATTTGGTAAATGTGCTACCAAGTAAGAGAGTATGGAGTGCACTGAGGATGAGAAAGAATTTGAACCTTATTGAGAAAGTTCTGTGCAGTGAGAATGAGGTAAATAATCTTACTGATTTACGTCCTTTTAGAAGCATCATCTAGAGTCTCCCTGCCTTTTAACGTACTTAATATATCCTAGATCATCAACAAACGTGGTATCCCTTATTTTTTTATATGTTGCTCGGGCTCTTCAAAAATGCTGCTAGGTGCATGTTGGATCCTCCAAAGGTAGTGCATTTTTGAAGGATCTAACATGGGCATGACAACATTTTTAGAGAGTCTGAGCAACATAGGTTCTGATACTTGGCTGCAATAATAAAGTACAATATGTTAGTACCTTTTAGATGCCTCGTAGGTGTGAAGTGATCGATGAGATTATATTTCAAGTTAATGTGTGATGGTCATCTTGTTTCTCAAGTGTGACTGAACAAAATACATAACAGAGATGACATTAGCATTCTTTTAGAAATGAAAGACAAAAATGGCAGTGTATGTATGTTTATAAAAGTTATGTGTTGCTTGTGATAATATTACTCTAATGCTAAGTAATATTTATCTTCTTCGATATACAACAGTTGTATGATATCTTTTAATGAGTTTCATCTTTTTATTGATGGTTAGTTTTCAATTTTGTGTTTGTGTCTAAGAGATGTAATGTAGATTCACTGGTCTCTTGGGTCGGAATTGACTGAACTTCCTTTCATTTTTATTACTTCTAAACCTTTACTCTTTATTTTAGAAAATATGTACTCTTAAACAATGAAAAGCAATGTGATGTGTGCCCTTAAGCAGTTAAAAACAATTTATGCTCTACTGTACGCCTTGTCTCTCAGTGTATGGTTTCGATAACTTAATATCAATACTTTTCGTTCAGACCTCAAAAGGAATACTATGTGTTCCTCAAAAACTGAAACATGCTCTTTCTTTCCACATGCAGCCTCAACGGCTGTTTTCGTTCCTTAGATATATGGATTTGGACTGTATGCTTGTCTTTTCCTGTTATCAACATCTGTTCACTTAGTTCATTTTGTGAATGAAAAGACACTTGTTTGTGTGCAGAAACAGGATGAGGATAAATGTGACGTTTGTTCTGCATCTAATAATGATGGACTATCTGGAGAAGTTGTTAATAATCTGCTGTCTAAGTTGAATGATTCGCAGGCTGAGGCGATCTTGACCTCTCTTGATTCGTTGAAGTGTTGTCACAAGCCTTCAGTTGAACTCATATGGGGACCACCTGGTACAGGCAAGACCAAGACTATGAGTGTCATGCTCTTCATACTATTGAAAATGAAGTATAGAACTCTTACTTGTGCCCCAACAAATGTAGCAATAACACAAGTGGCTTCGCGGTTAGTTAAACTGATCAGTGAGTCATTTAATAATCCTTCTGCAGAAATGGATATTTGTCCTCTGGGTGACATTCTCTTGTTTGGGAATAAGTACCGTCTGAAAGTTGGTCAAGATATTGAGGAGATATACCTTGATTATCGTGTTGATAGGCTGGTGGAGTGCCTCGTACCCGTGACTGGTTGGAAACACTGTATAAGTTCCATGAGCGGGTTTCTGGAAGATTGTATTTCTCAGTATAACATATATGTTGACAATGAGTTGATCAAACTGAAGGAGCTTTCTGATCAAGAGGAAGCTCAGAAGGAAGAAGAAAAAATCAGCTCATTGATTGATTTTGTCAAATCCCGGTTCAAATCTACAGCTTCATCTTTGAGAAGATGCTTGCTTACATTCTGTACTCATCTACCATTAAGTTTTATTCGGGAGGAGAATTTTGAAAAAATGGTACGCTTTATCTCCCTACTTGATTGTTTGGAGGGAATGTTATTTCAAGACAATCTTGGCTCTAAAGATCTTGAGCAACTCTTCTCTTGTCAACAACCAATTGAAGTCTCTTCCGACTCATTTTTGGATGAGTGGTCCTTACCTTGTTTAAGAAGCCAGTGCCTATTTCTTCTGAAAGATGTTTGCCAATCTCTCGGAGAACTGAGTCTTCCTCGTGCAATGAGCAAGGAGTCGATTAGGGAATTCTGTATACAAAAGGCTTCCTTGGTTTTCTGTACGGCTTCAAGTTCGTATAAGCTTCATCCACTGGATATAAAGCCATTTGACTTATTAATTGTTGATGAAGCTGCCCAGTTGAAGGAGTGTGAATCTGTCATACCCTTTCAACTACCATGTCTGAGGCATACTGTGTTGATGGGCGATGAGTGTCAACTGCCCGCAGCAGTCATGAGTCGAGTAAGTTTGCTGCCTTTCATGTGTGCAATTTAAAGGAATTGCAAGTTCAACTGATATCTTGTCACTATAACTTCTTTTTACACAATTTTGTTACTCTACAGGTTTCTGAAGAAGCTGACTTTGGAAGGAGCCTTTTTGAAAGACTCAGTTCTCTGGGTCATTCTAGACATTTGCTTAACATACAGTACCGAATGCATCCATCAATTAGCCAATTTCCAAATTCAAGTTTCTATCGTAAGCAAATTTGTGATTCCCCTGATGTAAAATATAAAACATATGAGAAAAGGTATCTTCCAGGAAGATGTTTTGGCCCGTATTCCTTTATAAATGTTCCGTTGGGTAAAGAAGAAATGGATGATGTTGGACATAGCCGAAGGAATATGGTTGAGGTGGCTTTAGTGATGAAGATAGTGGACAACTTGTATAAAGGTACAATTTTATGGTTAGAATATTTCCTGAAATGCTCTTTTGTCTTTAAACTTGAAATCAACGATAATTTTTTTCTTGTTCAAAAGATGATGTAAGATGGTACCGATAGGTGTATCAGGGTATTGAAGGGAATGATTTAATCCCAAATTTAGGTGTAAGTTCTGCGTACACTCCACACTCCCCAGACCCCACTTGTGGGATTATACTGGGTTTATTCATTATTGTGTTGTTGTTGCTTCTGACCCAAATTTTGTATTTGGGCTTGTGTCATCGAGTCTTTGATTACAAAATTTCCACTAGCAAACTTGATTGAGTGATGTGCAACAACTTGATTTGCTTGTGACGACTGCACTCTTTCAAATATCAAGTTTGTGCTCTCTTAATTAATGTTTTAATTGTGACGACTGCCTCTCTACCCCACAAATGTAGGGGTAACATACATCCTACCTTCCCCAGACCCCAGTTGTGCGATGACACTGGGTATGTTATTATTGTCGGTTTTGCATGAGTGGGAGCTTCTTTGTAGCTTAAATGCTTTTCCAGTTTTTTATTTTAGTTTTTGTTATCTTCTTCTACACAGGTTGGGGTGGCTCCAGGAAGAAACTCAGCATTGGTGTTATATCACCTTATGCTGCACAAGTTTTGGCTATAAAAGGTAAACTTGGGCGGAGGTATGATAACCTTGAGGGTTTTGAAGTTAAGGTGAAGTCAGTAGATGGATTTCAGGGAGGGGAGGAAGATATCATTATAATATCTACGGTGAGATCTAATTTAGGCGGATCAATTGGTTTCTTGTCTAGTCTTCAAAGGGCTAATGTTGCTTTGACCAGGGCTCGGTATGGATCAATCTTTGTTGCTGTTTCATGACATCTAGATCTTTATTCTTCTATGCTGACATTTCAGGGTTTTATTCTTGGTAGGCACTGTCTATGGATTCTTGGCAATGAGCCAACATTACTTAATAGCAACTCTGTGTGGGAAGCATTAGTTCTGGACGCCAAGGAACGTCAATGCTTCTTTCATGCTGATGAAGACAATGACATGAGGACAACAATTTTAGATGTTAAGAAACAATATGATCAGCTGGATGATTTACTTAATGCAGACAGTATTTTGTTCAAATCTCAACGATGGAAGGTAAAATCTTGTGCTTTAGTTCTCTTGCTTTGTAAATTTTAGAATTGTGTCACTCACATAGATACAGTCCAAAGGTTGCATATGGCTGTTTTATGTTAAGCTTTTGATACATTAATGAGTAATGCATGCTGTTTTTCTTATGGTTTACTTCCTTATTTGGAACAATTGTGCTTCACTTCTAAAGTGTCGTCTTGCATTAGCATTACCACGACACTTGCTCCTGGCCCGGTGCACCTATAATTCTAAGTTTTGTGTGTTCTACTTGCATCAGTTATAGTCAATGGCAAACATCTGTCTTTGTCCATTTTATAAGTTTGTTCTTTCTTAGTGTCTGCTTCACTCATTGAAGCTAAACTTTGGTCAGTATTATTTGTCACACATAAATACATGATTCCTGTACTTGTGAGTTTACTTGGCCATCATGATGTATTTTCTTCCGCATGGTTGCTCAGGTACTCTTCAGTGACAATTTTAGAAAGTCATTTGTAAAGTTAACATCCTCCCGGTTGAGGAAGTCTGTGATAAGTCTTCTGGTTAAGCTGGCCAGTGGATGGCGTCCCAAGAGAAAGAATGTGGATTCAATTTCTGAGAGCTCATCTCAAATTGTACAACAATTTAAGGTTGAAGGGCGGTATGCTGTTTGCTCTATTGATATTCAGAAATACTCCACCTATACTCAAGTGCTGAAGGTTTGGGATGTATTACCCTTGGAGGAGGTTGCAAAGTTGTTGAAACGTCTTGATAACATATTTTCAATGTACACTGATGAATTCATTAAGCTTTGCAAGGAGAAGTATCTTGAGGGGTAAACTAATTCTTTTGTGCTCTGTAGATTCAAGTATTACGATGAACGACAATTGCTTCTTGTAAATTTTATTTTAACCTTCTCATGTTTGTACAGGGACTTGGAAGTTCCGAAGATTTGGATGCTTTGTCGTGAGATAAGTCAGTATAAAAGCATTTCTAGTGAGAGCCAATTGAATCATGAATCAACTGGTGCGGAAGATGGTAGAAATTGTGTTGAACATTCAAGAGTCAGCGAAAGCTTGTTATTGATGAAGTTTTACTCATTATCATCTGGTGTTGTCAATCATTTGCTCTTTGATCACCATGGTGAAGCATTAGATCTCCCTTTTGAAGTTACTAATGAAGAGAGGGAGATAATCCAATTTAGTAGAAGCAGTTTCATCCTTGGTCGCTCAGGCACGGGGAAAACCACAGTTTTGACCATGAAATTATTGCAGAAGGAGCAACAACATCACAGTTCTGTTGAAGGATTAAATAAAGCAGGGAAGCAAGAAGTAAATCGATTTGAAGGGGAAGCAGATGAGGATAATCAATGTGTAGGAGAGGCTAGCAGTGAAACCCTGCGTCAACTTTTCGTGACTGTTAGTCCGAAACTTTGTTATGCTGTCAAACAGCAGATTTCTCAGTTGAAAAGGTGAGTCCTAATCTTGTTGTCTGAGTTTACTGGAGCTGCTTGCTTTAATAAGTTGCATGCTTGATCCTTGATGACTAATGAAACCTTGAACTAAAGTGTAATGTTTAATATTGGAAAATAATCTCCGTTGTATCATATGTACTTGCAATTATGGAACATTTAGTTATAGCTTTAGGGCTTTGGTCTAGGGGTAAGAGCGCAAAGTGTGATGTCGTCTAGGCATGAGTCAGGGGTTTGAACCCCACCTGGTCCTTAAGTTTAAGAAGGGAGGAGGACTGGAGGGTGGCCCATTCTCCACCGAGTTTTACTCAGTGCGCCACTGGCCATCGAGATTTCTAGGTTATTAAAACAGTTCATAACAATTAATTATATGCTTGCTTGTTTTGTATTTGCATATGTCTAATGAGAGCTAGATGCCATGGTTATTGATATTCGGAATGAAGTTTAATTGATTTAGTGCTGCCTTTTATATTTTGAAAACATTTGCTGCTGTGTGACCTACCTAAATCTTTTATTGTCAAATTGCAACCTATAAAAGTCGGTGTTCTTAACCTCTACTAACACATAGTATTTGCATTTCCAAATTTCTCTTAGCTTTATAAACAAGTAGGAATGCAGGTAGGTAGTTAAGGTATTCACATGATAACAACTCTTCCCATAAACTTGACAATTTGGTGAGCTAGTTTAAATGAATTGTAGCTGGGCGTGTCGTAGATTTTCACACTTCTAATTGCTTGTTTTTTATGTTATTATGATTTATTAGTTCAGACATGTTTTTCAGGTGAGTTAGTGTTGCGGCTATAAGATTCAACAAAGTTTTTATTTTTATCCAATTTAGAGGTGTGCATTCTTAATTTTGCAGCTTTGCTTGTGGTGGAAGTTTCTCAGCAGAAAACAGCTTGCTTGAAATTGATGATTTGGATGGGACGACACAGTTTAGAGATTTACCGAACTCTTTTATTGGCATTCCTTACATGAAATACCCTCTTGTGATCACATTTCACAAGTTCTTATTGATGCTTGATGGAACAATAGGTTCTTCCTACTTTGATAGGTTCCATTTGAAGTGGGACCTGTTTGAAGACAGAAGTTTGAGGTCAGCTGCTTTAAGATCCTTCATAAGAGAGAAGGAGGTCAACTACGAATGCTTCTGTAGCTCGTATTGGCCTCACTTCAATACTGTGTTGACGAAAAATCTTGATCATTCAAGGGTGTTTACTGAAATTCTTTCTCATATAAAAGGAGGATTAAAATCAGGAGATTTTCATGATGGGAAACTCAGCAAAGAGGATTATATTTCAATGTCCGAACATCGAGTCTCTTCGATAAGTGCAGAAAAAAGAGATAGAATATATGGTATTTTTCAGGATTATGAAAAGATGAAGATGGAGCGTGCTGAATATGATATAGCTGATTTGGTTAATGATCTTCATAGTCGGCTAAAGTATCAGCATCTCGATGGTGACAAAGTAGATTTTGTGTATATTGATGAAGTTCAAGATCTCACAATGAGACAGATAGCGTTGTTCAAATATATTTGTAGAAATGTCGAAGAAGGATTTGTTTTCTCTGGTGATACAGCACAAACAATTGCTAGGGGGATAGATTTCAGGTTTGAAGACATTAGGAATCTATTCTATACCGAGTTTGTCATGGATTCAAAGGGTGATGAAGTTTCCCATAGAAAAGACAAGGGACATTTATCACCTGTTTTTCAGTTGCTTCAGAACTTCCGGACACATGCCGGTGTACTCAAACTAGCACAGAGTGTAGTTGATTTGCTTTGCCATTATTTCCCTCACTCTGTTGATTTCTTGAAACCTGAAACAAGTCTTATTTATGGTGAGGCTCCGGTATTGTTGAAGCCCGGAGCTGATGAAAATGCAATTCTAACTATTTTTGGGAATACTGGACGTATTGGAGAAAAAATGATAGGTTTTGGTGCAGAGCAGGTAATCTTAGTGCGGGATGAATCTGCGAAGAAGGAAATCTCCGGTTATATTGGAAGGCAAGCACTTATTTTGACTATTGTTGAATGCAAGGGTTTGGAATTTCAGGCAAGTCCTAAATTTGCTTAATTATTATTCTTGGGATTTCAATTGTTAGTATCAATCAAATCTGTTTTCTTTTTAATGATATTCAACATATTTATGTGTAGCCAAGGTTTTTAATGATATTCGATATAACTGCTTCATTTACCCATCCCATCTACTGGTTGATAGCTTTACTTTTATCATCTTATTTCCTTCTTTGATCTTTTGCAGGATGTACTGCTGTACAATTTTTTCGGGTCATCGCCACTTAGAAATCAGTGGAGAGTGGTATATGAGTTTATGAAAGGAAAAGTTGTAGTAGATATATCCTGCCCAAATTTCTGTGAAGAACGACATTGTCTATTGTGTTCTGAACTAAAACAGCTTTATGTTGCTATCACTCGAACAAGACAAAGGTTATGGATTTGTGAGAGTGTTGAAGAATTTTCCAAGCCTATGTTTGACTACTGGAGAGGATTGTGTCTAGTGGAAACAAGGGAGATAAATGATTCACTTGCACAAGCAATGCAAACTTCTAGCACCCCGGAGGAGTGGAAGTCGAGGGGAGTGAAGGTCGGTCCAGTTGATTTGCCTCGTCTTATTTCTATTAACAAATTCATCTGTTCAAGTCTCACTCTTGTGTTGCTTTACATCTGAGCATTAATTGGCCCTGATTAAGTGCTTTGATGTTATCATGCAGCTCTTTTGGGAAAAGAATTATGAGATGGCAATCATGTGCTTTGAAAAAGCAGGAGAAAGGAATTGGGAGAAAAGGGCAAAGGCAGCTGGATTCAGGGCAGCTGCTGAGAGAATTCATGATTCAAATTCCAAAGAGTCTTCCACCTACCTACGTCAAGCGGCTGAAATTTTTGACTCGATTGGGAGGTTTGAGGCAGCAGCAGAATGTTTTTATGATTTGAGGGAGTATGAACGGGCAGGTAACATTTGGTGTTTACTTTCTCAAGAGTTCCTTCTTTGCTAGGCATTTTCTAGTGTTTTATTAGAACATTTCTTCATTTCCATTTACTCCCTCCGTTTTCAATTATTTTTTTGTCTTCTTTACTTCCTTAAACTTTGTGCCAAGTCAAAATCCAGACAAACAAATTGAAACGGAGGGAGTATCAAATACTTGTATCGAATTTTGAGCTCTAGTTATATACATCTCAGAAGATTTCTGTTAGTAATAATGAACTGTACTGCTATGCTAGGTAGACCTCGAGTGACTTATTTAAGTTCGAGTCTTGTGCTAAATGAACTATGTCTAGTATTAAGTGGAGAAGAATATGGTTGGCCCAAAGGTTTTGCTCTAGACAGATTTCTATGTCATAAAAAAAGAACCTCTATGGACTTTTTACTTCACTCACATTCTTTTTATGGTGTTCTGAGTTGATGACTAGAGAATCTTTTCCTGGTCTTTCTTTGCATCACGGTAACCTTACATCATGACTAAATAATGTTGTTTTTTGATCGTTTTCTTAACTTTCTAAACTTACCCGCAGGACAAATTTATTTGGAGAAGTGTGGAAAACCTGAGCTGATTAAAGCCGCTGAGTGTTTTACACTGGCTGGATGCTATGAGCAGGCTGCCAGAGTTTATGCAAAAGGCAGTCATTTCTCAGAGTGCTTATCAGTTTGCACCAAAGGAAAGTGTTTTGACTTGGGTTTGCAATATGTTGAGTACTGGAAACACGATGCTGCTCAGTGTAGTACAGTGGGGGAAAGAGAGACTGAAATTGACAAAATGGAAGAGGAGTTCCTGAGCAATTGCGGGTTACATTATTTTGAGCTCAACGACCGAGTTTCCATGATGAGATTTGTGAAAGCATTCCCTAGAATTGACATGAAACGCAATTTGTTGAAGTCTTTGGGGTGCCTTGATGAGTTGCTGTTGTTAGAAGAAGAGTTAGGGAACTTCACTGAAGCTGCAGAAATTGCCCGGCTGGAAGGGAATATTCTTCGTGAAGCGGATATAACAGCAAAGGATGGGGATTTTGGCAAGGCATCATCACTTGTTCTTCTTTATGTTCTCTCTAACTCTCTGTGGATCTCAGGAGGTAAAGGTTGGCCTTTGAAGTCATTTTCAGAAAAAAAGGAACTTTTGGAAAAGGCCATGTCGTTTGCGATGCATGGATCCAATTCTGAAACCACGTGCACCGTGATTAAAGTTTTATCAAACGAGTCAAGTGATTGGTCTGGCTTGAAGCACGGTTATGTCGCGTCTCAGAAATGTAACAGTCCAATCGGTGAAATTTTGAGTTGTAGAAAAATATTGGATGTTCATTGTGAAACTAACGTGGCAAAGTATATTTGGGATGATAATTTATCAGCCAATGTGATGAGTTCAGAAGAATTGGTTTTATGCAGCCAAGTCAGTGTAAGGACACTGCTTCACTTTTGGAATTTGTGGAAGAAGACTATCTTTGATCTAATAGAATCTCTCCAGGGCCTTGAGATTGAAAACTTCGGAAAGTATAACATCTTATGTAATTTCTGCGTAAATTACTTTGGTGCTAGGCAGCAATTGAATGATCTTAATGTTACATATGCACTGTTGCATCCTGCTGCTGAATGGGTGAAAAAAATTCACCAAAGCTTCATCCGACGGAGCAAAAAGATTGTATTTGTTGATGCTCGGCATTTTATTTATGCTGCTCGACAACACTGGCATACCGAATTACTTATTGTTGGCTTGAAGGTTCTGGATACTCTCGAGTCCATCTATAAGTCGGCTGCAACTTCAATGTCTCATTTCCGGCAAAGCATGTGCCTTCTAAACATATATGAGATTGCTAAATTTTTAAGTGAGTCCAAGGAGCTTGATTCTAAGAGTTCTCAGTGGAGACTACGGAATTTCTTGACACTGTCAACAAAATACTTTGAGATAGCCTTCCCCCTTGACCCCCGACAATCGTTGATGGAGAATATCATTTCTCTAAGGAGAACCGAGCTTTCCCGTGACTTGTTGCAAGAATTCATCCATCAAGATGTTAACTTCAGAGGTCCTTTGAGCTATGGACAGATTGGAAGAGTGATGATCATATGGCTGGCCTCCGGAAAACTATCTGAAGATTTGTACAAGAAAATTGTTGGAAGAGTTCCAACAGAATCATGGAAATCATTCATGGAAATTCTCAGCTGCATTAGAGCGACAAAAATGGAAGAATATCAATCAGGCAATGCTTGTGGAGGCAAAATTTCCGAGTCTCGTTTAGCTAAAGATATTGTTCCAAGTGAAGCTATGGAGGTTACATTAGTTGAGAAATTTTATGAAGCATTACAAGATACCTATATTGTGAACTGGAGCAGACTAAGTGACTATATCTCCCCTGGTTGTTTCTTGTATCTTGTTGAGCGCTTTTTGATTTTGGTGTCACAGTCTAAAGGGTTCTTTTTCACTACAAAATCATCATTGGTGGAATGGCTGATTTCCGAGAAGTCTGAGGTCCTACACACTTCCAAGGTTGCTATTATTAACCAACAGTCTTTGGAAAAGTTTTATCAGTCTGTTCTTACGATGGTACAACAATTCCTTTTCAATAAAGGCAATACAGCTCTTTGGATTACACGATCGGGGATAAATTTTGAGGCATACTATAAGCTATTGGTTATGAGATTGGTTGTTGTCCTATGTTTGCTGTGTGTGAACAGTGGGAAATACTATGATGTTCTTTCCTTTGTGCTCAGAAACAACGATGTTAGGAACCAGCTTCCAAAGTATTTCTATGGCATTCTTTTTCCATGTTTGAAGCGGAGGTACTTCCAGATCAGTGAAATCGGGGAAGCATTTCAAATTGCTGGAGATCCTCTTTTGTGTGTTAACCTGCGTGAGAATACCACCAGAAAGCTTCCTAATGTCATTCATGTGCAGTTGGGAACAAACTGCAATATAGAAGACATTTTTGACTTGCTGTTTCCGGCTAGAAATGAGTCACAAGCTCCTAATTCCACAGTTTCGGAAGTCATGACTAATCCGGATGCTACTTCTTCCTCGGATTGTTCTGACCAACCAAAGATTTTGACAGTGCCATGTTCTGAAGTCTCTCCTCCGTCGGAGCAGAATCTGCAACAAGTGAATTGGGACTTGTTTCAAGAAGTATCTGATTTTTTGAAGCTTATTGGCAGTGAAAACAATGGAACTACCTCGACTGTCGCTCAGAAGATGAAGGTAATCCTAGTTCTCTTTAATTATAACTTGGAACTTGTAAAGGTGTCTACTAGGTAAGGATTAAATTATTACAGTACTATTAGGCATAAAACGCGTAAATAGACACTCAACCTGGCCTTTAGATGGCAAGTAAAGAACTCCAACTTTGAGAGTGTACATCTAAACGCCTCAACTCAAATTGATTCCACTGTGTCAGTTGAACACTCAACTTACAAAATGATAATCTACACATGCATCTCCAAAATTTATATGTCACGTTAGTGTCAGGTGTCCATGAGACATAGTGGGAAAGAGTTGGAGTGTTTACTAATGTGACCGAGTTAATGTCTCTAGACGTGTCTCTCAATGTTGGAGTGCTTACTTGCCCGCATAGGCCAAGTTTGAGTGTATGTTTATGAATAATTATTATTAAGGTACTAAACTTATTTTTTTTTAGGAGGAAATAAATATGCACATAAAGTTCTTGACTGCTGCCATTACTCTGCCTGAGCTGAAGAAGCCTGACGCTGGTGAGGACATGGCTGAGGAAATGCAACGTATGCTTCAAGAGCTGCAACAGCTCCATTCATTTTTGGATACGAGGTATGATGCTTTCTTACCATCGTGCTACTTGCATTTATAGGTCGCTCTTGTTTAGATGTACACTTCCAAAGTTGTTTTGGACGTTCAAAATATATCCATTTCGAAAAGTTTCTTTCATGCTAAAAGCATTCCATCTTAGGAACTATGGCTTTAGCTCCTGATGTAATCCTTTCTTGAGCCCTTTTCTTTTATAGTAATGTCCTATCGGAAACAACATTTCTACCTCCACAACGTAAGGGGTAAGGCTGCATACGTACCATCCTCCCTAGACCCCACTTGTGTGATTACACTAGTATGTCATTGTTGTCATCCTATTAACAAATGTTTTGTTCCAACTACTTGTCGTCACGCTTACACATACATTTATAAGTTTGTTGAGGCAATAGTTCCATTTCTTTCTCTTTTTTTGGAATAAAAACTCTTGATGATGAATTGTTGCATTGATGCTATACAGCAACTTGGAAGTAGCAAAAGCTGAACAACTATTGAAGAGTTTGCTGTCAAGAAAGCCCAATATTGAAGCTTTATTGAGTCAATGCATTGTACCAACAACATTGAAGGATTCATGTGAGGAACAAGGTAATACAGTGTGTGTTGAAGATGAAGAGATAGAGTCACCGTCTATCGCGGCCTATTCTGAAAGCAGTAACAAGGCCACTGAAAAGAAGCAGCCAAAGGGGAAGGCCAAGGCCAAGTCCAAAAAATCTAGAAAGGGAAAAGGAAAAAAGTAGTAAATCATGCTAACAATATAGTCCTCACTTTTATGATTTTCTTCACTTTTTATGCAATCTTGTTGCTTTGAATGCAAGGAATTAAGGTGAAGTGAACTCTTTTATGTTCTTGACATGTTTTGTGTTATAAATGTGATATGGGCTGATTTACTTAAATGTCATTTTTTAGGTTGCTAATGTTTACTCGTATGTTGTTCAACCTCACAGATAAAACATTAGCTTGTCATCTATGGTCTAATATTTTCTCGTAAGATATTCAGTTTACTCAAAAAGATCCATAATTTGCGAGAGTTGTTTTATTGTGATATCAAGATAGTATATTCAACTTAAGATTCATTTATTTGTAGTATATTGTACTTAGGAAATAGGACTAATGCATATGTAGCCTAGTCCCAGGTCTAGTCTAGTTGGAAATCTAGTAGCCAAAGTATCATAAAACTCTTATGTACTTGGTGTGTTGTACTTTCTTTTGGAGGCTAAAATACTAGTGATTTTCTTCTTTTTTTGTTGTTGCTTGGTTTGAATATATATAAAAGGGAAAAATGTTTGAAATATATCCGAACTTTGACTGAAATTGTTGTAACAATACCAAGCTTTGGGAAGAACCTTTTACCCATGCACTATTTAATAGTGTATTTTAAAGGTATATGTGTGTCTACGTGGACATCATAAATATTGCATCATTATAAATAGTAACTTGTCCACGTGGGCACATATATATCTTTAAAATACATTATTAAATAATGCAGGGGTAATAGGTCCTGCTCAAAGTTTGAAATTGTTACAACAATTTCGATCTTCAAATATATTTCGAACCCTTTTCTCTATATAAAAACATGAGTGAGTAAACGGTATAATATATCATACGTGCAAAAAAGGGAATTGTACTTTAATCCCTAGAAACGATGGCTTTTCATTATATATAAAATCATGATCACTATATCAAAAATGATTTTTATTGGTAATTATTTAATGATAATTAGTACTTTTTATAAATATCTCTTAAGTCTATAACAACATTAATTAGATACTAATGTTAGTAAAGACTTTAGCACTTTTTACTCTATATTTATTGTCGCTAAAAACTGTTTTTATCGTAGTGTTCAATCTATGTGATTTAATATTGGTATTTGCATAGTAATGGAAATCAACAATGATCGGCCATCTAGAATCTAAATAAACAACAACACAATTTGTCTATGTCAACTGTCCCAAATTATTTATAAAAAGGAAATACCCACCATGAACGTGTTTATTAATAAAAAAACATAAATTTATCTGTATTATAATGTAAATATCTCACGTGTTATGTTGACCCAAACACAAGCAAGAATTTTTATTTTTTTTGTAATGTTAATATCTCATTACCTCATAAACTTTTGTTGTTATATATATATATATATAAATTGGTTGAAAACCGTGACAATAAAATTTTAAAATTTCTATTTTCTAATTTCCCTTGTTGTCTTGTTTGGCTAGCTGTTTAATTGAGAAAGAAAGATTAATGTCTATCTAATCATCCATAATCCCAAATTTTTATTTTATATTTAAAAAAAGCTTAAGGGTTATTGGTGAGAATATATATATATATTTTGGGTACAATTGGTGATTATATATATAGCAGCACCACATCTCTGACCCTAACTAAACCAACTAAATATAATAACCTAAGGGTGTGTTTGGTATGAATGAAGGAGCCATTTTTCTGAAATGTTTTTGGATTTTTCCAGTATTTTGTTGGGCAATACTTTTGAAAAAAGTATAATATATAAACATGTTTTTTAACTTAGCTTCAACTGACATTTATGTCCTTCAACTTTAAGTGTCCACAAGTAAGCTTATAGAAAATTGAACAAATAGACACATTCGTCCTATATGACGTCCTACATGGCAATTTCTTGTCCTATGTGGCATCCTACATGTATTATGTCATGTAGGACGTGTGTGTCTACTTGTCCATTTTATACAAGTTTAAGTGTCAACATGTACACATCCAAAGTTGAAGGGCATAGATGTTAGCCGAAGCCAAGTTAAAGGCTTATTTATGTATGACATAATACATAAATGTGCCTTCTACTCGACTTCAACTGACATCTATGCCCTCCAACTTTGGGTGTGCACAAGTAAACACTTAAACTTGTATAAGATTGAACAAATAGACACATTCATCTTACGTGGCATCCTACATGTATTATGCCATGTACGACGATTGTGTCTATTTGTTCAGTTTATACAAGCTTAAGTGTCTATTTGTGCACACCCAAAGTTAGGGGGCATATATACTAAATGAAGTCAAGTTAAAATGGTGTATTTATGTGTTATATTGTATTATGTCATGCCATGTATAAATGTGTCCTTTACTTTAGCTTCAACTAACATCTATGCTCTTCAACTTTGGACATGCACATGTAGACACTTGAACTTGTGTAAATTGAACAAGTAGACATACAAATTCTACGTGAAATAATACATATAAAAAACAGATTACCCATGTAGGATGTCATGTAAAACACATGTGTCTATTTATTCAACTATATCAAGTAAAAATTCCTTCTTATGCTATCAAGTAAAGTAAAAGACACATTTATATATTATACCTAAATTTTAACACACCAAATACGATGTATAGTTAGCAATTAAGAATTCCACATAACTAATACATGTCCAAATTATTAAAAAAAATACATAAATAACTAATTCTTATATAACTCTAACCAGCAACCAAACAACCAGTCAAATGTTCAATGAATTTTCTTTTGTAATTAGTCACCAAATGAAAAACAATAACATATTTTAGTCACCAATTAAATATCTCTAATTAAAGTCAAATCAAAATCATTCACTTTCCTTCCTCTTTCCTATAACTTCCATTCTTCTCCCTCCTCCATTTCTCTGTATTTTCCTTCTCCTATATATAAATCACTCTCACTTCTCCACTTTTTCTCAAACTAAAAATTTCCCATTTCTCTCACAATTTCTTTCCCATAAATTAAATTACTACAAAAAAATGTCAGATTTCAACTTCGACAGTACTTGTACTTCTCCATTTATAAGTGCACCTTCAAGTCCTCAACATTTTGGTTCAACATTCTTTTTTAGTGCTCCTACTAGCCCTACTCGTATCTCCGCTCTCTACGGAGATACTAACGTTACTCATGATAATGATAATGATGATGATACAAATGATTTCGCTTTTGAATTTAGCGGACATGAAATAATGGAGAAAAGTACAATAGCAGCTGACGAGTTATTTGATGGCGGGAAAATCAAGCTAAAGCAAGTAATAGTACCCATTGAGTCGCCGAAAATGAAACAAAAGAACAAAGATATTCTAAATTCTCAATTAAATTCTTCTATGAGAGTATCAGATCTTTTGTTAATCAAGGAAAAAGATGAAACTATTGATGATACGGAAAAAACAGAGTCCTCTGTTTCATCATTGATATCGTTATGGAACAGAAGATGGAAATTGAAAGACTTATTGTTGTTTAGAAGTGCTTCTGAGAGTCGAGCTAGTAGTAATACGGAAGAGATGAGTAAGTACGCGTTGGTGAAGAAAGCTCGTGAAGAAGACGTTAAGAAGGAGGGATCGAGATCGAGCTCGAGCTCGAGGAGGAGGAAGATGGGATCAAATTCGGCTCATGAATTGCATTATAAGATGAAGAGGGAGGTGTTGAAAGATATGAAGAAGAAAACATTTTTACCATATAAGCAAAGTGTTCTTGGTTGGCATGGCTGTTATGGTCTTGATGATACAATTTCAATGTACATGTCCCCTCGTTAGTAGTTTATAATATAATTATTTTTATGTGTAATTATATATTTGTTTGATATATACATTTTCGCTTGCCGTAGAATTTGAACTTGATGAGTTTAATTTCTAAGGTTATTAGCGCTGAATTCATTTTGATAAGAAGTTGTGAATAATATTTCAAAAGGAAGTGTCATTATTGATTATTAGAAAGAACTCAACTTTAACTTTATTGAGCTCGTAAAGAGTTCGGAAAAAAAATGGAAATATGTAATTGAACATATTTCACTACTATATATACTATTATTACATGTTTTAATTATGAATTTTCTACGCATCTTACACTTAAATACATATATTTTTGCTACCAGATACACAAAAATGGGGAGAGAGGCGAGAGAGATTCGTATGTATCTCAAATACATGTGAATCACACTAGATATACACTAGATACATGTTTCTGTATGTATCTGGAATACTAGATACATGGAAGAGTGACGAGCGAGATGGGAGAGAGGCGAGGGTGGCGAACGAGATTTGTTATGTATCTTACATAGGTGTAAATCCACTTGGATATGATGTATCTAAAACAAATTACATCTAAATTTGAACCATGTATCTGAGATACATGTATCTAGAGGCATCAAAATCTGATTAGATGCGTAATATTGCAAACTAGAATGGATATAAGTAATTAATTCTTAAAATAGTGGAATCTATGTAAATTCCCTTTATCTTTTATTTTTTCAAATTTAAGAGACTGACTATGTATTATAACTCAATAAAAAATGATATGTATACTCATATATCAAGTTGCAAAATGATGTGACCTCATACATTTCAATCCTTTGGCATTATATATGGATTTCCTAAATTTGAAATAGTAAAAAGATATCTTTTTTTTTCAAAGGTGTTTTGTACACATGTTCTTTTGGAAAGGAAATAATTGAGTGATAATTAAAACTTTGTGATTTTAAGATAATAATGATTCCCTTTATTGACAATGATATGACCCTAATAATTAAAGTTAACAAAGAAAGAAAGGAAATTGTGAGGTAGCCCCAACCCTTGTTGTCAACTTGTGAGGTACCAATAGCTATACTGCTTTGTTTTACATGTAAATGTTGATGAGATTTTGCCCACTTGCTGACTTTGGCAAACATACTAATTAATTTATCCCAAACTATTAGGGTTGTGTATAGGTTAGTTCAATTCGATTTTAAAGTTAATTGATTTGATTTATTAGTTATTGGTTTGTTGACATGTGAAATTGTTATAGAATCGTTAAGATATTAGCTTATTGGTTATTGGTTTGTCGGTTATTAACCGTTATCGATTTAACCATTAAGTTTTGATTTAAAAAAAAGGCAAAATACATAAATATGTCCTTAAATTTGGCTACAATTCACATCTATGCCCTCCATCTTTGGATGTGCATGCACAAGTAGACACTTAAACTTGTATAAAGTTGAACAAATGGACACACGCGTCCTATGTGGCATCCTGCATGACAATTTTTATCCTATGTGGTGTCCTATTAGTATTATGCCATGTAGGACTCATGTGTCTACTTGTTCAACTTTATACAAGTTAAAGTGTCTACTTGTGCAAACCCAAAGTTGAAGGACATAAATAGAAAATGAGGTTAAGTTAAAGGGCACATTTATGTATTATGCCCAAAAAAAATCATGAAAAATCACTTAGAAACAAGGTGACAAACCAAATGAATCATGCACATGAGTTATCATAATGCATCTTGCTCAAAAGCAAACATTATCACATTGTAGAATAACCGAAAGTTTGAGAGAACCTAAAATAAAAGTATGAAACTAAACTCTAAGTCAAGAACTTTATGTACCAAATGATATAAATATAATTATTTAATTTACTATCGGATTATCGGTTAGTTAAGAATTGATAACCCGATATAAAAAAAATTAAAACCGTTACCGAAACCGTAAAATCAATAATCCATAATCGATAAATCAATAACTTTTTTTCGATTCGAGATATCGATTTCGATTTAATTTTGAATAGCCTTACAAACTATCATTAGTTAGTGTATTATACTCTTATTATATTTTTTGTTGATTGTCAAAAAGCATCAAAGATGACATAGTCGGATCCTACTATAGATATTTAAAAGGCACTAAGCTTATTTAAAATGTTTAAGTGAAACATGGTGCTAATATTAAGGGTCTACCAATGAGTTCTACCTTATAAAATGGTTTGATTGTATAAACAAAATAAATGTGCATATGCACAAAACAATCTGTGTGTGTATTAATATATTATTTTTTTTCCTACTAACTTTTTTACTTTCTTCTTAACTTCAAATGCATATGTAATGCTTTAGATATTGGCTATTTCCACGTACTTTTGGAAAGTTATAGCTGATTATTTGATAAGTCAAAGAATTGCTACTCCTTTATTAAAAGTAAAACTTTAACATAACTATTATCATTTAAATAAAATAAAAAAATGGGCTAGGCTTCAATTAATAAAGTTAACTTGTAAACCGTTCTTTTCTTTGTAGTTCAATATTCACTAACTAGTAGAATTAGTGATAAAAAGGAGGTTGTCACTAACCAAATCCTTAATAGTTAAATAATCTAGATAATTACTTGATAATGATCGGTATAAATTGTGGTGGGATAATTGAGATTCCTTCACCTTTAATAAAGGTTTTGGGTTTGAGCTCAAACTATGAGAACGGAAAAATATCATGTTGGGAGAATCCAGATTAGTTGGACTTCATTACAAATATTTTATGCTAAATGAGAAATCAAAAAAAAAAAAAAAAACTTAAGAACGCATATAAAACAGAAGTGAACTCTAATAACATGTTTGTCCAAACTCCAAGGGATCGTTTGCTGTGAGGAATAAAAATAAATAGTGATGGAATAAGAAACGTACTCAATATGCATCGTCATTGAGCCCTTCCATTAATCTCAATGGATATGTGAATTCATTGAAAAAGAAGAAGAACAACAACTTTCAACCACTTTTAACTTGTACCTATTTTTAACTCAATTTTAACTTGTATTTTTATTTTTAACGCATGAGCTCCAATATCAATTTTCAACTCATATTTATTTTTAACGCATCGACTTCAATACCAAGTTTTAAGCCATGCTTATTTTCCGTTAGTCAAAGGATAAAAAACACTCATATTACTTAATTGAATATTAATGGGATTGATTTAATTTTCAATTTAACCTATACATTAATGTGAACAAAAGAATATGGATAATATGAATTAGTCTCACATATTTTAGGTTGCTCTAAATAATATAGCCCCATATAAGTTGATGTACATTAGGTGAAAAAAGGGTGAGTAGAAGATGATTAAAAAAATAATTATCTTTATCTTATCTTAGAAACAACTAATTTAAATTTTTAATTCTATCTTTGATAAAATGATATCTACCCACATAAATATTGCTTATTTTATTAGATGATAAATTTTAAAAATATTTTAAAAGTAACTTCTATATATCTTCTATAACTTGCTACACAGAAATGTAAGAATTACAAAATACATCCAAATCTGGAAATGTATCATAAAATAAAACAAACTATAAGCCCAGTACCTAAAAGAATATACATGCCCCTGCATATATTTCCTGTTTGTGTACATTATAACGTTATTTTAATGTCCACGCAGACGTGCCCTCAGCCTAATGACTTCAGACACAACTTGCAAATAAGTTCCAAGCGGACGTGCCCTCAGCCTAATGACTTCAGACACTTGCATTCGAAGACGTTAATTCCCTTGGCCGTGAAACTGTACTTGCTCTTTCTTCGAATCCGTTGGGGCAAGGAAATCTAAATCCAGATCTTCTGTACATACAGTATACTGGCATTCAGATTTCAAGTTACAATTTTTTTACTTTTCAGCGTGTCCTACTGCCTGAACCCCAGATTTAACGTCTGGTTCGGACATTGGATTCCAAATTGATCGACACTGTTCGTATACGCTTGGGAAAATCCATTCAGACTCTGCTGGAAGTAACTCGATTGATCAATCCGTTGATTTCTGTTCCCGCTTTCAACTTCTTCGTCTAGATTAATACTTTCAACCTTGGTATTGCCTCGGAAATTCGTAGTAGGATGGGCATAAACATCGTTGAGAAAATTCATATTGTTGTTGTTGTGGTTATTGACATTCCCCTGAGCCTGACCCTGAACGCCTGGAGCTTGATTTGCTGGGCGCAATTCCGGCATTGGTTTGAGCCCAGCAAGGATTGCCCAATCGAAATTGGCTGAATCCAGGCGTTCGAGGTTCAATTTCTCGGTCTTAAGAGAGTTTAATCTCGGTAAATTGGAGAATCGATCATCCATTTCTGGTAACGATTCGAGCATATCATCGAATTGGGATGAGGACGAAGTCGAAGAATTGTGGCTGTATTCATTGCTGCTGTGTAAACCAGACAGAAGTGGTTTTGGTCCACTTGAATTCTTCTTATAAATTCGACAAAGCACCCATTCATCTAGCTGAAATATACAAAAAAAAAAATCAGATACAAATTAAAAAATGCAATTAGCCAAATTGAAATGGGATATAATTTCACACTTAGTCCTCTAAATTATTGAGAATTTAAACTTTAGCCCTTATAGTATTTGACTAAAGCACATTTTGACCTCGAATCACTAAAATGTATACTCTTGGTCCCTTTAGAGCACATCAAGTACAGATTCATCATATAGTATAACAAATATTAGTAATTCCCAATTTATGTGAAGCTGCTTGATTGAACACAAAAACTATCAGATGCTTTTGAAAAAACAAATTGTTGTTGCTGTAAATCAATTCAGTACTATTCAAGTTCGAAGTTAAAACATCTTTGACAGGCTAAGAAACAAAGAGCTTAGCTATTAAGTACATTTGTTAGTAATTCACTAAATTTGCAAATATTCACAAAAAGGTGGATTAAAAGTGCACATTTCAATTAATCAAGGATTAATGAATATTTGAGGGACTAAAAGTGCAAATATTTATCCAAAAAACAAAAAAAGAGAATAATGTTGAATTAAATTACCTTTGAACTTCCATTATTTTTCCTTGATGATTCAAAAAGTCGATATTCATGCATAATCCAATTTGTCTTAGATCCTTTTGGAGCTTTACCCACATAAAACACAAGGGCTTTCTTAATTCCAACTTTTCTTCCTTGTGAAGTTATGATCTTATCCGTCCCCGTTGCTTTCCAATAACCGGAACCTGCTACTCTATTCGGTCTAGATCCATTCGGATACTTCCTATCCCTCGGACTGAAGAAATACCATTCTTTTTCTCCAAATGTCGCCTTACCTATAACAAAAATTACACATAATCCATCATTTATCAAATTCAAATGATTAATAGTACAATATCATTTGGTGTGCATCAACTCGTAATTAAAAATAATTTAACTTAAATTTTCTTGTCAAGTCTTAATGACAAACTTCCAAATCTAACTAAGGGCCCGTTTGACCATGCGATATGGTTTCATGATTTTTTTATTTTAATTTTTTTACCCCTCCCTAGGAGGGAACTCCCACACCTTTTCACTCTCTTGACGACTCAAATTCGCAACCTTTGAGTTGAAAGTGAGGGTGCGCAACTCTATCTCGTCATATAGTTTCATGATATGGAATCAAAAGTTTGATTTTTTTTTCTTCCTCATTCAAAATTCCAACACATAAATCATCATTTTATTATTACACAACAATATTTTCTTATGAATTGATTCAAAATAACTAAAACTCAATTCTATATTTTAGATACAAATTGACTTTAATTATGAATCCATCCATTAAAACTAAAACAATTGGAGTAAAACATTAACTAAACTAGAAACCACACGAAGATCATGATGAAATAAATATAATTTCATTTATTCTTAACCAGAAGTCTCAAATTAGTTAGAACTCAATTCTATAGTGAAAAATATACATAAGAGATTGAATAAAACTAGAAACTTACTAGGTAGAACCCAAGGATCAAATTTGTATAAATCAATTTCTCCAATAATTTGTAGAGGAAAATCATGTCCAGCAACTTTCTTACACAAATATTGAACTAAAAGTTCTTCATCAGTTGGATAAAATCTGAATCCTGGTGGTAAACTTAATTGCAAAAGTGGATCTTTTTCTTGAACACCCATTTTTTTTTTATTAACAAACTATTTTTTTTTATCAAAAAAATATTTTGTTCAAAATTTCTAAACTTTTTTTTCTTTTGGAAATTGGGATAGTAGGGGGATTTATATATGGACGAAATTGGAAAAAGAGATAAGTATTATTGTCTTTTTCTTAAAATCTTGATAGTTCTAAAATGTGACACGTATTAAAAAGTTAGGCATTTTAATAGCCGACCTTATCAAGCAGTAAAGTTTTGGACCAAATACATGAATCTAAATAAAAAAAACAAGTTTCAAAAATATAATTTTAAAAAGTCTTTGAGGTCCCCTACTACGTGGCACTCTCTCATGTAACTTCTAGAAGATTGAATCTTTTTGTTTTTCCGCCCACTTTTTATCTTAGATTAAAAGTAATATTTCTCGATTTCGTTCTATTTTATATGAGTTAATTTATCTGAATACGAAGTTTATGAAGATTTTTTTTGTTTGAAATTTATGATATAAATATAAAGATAGATATTTATGTAACTATAAATTATTTTGTTAATGATAATTTGAACATTTTTAAAGTTAAATTGTTAATTAATATAAAAATATGTCAAATAAACTGAGATTGAAGAAGTAGTTTTTTTAGTCCATTAAAAAAGTTCTTGTTAATTTATTGATAATTATAATATTTTATTTTTTATATATAAATATTTAAAATTATTAGATTAAAATATTAATTTTAGTGTATTTTGTATATTTTCAAATTAAATTTTATATTAAAAATTATGATAAATAAATTGAGACGGAGTGAGTAGTATTACTATTATTTTTTTTTTGGAAGAAGAGAGAGGTAAAGGCTGCTTGAATTTTGATTTTGGAAATTTATTACATTATCACTAGAAATTTTAACATGTGACAATTGAATGATTACATTAGTCCAACTTCATGTAATATGGTCCTTTTTCATTCATTGACAATCATTTTAGCTTGAGATAGTTATTATAATAAAATTAATATTTTTAGTTATATTATAACATAATTAGAGCTAAAATTCAAAATATCTTTATCAAGAATGAAATAGTTTCACCAGTGTGTCACATTTTTTTTTTGATAATAATAACTATATTAGCTTACTAACATCATATCGTTTTTATTACTTTGTTAATAAGTCGATTAATGTAAATATTTTAAGGATTCATAGAGTGTGGGACACGTGCAAATACGTGGACAAAAAAAAAGGACTTAGCTGTCTTTTGGAATTGAGTGGTATTTTAAAAAAAATAAATAATTGGGATGTGAAAGAGACTACAGAAGAAAAATCTTATAAAAATGTCATCTATGGACAACACGTATGCATTTTTTAAAATTAAATTTATAACGTTTTTTGTCATTCATTTTTCATTTTTCTTCTTTTTTCTAAAAAGTGAAAAATGACATTTGACATTTGTGCATCTTTTTCTATTTACACTATTTAATTATTCATGCATATATATAGATCTTTAATAATTGATACTATTTTATCCATCGATTTTTAATTATCATAATTTCTTTTTTAAGAGTTAAATTATAAGAATTCTTATTAATATTTTACGATGTATTTTTTCATCATATTGAGATAAAAAAAATTACAATTTATAGTACTTTTCATATAATTTTTAAATATCTAATTTTTTTATTTAAAATATCAAATTAATGTATCTAATTTAACTTTGAAAATTAGTTAAATTGACTTGAAAAAAACACAACATAACAAATAAAAATAGACGGGGGGAGTATAATAACTTTTAGTTTAGTATTATGGGAGCTAGGTTGATTTTTGGAATTGCTTAACGAGATAAGTTCTAATTATATTTAAATATTTTTGGATTAACAGATTTTTTTTTATTGTGTGCTTCTGCCTCTTACTTTGTCGACAGTCTATTTGTCACTTCTAATGTTTAAAAATTTACTGAATAATTTATTCATCTAATCTATAGATCATCTATTCAAAATATAAAATCAACTTATAATACTCGAATCAAAATAGACTATTTATGTAATATTCCTTGAAATTGATCCTTTTTCGATCACTATATGAGCGTAAAATATTTTATATATATTAAATTACGCCTTTTTAATATCAAATTGATCGATCTGAAGTAAAAACTCTGTGAATATAACCCTTTTGCTCGGCTTCTCTACCATATTTTATTTCTTTTTACTATTTTTTTGTGAATAAAGTAAAGTTTAATAATTCTATTGATTGACGAATTTGAATTTTGATGTCTTACGTAATTTTCTTCCTCCCACACCCTCAATTATTTTAAATAAATAAAATAAAAAAATCAACCACTTTTTGGTTGATTAAGAAAAAACAATTGAGTTTTGAATTTTGATAGCGTTAAAGGGTATTTTCCTTCTTTTTCCCAATAATTTAGGTACACTACCACCCCCAAACAAGTAAGGTCAAAGCTAATAACCTTTTATACTATAGTTCACGTGTCACTAATAAATTAAATCAAAGTGTATATTGATTGTGCTATTTTTTTTTGGATTAAGATGACAATATTTATTATTTGGTAGGTCTAAATAGCCACGTTGATTTCTTTCAATGATTCGTATTTGATAACGTTTTATTTTGTTGTGTTTTCGACTTCTCAATTGCCACATGTCTTTTAGTTAATTGTATTTTTTTTGTTATTCACATAAAGTCAAGATATCTTTTTCACTTTCATTTCATCATCATTTTATCTCATCTAATAGAAAGGAAAAAGATACTATTAATATAAATGTCTTTTGATTTTCTTCGTTTTAATTTATGTGACTTATTTTAATTTTGAGATTAAACATATTTATTTTTTTACCATACTCTTTTTTATCTTTTAATAAACTGTGAAAGCAACTATTTGTATCACAACCCTTGAGATGCGATCATTTTTCAAATTCTACTAACGCTGCTTAATTACATCTCTCACACACACTCACTATATCTCTATATGTAAAAGGTTTTTTTGCCTTACGTAGGAACACAATGGAATTGAGTATACTATAATATAAAAAATGACATAAGAGTATTTTTTTTATTACTTCCATTTCTATTTTATGATTATTACTCCCATATAAATGGGATGACATATTATATTTTGTTATTACTTTCATTTTCTATTTTATGAAAAAAAAAAACATATAGAATACAACCAAATATAAAATAAAATATGGAGTAAGCTAAGTGTTGCCACGTATAGTGAAAGGGAATTGCCAATGCGGCAAGAAAAATATTAAATAACATCAAAGGGGGATGGGAGAAAGTTGTTAGTAGGGCAAATTTAATACTATATATTAACCTACTTTTTTTTGTTTTGTTTATTTTATGCCATGTGTATGTTTTGATGATGATCCAAATGAGCATATTTGTCACTAGTTGAGTAAGGCTTATGTAATGCTGGTTTAATAATCTCATTTTTCATTAATGATTGATTCTTGAAAGATTCATAAAATGTTGACAATTTTTTTTTTAATCTTTAGGGTTAGTATAGTATTTATGAACTATAAATATACTTACTTGGGTTGTTGGATGGAGTTGATCTTGGGTGAAAATTCTCCCAATAATCAAACTCTTAACTTTCTTTCTCTTGTTTAGGGCTAAGAAAATGTCGAAGTAATTAACACTTGTACATACGCTATATGTCACGATCCAAAATCAAAGGTTATAACGATATCTATATTAATTCATCGATATGTAAGTCAAGTACTCCTCAAAGATAAGTGGAAGATCAAAGCAATAAAAATTAATAGCGACAGATAAGCTTTAAAGTCGAATTTTAATAGATATTGATAGGATGTAAAATAATTGTATATATCCAAAATTAATGTCATCGATACAAGAGCATCTAAAACTGAAAACATACGTATAGTCCAAAATTTACAAGACTGTCTGAAATAACAAAAGACTGGAAAATAAGATAGATATATACATACATTGCTCTTCACGCCAAGTAGCTCACCCAAACTTTCAAATAAACGTTACCTCAAACAACAGAATCAATAAGGCATGCAACTAGTGTTAGGAGCTACATAAAAAAAATGCAGCAAGAGTAGTATAAGTGTGTTAATACATGTACTCAGTAGACATCATAAATTGACCAATCGCGAGCAAGAATTAGATAGTTAAATCTTAAAAATAAAATGAATCTAAACCAATTCAAAAGCCTCAAACATAATACTCATGGAAAACAAGGAACATGCTATATAATTAATGTCTATTATTTAGGTCCCAACCTAGATTTAACATAAAGTCATTCTTCCTAATTTATCGAATCCACCAATACTCCCACACATATCACACTTGATACATAAATCACTTCCCAAGCTAATCTAAGAGAGTCATAACCTACATCGAAAGTCGAGCAAATATTTCATGAACCATCATACGATCACCTTTCTTTTTGAATCACTCTCGAAAGCTCTCACTCTATCAAAATCATCCTCTGTGAGTATACAAGTCTATTTATATCCATATTGTTATATATAAAACTCTAATTCAAAAATTAAGTGAAAAAATCAACTATCAGCTACTGAGGTCAAAAGTCAACATTGATTTCAAAATTGATTTACACATAGGGTGTGTTTGGTATGAAGGAAAACATTTTCTTGTTTGGTTGGGTTAAATGTTTTGGAAAATGTTTTCCAAATCAACTCATTTTTCTCAAATTTAAGGAAAATGACTTCCCTTCAAAACTTAAGGAAAACATTTTCCAAAACTCTCTTCCAACGCCAAAATTTTATTTTTACACCCATACACTCGACCCTCCCCCCAACCCACCCACCCCTACCCCAAAAAAAATAATTAAAGATTGTTTTTTAAAAATATTTTCAACTTCAAAATTTTATTTTTTCACCCCAACCCTCGACCCTCCCACCCACCCCCTACCAGCCCCCCACCCCACCCACCCCCTACCAGCCCCCACCCCCCAAAAATAAAATTTAAGTTTATTTTTTTAAAAAAAAAATTTCAACTTCAAAATTTCAATTTTTCACCCCTATCCTCGACCCCCCGCCCCCTCACCCACCCCCTACCACCCCCCATCCCTCAAAAAAATTTAAGTTTGTTTCTAAAAAATATTTTTAATTTCAAAAATTATTTCTACTCTAATAAAAATAAACGATATTTCTCAAAAATATTTTCTACTCACCAACCAAACATGAGAAAATAAGTCAAAAATCAACTTATTTTCCAGGAAAACATTTTCTAGGAAAACATTTTTCTTCGTACCAAACACACCCATAATGTAAAAGTCTTATGCGCCAAAAATCAGCTAAATGCAACCACAAACCGAACTTCAAATAAAGAAAATATCAATTTTAGAAACTTAATAAGAGAAAAATCATCCAACCAATCCATAAATAATCATCCAGACATAGTGAAATTATCAAAATTCAAATCCCGCTTCGTCAATTCAAAATGTTGTGTTTGGTCTAACTTTTCAACTTTCAAACTTCAAAATTGAAATCTATCTTGCAACGCATCCTATCATCTCGAAAATCATATCACTCGACTAGGGACTTCATTAACTTTATAAAATTTGTTTTTATACCTATTTTTCAATAAATATCAGTATTTTAATATTTATCTAACCAATGAACGACCTTCGATTTGATTAGTTGAAATAGTTCGTCGATTTTTCCTTATCGACACTCCATTTTTCAAAATTGTCAAGTCCATCAATTTTTTTCTCAATTTTACTTATAAATAACAGATGCCCGTCAATTTATTTTGACCCTCGATTTTTGACCTATTCTTATTATTGTCCTATCTTTCACTTATTAGTAAAACAAAAACATCATATCTTGGAGTAGATATGTCCAAATGATGATGAATGACTTATAATGTTAAAAACTAGATTCAAAAGGCTTTAATTTGATACGTTATCTACAACATATAACTTATTAATAATTGGGAGTACGTAGCTTTCCTTTTAAGTTAGGCTCATCAAAAACTTTAGTCCATGGTAATGTTTTTCCAACTTGACTTGGTCTTAGGTCTAATCTCTTTAGACCCTAAATTACTTACAACACACCTTGTATACTTATCATCATATTGAATGAGTATCTATTGGTCCATAACTTTTCTTGGCATACACACAAACATAATATATTTAATATTGTTATGTTGCCAACGCGCTTTAAACTACTGATAACGTGAAGAATTATATTCTTACCTAACTTGTTTTGGTAGTTATTTATTATAATCATCATATGATGACGATCAATTTTTTCGTTCAGTATCTGATATTCGTATTTGAATCTAACTATTTCGAATTTGTGTCACGTAAGGCTCCATATTCGAGGGAATGCGCTCTCTATCAAGAATTTTTCCATACTTAGGATTCAAGTTTGAGATCTCTGATTCAGAGAAGAACAACCTCATCTACTGCACCATATCAGTTGACGATGTATTAATTAGATTAAAAGAGACAAATTTTGTCAAAGACATTATTTCATTCTCACACGTGAAAGCTATGATGTGAGTGCTATATTTTTTTTTATGGGTATATAATAATTATAAGAATGGCATATTCGATGGATTTATAGTCAAATTCAAATAAAGACGCAGACATTCGTCTATGTTATGACTTATATTATGGCCATTCACAAAGAAGAAACAAAATATTGTGTTCGTGGGGGCGCCATTCATAAATAGGCCAACTAATTTTTCATTTGCCGTTGAGGTGTTAAATAGGCGGATTAAATTGAACTGGATTTCAAAATTGTAAGTCATTGACCCACTTAAATATTATTTCAGAGAAGTGGATTGTGATGAAATAAGCTAAAAATCGAGACATGGTCAATCTAGGGTACGTATTGGTCCATTGTAAAATGAGTTGAACTAAACGGATCAAAATGAGCCAAATTAATAGAATGAGAGGGTTATTAACACTACCATTTTATTGTCTGATTTTGCCACCTTTACCTCTTTCATTCCCGATGCTTATTTTATAGTGTTAAAGGTATTTGATTAGACACAAAATTGAAATTTTGAGTTTATAAAGTTTAAATTTTTAACAAGGTAACTTACCAGGTTTTGATTAAATTGTTTGGGTACCTGATGAGCTACAATTCATAAGACAAATTTTTAAAATTAAAATATACAATTATATAAAGAAGAAATATATGGTTATTTGGTTTGAATTTTGAATTTTGAATTATGAATCGAACTAAAATTTTATTTTTTAAATTTATGAATTTCAAATTGGATATTAGATTTAGTATTACATAGTTTTAAATATCCAAAAATTGAATATTTTATGACTTATATCAACCCTATCAATATCAAATGTATTCAATACTAAAAAGTTCAATTTTTAAAGATTTAATAGATTAATTTGGCTTAATCGGAAAACATAATCAAACGTATTTTTGTCTCTCCTGGATGAACCTTGATCACCAAGTATTCATCCACTATATTAACCAATAAACGACACGTCTCAGTCTCTACTAGAATTAGAACCTTGATTATCAAAATTTTCAATCACTTCATTGACTACTACGACAAACTTGAAATGTCTACACTTACTTGTGACAAAAGAGTCAAACAATGTAGTACTAGTAAATGTTTCTCAAACTTTTGGTAGATAGTCTAGAAACCAAAATTACAAATGGAACATTTCTACAATCTTTTGAGTAAAGAAAAATCTATTTCTTTGTTACACCAACCCTCATAAGAGCAACATAAGCCAAGAACCTATAACCAAAAAACATAACAGCCAATGCAACCATTGAAATGCCTTTACCTCCAAGCCCTATAGTCTTTATGGTAGGAAAATCTTCAACCAGACACGTCGCGTTTATGCCACATGAATACGTTTCCCCATGACTATACTGTGACCCCAACAAGAGCTTATACGTGTACTGGCTAATCGATATGTACTTTATCCAGGAAATGAACCACGGGACATGCTGAACGAAGTATCCTCCTGCTAAGGTGAACGATAGAATGATGACTGAACCGAGTACAGTAGCTGATTCTTGGTCCATGATCATTGCACCAAGAGCTAGTCCGAGGCCTTGGGAGACTAATACATTGTAGAGGATGCTGAATAAGGTAGAGAAAAAGTTCAATGCGGATGGCTTTAGGCCAGTCATCCAGTATGTTATAACGGTGAAAATAGTTGGAAGGACTAGCTCCATTGGAAGGTCACCTATAGTCCTAGCCATAAAGTACGCGGAGAGTCGATACATGCCTGATGATCTTTCTTTCTCCAACATCATCCTCTCTTGTGGGAAGGTAAAAATAGCTTGTAACAAAGGAAAAAATGACCAGAAATCAGTGTAGAAGAACATAAGTCCAACCTGCACCAAGTTAACAATTACATCGTATACTATCAGATCATCTAATCAAAGATAACTACATGTCTAACGAGGAGAAGTATCGATTACCTGATCTTGAATGTTGTTAGATTTCCACCATAACAATCCACACAACAAAGCCACCACCAAGACCTCTCCAACCTTGAGGCTAGAGAAGGACTCGTGTTTACGTTCTTTCATCCCTCTTCTAAATAACACTGAGAATTGCTGCCACCAGGTATTCGACCATTGAGTAAATTTCTTCTCATGTAGTTTCTCCGCAACCTGATGAACGTTAGATTCTTGCAATTGCTCCTTCATGTTCTCCACTAGATTGGTTTTGAAAGCAGTTACCAAAGTTTTCTTGATTGAAGCTGGATCATCTATAGGAGTATCTACTAATACGCGAGGATCATCCGATAGTATACCTAACATATCAAATAACACCAGTTTATCAGTCATCATACTGTTTGCTTAAAAGACAATGTACATCATGACCGTCTCAGCACAACGAGATGAGGTACTGTTAGTGGCAGAGATGCCTTGCTGTCGTGATCCATAATATTCAGCCCTTTGTGACTCTGATTCGTAAAAGAAAAGCAAAAGTCTTCATACATGAAATTACTATATATATATATATATATAAATGCAGATGAAACATACCATTTGAAAGATCCAACAAGAAGTCTGAGGGATTCATAGCAACTAACGGGGAAAATCCGATGCCTGAAAAATATCCCATAGCATCTTCTCCTCTGCCAAAATACAGGGGATTTCCTTCGGATAACAACAACACTTTCTTGAACATGTAAAACAGCCTACTCGAAGGTTGATGTATCGTTAGCACAACCGTCCTTCCACCCTTTGCTAAATCCCTTAAAGTCGACACAATCCTTAACGCTGTAGTAGAATCAAGCCCTGATGTTGGTTCATCCAAGAACAACAAACTCGGGTTAATAAGCATTTCTTGTCCAATACTTACTCTTTTCCTCTCCCCACCCGATATCCCTCTCAAAAACAGACCTCCAACAATGATATCCTTGCACTTTGTCAATCCAAGTTGAGTTATAATTGCTTCAGCATGCGCGGTTTTCTCCTCAACTGTAAATGTTTTAGGCAAACGAAGGAGAGCAGTGAACACAAGTGTTTCGGACACTGTAAGGTGAGGGTAAAGAACATCATCTTGAGTAACAAAGCCCGTGCTACGATTCATGGCATTGGAAAATGTCTTGTTATTATATGTTATAACGCCTTTGAGATGTCCATTAACGAGCCTGCCTCCGAGTCCTGTTAGCAGAGTTGTTTTTCCACTTCCTGAAGGGCCTAATATCGCCAGCATTTCACCTGGAGAAACGATCCCGGAGACACCCTTCAAGATTATTTTCTCTTCATTTGATTTAGGTGAATTCTTGAAACACCCTTCTTTCGCGAGATTGATCTTGTAAACAACATTCTCAAACTGCAATATTACTCAAGCCATTACATTTTTAGCAATATCATAAAAGAGAGAAACTATTTATTAACTTCTGGCATGCTCAATTCATGTATATATATAACATCTTTGTGGATAAGGGGCGGAGCTAATAAGGACTCAGGGATAAGGGGCGGAGCTAGTAAGGACTCAGGGATAAGGGGCGGAGCTAGTAAGGACCCAGGGATAAGGGGCGGAGCTAGTAAGGACTTAGGGATAAGGGGTGGAGCTAGTAAGGACACAGGGATAAGGGGCTGAGCTAGTAAGGACTCCGGGATAAGGGGTGGAGGCAGTAAGGGCACAGGGATAAGGGGCGGAGCTAGTAAGGACTCCGGGATAAGGGGCGGAGCCAGTAAGGGCACAAGGATAAGGGGCGAAGCTAGTAAGGACTCAATGATAAGGGGTGGAGCTAGTAAAGACTAGGGGCGGAGCTAGTCACACCTCAAAAATTCATTTAATATGAATGAAGAGTAATAAGTATTTCTTAGGTCTCATCGAGCCTAACTTAGTTTTGTTAGAGAGCACTTTACCCGTAATATGAAACTTCCTGAGCAACACGAAGTGGTAAACAAAACAAAAAATCACATGAAATATTAAAGAATTACCTTAAGAGTGACAGGACGATTAATGTTGTTGAAAATAACTTCAATTTTAGAATGATCAGTGTGTTGATTTTGTTGTTGGGACAATATATTCTCCATCTTTAATTATTCCATGTTTAGAAACTCTTGGGGTTCTCTATTTAATAGAATTTAAAATCAAGACTTCTTTGATGACTTCTTTTTTCTCTCCTAAATTCTTGGAAATACATATGAACTGATTGATATATAGAGGCAATCGAAAGTAATTAAGACTAGTTTACGAAGAGAATCATAGTAGCTCAGTTGATTGATTATCTGATTTTCACTTTGTTTGTGCGCTTCCATTACCCCCTTCCCCATTTAAAAAAAACATTAAAAAAAAACAATTTATGAGGAAATGGAGAGTGATGAATTTATTGATTAGGTTGTCAAAATTTGGTCATTTCCAAAAGCATAATTATTTATAAAGATAATTTAGCAAAACAAACCTCTAATAAATATTTCCTTCGTCTCATTTTGTATCCTTTTTGCTCAAAAAAATCGTCACAAAATAATTATTACTTTAAAAATTCGAGAATAAAGTTCATGACAATTGTTTCCAACTACTCAAGTTAAACATTAAAGAAGTGTGCACAATATTTTAAAGGTTTTCACCCACTTTATAGACAAATAAGCCATACCTCAATCGTCAAGATTTTACCACTTCGTTCATTAGGCCACAATTGGGATGTCTGCATTTACTTTGGAGTAATTAAACAAAAGAGACAAACAATGTAGCTCGTCGCACTAGACTTGCCTAGTGCGGGTTACCTCTCCTGTGTTTGTAAGCTATTTCATATGAACAAGAGTTTTATCTTGTGCGCACCCAAAGAATAGCGGCTGCAGATTTCCGTCGTCATAAAAAAAAAGTCGAGAAACCAAATAGAGTTACATAAATTGCATGTTCTTTGTATAACACACTAAAACAAATAAAGGATTTAGCGACAATAATAAATATGAGTATTTATAGCCAGTAATCTATATAAATGTTACTAAAGACTTTAATAACTCTGAGTACAATAACATTAACTCAATTACCGCTTAGTGTTTTTGCGGCAATAAAAGTCACCACTAAAAGGAACTTGACTAGCATATCTCGGCAGAAAACAAACTAAAATTACAAATGGAAACACTTCCTACAAAATCTTTGAGTAAAGCAAAATCTATTTCTTTGTCACACCAATCCTCATAAGAGCAACATAAGCCAAGAACCTAAAACCAAAAAGCATAACAGCCAATGCAACAATTGAGATGCCTTCACCTCCAAGCCCTATAGTTTTTATGGAAGGAGAATCTTCAACTAGACACGTCGCGTTTAGGCCACATGAATACGTTTCCCCCGGACTATATTGAGACCCCAACAAGAGCTTGTACGCGTACTGAGTTATTGATACGTGCTTTATCCAGGCAATGAACCTCGGGACATGCTGAACATAGAACCCTCCAGCTAAGGTAAACGATATCAAGATGACTAAAGCGAGTACAGTAGCTGACTTTTCGTCCATGACCATTGCACCAATAGCAAGTCCAAGGCTTTGGGAGACTAATACATTGTAGAGGAGGCTGAATAAAGTAGAGATGAACCTCCCCGCGGATGGTTTTAGACCAGCCATCCAGTATGTTATAACAGTGGAAATAGTCGGAAGGACTAGCTCCATCGGAAGATCACCTACAGTCATAGCCATAAAGTACGCGGAGAGCCTATACATGCCAGATGATCTTTCTTTCTCCAACATCATCCTTTCTTGTGGAAAGGTAAAAATACCTTGGAACACAGAATAAAACTCCCAGAAACTTGTGTAGAAGAACAGAAGGCCTGTCTGCAACAGTTAACAAATGACATTACTTCAACTTTGATAAATGCACCAATCACATCGTAAAAAGAGTTTTTTACACTATCAGATCACCTAATTATAAGAAGACTACATGTAACGTGTAGTCATTAATAACAACCTAGTTATAACAGGTTAAATTACACTGGTTAGTAACAATTTTATAATAACAACACACACCGGTGTTATCCTAGAGGTGGGGTGGAGACGGTGAGTGTAAGCAGACCTTACCCGTACCTCGTGAGGTAGAGTATATATAACAATTTTATATCAGTTCAACGGCTTACTTCACGTAAAATTAACAGTTACCTGATCTTGAATGTTGTTAGATTTCCACCATAACAATCCACTGAAGAAAGACATCACCAAGACTTCTCCAACCTTGAGGGTAGATAAGGACTCGTGTTTTCGTTCTTTCATCCCTCTTCTCAGTAACACTGAGAATTGCTGCCACCATGTATTCGACCATTGACTGAATTTCTTTTCAGGTAATTTTTCAGTTGCCTGGTGATCAATAGATTCTTGCAACTGTTCAGTCAAGTTCTCCGCTAGATTGGTTTTGAAAGCAGATACCAAAGCTTGTTTGATTGATGCTGGATCTTCTCTAGGAGCATCAGATAATACACGAGGATCATCGGATAGTATACCTAAGAAATTAAAATCACACAAGTTTACTAGCTAGTCATCATACCGTTTGCCTAAATGAGAACGTATATTATGAGTTAGAACTTAGAAATATACAATCACGAAGATAATAAACCACACATGACGATGGGTATTGTAAATAGCAGAGTGGCTTTGCTGACATGATCCACGGAGATTCAACCCCTTGTCTATCCGATTCATGAAAGACCAAACAGGTCTAACTACATGAAATTACTATCTATAACAAAGAAGGATAGATAAACATACCACTTGATAGATCCAATAAGAAGTCCGATGGATTCATAGCAACTAACGGGGGAAATCCGATGCCTGAAAAATATCCCATTGCATCTTTACCTCTGCCAAAATACAGGGGATTTCCTTCGGATAACAGTAACACTTTGTCGAACATGTAAAATAGCCTACTAGAAGGCTGATGTATTGTCATTGCAACCGTTCTGCCACCGTTTGCTAAATCTTTTAACGTAGACACAATCCTTAAAGCAGTAGTAGAATCAAGCCCAGATGTTGGTTCATCCAAGAGCAATAAACTCGGATTGATAAGCATTTCTTGCCCAATACTTACTCTTTTCCTCTCCCCACCGGATATCCCTCTCAAAAGCGAATCTCCAATGATGCTATCCTTGCACTTTGTTAATCCAAGTTGAGGTATAATTGCATCACAATGCGCGGTTTTTTCCTCAACTGAATAAGTTTTAGGCAAACGGAGGAGGGCAGTGAACACAAGCGTTTCGTACACTGTAAGGTGAGGATAAAGAACATCATCTTGAGTAACAAAACCAATACTACGCTTCATGGAGCTAGAAAAGGGGTTATTATTGTACGTTATAACGCCATCTAGATGGCCCTTAACGAGCCTGCCTCCGAGTCCTGTTAGCAGAGTTGTTTTTCCACATCCTGAAGGGCCTAATATCGCCAGCATTTCACCCGGAGACACGATCCCCGAGACATCCTTCAAGATTATTTTCTCTTCCTCTGATTTTGATGAATTCTTCAGACACCCTTCTTTTTCAAGCTTAATCTTGTAAGCAACATTCTCAAACTGCAAAAACACCCAATGCATTATCTTTAGCAAATAACTTGAAGTGTTCAACTTCTACACATTCAATAATTTTTACACAATCTTATCATCTAAACTATGTACAATCATACAAAATTGAATCAGTTTGAATGATTCTGATACCATTTGTAACGGCCCATCCTGCTAATGATATTGTTCGATTTGGGCCTAGATCCGTACGGTTTTAAAATGTGTCACTAGTGTGTCAGGTCTGTTTACTTGTATACCAACATCTCTGTTGTGTTTTGCTGATGTGAAACTTCTTATCTTAAGTTGAGGTATCAGACTCTTGCTTAGTAGCTAGTTTATTATACAAATCAATTGTATATTTGTAGTCATGATATAATTATCGATCAAATATACAAATCAATTGTATTTTTCTCATCTCTCCTAGATCTCGCTCGCCTCTTTCTCTCTTCTAACATGTAGCTACAAATCCTTATTATAGAAACATTAGCTAAGAATCCTTATTACGAATTTTGATAAATAAAAGCCTAATTTGGATCGGCTCACTCTTGTCCATACGGTACATATGTAAGACCTCTTTAGGTCCTATTTCGGATACACAAGAGAATCAAATCACCAGTAGAGAGCGCAAATTTTGACACATAATTTTCAGCCCTAGAAGCCAACTTCAAATTGTGATTCCCGCTTCGTTCCTTATCTAATTGAGCTAATTTGCCACTAGCTTCCCCAAGCATTACTAGTAAGAGCCATGCATATTAAGTTATAATATATCATCTTGTCTACGAAAAAAACCTAATGTGGAACTTCTAGAGTAACACCAAGAAAAAAATAAAACAAAAAATGATATGAAATATTTAAAGAATTACCTTAAGAGTGATAGGACGATTAGTGTTGTCAAAGATAACTTCACTTTTAGAATGATCAATGTGTAGAGGACTCTCTATATTCTCCATCTCTTGTTCCATGTTTAGAATTATAAATAATAATACTGATATATTTCAAAATCAAGAAGCAATTATAGATGAATTTGATGAATTTCATTTTTCTATAATGAATTCTTGGGAATATATATGGACTAATGTATAGAGACAATAGAAATTAATTAATAGTTTTAAGAGGAGTAAGACTCTACAAACGTTACAAGGAAATAAAAATTAAAGAGTCATGGTCAAAGATTCATTGTATTTGAATTTTCAAATCCAAGTTATATATTCCTTTCGTTTCTTTTTAGTTGTCTTTTTTAGAGTCAGTTTGACTAATTTTTTCAAAGGTAAATTAAATTATATTAATTTGATATTTTAAAATAAAAAAATAGATATTCAAAAACTATTTAAAAAATAGTACTATAAGTTGTAATTTTATATTACAATATTATAAAAGTATGAATAATAATATTGATTGACCAAAATATTCTTCGAATGATTTATATGCCTTTTTAGTCTAATTCTATCATATTTTGGTTGGTAACTTGGAAAACTAAAAAATATCACATAATGAAAATAGTGCAACAAATATTACTTCCAAATGACACATATATATGTAAAGATTAAAAAAAAGAAAAAAAAAGTAGACAATGATGGACACATAAATTTATTCTAACAATTTCTAATGTGTTTGAATGTTAGAAATCCAGGACTCAAATTTGCCATTTTTTTAAGTGGCAAAGACTAAATTTACCATTTTTTTTAAAAATGGCAAAGACTAAAGGTAGTATTATGTGTTTGACTATCAATTTGAGAAATAATTTCTTGATACTAAAATAATACTCTCTCTGTTCACTTTTAATTGTCATGTTGTACATTCAAAAGTCAATTTGACTATTTTTTAAAGTTAAATTAGATTACATTAATTCAATATTTTAAATAAAAAAATTTAGATATTAAAAAACTATACGAAAAGTACTATAAATTCCAATTTTTTTTGCATATCAATATGATGAAAAAATATATCATAAAAATTAAAATGTTAGTCAAAGTTCTTATAATTTGACTCTAAAAAAAGAAAACATGACAATTAAAAGTGTACAGAGGTAGTAATTCGTATCTGACCAACATTCCAAAAATACTTTCAAGCAAAGCTATTTTTTCAACTTCTCAAAATTAAAGTAATTACTAACCCCAAAAAAAAAATCTTTTTCCGTAGAGCCATCACAATTCTCTAAATTAAATAATATTTAAATAATATGTATTTTAAATTTGTCAAAACCTTGACCAAAAAGACTATCATTTCCCATTCTTGGATTGTCATGAAAAAAATGGATCAATTAAATTAGATGCAATATATATATATATTTGTTAGTTTCAAGGTGTAAAATTTAGTATTGCCTCTATTGTCATGACCCATAGAAAGACATACTATTTCCGTCCACTTTTAATTGTCATAGTTTTTTTTTAAGAGTTAAACTATAAAATATTTGACTAACATTTTATGATATATTTTTTTAATCACATTGATATGCAAAAAATTTGCAATTTATAGTATTTTTCGTATAGTTTTTGAATAACTAGATTTTTTATTTAAAATATCAAATTAATATAATCTAATTTAACTTTTAAAATTAATCAAATTGACTTTCACAAAACGTAACATGACAAATATAAATGGACGAAGGGAGTAGGTAACAACTAACCATACACGATCTTTTTGACTCAACACAATATGACAACATTATATTCTGGACTCCTTTGATGCAAACTTAAAGATTTTCTTTTCCAATAAACATATCCTGACTTTTAACTTAAACAACATATTCTAACAAAAATTCTATCCAAACACACGCAATAAAATTGTAGACAGTCAAATAAATCCAATTAATGAAAACTTAGATATAATTATTGTATCAAAATCAAAGCACGATTGAATTATTATATCAAAAATAATTTAAAATTATTATTATCATAATATAAAAAATTTCGATCTTAAAATCATGGCACCATCGAATTATTATATCAAAATAGAAATTTTTGATATTGCGATTTTAGTTTACAAAATAGAAAATTGGAAAAGGTGAATGGTGGACCAAATAAATGCATTATTTTTATTCTATGAATCTTATTCTATTCTTTTCCTATGGTTATCGTCATAATAACAACGACACCAACCGTTAGACAAAAATAACTACGTGTTGGGTTTAACTTATAGTATAAGGAATTAATATGATCTCTTTTTTTCTTTTTCAGACCGACAAAATTATTCTTTATTTTAATTTGTTTATCTGATTTTAATTTGGTATGGAATTTAAGAAGATTAAGATTTTTCAATTTTGTGGTCTTAAATTAAAGATACATAGAATGTATCAGATGTCTTCTAATATTGTGGTTTTAAACATGTTATATGAAAAGTTAGAATCAAAGAACTATCAAAAAAATAAAGAAATATTTTTCTTTGAAACTAACTGGAAAAGAAAAGTAAGACCAATAAATTGAAATCGAGGAAGTATATACTATTAAGTATTAGTGAGTGGAATTTAAACTCGTTAGGTTTCATATCAACAGCTCAATTTAACCCCCACCAAAAAAAAATTTCTTCTTTTTTTGCTTTGTTAGGCCATTTTCCTTTGGAATTTTAGTTACCATATTCCTTTGCTTTTTTGTTCTTAAAGAGTATTTTGTTATTAAGAGCATTTATTAATTGGAGTACTTCAAGCAATCAAGGATTAAAAAAAAGCAGTTTGATGCACTAACACTTTTGTTATGTGCTGGGTTCAGAGAAGAGTCGGACCACGAGGATCTATTATAGTAGAGTTCTTTTACATTTCTGCAAGAGGTTGTTTCCGCGGATTAAGCTTCAAAATGTAATTGAAGTTAAATGGTTAGATTCAACTAATTCCTAATTATGGTCCTTAATTATGTCCATTTATGTAATTAGATTAGTGCTAATAAATACATAGTGAACACTTAGGGATAGTTTCATTAGCTAGCTTTTGGATAATTAAGGGTAGTATATATCCTTCAATGAGTGTTTAAGCTAATTTATGCAAAATATTCCTATTTATTTAGATATTGTTCCTTTTTTTTTTTTTTTAAATTGCAAATATAGCCTTTGTAAAAGTACTCTTCCAGACAACATTAAACTTATGTCTAATATTTGCTCGTATTAACGTTTGCAATTAGTATTTATAATATTTCAGATCATGATTTCACATTTTTTTCATAAGATTTTTCAATTTACTTAAAAAGAAAACATTTATACTGTAATCTAAATTGTTCATAAGTTGCACGAGAAATAAAAAGAGGGTCATCTAAATATGAAATATCTATCAATAACATATTAAATTTCAATAATATTAGGTAGTTAACATCTAAGTTGATCAGACTCTTCAAAATTGTTTCCTCATCTGTGTCAGATCCTCCAAAAATATACAATTTATGAAATATCTGACACGCACCTCGATAACATTTTTTAAGAATCCGAGCAACATAGGTTACCAGAATATGGAAGGTTAGAGTAGTAACATCAACTTTAGGTATATATATTGTGTGGTGAAAGTTGAGATGTCGTTACATTTTGTTGATGTGTCCTTTCACTTTTAATTTTTTCGAATAAATAATATACTTCTTCTTTATTGTTACTTACTCTTCTTCTTCATTACTCAAAAAAGACTTTTATTACATTGTATATAGACACACATTGAAACTGAAACAACATAGAAAAATAAAAAATTGTGTGTGAAAAAAGTGTTTCAATTTCATTAACAATGGCTTCGAAATTGTTAATGATCAGTGTCTTCGTTTTCGATGTAATTGCTTTTGCTTTGGCTATTGCTGCTGAACAGAGACGGAGCACTGTATGTATCTATTAATTTTTTTGCTATGTTATGTTCATTTTTATATCATCCATATTTTTGTCTGTTTTAGATCAGAGGCAGAGTCAGAATTTGAAATTTATCAGTTCGATAGAACCTGTAACTTGATCTCTGGCTCCGCTCCTTGTTTTGATCCATTAAGATCAGATATCATAAAATTACTTGTGGTTTTTTGTCTTTGATCTGTTCAATTCTTGAAAAATTGATCTTTATATGTCGTGATGTAGAATCAGAATTTGAAATTTATGAGTTTGGAACTAGTGATTAAAAATTCATAGCTTATTTTAGTTACTGAATTCACAATTACATATTTGATAAAAAATTTAATATATGATCAAACCAAAATTTTATTAACTTGGTCTAGAGGTGGGCATAAATACCAAAAAATCGAACCGAATCGAACTATTTTGGTTCTTCGGTATTTTGGTTCGGTGTCGATTCTTTTTTTTCGGAACTTTGGAGTTCGGTGTAAAGGTCCTGAAACTACGATGCACCGAAGAACCGAAGTTTTATTAAATAAATTTAAAAATATTTTAAATTATATTATTTAATAATACTTATATATTTTGACTCAAAATATTTACCTGACCCATTTCAATTTTTAACTTTACCTGGACCATTTCAATTTTTAAATTTTGGAGCCTAAACAAAACAGTAAAGGGAATACTTTATCATTTACACTTCAAAACAGTATAGGGCACCCAGCCTAAACAAAACTATTTTGATGTTATTACTTTTTATTGTTAGACTGTTAGTTGTTACTTTGAAGTTTGAAGTGTGAAGTGAACAACAATTGTTACTTTATCATATTCCCTCTTTATTTTTATTCACACCGAAAAATCAATTTAAAAACATTGAACTAATCCGAATCGAAGTAGAAAAAACCGAACCGAATCGAACTAGTTTGGTTTGAAATATGGTGCACACTTTTCTAAAACCGAATACCACAGAACCGAACCGAAATTTGATTAAACCGAACCGAAGAACCGAACGCCCACTCCTAACTTGGTCCAAGACGTAGACAGTACTATAGCTCCGTCCCTGTTTATAACTACAAAAATATCTATTACATTATGCCTATTCTTAGCATTTATTTGAATAAACCAGCCTCAATCATATTGTTATTTCGAAAGTTATATTTCACACACTTTTCGTTTTTTATTCAAATTCTACTAGTATATGTACTTCATTTTGATCTAACAACTCGTCGTTTCATTGATTGATAGGCCACAATTCAAACAGATAATGAACAAGTGTATACTTATTGTGTCTATGACTCCGATATTTCAACTGGATTTGGCGTTGGCGCCTTCTTATTTCTCATGGCCGGACAAATCCTTATAATGGTGGCGAGTCGTTGCTTCTGTTTTGGAAAGCCTTTGAGCCCCGGTGGTTCAAGGGGTTGTGCTGTTCTGTTATTCATCATGTGTTGGTATATGATTCAACACAATATATTTTTTCAGACTCGATATAATGTGATAATAATTAAGTTATTAACCTATGTTTCAGGGTTACATTTTTCATCGCGGAGGTGTGTTTGTTGGCTGGTTCAGTTAGGAACGCGTACCATACAAAGTATAGATCATCGCTCTTGTTTAATGATCGACCTGTATCTTGTGAGACTGTGAGAAAAGGCGTTTTTGCTGCTGGAGCCGCGTTTATTTTCTTCACTAGCATAATCAATAAGTTTTACTTTATCAGTTACTCCAACGCTAAGGGTGGAGCCGGACCATATGGTGGAGAAGCTGGTGTGGGAATGGCAGCCTACAAATGAGTGTGATCAATCATGAAGTTTTATATGTATACAATTTTTTCCAGTTTTTAGTTGTACTTGACTTCATATTTTGGTACTCTTGGATTTTTTATTTTTTTTTTGAGAATGTTTAGGTGTTCAAAAGGTGTTTGATCCTTTTTTTTTTTTTTTTTTTGGTATTGGTGTTTATAAGATAGTATTTTTGAAGACATAAAACCATTAATAAGTATCTAATTGTGATGTCATTTTGATAAAGAGAGTCCTTCGCGCAAATTGGTTTTGTGAAAAAGTTAAAGTTGATTTTTTGGAATATGATAGGTTGTTCTAGTAATGTTTCTAGAATAGTATCTAGAATAATTATCTTATAGAAATATCTAGATATTTAGAAGATAAAGTTCACTAGATTTTTCTTGTAGATGTTCTTGAGGAATTAGATATTTGTAGAGAATCATGGTATTGTACATTTGTAGCCAACCAAAACTAAAGACAATTCAAGAGTCTTCACCATAAACAAGTTCTCCTTTCTAGCTTCCTCTTCTTTGATTGAATCTTCCAGTCTTAGTTAACGATCTTGGGCTAGCAGAAGCTGGTTCCTGGATTATACTTTTCTTCTGCTATTCTATACAGTTTTGCATAGGCAAATTTAAGCAAGAAGGAGAGTAGTAACATCTTATTATCCCATGAAGTAGTAGTAGGCCTCCTACTCTGTCTCTATAAAAAAACTACAAGGATCGGAAATCCTTTTTTTAGAGAGTCGATGCACTCAGACAGACTCTAATAGCAGTTGTAACATACTTCACATCATCAAATATGGAAAGAGTACCTTTATTTTATTTGAAAGAATCGCTACCATAGAATTTATGACAAGATTTGATGGATCAAATCATTCTAAAAAAGTGAGACTCCATCCAAATCTTACTCCTTGGGTGAGACATTCTGTTCTATGAACACCCCTAAGTCTACAGAATGATTCACTTTCAAGAAATTAGATATTCTTTTTGAAAAAGTAAATAAATAATATAAAATAAATAAATTAAAATAGAAAGCGTGATTAATTCCTGACCAATGGTGTTGCTTGTAGTAATGTAGACGTTATTCGAATGGATTTTGTCAATATGTAAATTCACATTAATCTATATAATAATTTATAATGTAAATTGACAATTGACACAGTACTCACTTGAAGGGTTAAAACTCTGGCGTCATTTGGAAAGAAAAACTGCATTACTATTCTGCACGCTTCGATACATTTGTTTAGCTACAAAATTTATCTATCGTCAATTACATATATATAATCTTGAAAAGCACTATAGATACGTGGGATGGGATCAGGAGCAGGGGTGGAGCGTGGAGGGCGTTGGGGGTGCGATCGTACAGAAGATATAATGAGCTTAAAATGTCGCGTGTAACACTTATTTATTTTGGGAAAATGCATAAGTACCCCCAGCCTATGCCCAAAATCCCTGAGACACACCTAACCTTTACTAAGGTCCTATTATCCTCCGAACTTATTTTATATATAATTTTCTACCCCTTTTCGGTCTACGTGGCACTATCTTGTGGGCCCAAAGCGTGTTGACAATTTTCCAAGGATAGTGCCACGTAGGCCGAAAAGGGGTATAAAATTAATTAAAAAATAAGTTCGGGGGTAATAGGACCTTACTAAAGGTTAGGTGTGTTTCAGAGATTTTGGGCAGGGGTACTTATGCATTTTCCTATTTATTTTTTTATTCTTAAGAAATTTGATTTCTTAATTATAAAAAAAATATAATTTTTAAATTTCGATCAACTAACCATGATTTTTTAAAATAAAAAACATGTTTCGTCCCTACTAAACACACTCTTCTTGGTGGAGAAACCCAATCAAGAAGCAACAAAGCTATAAAAAGCACGCTTGTTCTTGTATGACTTCACCATTTTAGTGCTTTTGACTTTTGACTTCTTACTAATATATATATATATAGTATAAAATAGGGAAAAAGGATACATATATCCCAAACTATCGTAAATGGTATGCAGATACTCTTTGTCATACTTTTGGGACATTGGTGCTCCTGCCGTCCAAAAACTAGAGCATATATACCCTTTATACTAACGAACATACACATGTTATAATCTTATCCACTGACCCGACATTTATTAAATATCGGATCGATAGATAAGATTGCGCCACGTGTCCTTATTTAGTCTTCCGTTAGAGTGAAGGACAAATATGCTCTAGTTTTTGGAAGACAGTGGCACCAATGTTCCAAAAGTATGACGGAGAGTATTTGCACACCATTTACGATAATTTGGAGGTATATTTGTCCTTTTTTCCCTATAAAATAGTACTCCTTATGCCCTAATTTATGTAACTTACTTTCCTTTTTAGTCAGTCCAAAAAGAATGACACACTTTCATATTAAGTAATAATTTAACTATGAAATGTCTATTTTACCCTTAATGAAATGATTTACAGCTACACAAATTTCTATCATTCATTTTGGACCACAAGTTTTAAAAGTCTTCCTTTCTTTCTTAAACTCCCTATTGAGTCAAACTACCACACATAAAATGGGACGGAGGGAGTATATATTATCTAAGCATTTCTTTTTGCTTATATTTTATAAATTCGTAAGGCGAAGTGTTTAGGGCCGTAAATATCCTTTTTTATTTTTATTCTTGAAATAAAACTTCTAGATTAATGTATTTGACCTTTGAAATAAAAAATAATAATTCATTACTAATCACAAAAGCAAGTAGTGAGGTAAAACAAATCTATCTCTTAACCTACAAGCAATACTGTGTTGGCTTCTACTAAATTGCAAGAGTCATGCCTTTCTAGGTTAATGAAAACATGCAATCACAAATGACTTTTTTCTCTGTCTTTTTGGTGTACATATGTGAAAAGAATATATTGTTTAATTTACTATTCTCTTTCAATTTATTTATCTTACTTTTCTGTCGTTACTAATTTAACAACTCTTTAATTTTAACATCTCATATGATATGTTTAAAGGACACGATTAAAAAATATTTGCATTATACGTATCTTTACTTTATTAATAATATAAGATTCGATTTTTTTATTTTACTTTCTTAAACTTCATGCCAAGTAGCGGAGGAAGTAGTTGATAAAGAAGGCTTCAATAAAATGTCAACATCCATGTTTTCTTCATTTCTTGTCATCTTTACCAAATAAAACCTAAGCTCACTCGTCATCATATTTCTATCATATTTTGCTTCAGTGCCCTTTTCTTCCCCCCTCATGTTGATGTTTTTTCAAATTTTCATTCATACATACTTCAAGAAAATCACCTCGTACGAGCACACGAAAAATGGAAAATATCGAATCGATTGATAATGTTCAATCCATTATGTCAATGTATAGACCTTTGAAAAAGCTCAAAATTAGCCCATCATCACAACATAATAACCTTAGATCAAGTGGAGACGGGATGGAGCCTGTAGCTCAGAGGATTAGAGCACGTGGCTACGAACCACAGTTTCGTTTTCCTTTTGCTCTAGATGATCCTCCATCAAGTAATTGTCACATTAATTGGCAATCACTTGCTCAAAATCAAACTATGATTTCTTTTGCACCTCAAAGTTGCTTTAATCAGTGTCGAATCACTAACAGTGGGACGAGGACGACTACGATGATGAATGTTTATGGCACTGTCTCCTCCCCTGCACCTAAACGGTACAGGGGAGTGAGACAACGCCACTGGGGGAAATGGGTAGCAGAGATTCGCCTTCCTCGTGAAAGAACTAGACTTTGGTTAGGCACGTTTGAAAGTGCTGAAGAAGCTGCTTTTGCTTATGATGTCGAGGCCTTTAGGCTCAGAGGAACTGATGCGCGTCTTAATTTCCCACATCTGTTCCTCGGAGTCCTGGCCCCGTCTGATAAGAACATAGACATGACTAACTCAGCATCGTCAAGTACTACTTCATTCGCGAAAAATCCTTCTCAAATCCAACACAATAAACGGTGCATCAGGCAATGTCGGAACAAAAACAGGGTACCTTCAGCCATGGAACAGAGTACCTCTGTTTTAGACAGAGAAATAAGTATGCAGGCTAAGGGAGCGTACAATAAACCCTTGTGGTATGACCCTTCCCAGGAATCTGTGCATAACGAGAGTTTAGTGCACGAGACTTTCCAAATAAAGATGTTAGATGGGAGCGATTTTTATGAATCGACACCAAAATATACTTGTAGTATACAACAAGAAAATAGTGATATAGGGAAAAATGTACTTCAATCTAGTCCATTTGGGAATTACAGTATTTGCACTGATGATAATTTGCAGCAACAGCAGCAGCAGTGTGATTTCACTATTACTGATCCAGGCTTCGGGGACGATGTTTTCGACTTTTCCTCCAATCCCCTGGAATAGATGGTTACTTCCACGCACCATGGGCGGAGCTACGGGGGTTCCTGGGTCGGCTGAATACTCTTTGTCGGAAAATTACACTGTATAAATCAAATCTTACTTTATATTGATATATAATAGCATTTTGGGGACGATCTTTTCAACTATTCCTCTATAGCCGTGGAATAGGTAGTAACTTCCAGAGGCGGATTCAGGGCGAGTTCTGAGTTGAAGTGAACCTATTGATTTCAACTTACAACTTTACAGTCGAATTTAGAATTTAAACTGAATTAATTGTACTTTTTAATTATGGATATAGAATATCTTTTTATTTTTGTTTTTTTGACTTCTACATATATGTCATGTGACAAAAATATTGGGTTTGATTGAACCCATAGTTGAACGACTGCATCTGCCTCTACGTATGATAAGATCACACTTATTTTAAATTCACCTATTCTAAGTTTAAATTCATCTCTAGTGATGGTTGCCGCTCTCATATGGACTATGAAATTTGTCAAATGAGCATGAAATAAACATTAAAGATCCCAAATATGACATCAGAAAATAAGTAAGAAATCCACTTATTAACATCAAAAAATAAATAAGAAATTCACTTATTTTTTAAGAATATATCTTCCAAAAAAATTATTTTACCCCTAAATTCCTTTTCTCCACTTCTCAAACCATGGAACCAAAGTCCCCATATTTTATATTCAAGTATATAACTTGAGTTTTTGTAAATTGTAGGCCACTACAGTTTTATTTTTGTTTAGTTTCATGGTTTTTTAGGAGACTTCTTAATTTTTAGATATAAGAAGCCCATTTAAAACTGTCATCTTTTTTCTATTCATTTTACAAGTGGTCAGATGATCTTAATTTGAATAAACCCAAAAAATGTTATGCTCTCTTCATTTCTCTTTAACTTTTTTAAAAAACATTATTATTATTATTTTGGCTCAATTTCTTCCAATAAAATAAGATTAAAATAGACACATAACACATCCACATAAAAATTTAAATTTATGCAAGAGTTCTTCATGTATTTGCATTAAATATTCAAGTATATTACTATCAAATACCATGAGTACACGTTTCAATATTATTTCATCATAAAATCTAGTAGTGAACAAACCTTAAAAAAAACTAACCAATTAATGTTTCCATACTTTTCTTCTATTTTTTCATCAAATCTCAATATCCAATTATATCCACTAGGAAATTTTTTTAGTTTTTTTAGTTTTGCTATTTTTAGTAAATTTCGTTGTCTTCAACACACTATAAAAGGTGACATCTAACATATCACACATATATCTTCTATAATTCACTATAGAAAATGTCTTATACAAAAAGAAGTTGCATTTCTGGGCTCTTTCTCTTGTTCTTAGTGTTGGGAAAAAATGCGGACAAGCATAAAAATATATATGGTAAAAGTAATGGAAATAAAATGGGAAAATAATGACACCAAGAATTTTACGTGGAAACCCTTCTAAATAAGGGAAAAACCACGGGTCAAGAGGAGCAACTGATATCACTATAATAAGGAATTTTACACTGTATAGTCACGAATACTATATTCAAAGTGACTACTATACACTCAAAAGGAATAACACTCTTTTGATTTCCACCTTACTAAAATATCCCTCACACTCTATTTTTCTTCACAGACTACTTTTCTTGTATAGTCTATGGAATACCTCACTTTGCTCTCAAAATGGTGTTTTCTCTCTAACTTGGTGTATTTCACAAATGAGCAAAGAGCTCTCTATTTATAGGAGAAATCTACTCCTAATTATGTCACCAATAACATCATGAAAATACCAAAGTTTCAAACTTTGCAACTATGTAGTTATCTTGGTAAGAATTAGTTGGTATGTAGTTGTACCAACTTAAGACTTTAACAAAAATGGGGGCTGGAACCCCACAAATCTCCCCCTCCAGTCCCATTTACCAGAAGGAGGTATCTCCAATTTCTTTAGAGAGAGCTCATACCCACAAGTTCTTTGCATAACTCGAACTTGTCTTTCGGTATCACCTTAGTCAACATATCTGTAGGATTTTCACTTGTGTGGATCTTTTTGACGTGAAATAATTCACTCTCCACTTCCTCACGAATCCAATGATATCTGACGTCGATGTGTTTTGTTCTTGCATGGTACATGGAGTTCTTGCTCAAGTCTATTGCACTCTGACTATCACAATAGACAACATACTCCATCTGTTGCAATCCAAGTTCTTGAAGAAATCGCTTTAGCCATATCATCTCCTTGTCGACTTCAGTAGCCGCAATATACTCAGCTTCAGTTGTAGATAATGCAACACACTTTTGCAACTTCGACTGCCATGATATAGCTCCCCCTGAAAAAGTAAACAAATATCCAGTAGTGGATTTTCTGTTATCAAGGTCACCTGCCATATCAGCATCTGTATAGCCCTTCAAGATTGGATCTGATGCTCCAAAACACAAACATTCATCTGAGCTTCCTCTAAGATACCTGAGTATCCACTTCATAGCTTCCCAATGCTCTTTTCCCGGATTGTCGAGAAATCTGCTAACAACACCAACTGCGTGAGCAATATCAGGTCTAGTGCATACCATTGCATACATTAGACTTCCGACGACGGAGGAATATGAAACTTTGGCCATGCTCTCTTTTTCCTCCCTAACTGTAGGACACATCTTCTTGCTCAACTTCATATGACCAGCAAGAGGTGTACTAACAGGCTTAGCATTTTTCATATTGAAGCGCTCTAGTACACGTTCAATGTACTTCTTCTGTGACAAATAAATCTTCCTTTCATCTCTGAGACGAGTAATTCTCATGCCCAAAATTTGCTTGGCATGACCCAAGTCTTTCATAGCAAAAGTCTTACGCAACTCTTTCTTCAACTCATCAATCTTGGAAGTATTCTTTCCCACAATCAACATATCATCCACATACAACAAGAGGATGATAAAATCATTGTCAGAATTTTTTTGTACAAATACACAATGATCTGAAGAAGTCTTCTTATAGCCTTGCTCCCTCATAACAGATTCAAACTTTTTGTACCACTGTCTAGGAGCTTGCTTTAAGCCATAAAAACTTTTTTTGAGTTTGCACACAAAATTTTCTTTACCTTCTACTTTGAAGTCCTCAGATTGTTCCATATAAATATTTTCTTCTAGGTCACCGTGAAGGAAAGCCGTCTTCACATCCATCTGCTCAATCTCTAAATTTAGACTAGTAGCCAAACCCAGAACAGTACGAATCGAGGACATTTTCACAACAGGAGAAAATATCTCGTCAAAGTCAATACCCTTCATTTGACCAAATCCCTTAACAACCAATCTAGCTTTGTACCTTGGCTTCAAGTTGTGTTTTCAACTTTAACTTTGAACACCCACTTGTTCTTCAAAGCTCTCATGCCCTTGGGAAATTTTATCAACTCATAAGTGTGATTCTTATGCAGAGACTTCATCTCATCTTGCATGGCTTCAATCCATTGATCCTTGTGCTCATTTTCCATGGCCTCATCATAACATTTAGGTTCTCCCCCGTCAGTGAGTAACACATACTCATTGGGTGAATAATGAGATGAGGGAATTCACTGCCTTATGGACCTCCTGAGCGGAATATTTGATTCGTCCACAACTTCATGAGCAGGAGGATCATCAATAACAATATCATTGTTATTATCAACATCAACATGTTGATTCGATACATGATTATGGGCGTCACCGTGATCATCAAACCCAAAACATCATGCATACTTGTGTGAGGAACTTCTTCTAGATGAATTATAGCATAAAAACTTGAAGATTCTAGCTTCTCCGCTTTGTCAATATCTTCAATTGTTTGATTCTCCATGAAAATAATATCACGGCTTCTCACAAGTTTCTTCTCAATTGGATCATATAGCCTGTAACCAAATTCATCAAGACCATATCCAACAAAGATGCACTGCCTTGTCTTGGCATCTAACTTTGACTTCTCATCTTTCGGCACATGTACAAAAGCTTTGCAACCAAATACTCTCAAATGGTCATAGGAAACATCCTTTCCATACCAAACACTATTTGGTACATCACTTTGCAAAGCAACAGCAGGAGATAGATTAATAACATTTGCAGCGGTCAATAGAGCCTCACCCCAAAATGAGCTCGGCAATTTTGCTTCAGAAAGCAAACATCTAACTCTTTCCATCAAGGTCCTATTCATCCTCTCAGCCAAACCATTTAGCTGAGGAGTCTTCGGAGGAGTCTTTGGTGTCTAATGTCTTGATGCTTGCAGTATTCGTCAAATGGTCCACAATATTCACCACCATTATCAGTACGAATACATTTCAGTTTCTTTCCAGTTTCTCTTTCAACTGAAGCCTGAAACTGCTTGAAGACACCTAACACTTGGTCTTTAGTCTTCAAGACATAGACCCAAAGTTTTCTGAGCAGTCGTCAATAAAAGTGACAAAGTAGAGTGCACCACCCAATGTCCTTGTCTTCATTGGACCACATAAATCAGAGTGCACCAATTCAAGCAACTCTGTCTTTCTTGAAGGAGGGTAAGACTTAAAGGAAACTCTATTTTGTTTACCAGCCAAGCAATGCTCACACTTTTCTAATTTAGCACTTTTGAAATTTGACAATAATTTCTTCTTGGCTAGAACATTAAGTCCTTTCTCGCTGATGTGGCTAAGCTTCTTGTGCCATAACGTTGAAGAGTTATCGCTTTCAACCACATTCACCATATCAACACAAGCAGAGGCCGTAGTCCAGTATAGAACACGACGTTTGTTACCACGAGCCACAACCAAGGAACCCTTAATGAGTTTCTATTTTCCATCACCGTTGGTACTAACATATCCTTTATCATCCAAAACACAAACAGAAATCAGGTGTAGACGAACATCAGGAGCATGTTTCACATTGTTCAAAACTAGTTTAGTCCAACACTAGTTTTCAAACAAATTGTACTAATACCAACCACCCTAGAAACAGTCTCATTACCCATACTCAAGGTTCCAAAATCACCAGGAGTATAGGAAGAGAAAAAATTCTTCCTTGATGTCACGTGAGAAGCGGCACCAGTGTCCACAACCCAGCTTGACTCATCACAAGCAATATTTATCATATATGCATCAAGGACGGTAACAAGATCTTCAGTGGTGACGGTGGCTAGGCAATTTTCATTGCCATCTTCTTTAGTTTCCTCTTTGTTTTTATTCTCCCTCTTTAACTTTCTGCAGAACTTCTTTGTGTGCCCTTTCATGCCACAATGATAGCACTCAATATCCTTAAGCCTGCCTTTGGATTTGCTCCTATTTTGTTCTCTATTCTGAGAACACGAGTTTTGTTTCTCCCCTTGGAGCCAGTTATCAGGACTCCGACGAAGAGGAACCTTGGGATTTTCTTCTCATCTCTTCGTTCAAGACACTACTCTTGGCGGAATCCATTGAGATCACACCATCCGGAACAGAATTTGACAATGAAGTTCGAAATGTTTCCCAAGAGTCTGGTAGGGAACCAAGTAGAAGCAAGCCTTGAATTTCTTCATCAAATTTGATGCCCATAGCAGATAATTGGTTCATGATCCCCTGAAAATTATTCAGATGGTCTGTCATCGGAGAACCATCATGATACTTTAAACTCAACATCTGCTTTATCAAGAACATTTTGTTGTTGCCAGTCTTTCGAGCATACAAACTTTCAAGATGCTCCCATAGGGATCGAGCATGTGTCTCCTCAGAAATATGGTTCAACACATTATCGTCAACCCATTGCCTAATGAATCCACAAACATGTCTGTGCAACAGATTCCACTCTTCATCTATTTTATTATCAGGCTTTACAGTGGTAAAGACTGGTTGATAAAAATTCTTGACATAAAGTAGATCTTCCATTTTCCCCTTCCAAATGGCATAATTAACACCATTCAAAGTGACCATTCTACTTGTGTTGGCTTCCATCGTTTCCCCCCCCCCAAAAAAATAGTTATTGCAAACCAAAGTAAATCTTTTCTGATGTGGAAGTTCAGACTGTGCTGCAACCACAGAGCATACTCAGATAAAACCTTGGCTCTAATACCAGTTTGTTGGGAAAAAATGCGGACAAGCACAAAAATATATATGGTAAAAGTAATGGAAATAAAATGGAAAAATAATGACACCAAGAATTTTACGTGGAAACCCTTCTAAATAAGGGAAAAACCACGGGTCAAGAGGAGCAACTGATATCACTATAGTAAGGAATTTTACACTGTATAGTCACGAATACAATACTCAAAGTGACTACTACACACTCAAAAGGAATAACACTCTTTTGATTTCCACCTTACTAAAATATCCCTCACACTCTATTTTTCTTCACAGACTACTTTTCTTGTATAGTCTATGGAATACCTCACTTTGCTCTCAAAATGGTGTTTTCTCTCTAACTTGGTGTATTTCACAAATGAGCAAAGAGCTCTCTATTTATAGGAGAAATCTATGTTGTGTCGTAATTGTCCTATCTTTAGAAAAATCACTTTTTTGAAATATTCTAAGTATAAAACAATTTGAGAAATACTTAGAAAGAGTCGTCACTTAATTTTTTAAAGAAATTAAGAAAACTTATAATTTCCAAAGATTTAAACAGAAAAAATCATTTGAAAATACCAAAGAGGGTTCGGGGTTCAATTTACACTTCGAGAAGGGTTTAAGCATTCGAAGTGTCCGCTAACATGCGGTTGACCTGCGACTTGACTTAAAATATATTTGACTATTTTTTAGAAATAACATAAAAAATCTATAATAATTTACACTAATCGATTAAGTTTGAAAAATAACTAAGAAATGAACCATTTTATTCTATCTTTTTAGAGGAAGAGACCTAAAATGAAAAAATATTTGAATTAAGGTGCAAGTGATTAGAAAATTAATAAAAACTAGACTAATTTATTTAATTCATTTCAGAATAAATTAAACCAATTTAATAAACATGACAACCATTTCTTATTAGCTGGTTAACCTTTTTTGAGAAAATGACTAAGTAAGTAGTTATAATAATAATTTATACTATTAGATTAATTTTGAGAAAATAGTTAACAAATAGCAATTTTTATTATTATTATTATTTTTAGAAAATGGGACCTTAATTGAAATAATTGAATTAGAGACAAGTACTTAGAATATTAACGAAACTAAATGAGTTGGTTTTTATTTGAGTCATTCTTGGTTTATGAAAAAAACTATTTTTAAACTAAAATATATATATATATATATATATATATATATATATATATATATATTTTATTTTTTTTATTTTTTATTTTTATATTTTTTTTGACTAAAGATTATAAATGAAAATACAAGAATTGATAAAATAAGTTTTGTTAGAAACAAAACAACTCAGATGAATAGTTCGTCTTTTGGGGAATTCAACTAAGTTAATTAAAAAATTCTAAAGTTAGAGTTAAACAACAAATAATAAGTAATCGCAATTAAATAATTAAAGCGTAAGGGAAAAATTGAATTTGGGCCTTTCTTGGGCCAAATTCGCTATTTTTTTGGGGTTTAAACAAAACCCGTTTTTGGTATACAGCTCATGTATATCAGTGTATACGAGCCTGTATATCAGCTCTTTTCGTGTATTTCTTGCTTCCAAACACCTGTATTTCACTCCAGCCCTGTGTCCTCGTGTTTTCGACCTGTATATCAGTGCATACAGCTGTATACAACCTCTTTTTGGGCTTTTTGAGATCTGTTTCAGCTTCTTTTATAACATAGATTTCCTCTTCGAATTCCATATGCTCCCAATGACGAGGTTGACTCGATAAGAGGGAGTTTTAGGCCTCCGAGGCCCATTTGAAATGCGAGGTGTAGACATGAATACATAGGACTCACTCGGACATACATAAAGTGGACAAATAAATACAAATTAGCAAATGGAATAAGAAGATTGATTGATGTACCATTTTAAACTAAAGGAAACTTTGGCATTTTCATTGCAAATTCAATTGCAGCTAACCTTACACACCAAGAATGGGAAGAGACCACATGTGAGCATTATTAATTTCCAATCACATTGCATTATCATCTAGGGAAATCAATCACAGCACATGGTATTATTCCAAAACACATTGGACACTTCTAAATTTTTGAGCTTATTTGAAGATTATATACTAGCTATGTGATGAACAGATGGGAGAAGTTGAAACCTTGGCAAATCAAGCATGACGGATTCATCTACATCCAAACATCAAACTATGCTAACTAAGAAGACATAACACAACCGAATATGCTTAAGTTAACAAGAAAATGTAAAACAAATGCACTTAGTTTAAAATTAACTCATTTAACAAGATGACATTTCCCAAATGCTAAAAAGAAACCAAACTTCCTGGGATCAACCACACTTGTTCGTTCCGCTAGGAAATATTACATTGGTATTAATAATCAACCGTATGGGGGCAACACTATGATCTTGCATGCTTGAATATTGTTAAATATATTAAATTCCTAGATCACACAATCACAACAACAATCAAAGGAGGCATTCTTGACAATAGCCACTGAAATAAAACATGCAATTATTATTAGCTTTTAATCAATGAATGACTATGTATGTTGACAATAGATTGCTTGCAATAAAATCTTCACTTTTAGGACAAAAAGATAGTAAAATTTGATAACACAACGTGGCACAGAGGCTCTTATAAACTCTTTTTTTTTTTTTTTTTTACACGTTATTGGAAAACAAATGAGGCATAATTTGATCTTTTCCTTTGCTTTAAAAAAAAAAAAGGCCATAAACACGACATAACAGAGCTACAGGGATTAACATGGGGGCTTAAATAATTAGCAAGCCATATAATGAGCGATTAATACTAAAAAAAAATTCATGCTTCCAAATAATTTCAAGGATGAAACTTTAACAAATTAAAACCCGAAAAATAATAAGATATTCTATACTAACTTTATGGCAAACGACTATTCACTTATACAAAATTACTAAGTAAAGGAGGTAAAGATTTGAGCAAATCTTAGGCATCAAAGCAACGGAACTCGAACAATAATGGAGAAAGGAGGAAGAGGACGACTAAACATTAATTGAATTCAAGCTAACTTAGATACAAACAATACAATTTCGTTTTAGCTCATTTTAAGGGTGTAGAAAATAAGGACATATATGTAAAATTAACATGGTAAAACACTTTACATGGAGGATTTAATAGAAGAACATATGCTCCAACAGAGTGTAAATGACCAGTTTATTGATTCACTTTTACTCGGCCTTAGTTAGTAAGAAAGTCGAAATACATCAACTCGCAAATGCAAAATAACATAGCCTACGCAACAAACGTTTATTAGAACACAGATTCTATAAATACAACGGCTAATATTAATCCCTAAAGAACAAATGCCATGAAGAAAGAATAAAATAAAATAAAATAAAAAAAATAAGACAGTGAGCACTCAATTTATATTATTTACATTAACGGAAGTAATAAGTAAGTTACGAACATCATATATCAGATTAGAGATGAACTATCTATGGAAGATGGTTTCGAACTAAAAAAAATAATCTGAATTGCTAATCACAGCTAACAAGACAAGCTAATAGTAACAAAACAGAACGCACATCGTCTGAAAGGAAAGGACGAGAATATTACCTTTTCCGGAGCAGCGATACTAGGACGACGAGCTGAAACAAGCGATATCAACACCACAAGTGAGATTTCGATAAACTCCGACAAAGTTTCCGATGAATTTCAGTTAAGCGGCGAACGAAAATAAATAGAAACCTATACTTCTATATTCAGTCCGTAATCCCCTCTAAATGGCACCAATACCATGTATTTATAGTTGAAAATAAAGGTTTGAATTCTAATAGCCATTTGAGCGGGAGATGAGAGATTGATGGGAGAGAATGGAAGGAAAAACAAGCAAGATAATAACCTACCCCGACAGATCTGGATTCGATGTGATACATCTTGATTCGCATCAGATTTAGGTGAGATTTATCTTAGCCAAAGTCAACAAACCTTGTTCCGAGGCCTGTAATCTTTGAAAATAAGGAGAGGGACTGACAGGGGTGATGGGCAAATGAAGAAATTAGGTTCTTGCTTGACTTTAGAGTTTTTTGGGAAGAAGAAAGGGGAGAAGAGGCGTGTGTGAGGGTTGGGAAAGGTGAAAGAGAACGTTTGAGCGTGGATGTGTGTACAGGTTTTAAGAACAAAAAGATGGTCCTTTTTTTTATTTAAAATTTGGCCACTTTAATTGCTATTCTAACCGAATTAAACTTAGATATAGCCAAATCGAGTCAACATTAAAATAAGATGAATAATTATCGATTAATTATTTGAGCTTCTTAATTTAAAACAAGAAAAAATAATTATCAAGACTTATTCATTATTTAAAATAGAGAACTAATTATAGAAAATCATAAAATTCACTAATTCAAAGAAATAACTGTGTAATTATGCTAAACATTATTTTTAGGCTATTTATTAAATATTTGTATAAAAGATGAAAATTATATAAACCAACATATAAAATTATATAATTATTTCTGGAAAAAAAAAATAATAATAATAATAAATAAATAAGAACTAACCAAAACTAATTAGAAAGAGATTTTAAAACATATATTTTTTAGGATTTTTCAAGACGATTATTTCAAATTGTTTGAAATTTAAGAAGCTCGAAATGATTAATTTATATTGTGGAGGGTCAAAATTGGGTGTCAACAACCTACTCCTAATTATGTCACCAATGACATCATGAAAATACCAAAGTTTCAAGCTTTGCAACTATGTAGTTATCTTGGTAAGAATTAGTTGGTATGTAGTTGTACCAACTTAAGACTTTAACAAAAATGGGGGCTGGAACCCCACACTTAGCTCTTGCTTGTGAAGCGAATTCCGGGTTTATAGGAGTTAAAGATTCTCATTTTGAACTCAATGGATCCCCTTTTCTATTCAATAGTTTCAACTCATATTGGTTGATGCATGTTGCTGCTGACCCTACTGAGAGATACAAAGTTACTGAGGTTCTTAAAGATGCTTCTACCGCTGGTCTTTCTGTTTGTCGTACTTGGGCTTTTAGTGACGGAGGTGATAGAGCATTACAAATATCACCTGGTGTTTATGATGAACGTGTTATTTAGGTATAGGACGTTTGTTATTATAGTTTTGATAACTTTTTTGCATTATCACGTTGTAATGCATGTGATCAGTCCCTTGATTAGATATACTTGTTCTAAATTTAGGGTTTGGATTTTGTGATCGCGGAAGCTAAGAAATATGGTGTTCATTTAATCTTGAGCTTTGTAAATCAATGGAATGATTTTGGAGGAAAAGCTCAATATGTTTGGTGGGCATGAAATGCAGGAGCTCAGATTAGTAATGACGATGAATTCTATACTCATCCTATGCTCAAAAAATACTTGAAGAACCACATTGAGGTATATATGGGGTAATTATTATTTAATACATATAAACAACTTTTTTTATTAATAATATTATGAAATTGTTATAGAAAGTGGTTACAAGGTTGAATAGTATTACTAAAGTTGCTTACAAAGATGATCCAACAATTATGGCATGGGAACTTATGAATGAACCACGCGATCAAGCTGACTATTCAGGAAAAACTGTTAATGTAAGTCCCAATTCAAGTTCAAATAAATTGAATTTTAGAAATATCAAATCTATGATTGACGTTTTTTACAAATATTGTTTTAGGTTTGGGTTCAAGAAATGGCAAGTTTTGTGAAGTCATTAGACAACAAACACTTGTTAGAGGTTGGAATGGAGGGATTTTATGGTGATTCAATTCCTGAAAGGAAGTCAGTTAATCCTGGTTATCAAGTTGGAACAGATTTCATTAGTAACCATCTTATCAATGAAATTGATTTTGCTACTATCCATGCATACACTGACCAATGGTAGTTTTTACATCTTTTCCCTACATACAATTTCATATGTTTTCATTATATAGGTCTAAATATTTCTTTATATCGATCGTTATATGGTGTCTAGACAAAGTGATGAAGCACAATTGGTGTGGATGGTAAAGTGGATAACAAGTCATTGGGAAGATGCAAGAAATATTTTAAAGAGATATATATATGAGTAGTGTATATAGAAATGTGTATAATTTGGCAAAAGAAGGTGGAACAATGGCAGGAAGTTTAGTATGGCAACTAATGGCACATGGAATGGAGAATTATGATGATGGTTATTGTATTGTTTAGGGACAAAATCCTTCAACTACACAAATTATTTCAGACCAAGCTCATGTCATGACAGCTTTGGCTCATGTTTTCAATTGAGTGAAAAGGCATGAGGATCACCATTATACAATAATCAATTTATAAGTGGATTTGAGTGATCTTAAATCCATCATTTTTAGTATTGTTAATTTGAGATGATATTACCAAACATGTTGAAGTTGATTAAACTCAAGAATGTAATTGAACAAATTATTTTAGTAAAAAGGAAAGTTATGTTTTATGTCCTCTTGTTTTTATTTTGAGTTTAATTTTTTAGTTTGAAAGCAAAGATTAAGAACACTAATTTTAATTCACAAAATAATACATGCAATTATATTGCTATCAAGCATATACAAACAATAAAAAGAAAATTAAAAAAACAGAAAAGTCCACTCCTGCAATCTTCCACTAAGTCCGTCGTCTATGAGCTCTGTTCATTGACCTTCTCATTTTCTTGGGATAAATGCCTTCAAAAAATTCAACAAACCATTCTGGTATACGATATTTAAACATGAGGCTCCACACAACAGTTCCAACAACTAGTCCACAGCTGTAGCCTATGACTACTGATTCCCATGTAAATCCACTAAAAAAATATGACTCGTCTTCAGACTCCAATGGTTGAGGAATAGGGGATGGATCATTCGTTCCACATTGCTTTGATAAAGGAGGACCACATAAATCAAGGTTTCCACCATACGAGTCATTTTCAAATGTGTTGAATTGTGGACCGTGAGGAATTGGTCCAACGAGAACATTCTGAGAAAGGTTCAACTTTTCCAGAAATGTTAGCTTTGTCAATTCCTGCGGAATCTTTCCAGTGAGCCAATTCCAAGAGAGATCTAACGCTTCAAGCTTATTCAATTTCCCCAATTCCATTGGAATATGACCTATGAGATTGTTATGGGATAAATTGAGTAGCCAAAGTGAGCTGAGATCCTTTAGTGTTTTCGGAATGACACCTTCAAAATGGTTGCTCGAGAGGTCTATGGTTGTCATAATTTTGCTGATTCTTTCTAGCTCAATATCCTGGCCTTTGATCACCAAACTCACGGAATCATCATATGATGTGTGAAATTGGATCATAGATGGTTCCATGTACTCGATCTGTCCTGTGTCTTCACCATCTAATTTAATCATTGCCTTGAAGTTTCCAAAAACCTTTGCAGGGAGTGAGCCACTGAATTCGTTACGCGAAAGATCAAAAATTCGCAACTTGGGAAAGCAAAGTGTAGTCTGACAAGTAGTAATTGGTCCATGGAACACATTGGACTTTAATATTAAGACCTGCAGTTGTTCAAGTGTTCCTATCCAAGCAGGAAATGTGTCATTTATAGCGTTATTCCCCATATCAAGAACTTCTAAACCACTACAGTTGAGCAACGACATAGGGAGAGTTCCTTCAAATTGATTGCCATTCAAGACAATGGTTCTCAATGAAGTGTTCTGCGCACATAATGGGGGAAGACTCCCTGTGAAATTGTTCCTTCTTAAGTCCAACACTGTTAGACTAGACATGCTTCCCAAGCAACTTGGAATCGAGTTACTGAGGTTGTTGCGTGATAAATCTAGCAATTTAAGATTGTTCATGTTACAAATGGATGAAGGTAGTGGACCCTGAAGGAAATTAAATTTAAGATCAAGATACTCTAGATTATGGAAATGAAATTGTTGTAGGTAGCCTGTTAAAGAATTATGCGAAAGATTTAGGTAGTACAAGTTGTCCCACCTTATGCGGCTAAACCAGTTTGGGATTTGGCCACGAATCTTATTGTTAGAAATATCCAAGACCCAAAGTGTCTTCACATTTCTCAACAAGTGTGGAAAATCCTTCAGTTCACAAGATGCTAACCGCAAAACTTCTAAGCCAGGGAAAGTGATTTGTTTTCCCACATCGACGGTGATGTTATTTGATGAAAGGTCAAGGGTAGAAAGGTTTGTGAGATTCGAAAGTGATTGAAGCAAAGAACCACTGAGTTGATTATGGCTTAAATCCAGTCGGGCTAGCTTTTGAAGCATGCTAAAATTATTGGGAAGTGGGCCAGATAGGGAATTACTTGACAAGTCTAAGTATTGAAGACGTGTCAAGCTTACAATTGTAGAAGGAAACGAACCGATGAATCTGTTGTTACGAAGATATAAATAACGTAGCTCTTGGAAGTTTGAAAAAATATCAGGAATTTCACCTGAAAAGGAGTTGAATGAAAGACGTAGAAGTGTGAGCTGCTTCAATTTAGAGATTGTGGAAGGAATATGGCCAGTGAAATGATTATTACTGAAATCCAAATACCAAATTTGTGTAAGATTGCCAATGGAATCAGGAACGCGGCCAGAGATTCCTGTGGAAGAAATATCCAACTCCAACAGAGTGTTGCTCGGGTGGATCTTTGGCAAAACTCCTTTGAGAAGATCATTGTCACTCAAATAGAGCCTTTCCAATCCTGGCAGAAGGAAAAAGCTCTCTGTGAGAACACCTCGCACATTAGTACATGTAAGATCTACATACCTTAAGGAGGAAGAAATATTCACAGGTATCGGAGATGAGATGTTGACAAGTAAGAGAGTTCGTACCTCCAGATTTGTGAAGTTCTGAAGAATTGTTTCAAATGTTCTCTCATCAAGTTCACATCCATAACAATCAAGTTCAAGTGAAACCAAATTGGAAAGGTATGATATTTCTGTTGGGATTTCCCCTCCAGAGAAAGAATAAGAAAGGTTGAGATGCCTCAAATTCCTCAATCGGCCAATGTTATGCGGGATTGAAGAAGAATAGAAGTCATTGTGGGCAAGGTTTAGTGTCTGGAGATGATGGAGTTGGAAGAGGCTGCTATTGGGATGAATAGTTCCAGTAAGCAGACTGCAACTAAGGTCCAATCCGATAACATGACCGGTTAACATGTCACAAGTGACCCCGTCCCAACTGCAGCAATCCCTACTCTCATTCCAAGACTTCGTTTTGGGGATATCAACATATCTCTCATATTTCATATCAGTATCATAGCTCTCATGTTGCAGATGAGTCTCAACCAAACATCTAGGTCGGTCAGAGATTTGAAAGGATTGTTTGAAGTGAAGCAAAGCAAAAGCTTCAGTGGGAGAGCAAACATGATGCATCATCACAGAGGAAGAAGAAAAGCTTTCACTAATTACCAACAAAAAACAGACAAGTGAATAAAAGAAAAACAGAATTCCCATCTTTTTTTTGTATTCAACAAATAACAGAATGTTCTGTTCTTACAAATCAATCATCATTATCCACATATATATACTAGTTTATGAGTTACACTTGTGTAACTTTTGTGAAAATATTCCTCTAATGAGTAATAAAATGCAATAACTATATAAAAAAAAAAAAATTAAAAGTATTGTGACAAGAAACATTAAATGAGGGTCATATTTTATTGTTAAAAAATTAATTCCTTTCATGCTAGTAACGGTAAATTTTTAGTTACTAGTTGAAATTTCAATCAAGTCACCAATTAAAAAAATGTGTATTCAACAAATAACAGAATGTTCGTTCTTACAAAACAATCATCATTATCTACATATATATATACTAGTTTATGAGTTACACTTGTGTAATTTTTGTGAAAATATGCCTCTAATGAGTAATAAAATGCAATAACTATAAAAATAATAATTTAAAGTATTGTGACAAGAAACATTAAATGAGGGTCGTATTTTATTGTTAAAAAATTAATTCCTTTCATGCTAGTAACGGTAAATTTTAAATTTTAGTTACTAGTTAGCAAAATTTCAATCAAGTCACCAATTAAAAATACATATTTACGATATTCAGAAATTCATATAAAATCGAATTAAAGTAATAGAAAGAAAAACAAACAATAAAAAAAATAGAGAAGAAAAAAATACAACATACACATTCTTGTTAGGACTTTAATCATAACAATATAGATGGAAAATGATATACAACATCAGTACATAATTTTTAGAGTTTTTTTCCACACCTTCTCCCATAATCAATCAAAATTCAAGAATCTTCTTCACCGAGTCAAACTAAAACATGAAAAAAGTAGTATATATAATTAACATTAAGCTAAGAGGTGGAAGGTGCTACCACCTAAGCAACCCCCTCTTGTCCATACTATGTGCAATTGTGTATTACACATGTCTAGGATACTACCTTCATGATTTGAACTCAAAATTCTATCACTTCCCAAAGAATTTGTGGAGATTGACTTGTCTATCGTGTATTATATTCGTAGTTTTATTTTCCCGGGTATCACAAGTGTATCTTGTGCTTCAAATACCGCTTTATTTTGTTTTCATATTGTTCATTCATCTGTATGTTATACTACTCTTCTTTTCATATTATTTTATTGTTGTTATTACTCTAATTTTCGTAATCCCTTTTTCAAAATGCCTGGCCATGCTTTATTTTTGAGTCGAGAGCCCTCTCATAGAGATAAGGTCTGTGCACATTCTACTTTTCTCTAGACCCCACTTATGATATTATACTGAATATGTTATAGTTGTTATTGACTTGTCTATCGGACTGTGAAGTAAAACATCCAGACAAATAAAATGGGGTACTGGCCCCCCATCTACCACAAACTAATTTGTGGTTGCAAAAAAATTCTCCCCAGTGTTAAGTCAATTTCCAGAAAGACTCAATCAAGTCTATAAATCTTGGTTGCTAGTACTAATTATTCCATATTTGTTTTCTCTGAATGTTGTTTTCATTTCGAGGTCATCGACTTTCTCTGCAGTGTGTGTTACGCAAAACAATGTGAATTGGTCCCGTTACGTAAACACACTGTAGAAAAATTTGGTGCAGAACTTGTAACAAATTTCCAATGAAAGATACTATTGCTTGACTAAGTCAAGTGAGAATGTTACAGTGGAATTTTGAAGTCATTGAACCAATAAGTGGTTCATGGTACATTCTACATATTTTAATTTGAGACCACAAGATATCAAAAAAAATAAAATTACTTTTTTAAATTCCATGTCAAGTCAAAACCATACAAGCATACTGAAACAGAGGGATTAGTATCTAATTCTCAGATAAGCCAAAACTTATAAAATACTTCAGATTTACCTATAAGCTGTTACCAATTACCATATTTGCTTCTAAACAACTGATGTTGTTGGATATTTTTGATGACGGACATAATTGGTTGCTCACATTACAACTTGTATTTTATTCTCGAAAGCAACCTCTCTATCTCTACCTCATAGAGATAAGGTCTCTGTACACTCTACTTTTCTTAAACCCCGACTTAAGGGATTACATGGGGTATGCTATTGTTGTTGTTGGTGACTTGTCTATGGAAGTGCGAGGTTTAAATTGAAGAAAGAAAAGTAAAATATCCAGACAAATAAAATGGGGTACTTAATTTCCCCCTCATAATTTGTCACTTTCCAAAAAGACTGACCAAGTTTTTCAGTCTTGGTTGATAGTACCAATTATACAATATTTGTTTTGCTCAACTTTGGCATAAATTGAGAGAAAATAATACAACTTTGGCATCACTAAATACACAACTTGTGGTCCATGAATGAGTACTAGTCACTTCTAACAACTCGTTACTCATATTTTGTAGTGTTTCACAAGACTTTTTAGAAAACGGAGAAGACTTGAGAAAATAATTAATACTCACCTATGTTCTAATTTTTCTCTAGATGTGTATTCATCTCGAGGTCATCGACTATCTCTGCAAAAACTACTGGGAAACAAAGGGAGAAATATGATACAGTTCAGCTAGCTTCTCTGGAATTGCTAGGTAGTGGACCGGATAGGGAATTACTCGACAAGTCTAATCTTTGTAGACATTTCAAGCTTAAAATGGACGGGAAAATGAACCGATAAAGCTGTTATTAGAAAGACCCAATTCAGGTAGCACTTGGAAGTTCGAGAATGCATCCAAAAATTCTCCTCCAAAAGATCTAAAAGTGTGAGTTGCTTCAATTTAGAGATTGTTGAAGGAATAGTCCCGTGAAAGATAACTACAACTAAGGTCTAGACCGATAACAAAACTCGTTAACATGTCACAAGCGACTCCATCCCAACTGCATCAATCCCTACTCTCATTCCAAGAGATCGTTTTTGGGAAAGAATCGCCTCCATATCACTAAGTCACAGGTTAACAGGTGGCTCATTCTACTAAAATAACACATATAAGTTGCTATCAAAATATATACTAACAACAAACAAAAAATTAAGAAGAAAAAATAAAAATAAAAGTTCAGTTAGTTAACAAACTAAAATACATCACAAAGACACTTAGTACTTCCAATCTTCAATTAAATGCGCTGTCCCGGCCTTCTCTTCTTTGACCTTCTCATTTTCTTGGGGAAAATGCCTTCAAAAAAATTCCACAAATCATTTTGGTTTATGATATTTAAACATAAGGCTCCACACAACAGTTCCAACAACGAGTCCAAAACTGTAGCCTATGACTACTGATTCCCAAGTAAATCCACTTAAAAAATATGACTCGTCTTCATCTTCTTCAGAGTCCAATGGTTGAGGAGTATGTGATGGATCACTCGTTCCACATTGCTTTGATAAAGGAGGTCCACATAAATCAAGGTTTCCGCCATACGAGTCATTTTCAAATGTGTTGAATTGTGGACCGTGAGGAATCGTGCTGATTCTTTCTAGCTCGATATCCTGGCCTTTGATCACCAAACTCACAGAATCCTCATACGATGTGTCAAATGGACCCTCATCAGATGGTTTCATGTACTTGATCTGTCCAGTATCTTCACCATCTAATTTAATCATTGCCTTGAAGTTTCCAAAAACTTTTGCAGGGAGTGAGCCACTGAATTTGTTACGCGAAAGATAAAAAATCCGCAACTTGGGAAAGCAAAACGTAGTCTGACAAGTAGTAATTGGTCCATGGAACACATTGGACTTTAATATTAAGACCTGCAGTTGTTGCAGTGTTCCTAGCCAAGCAGGAAATGTGTCATTTATAGCGTTATTACCCATATCAAGAACTTCTAAACCACTACAGTTGAGCAACTAATAGCTATTAATCATAGAAAAATTAATTTAGAGACATTTATATTGCAATTTATATTTTTTAAATAAAATTTGTAAATATATAAATTATTTAAAATGTTTTTACTCTATTATCTCAATTTATTTGACATAAGTAAAATTTGGGAAGTTGACTGATATTCATTTTATATTTTTTTTAAATTACTAATTATTATAATTAATAATATTAATTACATAATTTCTAAATATGAAAATTATTAAAATTCTATTAATATTAAATGACAAGAATGCCCTTTAATAAGAAATTTAATTCCAAGAAACACACATTTCATCGTCAACATGTGTGTTCTAGCCTCTTATACTAATGTATAATATAATATAATATATGATATAATATAATGTAATGTATAATATATATTATTAGTAAAAAAAAAGGTACATTTAGTTATGTTATTTTAATTTTGACTAAAGAAAAATTTATTTCTAACTTATTTTATTATAAATAAAATGTGTTTAATAGTATATAATATATATAAATATATTTTTAAAAAACTAATCCATTAAATAAGAAAAGAGCATTTTTGGATAAACTATTAGCGATACTGATAGTTAGGGGTGTTCACGGTTTGGATAAAAACCGATCCAAACCGAAAAACCGAACCAAATCGATAAAATAAAATCGATTTTATTTGGGTTTGGTTTTAGATTTTTGAAAACCGATAGTATTTGGTTTGGATATGATTTATTCAAAAAAACCGAAGAAATAACCGAACCGAACCGATGAATTATATACATATATTTTATTAATATACATACTTAATATATTGTTTTTATAAACAATTTTAAAGATCTTATACATATTTTCATTAAAATTTCTTTATAATTTACTTATTAAAAACAAAAATGCCCAAGATGAAATATTTATCTTATTGATTTCATGTATATGAGTGTCTATGACAATTCTTTGTGAGACTGAAAATGTTATTGTTTCTTCCTTCTAGGCCAATATAGTGAATTTTAAAGCTTTTATTGATAGTAAATTTAGTGATCGAAAATTCAGCAATTTAAGTCATTCTAATTATTTTTCATTTTGAATGGATTGTTGTCACTTTTTTCACATTTTGAATGATTTGTTTCTTTTATTTTTATGTATGGTTAATAACTGAATAACCGAACCAAACCAAACCGAAACCGATAACCACCAAACCGATAAATAAATATTATATTTGGTTTGGTTTAGTTTGGTTTTAATAATTTAAAAATCAATTAAATTGATTTGATTTTAATTTTAATCAATAACCGATCTAAACCATCCGTGAACACCCCTACTGATAGTTTTGAATCAAATTGTGATAAAGAGAGATATTTTTATATTTTTCAATTTAATATAGTTTGGATTTTTTAATAGTAAAATTATTAATAAAATCTAAATGGATAAAGACATCATGGGAATACGAGAAACCTTATCCATCCTCATCATTGTCACGTCACACTCTATCACTACAAGATAAAATTGACATATTTCAGTTAGCATCCTTTATTATTATTACTATACTATAAAAATAAAAATAAAAACATTAATGTAAAAAGTTTATAATAATATATATATCCTCCTTCAGTAACCATTTTTTTATATTGTTGTTAGATATTCATCTTGAAGCTAAAAAAAGATACAATGTTGGCTATATTTCACAAGGCATTTGCTCATCCTCCTGAAGAATTAAATACTCCTGCATCAAAAAAATGCTTACTTCCTCAACAAACACTTCAAAAACTCATCTCGACTCGTTCATTTGACACCTCTTATGTTACCTTTGGATCGGAGATGCTGCTGCTCTTGCTTTTGTTCGTCCAAATTGCACTTCCTTGCTCAATCACACACAAAGGTAAAATAATTATTACAAATTTTAGTACTTTTTTCGTTATATTTTATGTGATACTGTTTAATTTGTGATACGATAAAATTGTATTATGAATATCCTTGTATTAGGGTATAGGTGGCTTAGATCGCACTACTTAGGAGTTGGAGTGAGTCTTTTTTTGTCTAATTCTGTGTGAACTCGAAATGCTTAGTGAATTATGCTGCCTAATTAGAAAATTATATTTTTTGTTAAGAGATTTATACACGAAGATATAGAGTATTTCAAGTACTTATATTATTAAAAACTAAGATAAACTTAAATGGACTGATATGAACACTAAAGATGACTCCAAATTAGCTACAAATTTGGTCACTTGTTCATTGCTAAATACTTCGTCTCGTTTAGTTGTCGTGTATATTAAAAATAATTATTTTTATATATTTCCCAATTTAATGAATCAAGAAAAAAAGTACTCTTGATAATGTTCAATCCATTATGTCAATGTATAAACCTTTGAAAAAGCTCAAAATTAGCCCATCATCACAACATTATAGCCTTTGATCAAGTGAAGACGGGGTGGAGCCTGTAGCTCAGACGATTAGAGCACGTGGCTACGAACCACGGTTTCTTTCTCCTTTTGCTCTAGATGATCCTCCATCAAGTAATTGTCACATTAATTGGCAATCACTTACTCAAAATCAAACTAATGATTTCTTTTGCACCTCAAAGTTGCTTTAATCAGTGTCGAACCACTGACAATGGAACGAGGACGACTACGATGATGAATGTTTATGGCACTGTCTCACAACGCCATTGGGGAAAATGGGTAGCAGAGATTCGCTTTCCTCGTAAAAGAACTAGATTTTGGTTAGGCACGTTTGGAAGTACTGAAGAAGCTGCTTTTGCTTACGATGTCAAGGCCTCTAGGCTCAGAGGAACAGATGCACGTCTTAATTTCCCACATCTGGTTTTGGCCTTTGATATGTTCAATTCTTGAAAATTTGTTCTTGTTCGAGAGCTTAATTTGTTTTGTCGTAGGTAGAATCAGAATTTGAAATTTATGAGTTTGGAACTAGTGATTGAATTCATAGCTTATTTTAGTTATTACTGAATTCACAATTACATATTTGATGAAATTTTTAATAGGGAAAAGAGACAAATATATCCAAATTATCGTAAATGGTATGCAGATACCCTCTGTCCTACTTTTAGGACATTGGTACCCCTACCCCTACATTGTATTTAGCATTGTAGAGATTTTCAGAAATTTTTGAAAAGGAGTGGGCTAAAGATGTCCTCATTCAAAGCAACGTACCACATAAACAGTTAAAGCACACAAGTAAAAAGACAAATATCGCGTCCTAAACATGCATGTGACCCTTTTGTGCCAAGGATAGGCCTAGCGAATTGAAGGATGTATATGTCTTTTTAAGCCAATTAATTATCCCCAAAATATTTCATTAATAATATTCAAAAATGTTGGACAAATATAAAATTTGGGAAAAGAGTTCGAAAAGTAAATTACAAAACAAAGTACAAATAAAGCAATCCCACGCAGGGGATGATAACAAACTTCAAGCTTCTCCTGATCCTTCACCAAGTCTGGCCCTCTTGGCGATGCTGACCTCTTCCCACATAGCATATCTGTTCGCCCATAGGTGATCTCTTGCCAACCGAGCCCCTTCTTGATGTCTGAACCTCTCGACCGACTGAATCTGCTGCTCCATGCTATCATCTAATTCTGACATACATTACCTGGATTTTTCTAACTCTTGCTTCAACTGAGCTATGACTTTGGCGTCTTCTGAGTGTCGACGTTGATACTCCAGCTCATTCCTATCAAACTTCTCTTGGAGTTGATGAAGTCGGATTTGATGCTTGGCTCCAACATCTGCAATAATATGGGGAACGTTTGGATCGGGTTCGATAGTTCCGGCGAGACTCTTCTTTAACCATTCTTTGTAATCCTTAGAGCATTCCGGACGAAACCTATTTGGCACCGGCTCGCCCAATACCCTTCGAGTCTTCCATAATTGAAGCATTTTTTTAGTAAAAGCGACTTCGCCATTTTCATGATCCGTCACAAATCTTGTCATGTCTTCTATCTGAGGAAGCTCTTGTTTCCCTCCTAGCTGTCTAAGTACTCGAGAAGGAGCATATGGCCGAGTTCCTCTCAACCCAGCAAATATCAAGTAGGGGGCCTTTCCACTTCGGATCACAATTTGTTTTGTTACTACCAAACATTGGATAGACCACTGCACATTTTCCTCTCTCAAACTCTGAAGTCTCGGGTACCAAAACTCTTGGCCTCCAGTCCTATTGAAATGATTACGTTGCACCCACCAATCGTGACTTTCGAGCCTGTTCGGTCTTTCCAAGGGATCTGGTTCTGTTGGATCATGAGCTTTGATCAAGTGTCGCATCATCCACCATTGAAGTATCAGGTTACACCCTTGAAAGAAACGTGTGTCATTTTTACACCTATCCAATGCCCTGTAAATGTCAGCAAGGATCATAGGAGCTAAATTGTAGTACTTTCTTACAGGCCCGTAGCTTACTCCATTAAAAATAGCATGCGTAACCATTACTACACTTGGATGGATGGTGTAGTTTGGTCCTTGGGGAAACACCATTGTCCCAAGTAGACATATCGCAAAAGCGAGAGGGCGTGTTTCCTTCCATTTTTCTTCTGAAACGAACTCATCTTTAAACTTCTCATGAGCTCTTGCGCGTCCAAATCGATAATACAACTTCCGAAGTGGAATATTTGACCCGAGCAGCTTGTCCATCCATTCAGCTTTGACGAGTGACAATTTTTCTTTGATTTCGACAAAATCCCATACTTTTGGAAAGAGAAGATCAGTATCGGGTTGGTGTTTCCTCTTGTTGCACATGCCAACACTCTCGTAACTGGCAAGAACTTCATCTATAGTTGGAGTCAACTCTACTTCCCCAAATCGAAATACCATGTTGTCTCTGTCCCAAAATTTCACCATCGTTCCAATCAAGTCGGGGTAAGCCACCATTTCCATTAATGACGGGAGATGGCCTATATGTCTTTGAACTTTCTTTTTATCTTCCTTGTTCATGAATTTCCACCAAACTTGGAGGTAAGGATCAGGAATAGTCACCATTCGGGTTCTCAACGGCTCAAACGTCGGATTCATCCTACAAGAAAAACAAACAAAGGTAATTAAACCCCCACCCCCACCTGATAATTGATTTGTTTAAAAATGACATATACATCCTTCAATTAAAACATATAAGTATGATTGTCTTTTTATTGGCAAATGGGCCAAATAGACACAAGGTGGGCTTCTAATGGGCCCAACACGCCTTGGGTGTTGGGTCGACCTAGTTCAAAATGCGCTAAAAATTGGGATTTGGTTTCGCTCTACGCTAGTTGACTAAGAGTGGCTTTGAAAGACCGGGAACCCAAGTGGACAACTTAGGCTGGAATTCACGACAACCATTGGACGCATGACGTACCAATAAATTGCCGATCCTTCCGAAAAAGGGTTGAGTATAAAAAGTTCGACTGCGATTATGCAGAAACCGTCCTTAATATACTATAATATAATAAGAAGATGCCATGAAATGCAATGACAGTTATATTAATTTAAACATGTTGAGAGCAGATAAACAATTTAGCAATTAATACAATTAGTCAAACAAGTCAAATCTTATGGTTAGAACTTGAATACTCCCCAGCAGAGTCGCCATTTCTGTTTTATTTAAAAAAAATGTATATACAAGGAAAATGACTGAGTTTTTAAAAAGTCGATTAAACTTATGGTTTAAGAGAAATCGAATTTCGAAAAGAACAGAGTCGCCACTTAATTTTTAGTAAAAAAAATCAAGAAAAAATCAAAGGTTTTCAAAAGATTTAAACAGATAAAATCAATTGAAAATAAAAGGGTTCGAAGTTCAATGTACATTCCGAGAAGGTGTTAGGCCCTCGGAATGCCCGCTAACTTGCGGTTGACCGACGATTTGACTAAAAGTGACTTTGACTAATTTTTGAAAGTTTAACCAAGTAAAAGGAAACTCATTTTTTATTATTATCATTTATTTTTATTTTTATTATTATCATCTTAATTATCTTAGGGAAAGTAGGACTAAAGGGGGGTTTTTCTAAGGGGAAAATAACCTAAGTGACAAGATAAATAAATAAAATTAAAGCTAAGTGTGTGTGTATATATATATATATATATATATATATATATATATAATAAGTGAAATGACTATCTTTGGGAATTTAATCAAATTAAACCATGAACCAAATAAAAGCGTTAGTCAAATACAAATAAAAAGCCAAGGAAGGAAATATTAAATTCGGGCCTTTGGCCCAAATTCCCAAATCTTGGACCTGTTCTATTCTAAATTTTACCCAAAAAATAAGGGACTTTGGCCCATTTTCGTGTCCAAAAACAGCGTATACACTGATTGTATACAGTCGTATATAGGCTGTATACTGGACTGTTTTCTTGTATACCAGCCCATACACTAAATGCATACACTCCATTTCATCTCCCGAACACCTGTAATTCCGTTTTTAACCATGTATACGCTGTCCTTTGACCTGTATATCATGTGTACTGCTGTATACAAGTGTATACTACTGTATACAGCTCCTTTTCGAGCTTTCCCAGACTGTTATTTCGCTTCCGAGATCTGTACGCTAGCTTCCTTTTCACCGCAAAGATGAGGATGACTCGAAAGACTCAAAGATATGCAAGGGTGGAGTCCGAATAGACTCGAATTGGTGTCATATGTAACAAAAGAAAGGGAGAAAATTAGTAGAATAACCCGAAAATAAAATAAGAAACCATTGAACACCATTTACAACAAAATATTGAACTTAACTTAAATGATCCTTAACTAACCAACTGGGATAGGAAATTACAAATATGATCAATTTGATAAGCTAGAGACAAGTGAAAACAAATCACATAACTCCTTAAGGACTCATAAATGACCAGCTATTAAGAGAAGATAGTCACATTTAAGGAATTCATTAAATTTATTTATATGCTACAGGGAATAATATACTACCGCATAACTCACGGCATTTTAGATTATAACACATCACACTTACTCGAATGCTAAGACTAGCAAAGCACAACTTGTATTGTTTAAAGCGGATAGTAGAACAACAGCGAAAAAATTAAAATAAAATCAAGAGCCAACCAAATTATGAATTCAAATAAATTTAAACCGAAATCTTTAACAGACACCTATGAGATACACAAACAACGAATAATAAATCAAGATTAGTACTGGTAGCTTTTCAATCCGGCTAAAATAGCAACGGAAATTGGGTTTGAAACCAAATATACACAATAAACAAGCAAACGACATGGGCAAAAAGGCAATGTTCATCTGTAAAAATAAAATAAAAATCAAACCAACAGAATTCACAATAGTCTATGATGATGAATTATTTTTGAAAGAATTAAACATTGAAAGCATTTTAAAATCCATTACTACATAAGAAGAGAAATACCATTAAATTAAATACATAAGCAAAGCCATGTATGAGTCGAGATTTGGATAGAATATCACCTTTTTGAGAGCAGCGAACTGAGACAAACGGGAAGAGCACAACTCCCACCACAATTAATGAGCTTAACGTCGCCGGAAACGAAATCAATATGAACAATAATTTTCAACTGTATCTTCTAGTTCTCAAAATTTAGGGATTCGGAGAGCCTTTTAATTTCTCAAGCGAAAATCACTTATGATGAACAGTTTGTATATTTTCCAATCGTCAAAAAAAATCCCCTAAAACAATAAAAGAGGTGGGTATTTATAAGAGGAAAGATTGGAATAAAAAAGGAAAAAACCGGGATTCCATCCGAATTTGAAATTTGAATTGCTCTCCAAGGATAAGGTTGCCAGCTTTACTCTGGTACAAATCTCCAACGGATTCAAAGAGGGGACCGTCGATTTGAGGAGCAAGGACACTTGAGGCGTGGGATTTTGACACCTCACAATTCTTGCAACGGTCTTCGTACAACTAGGGGGGTGACGCGATGGGTTCGGGTTCGCGTTGCTGGACTGGAGCGATTTGTTGGATTTCACAGATGGGTTGCGATAATTTCTGGGCTGCTGGACGCAGTGGGCTGCTGCTCGTTCTGGGTTGCTGTTCGTTTCTGCGAAGAAGAAAAGGAAGAACGTTGCAGGTGGGGGTCGGTTTGGTGTATGCTGTGTTGTTATTATTTGTTGGGTTTTGAGGAATTGAAAGGGTGGGCCGAATCAGCTGAATGGAAAACAAAAGGAAGTGCTGGGATTATTGGTGGGTGAATATTGTGTTATTAGAAATTGGTTGGGTTGGAGAATAAATGGAGTTGGGCTGATTGTTGGATCTTGAGAAAAGGCCCAAAATTTGGCCCTTTAAAATTGAATAAGCTAGAATGGGATTTAAACTTTGGCTATATGAATCTAAATTATAGCCAAATGTAGTCAAACTTAGTTGATTAGGATAAACTCGACTAGTAATTAAACAAGATGAATTAATATTAATTAATTAACAAGCTTCTTAATCTTAACGAAATAAAAATAATTAACTTAATTATAAACTAATTCATTTAAAATATAAATCATTATATAACTAAACTAATTAACTAAATATTTAGTCAAAACAAAATTAATCTTGACGAAATAAAAATAATTAACTTAATCATAAACTAATTCATTTAAAATATAAACCATTATATAACTACACTAATTAGCTAAATATTTAATCAAAACAAAATTAGTCTTAACGAAATAAACTAATTAACTTAATTATAAACTAATTAATTTAAAATATAAACTATTATATAACTAAACTAATTAATTAAATATTTAATCAAAACAAAATTAATCTTAACAAAATAAAATAATTAACTTAATTATAAACTAATTAATTTAAAATACAAACTATTATATAACTAAACTAATTAACTAAATATTTAATCAAAACAAAATTAATCTTAACGAAATAAAAATAATTAACTTAGTTATAAACTAATTAATTTAAAATATAAACTTATTATATAACTAAACTAATTAACTAAATATTTAATCAAACAACATCTTTTGAGATGGTTTTCGAATATTCATAAAATATACTAATTATATACATAATTATTTAAAACATATATATTATTTAAAAATTTATATAAATGACAAAACTACTTTAAATGACTTGAAAATTATTTTGAATTTTATAAAGCCAATTATTTCAAATCGTTTAGAATTTAGGAAGCTCAATGATCAATTTATATTGGGGAGGGTCAAAATTGGGTGTCAACAGTCATTAGACAACAAACACTTGTTAGAAGTTGGAATGGAGGGATTTTATGGTGATTCAATTCCTGAAAGGAAGTCAGTTAATCCTGGTTATCAAGTTGGAACAGATTTCATTAGTAACCAACTTATCAATGAAATTGATTTTGCCACTATCCATGCATACACTGACCAATGGTAATTTTTACCTCTACTCACAAATTCACATGTTTTCATTATAGATCTAAATATTTTTTTTATAGGGTGTCTGGACAAAGTGATGATGCACAATTGGTGTGGATGGAAAAGTGGATAACAAGTCATTGGGAAGATGCAAGAAAAATATTAAAGAAACCTTTAGTGCTTGCTGAATTTGGAAAGTCTAGTAGAGGTCAAGGATCAAGAGATATGTTTATGAGTAGTGTATATAGAAATGTGTATAATTTGGCAAAAGAAGGTGGAACAATGGCAGGAAGTTTAGTATGGCAACTAATGGCACATGGAATGGAGAATTATGATGATGGTTATTGTATTGTTTTGGGACAAAATCCTTCAACTACACAAATTATTTCAGACCAAGCTCATGTCATGACAGCTTTGGCTCATTCTTTCAATTAAGTGAAGGCATGAGGATTGCCATTATACAATAATCAATTTATAAGTGGATTTGAATGATCTTAAATCCATCATTTTTAGTATTATTAATTTGAGATGATATTACCAAACATGTTGAAGTTGATTAATTAAACAAGAATGTAATTGAATAAATTGTTTTAGTAAAAAGGAAAGTTATGTTTTATGTCCTCTTGTTTTTATTTTGAGTTTAATTTTTTAGTTTGAAAGCAAAGATCAAGAACACTAATTTTAATCCAGTGGAAATTCACAAAATAACACATGCAATTATATTGCAATCAAACATATACAAACAACAAAAAGAAAATTAAAAAACAGAGAAGTCCACTCTTGCAATCTTCCATTAAGTCCGTCGTCTCTGAGCTCTCTTCATTGACCTTCTCATTTTCTTGGGATAAATGCCTTCAAAAAATTCGACAAACCATTTTGGCTTACGATATTTAAACATGAGGCTCCACACAACAATTCCAACAACTAGTCCACAACTGTAGCCTATGACTACTGATTCCCACGTAAATCCACTAAAAAAATATGACTCGTCTTCAGACTCCAATGGTTGAGGAACATGGGATGGATCACTCGTTCCACATTGCTTTGATAAAGGAGGACCACATAAATCAAGGTTTCCACCATACGAGTCATTTTCAAATGTGTTGAATTGTGGACCGTGAGGAATTGGTCCAACGAGAACATTCTGAGAAAGGTTTAACTTTTCCAGAAATGTTAGCCTTGTCAATTCCTGCGGAATCTTTCCAGTGAGCCGATTCCAAGAGAGATCTAGCGCTTCAAGCATATTCAATTGCCCCAATTCCATTGGAATATCACCTATGAGATTGTTACGGGATAAATTGAGTAGCCAAAGTGAGCTGAGATCCTTTAGTGTTTTCGGAATGACACCTTCAAAATGGTTGCTCGAGAGGTCTATGGTTGTCATAATTGTGCTGATTCTTTGTAGCTCAATATCCTGGCCTTTGATCACCAAACTCACTGAATCCTCATACGATGTGTCAAATGGATCATCAGATGGTTTCATGTACTTGATCTGTCCTGTGTCTTCACCATCTAATTTAATCATTGCCTTGAAGGTTGCAAAAACTTTTGCAGGGAGTGAGCCACTGAATTTGTTACGCGAAAGATCAAAAATTCGCAACTTGGGAAAGCAAAACGTAGTCTGACAAGTACTAATTGGTCCATGGAACACATTGGACTTTAATATTAAGACCTGCAGTTGTTGAAGTGTTCCTAGCCAAGCAGGAAATGTGTCATTTATAGCGTTATTCCCCAAATCAAGAACTTCTAAACCACTACAGTTGAGCAACGACACAGGGAGAGTTCCTTTAAATTGATTACCATTCAAGACAATGGTTCTCAATGAAGTGCTCGGCGCACATAACGATGGAAGACTCCCTGTGAAATTGTTCTTTCTTAAGTCCAACACTGTTAGACTAGTCATGCTTCCCAAGCAACTTGGAATCGAGTTACTGAAGTTGTTGTGTGATAAATCTAGAAATTGAAAATTGTTCATGTTACAAATGGATGAAGGTAGTGGACCCTGAAGGAAGTTAAATTTAAGATCAAGATACTCTAGATTATGGAAATGAAATTGTTGTAGGTGGCCTGTTAAAGAATTATGCGAAAGGTTTAGGTACAACAAGTTGTCCCACCTTATGCCGCTAAACCAGTTTGGGATTTGGCCACGAATCTTATTGTTAGAAATATCCAAGACCCCAAGTGTCTTCACATTTCTCAAGAAATGTGGAAAATCCTTCAGTTCACAAGATGACAACCGCAAAACTTCTAGGCCAGGGAAAGTGATTTGTTTTCCCACATGAACGGTGATGTTACTTGATGAAAGGTCAAGCATAGAAAGGTTTGTGAGATTCGAAAGTGATTGAAGCAAAGAACCACTGAGTTGATTATGGCTTAAATCCAGGCGTGCTAATGTTGGGTTTGTTTTGAGCTCATCATCTAGTCCACTAAATTGATTATGTTGGAGCAATAATGAAGATAGCAAAGGGAGGCCAAACACCGAAGATGGTATGGTACCATTCAGTGAGTTGTACGACAGATCCAATATGGTTAGCTTTTGAAGAATGCTTACATTATTAGGCAGTTGGCCAGATAGGGAATTACTCGACAATTCTAAGTCTTGAAGATGTGTCAAGCTTACAATTGTAGAAGGAAACGAACCAACGAAGCTGTTGTTACGAAGATATAAAGTACGTAGCTCTTGGAGGTTAGAAAAAATGTCGGGAATTTCACCTGAAAAGGAGTTGGACGAAAGACCTAGAAATGTGAGCTGCTTCAATTTAGAGATTGTGGAAGGAATATGGCCGGTGAAATGATTATTACTGAAATCCAAATACCTAATTTGTGTAAGATTGCCAATGGAATCAGGAATGCGGCCAGATAATTGGCATCCATACATGTTCAAGCGATTCAAGGAACTCAAGGTGCCAATTGAATCAGGCAGCTCACCGGAGATTCCTGTGTAGGAAATATCCAACTCCAACAGACTGTTGCTCGGGTGGATCTTTGGTAAAACTCCTTTGAGAAGATCATTTCCATTCAATTTGAGATTTTCCAATTCTGGCAGAAGGAAAAAGCTCTCTGTGATAACACCTCGCAGATTAGTATGTCCAAGATCCACGTACCGTAATGAGGATGAAGAAATATTCACAGGTATTGAAGATGAGATGTTGACACCAAGGAGAGAAACTACCTCCAGATTTGTGAAGTTGTGAAGAATTGTTTCAAATGTTCTCTCATTAAGTTCACATACAGAACAATCAAGTTCAAGTGAAACCAAATTGGAAAGGTATGAGATTTCTGTTGGGATTTCCCCTTCAAAGAAAGATTGAGAAAGGTTGAGATGCCTCAAATTCCTCAATCGGCCAATGTTACGCGGGATTGAAGAAGGATAGAAGTTATTGTGAGCAAGGTTTAGTGTCCGGAGATGATGGAGTTGGAAAAGGCTGCTATTGGGATGAATAGTTCCATTAAGCAGACTGCAACTAAGGTCCAATCCGATAACTTGACCGGTTAACATGTCACAAGTTACCCCGTCCCAACTGCAGCAATCCCTACTCTCATTCCAAGACTTTGTTTTTGGGATATCAAAATATCTCTCATATTGCAGATCAGTCTCATCCCAACATCTAGGTTGATCAGAGATTTGAGAGGATTGTTTGAAGTGAAGCAAAGCAAAAGCTTCAGTGGGAGAGCAAACATGATGCATCATCACAGAGGAAGAAGAAAAGCTTTCACTAATTACCAACAAAAAACAGACAAGTGAATAAAAGAAAAAGACAAGTCCCATCTTTTTTCTCTTTTTTTTTTTTTTTTTTTGTATTCAGCAAATAATAGAATGTTATGTTTTTACAAATCAATCATCATTATCCATATATATATACTAGTTTCTGAGTTACGCTCCTGTAATTTCTGCACAAATTCTACTCTCCCTAGACCCCACCCACTTGTGAAATTATATTGAATATGTTGTTGACTTGTCTATCGTGTGTTATATTCGATCGTAGTTTTTTTTTCCCGGGTATCACCTGTGTATTTTGTGCTTCGAATATCGCTTTATTTTATTGTCATATTATTCATTCATCTGTATGTTGTACTACTCTTCTTTTCAAATTATTTTATTGTTGTTATTACTTTTACTTTTGTATTCCCTTTTTCAAAATGCTTGGCCATGCTTTATTTTTAGCCGAGGGTCTATTGAAAGCAACCTCTCACACACACTCTACTTTTCTCTAGACCCCACTTGTGAGATTACACTAAATATGTTATTGTTGTTGTTGACTTGTCTATGGGACTGTGAGGTAAAACATCCAGACAAATAAAATGGGGTACTTGCCCCTCATGATCTACCACAAACTAATTTGTGGTTGCAAAAAAAATTTGTCCCAAATGTTAAGTCAATTTCCATAAAGACTCGAGTCTTTAATTCTTGGTGGCCAGTACCAATTATTCCAAATTTGTTTTCTCTAAATGTTGTTTTCATTTCAAGGTCATCCACTATCTTTGCCGTGTGTGTTACGCAAAACAATGTGAATTGCAGCAAATTTCCAATGAGAGATACTATTGCTTGACTAAGTCAAGTGAGAAAAATAAAAAGAACAATAATTGAAGACATGATTTAACAAGACAATGTTACAGTGGAATTTTGAAGTCATTGAACCAATTAGTGGTTCATGGTACATTCTACGTATTTTAATTTGAGACCACAAGATACAATTTTTTTTTTACTTTTTTAAACTCCATGTCAAGTCAAAACCATACAGACATTGAAACGGAGGGAGTAGCATCTAATTCTCAGATAAGCCAACACTTATAAAATACTTCAGATTTACCTTAAGCTGTTACCAATTACCATATTTGCTTCTAAACAACTGATGTTGTTGGGTAGTTTTGATGACGGACATAATTGGTTGCTCACAACTTGTATTTTATTCTCGAAAGCAACCTCTCTATCTCTACCTCATAGAGATAAGGTGTCCGTACACTCTACCTTTCTTAAACCCTGACTTACGGGATTACACTGGGTATATGGAAGTGTGTGGTTTAAATTAAAGAAAGAAAAGATATCTAGACAAATAAAATGGGATACTTTCCCCCTGATAAGTCTATTTCCAACTTTGGCATAAATTGAGAGAAAATAATACAACTTTGGCATCACTAAATACACAACTAGCGGTCCATGGATGAGTACTAGTCACTTCTAACAACTTGTTACTCATATCAAGTGAAACCAAATTGGAATGGTATGAGATTTCTGTTGGGATTTCCCCTTCAAACAAAGAACCAGAAAGGTTGAGATGTCTCAAATTCGTCAATTGGCCAATGTTATGTGGGATTGAAGAAAAATTGAAGTCATTGTGAGCAAGATTTAGTGTCCGGAGATGATGGAGTTGGAAGAGGCTGCTATTGGGATGAATAGTTCCATCAAGCCGACTGCAACTAAGGTCCAATCCGATAACATGACCAGTTAACAAGTCACATCTTTTTTTGTATTCAGCAAATAACAAAATGTTCTGTTCTTACAAATCAATCATCATTATCCATATACTAGTTTTTGGGCACGTGTATCCCAATTTGTATAGATTTTTTTGAAATTATAAGGCAATATTAAAACATGTGTATAATGAGTATATAAATCAGAAGAAAGAAGTACAAGTTCAATTTGATAAATAATTAGTCTACACAAATGACTTGATTGTTCAATACATACAAAATATTAGAGAATGTACTCTAAACTTGCAAAATTGAACAATTAAATTTAGCTTAATACTCCCTCCGTCCCTTTTTAGTTGTCCACTTTAGAAATGACACACAGATTAAGGCAACAATGATTAGCACAGTGAAGTTACAATTTTATCCTTATGACAACTTTTCACTTCAAAATTACAACCACTTCTTTGAATTCAAGTGAAATAAATTGGAGGGAAACAACATACACTTTTACAATTTTCAAGAAGTGTAAATAAGGGTATAATAGGAAAAAATTTGTTGTCCTTTCTTGATTTGTCAAAATGGACAACTAAATAGGGACAACTAAAAAAGGAAATATGGACAACTAAATAGGGACGGAGGGAGTAGGTATTATGTGTAATGAGATACTAAATATGTGGTTATATGTATAATTATAATATGCATCTAGTATAATTCTTATTCAACAAATAAATAACTACAAATCAAAAATTATTATACACGATAAGACTTCAAATTTTAAAATTTGAGTCTTTGTATGGTTGATAATAATTCTTGCTTTGGTGACCATAAATTTTACAAGTTGTGTAGCTTTTTAAGTGCTTTTTTTTTATTTACTATTTTATTTTACGAACTTTATAATAAAAAATAGAAATAAACGTGCAACGCATAAATAATATCATATTTATCAAACACTATATTCATTTATCCATTATAATTATTTAGCTAAAGTTATTCTGTTTTATAAAATTATTTGTTCAAATTCAAATGAGCAATTGAATGGTACATATTTCAAGACATAAATGATTCACAAGTTGGGAATATGTGTCACCCTCATAACCAATGGTGGAGAAGTAGCAAAGTCAAACTAAATTGTGTAATACTTGCACCTTTATAATATCTCTATTTATAGGACAATAATATGGAATATCAAATGATATTATGAACATGACTATTAATATAATATAGGAGTTATAATAATCAAAATTCATGTGAATAATTGAAATAAAGGCAAATAAATGTTTATATTACAGAATATAAATAAATAAATAAATGAGTAGTAATTGACACATTCATTTTTTGTAAAAATTTTAAAATAAATAAATAGGGAAAATTGTCCCCCCCCCCCCCCCCCCCCTTCTTTTATCCAAATTTGTATGATATATAGATTTGATAAAAATAGGGATCCACAAGTATGGATGTTCCATCACTTAGTAGGAGTTGCATTCTCTGAAATAGTTTGCAATAACATTTAGATATTAACTTTAACCATTTCTTTTTTCTCACAAAAAGAAACAAATAAATTTCGTTAACACTACAATAAGTTTAAACTTCAAAATACACACAATTTTAGCTTTTATGGAAAGATTGAAGTAGCATAAACAACATATATTAAAGTAAGACGATTCACCTATCTATTAAGAAGATGTGTAACTTATTGATAGATCACCAAAGATCTAAACCGTGTTGGTCTCCTTTTTCAAGGGCCAAATAGTATTCTATTCCTGCGCACCTCTAACAATACTTTGCACCATAAAATGACAAGTCACAAGTTCAATAATCATGAGAAAAGAAAAAAAGAAATTCAACAGTCATGGATAGATTTCTTAGTTACCCCAGAAAAAAAATCCTTTGTGACTCAAAAGTTTTAGAAAGTGATACCTTTATCTTGAACAAAATGACTCCTTATGCAATGAACCTATGACTCTTCACTATCCCCATTTATCATAATTCTTTACTGCATATACTACTCTTCGTTGGTAATTAATTTAGAGTTATAGGTAAATATTAAATTTTATTGTAACCTATGTTTATACTATTATTATTTTTTATCAGAAAAAGTGAAGTATTAATTATTGAGCCATTTAATATTGTTACATATATATAGATTAAAAATACTTTAAAGTAGATTATTGTGTTATTTATTAAATGAAAAAGCAATTTTTAAAAATGATTTTAAGAAAATAAATTAATACTTAAGGGTATTTTCATAATCTAACTTTTGTCTTAGATTCTTCCCACTTTTAGTAATATATATATATATATATATATATATATATACTAGTTTATGAGTTACACTTGTGTAATTTCTGTGAAAATAAGCTTATAATGAATAATAAAATGTAACAATCATAAGTAATTTTTTAACAGTACTATGACCAGAAACATCAAATGAGGGTCGTATTTTAATGTTAAAATCAATTCCTTTCACGCTAATAACTATAAATTTTAAAGTTTAGTTACTAGAAAAATTTCAATTAAAAATACATACTTACGACATTCATAAATTGATATAAAATCAAATTAAAGTAGTCTAATAGAGAGAAAAACAAACAAAAAAATGGGGGTGATTGCGCCCCCATCTAAATGTTGTTTTCATTTCGAGATCATCGACTATCTCTATAGTGTGTGTCACCTAAGACAATGTGAATTGGTCCCATTATGTAAGACAAACGGTAGAAAATTTTGCTGCAGAACTTGTAACAAATTTCCAATGAGAGATACTATTGCCTGACAAGTCAAGTGAGAAATCCAAAAAAAAAAACAAAAAAAACAATTAAAGACATGATTTGACTCCTGCATTTCCTCCTACATCTACTCAAGAGTATGTAACAAAACAATGATACCTTGTGGAAATTGGAAGTCATTGAACCAAGTAGCGGTCCATGGTACACAAGTCTTATTTACTTTCTTAAATTTCGTATCAAGTCAAAACCAGACAGACAAGTTGAAACAGAGGGAGTAGTATCTAATTGCACGAAATGATCTCAGATAAGAAAACACTTGTTCAATACTTCTAAACAACTGATGTTGTTGGATATCTTCGATGAAGGACAGAATTGGTTGCTCACAACTTGTATTTTATTATTGCAAAATAAGGATCCGTTTCGGTATTACAATTCTTAGACACAACTAAACCAGAACATGTATGCTAGATAGATATTAAACAAAGTCCATAAGGATATTCATAGCTTCTAAAGGATCCAATTGAGCTACTAAGAAACAGTTAATCTTCCGCAGTCGAAGTTAGCAATTCTTAGTGTAACTGATATAGTGACTCCAGCCAAAAATTGTTGTCTTAAGAAACTGATTATCTTGTTATCACTCTCTTGTATGAAACCAGATAAATAAGCAGCACTGATAAATGTAAAACTTCTCCATCTCCTCTCTTTAGCATACTTCTCGAGTCCTTTTCTAATCTTCGTAGATTCATCATCTTCTTGTTCTGTTATCGGTTTTGTCAAGGCTTCTCCGAGGCACTTTGCAATAACAACACTGTCCTCTAAAGCAGAACATCCACCTTGACCAAGATCAGGAGTCATGGGATGAAGTGCATCACCTACCACACAAACGTTATTTTTCAAAATATTCCCAAGCAGAACATTCCATGGCAATCTCAATTTCAGCTGAGCGATAGATATACAGTCGAGCGTAGTTCTGTCTATAATGGTGGAGAGTTCTTTAGACACATTAGTAGCCTTGTTCAACACGAATTGCTTCAATTTCATTGGATCTTGTTCTGCATTTCCATCAACTGCATAAAATCCCAATTAAAATGAACAACTAAACATGACTAGTTTATGAAATGTAAGCTATCTGGGCAGCTCGGTGCACTAAGCTCCCGCTATGCACAGGGTTCGGGGAAGGCTTGGACCACAGGGGTCTATTGTACGCAGTCTTACCCTGCATTTCTGCAAGAGGCTGTTTCCACAGCTCGAATCCGCGACCTCTAGGTCACATGACAGTAACTTTACCAATTACGTCAAGGCTCCCCCTTCATAGAGGTAAGCTCTCTTAGCCAACAAAAATATCCTTCAAAAAGTAAATCTTCAAAAGAAACAGTATGTAGGAGGTGGCTTACAATGAACAACAGATGGTGTGAATGTGCAAAACCAGTACAAACTCTTCTCATCACTAGGAAGAAATCCAAACCGAACTCCACCTCCAAAATACGCGTGGAACTTAGGCTGATAACCATGTTTTTCCGGATACTCAACAAAGCCTCTAATTGCAGAGCGCCCAGAATAGACAGGTTTCTGAAGCCCAAGCCAGTTTGCCACCACAGAATTGACTCCGTCACACCCAATTAAGGCCTTAATTGAAGCTTATCAAAGTTAGTCACGTACTAGACTAACGAAAGGAATTGAGATAATGGTCAAATACACGTTTGAATTATCACGTTGGTTGAAGTTTCCAATAATAGGGATTCCAAGTTACGGATTTCAGAGAAAGATTTACCTTGGTTCTAATAGTGGAACCATCTGCAAGATGTACCAATTTCAATGGTCCAGATTCTTCAATCGAATCGACCTTTGAAGAATATCTAATCGCGCCTTGAGGCAGTTCATTAGCTAATGTCTCCAACAGATCTTTTCTCCTCACACAACGACTTTCATACTCAACACTGCAACGTAATATAACTGACTTTAGATGACTATTGACTTCAAAAATAAAAATGTTGGCTGACGAATGATCAGTCCATCCAATAGTCGGAAGGAAGACGTACTCAACCACGTTATTCAAAATGAACTTAATTTCATTGTTGAAATCATAGGGATTTGGACATTAAAACCACGCCGCTCTGTACTTGTGAACAATACAAAAAATTGGGTATGTAGCATCCTCTGAATATGCTATTCATACTTAAGTCCTTCGTAAACAAATGTGATTGTTCTCTACGAAGATCGATGTTGTGAAAACCGGAGGTTTGCATTACTTCAACGTTTGTGAGGAGTCTTTATATCAATGGTTAGAAATTTATACATCTCTATAGATTGCGATACTCAAAAAACCTCTAATTTTAGAGAATTCCTAATTTGTCTCACATGCTATATTATCTAGTTGGAACAAAATGAACATACATAAACACGAATAGATAAAAGGACTTATATAACCGACCCCAACTAATATGAAAATTGGTATAATGCTAACCTGTTATTCCCCACAAATGATACCTCCTTGATAGGTGCACCTGAATCCGCTGAGAAACTTTTAAGCCTGCACATCAACTCGAATGCATTTTGGACGATCAATTTTTCAACTTTTTTTCAAGAGCTAGAACTCCGGAAAACACATATGACCACATATGAACTTCAATTCGTAATCCTAAATCCTAACTAATAATAAAGAGGAAGCTTACCCAGTAATTGATAAGGAACGTTGTCTAAGAGAGTCCCCAATGCCCAACGCATCCAAAGCTCTCCAGGCATTAGTCCACAATGCCAATGCAAATCCAGTAGCTCGCAACGAATCTGCTGATTCCAACACAATACTCCGCAGCCCCAACCTACATATTACATACAAGACACGCCTTCCATCGAGTTATTTCTCAAATCGTCACTCAACTAATAGCGCTATTATATCATAAATATCATATTCTAGAGAGGCATAATACATAAATATATCATCTAACTTTGCTCCACATCTATGTCATCCAACTTTGGGCCGGTACAAGTAGACTGTTAAATTATTCAAAAGTTGAACAAGCTAAGTAAACACACTCATCCCATGTGGCATCCTGCGTGACAGTTCTGCATCTACCTGGCATCCTACGTGACAGTTCTGCATCTACCTGGCATCCTAAGTGTATTACTACTTATACACATCTAAAAGTGGAGGGCATAAATGCTCGTTCAAATGCATATGCCCTTCTAAATCAAACTTTTGTAAGTAGATGATGTAATTATTGAACAAGTATTTTAGAATAGCAATTATTACCTGTGAAGGGCCAAAGAAGTAGCAAGACCAGCTATGCCAGCACCAACAATTACAATGTTTTCTTCAGTCTCCATCATTTCTCTGTTTCTCCCAATTTTATTTAATTAATAGATGCACAAATCCTCAGTATATATATTAGTGCAGCCAATCATTATTCATTAAACAAATGGGTCCAAAGAATATAAATGACGCAAGCTCCTACGTTAGCATTTTCAACATTAGTCAATCTTGACGTTAGCCGCCATTGACGGACGTTTTAACTTAAACAGACTAGTACTACATTATTATATATATATCATATATATCATATATATCAAACGTGGTGTAGTTGTGGAACTGTTTCACCCGTTAATCAGAGATTTCGAATTCGAACATAGAGTGTGAAATCTTGTAGAGCGTCATCCTTGAAAGGGTCCTGTAGCGAAAATATTGAATAAGTAAAGATGAGCAGAGTTTTATTTTTTCAAATATGTTTCTATATTCTGTGTATATTTTTTCCAACTTATGTTTATAAACATTGATATGGACAATGATAAATAGTAAAATTGATTAATTTATTAATGATTTCTTAATCATTGTGTAATATAGAAGGTGTCCATTTAATATTAGATGAGAGGGAGTAATGTTAAATTTAAAAGACATATTACATAAATATGTCATTCAATTTAGTTTCAGTTGACATTTATTTCCTTCAATTACTTCGCATGTACACAAATAGTAATTTTAACTAGTATAAAGTTGAATAAATAAAATGTATGCATCCTACATGATATAATATATATATAGGGCATTACGTAGGACGTGAACTGTCATATAAAACGTCAAGTAGAATGTATGTGTCTATAAATACACAAATATAAGTATCTATTTATGTACATTTAAAATTAAAGAACATAGATATCAATTGATGCAGAAAAAAATAATAATAGATCCAACCAACAAATATAATAGTACAATATTTTTAAATAAACAAACAATTGTATCAATGATGACACAGCCAATAAAAAATGACGCGTGGCATTAAAGAGTGAAACCGTAGCATAAATATTTTGGCAACCAACAAACTAAATATAAAGGTTTTAAAAGAGTTAAATAATGTAATAATATCGATTGAATTCCAACCAGGGGCAAATTTAAGCTTAAAAAATGGGTCACTTGAACTTGTGGTTATCCAACAAAACTCGATGTATTACTTGTATAATTCTTAAAATATATCAAATAGCAACTGAAGGAATCCATGAACACGAACAATTGGTTTGAGTGTCAGTTTTCCACTATGAGGTTGAGGGATCGATTCCCAGATGCTGCATTTTCACAACCTTGCATTTTATTTTATTCACAAAAGAGTTTCTGCATTCAGCCTTTTTTAAACTTCTTCTAATGACTTTTTCTTATAATAAAATTAATTTATTTTGCAAATGTATTTAATATTTTTCTTATGAAAAACAATATTTATTATTGCTAAAATAAATAAGGCCCCTCAAACTTGAAAGCCTAAATTAGTTGCCTTTTTTCTTAAAAGGACAGAGCCGCCCCTGACAATAGTGCACCCGTCTTCTTGAAATTCTAGATTCACCTCTGGTTCCAACCCCAAAATCAACAAAAATTCTATTAATTGTGATTTTCTTTGAAATTCTGGTAATTTAGTTGGTTGATTACTTGAACTCTCACCTTGTTGATGAGGGTTCGATTCTGACATAAACCTTTTTAAACAACCACATAAGCTTTAAAACTAATTATTTCTCAGTAGAAGCAATTTGCTTCTTCTTCCCCAACTAATTAAGTAATTTCCTTCCATTTTTTCCCCTTATTAATGTTATTATAACCCCTCTTGCAAAGGCATTTAAAATAATTATGGATTAAAATTTAAACGGAAAGGATTAAAAACATCCTCAACATATAGTAAATGGCTCAAAAGATGTCCTATTTTCAGATATTAATTAATTAAATGCTCTTGAGATTATTTTTAAAACTAAAAATATCCTTCAATTATGACAATAGCATAAATTAATTTTTAAATTAAATATATGGTTGAACAGCATTATAATATGTCTTCTTACGTTGAATAGAATTGATTCAATTAAACTTTAAAAGAACAATTTAAAAATATTGCATAAATGAAAATGAGTAATATGCTTTTGCAAATTAGTGAGAGATTATGATTATTGCCACTAAAGATCCAATTTTTATAAGTAAATTCTAGTTCACATTACTTAGGTTGGAGAATTAGTCCACGTAGTTTTCTTCAGTCTCCATTATTTCTCTGTTTCTCCCAATTTATTTTTTAATTAATAGATGCAAAAATCCTCAATATATATATATTAGTGCAGCCAATCATTATTCATTAAACAAATGGGTCCAAAGAATATAAATGACGCAAGCTCCTACGTTAGCATTTTCAACATTAGTCAATATTGACGTTAACCGCCATTGACGGACGTTTTAACACAAACAGACTAGTACTACATTATTATATATATATATATATATATATATATCATATATCAACGTGGTGCAGTAGACTGTTTCACCCGAGATTTCGAGTTCAAGCATAGAGTATGAAATCTTATAGAGCGTTATTTTTGAAAGGGTCTTGTAGCGAAAATATTGAATAAGTAAAGATGAGCAGAGTATTATTTTTTCAAATATGTTTCTATATTCTGTGTATATTTTTTCCAACTTATGTTTATAAACATTGATATGGACAAAGGGTAAATAGAAAAATTGATTAATTTATTAATATTTTCTTAATTACTGTGTAATATTGAAGGTATCCATTTAACATTAGATGAGAGGGAGTAATGTTAAATTTAAAAGACATCTATATTACATAAATATGTCATTCAATTTAGTTCCAGTTGACATTTATGTCCTCCAATTACTTCGGATGTACACAAATAGTCATTTTAACTAGTATAAAGTTGAATAAATAAAATATATGCATCCTACATGATATAATATATATAGGACATTACGTAGGATGTGAACTGTCATATAAAACATTAAGTAGAATGTATGTGTCTGCGAGTACACAAATATAAATATCTATGTATGTACATTTAAAATTAAAGAACATAAATATCAATTAAAGCCAAAAATAATAATGATAATAGATCTAACCAACAAATATAATAGTACAATATTTTTTTAAATAAACAAACAAGATTGTATCAATGATGACACAGCCAATAAAAAATGACGCGTGGCATTAAAGAGTGAAACCGTAACATAAATATTTTATTAAATAAATAGTTTGGCAGCCAACAAACTAGATATAAAGGTTTTAAAAGATTTAAATAATGTAATAATATCGATTGAATTCCAACAATAGTAACTCAGTTGGTTGATTATTTAAACTCTCACCTTGTTGATGAGGATTCGATACCTCATTCCCAGTTAATTTTTTTTTTAGCAAAAGTAGGAATCCAAGCAATGTTATATAACATGGCTTCTTACATTAAATAGAATATGAATATTAAATAGAATTGATTCAATTAAACTTTAAAAAAACAATTTGAAAATATTGCATAAATTACAACAAAAATGACTAATATGCTTTTGCAAATAGTGAGAGATTATGGTTATTGCCACTAAAGATCCAGTTTTTATAAGTAAATTCTAGTTCACAGTACTTAGGTTGGAGAGTTAATCCACGTGGTTTTGCCACATCACTAACGGCAAAAATATTTTTTATTTTAATATATAACAAAAGATATAAGTAATCTATTTTATATAATTCATGAGCAATTTTAATCCTTTTCTGTAAATTCAACAATTCAATTTCGATAAACTAATATTATTTTCGATTCACTTTATTAATTAAATTGATTTTTGCGCGATTCTAATACCATCAAATAAATTGTTATAATCACCCATAGATTTGTTAAAGCTTGTTGGCCCCATATCAAGTGGTAAAAAGCTCACTTTTTCTTCTTTTAGTAGAAAAAACAATTCGGCTGGCTGACATAAAGCTTAACAAAAAGAAAAATATAATCAGAAAGAAAATATTTGGAGGAATAAATAGAAAAATAACTATATGGATAAGGATATGACTTATGTACATTAATAAAAAAAAATGTGAATTTCTATACAATATATTAATCGTCAAAATTTAAAAATATTTTTTAAAATTTGTGATTTAAATTTATATTGCAATTTATAGTTTTTTAAACAAAATTTGTAAATATATGTCTTTACTCCATTGTCTTAATTTATGTGACATAAATGAAATTAAAAAATTGATCGTACGTTTTTGATATATTGTTTAAATTATTGATTATTGTAATTAATATTATATTAATATAGACACACACCATAATAAAGAATAGAGCATTTTTGGATAAGCTATTAATGATACTGATAGTTTTGAATCAAAACTATGATAAAAGAGAGATATTTTTAGATTAAGTTAATTATTTTTTCAGTTTAATATAGTTTAAATTTAATTTTTTGGTATAAATATTATAGTAAAATCTAAATGGATAAAGACATTATAGAAATACGAGAAACCTTATCCATCCTCATCATTGTCACGTCACACTCTATCACTACAAGATAAAATTGACATATTTCATCTTTAGCATCCTTTATTATTATTACTATACTATAAAAATAAAAATAAAAACATTAGTGTAAAAAGTTTATTATTATATATATACCCTCCTTCAGTAACCATTTTTTTTATATTGTTGTTAGATATTCATCTTGAAGCTAAAAAAAGATACAATGTTGGCTATATTTCACAAAGCATTTGCTCATCCTCCTGAAGAATTAAATAGTCCTGCATCAAAAAAATGTTTACTTCCTCAACAAACACTACAAAAATTCATCTCGACTCGTCCATTTGACACCTCTTATGTTACCTTTGGAGATGCTGCTGCTCTTGCTTTTGTTCGTCCAAATTGCACTTCTTTTCTCAATCACACACAAAGGTAAAATAATTATTACAAATTTTAGTACTTTCTTCGTTTTATTTTATGTGATACTGTTTGATTTGATGATACGACAAAATTGTATTATGAATATCCTTGTATGAGGGTATAGGTGGCTTAGATCGCACCACTTAGGAGTTGGAGTGAGTCATTTTTGTCAAATTCTGTGTGAACTCGAAATGCTTAGTGAATTATGCTGCCTAATTAGTAGATTATTTATTTTGTTAGAGATTTATACACGAAGATATAGAGTATTTCAAGTACTTATATTATTAAAAACTAAGATAAGCTTAAATGGACTGATATGAACACTAACGATGACCCCAAATTAGCTACAAATTTGGTCACTTGTTCATTGCTAAATACTTCGTTTCATTTAGTTGTCACATATATTAAAAGTAATTATTTTTAAATATTTGTCAATTAATAAATCAAAAGATAAAAAAAATACTCCTTTTGTTTCACTTTATGTGACCTGTTTGACTTGAAATGAACTATTGAAATTTGTGGTCTAAAATAATTTTTAGATATTTGTGCCATTGAAATTCATTTCATTAGGGGTAAAAATGGTATTTTAAAGTTAAATTGTTTCTAGTAAAGTGACATTCTTTTTGGGATGTACTAAAAAGGAAAGTATCCCACATAAAATGGGACGGAATTTCCCCCTTAGCATTAGTTATTTTCGAATTTAGAGAAGAGAAATAAATAAAGACTAAAAAAAATTAATAAGATATATATAAGTCAAATTACACCCCTAACTAATTTTTTCTGAAGAATTGTATAAAATAATAGCCTAACAAGACAACTAAATATGAACGGATGGAGTAGCTCGTAGCTAACTTCTTGCTGAATACGAATTTTGTTGTTTAGCTAAAAAAAACGTTTTTAGCCTTGAATTTCTTGAAATTGAAGCGCGATTATTATTGTTGTTGTAGGTATTTTTGTGGTTATGATGATATTTACTGTTTGTTCATGGGGAGTTTGAACAACTTATGTGCACAAATCAAACAATATGGGCTATCACCAAAAGGTACAAATGAAGCCATGCTAGTTATTGAAGCCTACAGGACACTTAGAGACAGGGGACCTTATCCAGCTGATCAAGTTATTAAGGATTTTGAAGGAAGTTTTGCTTTTGTTATCTATGATAGTAAGACTGGAACTGTATTTGTTGCTTTGGTAAGTATTTGTATTACTCCCTCCGTTCTGTTTCATACGAGTTAGTTTGACTCGACACGAAGTTTTAGAAAGAAAGATAGACTTTTGAAACTTGTAGTTTAGAATAAGTGATATATGTTTGTGTGGCTATAAATCATTTTATTTGGGATAGAGGGAGTATTATTTGATTGTTCATTTACTCAAGCTTTGTTTCAATATGTTTGTCTGATTTTGACTTGATATGGAGTTTAAGAAAATAGAATAGACTTTTGAATCTTGTTACGTTAAAGTAAAGATATGTTATATGTATCAAAATGTCGTTTAATTTGTTGTCGTATAAGTGCAGGGTTCAGATGGTGGGGTGAAGTTATTCTGGGGTATTGCTGCTGATGGATCTGTTGTGATTTCTGATGATGTAGAGGTTATTAAAGCTGGATGTGCTAAGTCATTTGCACCCTTTCCCACAGGTAACAGCTACAAGGAGTTTCATATTTAATAGATGAAATATTTTGGTGAAGTAGTGTCGGATGTGTCGAAAGGGGGGAAATAGTTGAGCCGCGTTATCAAAGTAAGAGCAATAGTTATGAACCCTGTAGACCAGTCGGGGATGATGAAGGAAGAATCGACACCCCCCTTGACGTTATATTGCACTTGGAAGTAGTAGAAAAAAGAATAAATACAGTTGTATTCTTCGTCTTATAGTAAATAGGAGAGGGAGTTGAATTTAGTTCTTCGATTTTACAAAATTTGATTCACTGGCTTGATTCACTTGGCTACATCCGCCCCCTCGTCTACTTACGTTTCAATTTGACATGATAACTTTTCCTTGAAATGCACAGGTTGTATGTTCCACAGTGAGAAAGGACTAATGAATTTCGAGCACCCGATGAACAAGATGAGGGCCATGCCAAGAGTAGATAGTGAAGGGGTAATGTGTGGAGCTAACTTCAAAGTGGATATGTATTCCAGAGTTAACAGCATCCCTAGAGTTGGCAGTGAAGCTAACTGGTCTGATTGGAACACTTCTTACTAAGTCGATTCTCAGCGATTTTCGAACTTCCTTTAGTGTTTCTTCTGTTTTTGTTCCATTTTCGAGTTTGTTTTAGGTTTGGTATCTTCCTTGTACGTGCTTTGCACCTGTGTATAACTCTTGAAAAATAAATGAAGCATCAGAAATGATTCAGCTTTGAAAACTTTCTATTCGGGCATTCGACCTTAGCTATTCAAACGACAAGGTTAAGATAAATCTATTGATCAATATGAATCACGAGAGTGGAATCCATGACACTCGGGATTCAGGAACCACAAAATTTACTGAATGGAAATGTCTGAAGTTGGTGCCCTGACACATTGAATAATCATTTTGTAGAGAACCTTAACCAAATATGCCAGATAAATATGTCATCGAGCTATTAGAAGTGACGTCGACCTTCAATTAGAGGCCACAGGTATTTTGAAACCGGCTATTTGAGCTGTTAGTGAAGAGTGGCACGAATGTGCATGTAGTGTTACAGTGATGGCATAAGAGTAAGCTCAAGGTCAACGGATTATATGTATGAGTCATTTTTGATAATTCGATAACATATTTGAGCTTTTTTCGTACTAAAATTAGCCAGGTTTTGGGATGGTGGAAATATTACAAGTACTCCCTACTGCATAAAATTTCCTATGCAGTTGATTGTCATTAGGCTTTTCAGGGAAATTCCCCTCTGCTTATGCAATTAGTTCGACTTCAGGTATAGCTCTTAAATAGAACTAGCAACATATTTTTGTTTAACGACAAAAGTTGTCCGTTGCTAATTTTTATTTTTGTGTAGTGAATAAGGAATCAAAATCATACTGGAAATAAATTGGTAACACTTTTGGTTCAGAAGAAAACAGGATGAGTGATATTTATTCCTAACTCAAATTTTACAAGGTGACAACTCTTAACTACAACAAAACAGACTCTTGATTCAAATTCTCCCTCATCAACTCCCTTTTCTTGTTCGTCTTGGCGATGGTTAAACTCAATCCGCAAAATCTAAGCCAACCCCACGAGTTTCTCACTTACTTCCCACACTTTACGCGCTTTCTCAACGTCACTAGCTTCTTCTGACAACTGGTTTTCAAAAGAGGAAGAGTTCTTGTTCCAGCTCCAGTACACTCCTGATTTTGTTAGACTTGGATCACTTACAACCTGTAAAAAACAAACAAACAACATCTTATGTTTAGTAACTTTAGTGTGACAAAAATTCATTTCTTGATTAGGCCTAAGATCATCTTTACGTGGTATCAGAGCTAGATCCATCCCTGTTTGGGGTCCCAGTCCACGCTCCAGTTGGGCCTGGGCGTGAAAGGGGTGTTAGAGTGGGTAAATGTCCCACACTGGTGGTCTCCTTATATGGACTTGGTCAATTCTCCCCTCATGAGCTAGCTATTGGGGTTAAGTTAGACCCAGGTATCATATCTTTACAGACTTCACTGTTATAGTGGATAAAGTTCAGTGATTATACGTGAAACTGACACTGATTATTATTACCTGTGCAAGTCTCTTTCCAGATTCTGCCTCGGAGACGAATCCTTTGGTGATAAACTTCTGGAATGGAGGGAAAAGAAGCCTAAACAAGGGGATATGCTCTCTGAATAGCCCTGTTGTCGCGATGCAGCCAGGGTATAGAGAGGCAAATGTGATGCCAGTCTCTTCGTGGTATCGTCTATGGAATTCCTGCATAGTGAGCATATTGCAAACCTTGCTGTCTTTGTATGCTTTGGCACCATCAAAGTCACCACCATCAATCATGGCCGAGCTGTTAAGTCCATCGAGCCCCCTTGCCAAACCCCTCAAGTCCCCGAGGTTGGCTTTTGGAGGTACATTTCCAGCCAATGTGTTAGTGTTTCCTGACAAGTGATTTCAATAACTACGGTTAATCCAATTGACTTCACGACTAGTAAATTTCGAAAATTTACACATAGTCTACACTTGTTTTTTGCACGTATATATAGAATTCAACAACGAAACTCTAGGTTCTACCAAACTATTGAACCCATAGTTGGATACACGATTGGTTGCTCTAATTACAGTCAGACCTCTCAATAACAATATGTCAGTGGAACGCCCAAGTTTTTCTTGGGACTGATTTCTCGTGTTATGTTATATTATATCTTCACTATAAACACTATTTTGCTAAAACAACCAAAAACTATCCAGACAAACGATGTTGTTATCAAGAGGTTTGACTGTTACCTGTAATCGAACCAACAATGATGAGTCTCTTTGAAGGGTAATCAGACTGCTTCAAATCATCAATCAACAATCTTGAAAGAAGGAAATGACCAAGATGGTTAGTCCCAACACTAAGCTCAAATCCTTCAGCTGTGAACGAAGGCTCTTTCGCGGTAGGCTGATAAACAGCTGCATTACAAACCAATACATCAAGAGGATTGCCTGATCTCCTAAAGTTATCGACAAATTGTCTGACGCTGTCAAGCGATGCAAGGTCTAAATGCATGATAGTGTAATTCTCCTTAGGCATCCCTGCTGATTTTGCTGCTCTTTCAGCTTTAAGAAAGTCCCTACATGCCATAATCACCTGCCATTTCCCTGTCTCAGCCAGAGCTTTTGCTGTTGCTAGTCCTAGTCCTGAAGAGGCTCCAGTGATTACTACACAACCTTTTCTTAAGGTTTTCTTTCCTGTCACAGGGGTATTCGTTACACTGGGAGATGCAACCATTGTCTCGGCTCTAATAGCTCCGAGGGATGACTTTCTTCCGCTCTGTAACGAAATTCCAACAGGTTAATTTCACGTATGGTCACTGAATTAAACCACATGAAAGCTATTTCTTAGCGTTACATCGAATTAAACCACATGGAAGCTAAAATTATACCTTGATTTTGAATGAAGAGCCAAAATCAGATTTAACATGGTCAGAGAGAGAGATTCCAAAGAGACTAGAATCCTTCAAAGTTGCACTAGTTTTCCCCTGCAACATAACAGAAATGAGTGAAAGAATAATTTTTGTTTTTCAAGGGTCAATTTGACTCGAAGCTAAATTGAATTAGATCAACTTAATATCATTGATCAAAATTTATATATACCTTCCCTATTCCAATTTACACGACAAACTTTTATTTTTTGCCAATATAAAAAAGAATCACACATTTTTATATCTAGTAGTAATTTAACTGTAAAATATATTGAGACAGAGATATTCAAATTTCAAAAAACGAAAAGTGTCATGTAAATTGAATCGGAGGGAATAGGATGGAATACAAACCTCCTTGGGAATAGAGAAAGTAGAAGGAAGCAATGCAGCAGCCTGAAGAGCCATGAATATTAGGAATTGAGTTTTGTTCTAAAAATATTGTAGATTTTTAAAAATGATTTTTGGACTGATAGTGTGAGAATTGTAAGGATTTGGGGCACATATATATACAGTAAGATACTATGGGGTGTTACTTGGATAAGATAAATATTTCAGACTAGTATGATTTGTGTCAATTGTATGCCACCAATCAGGCTTCAATGTTTAGATTTCCTTTTGATATTTCTACAATAAATAAACATATCCTTATGCTCAATCTTCAGTACTCCCTCCGTCCTATTTTATGTAATATTTTTTTCTTTTTTAGTTCATTTCAATAAGAAAGTCACATTATTATTAAAAAAAAATCACGTTTTCTGAAGTTAAACTCTAAAAACACATTTGGTCATAAAATACTAAATTAAATTTTAGAATTTTTAAGAACTTGCTCACAAAAAGTAAAAGTGAATGTCCAATTTGTATTTATGACAAAACACAATTTCAATTTTCAAACAATATTTTTCACTTTGAGAATATATTTTTTAAAATTTTATAATGAAACATGATTAAACTCCTACATAGTCCAGAAAGATAAAAGATATATATTTGGCTCTTTACCCAAGGCAATCCACTTACAATAGTCATGGGCTTCATCATGGGAAATCTATTAAGTGACAGGGACAAGGGATAAAGGGCAGTTGAATTAAACTGCATTGTCACATGGAGTTCTACTAAAAATAATTGTAATTACCTTATAAGTAACTTAAATTGTGATTGTATTTTTTATATCGATGATGATGTATAAAACTTAAACTTTTATTAAATTCTGAGGTTTAAATTATATACTTTAGAGTTTACTTGTCACAAGCAATGCTATAATAATTTGTTGTGTCAATCTTTTAGGTTCTATAATTAACACTACACATACTTCTCTCAAAAGTTTCATAACATGGTAGATCTTTGATATACACAATATTTTCATTAAGATGTGTCAAAAAAATATAATTATGTCGTTAGCTAGGATCAAACACAACTTTAATAAATTAAAGCTTTCTGATATCTTAATCACTACATTGAACCTTTAACTTGAGTCAAGAGTTATCAACACCGATATATCATACTATATGTATGTACCTACAAAACTAAAATTTAACCTATCGATACAATAATTATATAATTTTATGATGAAGGAGTGTCTAGACACCCCTCAGTCAAGGGTAGCTCCGCCCCTGATCCTATGTGTGTTGCATGTCTCCAATCATTTATTCCTTTAGCATATGTAAAAAATTTAAACTCAAAATAAAAACAAGAGGACATAAAACATAACTTTCCTTTTTACTAAAACAATTTATTCAATTACATTCTTGAGTTTAATCAACTTCAACATGTTTGGTAATATCATCTCAAATAATTAATATTAAAAATGATGGATTTAAGATCATTCAAATCCACTTATAAATTGATTATTGTATAATGGTCATCTCATGCCTTCACTCAATTGAAAGAATGAGCCAAAGCTGTCATGACATGAGCTTGATCTGAAATAATTTGTGTAGTTGAAGGATTTTGTCCCAAAACAATACAATAACCATCATCATAATTCTCCATTCCATGTGCCATTAGTTGCCATACTAAACTTCCTGCCATTGTTCCACCTTCTTTTGCCAAATTATACACATTTCTATATACACTACTCATAAATATATCTCTTGATCCTTGACCTCTACTAGACTTTCCAAATTCAGCAAGCACTAAAGGTTTCTTTAATATATTTCTTGCATCTTCCCAATGACTTGTTATCCACTTTTCCATCCACACCAATTGCGCTTCATCACTTTGTCCAGACACCCTATAACGATCGATATAAATAAATATTTAGACCTATATAATGAAAACACATGAAATTGTACGTAGAGAAAAAATGTAAAAACGTAACTACCATTGGTCAGTGTATGCATGGATAGTAGCAAAATCAATCTCATTGATAAGATGGTTACTTATGAAATCTGTTCCAACTTGATAACCAGGATTAACTGATTTTCTTTCAGGAATTGAATCACCATAAAATCCCTCCATTCCAACCTCTAGCAAGTGTTTGTTGTCTAATGACTTCACAAAACTTGCCATTTCTTGAACCCAACCCTATAACAATATTAGTCAAAAACGTCAATCATAGATTTGATATTTCTAAAATTCAACTAATTAAACTTGAATTGGGACTTACATTAACAGTTTTTCCTGAATAGTCAGCTTGATCGCGTGGCTCATTCATGAGTTCCCATGCCATAATTGTTGGATCATCTTTATAAGCAACTTTAGTAATACTATTCAACCTTGTAACCACTTTCTGTAACAAATTCATAATATTATTAATAAAAAAAGTTGTTTATATGTATTAAATAATAATTACCCCATATATACCTCAATGTGGTTCTTCAAGTATTTTTTAAGCATAGGATGAGTATAGAATTCATCGTCATTACTAATCTGAGCTCCTGCATTTCGTGCCCACCAAACATATTGAGCTTTTCCTCCAAAGTCATTCCATTGATTTACAAAGCTCAATATTAAACGAACACCATATTTCTTAGCTTCCGCGATCACAAAATCCAAACCCTAATTTAGAACAAGTATATCTAATTAAGGGACTCACATGCATTACAACGCGATAATGTAAAAGTTATCAAAACTATAATAACAAACCTTTACCTGAAAAACACGTTCATCATAAACACCAGGTGATATTTGTAATGCTCTATCACCTCCATCACTAAAAGCCCAAGTACGACAAACAGAAAGACCAGCAGTAGAAGCATCTTTAAGAACCTCAGTGACTTTGTATCTTTCAGTAGGGTCAGCAGCAACATGCATCAACCAATATGAGTTGAAACCATTGAATAGAAAAGGGGATCCATTGAGTTCAAAATGAGAATCTTTAACTCCTATAAACCCCGAATTCGCTTCGCAAGCAAGAGCTAAGAACAAGAGAAAGAGCCCAGAAATGCAACTTCTTTTTGTATAAGACATTTTGTATAATGAATTATAGAAGATATATGTGTGATATGTTAGATGTCAGCTTTTATAGTGTGTTGAAGATAAGGAAATTTACTAAAAATAGCAAAACTTGCAAAAACTAAAAGAATTTCCTAGTGGACATGTTGATTGTTGATAGAAGAATTAAGGCAGTTATTTAGTTATAAAGATAGAAAGATAGGTCTGTTGAAAGAATTATAGGGTAAATGAAAAAGGGAAATATGGAAACATTAATTGATTGGTTTTTAAGGTTTGTTGAGTACTAGATTTGATGATGAAATAATATATGGAAACGTGTACTCATAGTATTATAGTTAATGCAATGAACTCTTCCATAAATTTTAATTTCAAATACAAATACAAATCATGTACACTTAACTATAGTATTAATAATGAAATACCAAACCTCATATATTAAATTATCAATAGTCTGATTCATGGAAAACAAGTTGATTTTTTTTTACTTATTTTCTAGTGTTTGATAAGAAAGCAAAAAAGAAAAATTGTTATCTCAAAAGCATGTATAGTAACGGAACAAAACACTATATAGAGGTGAGAAGGGGCGAGGAGTGGGGCCTCGGGAGTGGCGGGTGGGTGGGAAGGATACAATAAACATAGAATGTTACTTATAGAACTTGATTTTCCTACTTTAGCTAAGAAAGTCATTTACCTCATTTTAAATGAACTTATTTTCTTAGAGAACATGTTTTTCAAAAAAATTGTTCAATGAGACATAGGAAAATAAGAAACTATTTTCCAAAAAATATTTGTCTCCGTTTCAACACACTGTTTAATTTTTTATAAGGCTCAATCCACGATCGATCGTACCATGCTTCATTAACGCAATAAAATGAATCAAGATAGCTCAAGTTCAAAGACAATGAAAGAAAGTATATAAGTGGTAATATGTTTGCCGTACAAACAGGGGTGGAGCTAGTAGGCCACGTACAAGTTCAGTTGAATTCAGTAGATTTTGTTTAAATAGTAAATTTATGTTAATAAATTCATTAAATATGTATCTATATTAAATTTAGAACTCAGTTATTTTCACTTAAAATTCACAACTCATAAAATTGAAATCTTAATTTCACCTTTGTGTGTTAGTTTTACACGCTACAATAACTATATTATAATCAATCTTGAGGATGTCGATCTCTTTGTCCTTTTAAAGTTTTTACTTCATGGACTATCTCAACATATAGCTGATAGCAAAGGTGTAACTTCATTTCTTAATTTAGTCCACCAAACAAGTATTATGCATGTTCGATTATGACGCCTACCCAGACCACTCCAGCCCCTCGTGAGCCTTGTCATAATTAACATGATGTTGACATTACCCAACAAATTTGTATTTCTATCTTTTAGGCTGATTTTTTAATTAACAAATGTTTATTTCTTTATATTAAAAACTTGTATAACATTAATTATTTTAGTCACATTTTGTTTATTTTTTCGCATAAAGCGCGAACAAATTTCACTACTTCAACAACAAACTTGGTCCACATATTTCAATGATTAAAGGATTCTCAAGTATCGATTAGAAATAAGAAATTTATTCAATCACATTTTATTTATTTCTCATAATCGCGTAAAATGCTGAGGATTCTCAAAAGTCTCAATTAGAAATAAGAAATTTATTGAGGGCAACAGATTTACCCCTAACCTTCTTGGTAGTCATAAGAAGGTGCCTCAATTGAGCCCAGGTAAAAGGTACATATTTTCTTGGATTATAAATTGGATGAATTAATTGAGGAGGGCATTCAATAATTGCATTACTTGTTGGACTCATAAAATATGCTATTGATAGCCTTTGTTTCTCCTTATTCACCACTGCCCTATGTATAACACTCTTTAACCTTCCATTTGTCCAAGCCTACAAGAAATACAAAGGTTTAATCATAATTACTCAAACATACTATAAAAAGTCTTTTTTCATAAAAATAAAATACATATTCTCTGATGTTTGGTTAGTAATGACATTAATACATATTCACTAGTTTTTCTTAAATTTTATGTAAGATAATATAAGTTAAAATAATTACAAGGAAAATGACTTTTATCCACGAGTGAAGGAAGTCAACATTTGATATTTTAACTCAGGTATCAAACGCTAACTTCCTATCTTGTGTGTAAGAGAGGGGTGAATTACTAGAAAAAATGAAATAAGCTATGAACTTTATCATCAAGACATCGTCAAATTGCTCGAAGCTAACATTTTTTTTTATTGCTTTCTGTCGATAAATAGGATTAGCGACGAATTTTGCTGTTTAGTAAACTTAAGAGAGAGAATATGACCTCAAGGGTGTCACCAATACTGATTACAAATGAATTTGGAAGAGGTCTAACTCCAATCCATTAATGTTTATCATCTTTGAGGACTTGAAGGCCACCAACTTGATCTTGATGCAATATAGTTAAAGTTTGTGGGTCTGAATGGATCCCTATACCAACAATCTTCTCTGGGAGAGGACAAGGAGGATGTCTACTAACCCTAAAATAAGTTGCCTCTTTTTCTTCAAAATTTTTGCTAAAGAAGTAGTCATCTTCAATGCCTAATCCATGTGCCAACATCTTAAATATAACCATTCCTAGCTTGTCCATTTCTTTCATGTAATCAATCATTGCGTTGCTGTTTTATCATAAGTCAAAAGAATATTAGTGTTTTTGGAAGAATAATGTATAGTGCATGCATCCAATCAGGGGCGGAGACAACCTTAAAACTAGGGGTTCGACAAAACTCAACAATTTTGGTCGAAGTTTATTTTTATATTAGGATGGGGGTAGTACAAATTAAAGCAAGACGAGATTTTGGGTTAAAATTTCATCAAAACGAATTTTCATGTGTTTATCCCATCAAAAGATATTAGACTCACATGTGAAGAGGCTTATTGGAAATATATTTGAAAATAAATAAATTATACTTTATCGAACATTTTAATCTTTTTGATGAAGCGGTTCAAAATTCGACATCAAATACGTACCATGCTGGATAAAGTTATATAAGATTGTATATATATGTAATTAAACATGTCTTTTCATGTACAACCATCGTGCTACTAGGCAAAGCAGACCGAATATTGCACCCTAGATAGGAAAATACAAGTGTTGTATGTATGTGTATACGTACCTAAACGTGAGAAAACTAGACGATACTCAATTACCTACTTATATTTTATCCTAATCCTCGACCTTCATGTCCTCCTATCTAAGGTCATGCCCTTGATAAGCTGATGAATCATAGTCTGTTTAATCATCTCTCCTCGTACTTCTTCACCCCTACCCCAAGCCCATCGTAACTAACCTCTCACACCTACTCACTGGGACATCTGGTCATTTTCTCTTCACATGTCTAAATCATCTCAAACTCCTACCCCTCATCTTGTCCACCATGAGGCCACTCCCACCTTGTTCAGAATATCCTCCTTCATAGTCCTACCTCTTCTATTATACTCACACATCCATATGTATGTCCTAATTTTCTCTACTTTCATCTTCTGAACGTGCAAGTACTTGACCAGCCAACACTCTACCTCATACAACATAATTGGTTTAACCACCACTTTGGAAAACTTACCTCTTAACTCTTGGTGTACATTCTTATCTTTTACAAGTTTACTTAGATTAGAAATGATCAAACAACAGTAATCTAACCCATCAAATTCAATTTTTGAAAAGGTTAAACAGGTAACTTTTTATAGGACATTCGACATCAGTCTTAATGCAAGGTTAATTTGTCACTTAACATCATTAAGGTGGAGAACAGAGTAAAAAGATGGGAATGCAGATGATATTACACAACAATACATGGACCAGATTTCAACTCATCTAGCCTAGTGATATATAGTAAGAAGCGTAGACTTGCAGATGAATCTGCAAGCATATTTACTCAGCGAAAAGGAGCGAGTAAAACTAAAACATGTAGTCTAATGTAATCCGTTGTAGCCTAGGCCAAAATTTTGCAGGACCTCGTCTACATAGGGAGATCAGGGTCCAAACGTCTTTGAATAGCAGCTGCAGCCTATCAGGACAACGGAAAATAAGATCAATGAGCGGAAAAAGAAGATAGTGTATCATGAAATTTCAGGCTCATTCTCACCTCAAAGTTACCAAGCTTGTATTGATAAGCCATCTCTTCTCTTAATTGAGCTTGTTCTTTCATTGCTTGCGCCTTAGTGATTCAAATTTACAAACAAAGAGAGAGGAGTTGGTCACATTATATATACTTTTCACCTGTTGTATGGAGAAGGGCAAAGGTAGAAGAATACATACCATTCCACTCTGCATCTCACACTTCAATGCTTCCACCTGTTCTTGCTTGTGCTTCTCACGTTCTCGCATCAATTCTTGTCTACAATAACATAATAGGTAACAACTCAAAAACCAGACTATACCAACTTACTGCAAAGATGAAAATCTCCTCTCCCTATTTTCCCTTTCAATGACAAAAGCTATGCTCTACAATTTGTCTTTAAGAAAAAAAATACTCTACTGTGTTAACTATATAGTACTTCTTAACCTGCGATCCTATAGCTTCCAGGATGCTAGAATTTTATGCACACCTAATACCACCATCTTTTAGCATTATAATGTGGTTTCGGGTCTGAAAGAATAAACTAGAGCAAAGCAATAATCTATATCGCCACAGCAGGATAGTGACTCTGTTCAAAGAGTTTCAAAGAGAGCCAGGACCACATTAGAAATTTGAAAGTTCACTAAGTGACTTCAAAGTTATTTCCTTTAAATAAGAAATCCAGTGTTTCAGCTTCGAGACTCAAAATTCGGTGGATAATAGGTGTATCTTTCTAGACTTAAATACCAAACTTGGTTCTCTAACAGTATTTGAATTTGTGTCATGCCCTTAACTGACTTCATACTACTCAAGCAAAAAACAATTTTTTACAACGAAATGGCAACCGTGTCCATAACTTACCTGCGCTGTTCTTCATCATCGAAGACGGTACGTTCATCGTCCACGACCTTCTTGACACCTCTTCTGCTTTCCTTTTCCATTTTACGTCTGTAATAGGCATCAAGGTTATAATATCTGCAAAAATGAAGAATAACAGAAGTACTGTTAGATGATTATAAACATAGCTCAAATATCAAGCATCTGTATACCTATCTCTTTGCGTGTGTATGTGTGTACAAACACATATCATCCTGCAAGGAACTAGAAGCCTCACACAAAACAACCAAACTCAATATATTTATTATCAATATAGAAAGAACCCCCATCCCAACCAGAAAAAAAAAGTTAAGATTGAAATAGTGCAGTAGCCTTACTTTTTAGAAGGGAAGGTTGCAGTGTTATGATCCTCCATGAATCTGCACAATGGCTGACTATAAAAAAGTGGAAGTTCCTTGCATATATTGCTTAAACAGAGGTAGAGAAAGGGGAAGAACAGGTGCTAATAAGAACTAGCTTAACCCTTCTCGATTTACTTACTGCTTGAACAATTGCTTCTCTTCCCAATTTGGCAGGCTTTCCAGATTCACCTATAAATGACACAAGAAATGAAAACTTCCACAACTAGAAGTAATATCTTACACAAAATTGAATAGAAAGAGAATGTAGATAAGCACTATGCAATGGAAGCTTTTTAATGAAGACCTTTGGAAATGCACTATAGTGCACTAACAGGAAAATGCTTGACCTATCCAAAAATATTTATCAAAACAATTGGCATATCCTGCAACAACTCCTGTGTGGATGATCAACATGCATAAGCTTAAAGAGCCACTATGTACCTTCTTTATTTCTGCCAACCATGCGGTAAACTCTGGCCGTTTGTTCCTACAATAAGCAATAACTAAAGTTGAAATCTATAGAAGAACAATCTGATCATTAAAACTGACAACAAAGTGAAGAGTAAAGCATTTCCTGCAACCTTCTGAAATAAAATCGCAACACACAAGAAGGTGACGAGAATCCATAGTAATTAGTTCAAGCATCAATAATTATCACTGTAATGATGCATGCATTCAGAAAGTTTCACTCTTCTTTATATCAATAAAAGGTATATCTGCGCAAATGAATGGTCCAGCCACAATATAAAAAAAGGTATACCTTCATCTACAGCAATATGACTGACTTCTTTCTGGACAATATAGGAGTCAAGAGCATGTACTCTCACTACTCAAAATGCTGCATCCTCTTAAGAATTATGCCAGAAAATGATCCAAAAGTAAGGCTCTATCTGGATATCATATGTTCTGACCAATATAATGGAACAGAGGATAGATTGAATAATGCATTCAAGTTACATTAAGAGGTAAAGCCTAAAATTTGTAGAATAATCACTCGCCTGTGTGAGCTTGCTCACAAAGCCAGTCTCAAGGACGGATAAAGGAGCCAACATAAAACTTATCACAAGCAAAGATGTGTAGGGTGGGGGATTGTAAAGACAGCATTGTCTCCTTTTTTTTATGAAGTAAGATTATATCTTTTAAAGGCATCAAGAAGATGCATAAGAAACAAGACATACAAACGAGAAGAGACGGATAACTCCAATACAAAAGGTAAGGATAATGCCGGGTCTGTTGTTTTTGTTGTTGTAGCTTGCTTACAATCAAGTACTTAAGTCTTTCAGAACATGCTTTTGGGATAACAAGTGATATGTGAAAATATTAGCCAAAGAAAACATTTTTACCAAAAGAGAAGTCATTTCCTTTACTAATACACTTCAAATCACTACTCCAGACCAACATTTAAGCATTAATCAATTCATAATTCAAAGAAGTAAACACTCAAAAAGTTAAAATATGAAAGCCATGAAAAGTAGCTCACCACATATCAGTTTCCTTGATGATTCCATATTTTCCCCAAGAGTTTGTAACAGCACCAGTTTTCCCCTTCTCTTTCTTTTTCTTCTTTCTCTCCTTCTTCTCTTTCTCCTTCTTCCTCCTCTTCTTCTTCTCCTTCTCTTTCCTCAGCTTTCGTTTCTTCTCTTTCTCTTTTTCCTCTCTTCTCTTCCTATCTCTCCTCTTTCTACGCCTCCTCTCCTCTTCTGAATCCGAATACTCCGAACTACTACCCGACTCCGAATCCGAATACGAGTCTTCAGAGTCCGAATACGAATCTTCTCCAGATGATGACGAATACGAATCATCCCGCGATCTTCTCCTAGAACTTCGACTTCGACTTCGACTTCTCTTTCTCCGGTGTTTTCTCACTTCTCGCTCCGGTTCGGATCCGGATTTGAATTCGGATTCAGATTCATCTTCTCTTTTGGATTTTGATTTGTGTTGCCGCTTAGATGGAGCTGCTCCATTTTCGTCTTCTGAAGCTTTTGCTTCCTCTTTCGCCATTGTAGGGGTTTAGGTTCCAAGCAAGTGAAGAATCGAGTTGAGCTAATCTTTAAAACTAATAATATTGGTCACTTATGACCCCTTAAGTTTTAGGGATTGATTTTATTCGTCCTTTTTTATATGAGAATCAACAAGTATGATCCTTTAAATGTGCAAAGTGGGGCGTTTTTGGTCCAAGATTATGGAACCTTGACGGATTTAATCAAAGTTAGCATGTAAGTGGATGAGATCATTTTACCCTTAACGAGAAGTATTAGGTTCAAAATCTTGAAATTAAGAAATTAAGTATATCTAGATGATCAGTTAGGAGCCTAAAAGAAGGATCGATTAGAGATTTAAGTCTAGAATGAAGTTTTGAACTAGTAGGATACGAGCCTCATCTAATTCTTCTTCTTAATTCACATTCATGTTATCACAAATTCACAATCATGACCATAGTATGTTTGTAGATTATATCATGAAAATTAGGTGTTTCTTCAACATGAGTGTAATTATCAATTGGATGATAATTAGAACTACCTACTACTTTTCTCACCCTAGACTGATTAGAATGGGGATATTCTGGATGAGGTGAGAGTGACTTCTGTAGCGGACAAGATAAGGGAAGCAAGATTAAAGATGATTCGGACATGTGAAAAGAAGATGAGCAAATGCCCTAGTTAAGAAATTCAAGAGGCTGATTGTAGTGGGTACAATGAGAGGTAGATGTAGACTAAAAAAGTATAGGGAAGAGGTGATTAAACAGGACATGACATTATTTCAGATTACAGAGGACATAACACTAGATAAAAGGTATGGAGGTCGCATATATTAATATAGAAGATTAGTAAATATTATGGAGTGTTGTCTTGATTTTCGAGGGATTTAGTTGGTTCTTATAGTGTTTTGCTTTTGATTCCACTGGCACTTGTTTTTTATTGCATTTAGGTTATCACATTATTTTGTGGTTGTTATTGTTTCCATATTAGTTGTTTTGTTTCACCAGTATGTTTTTCCCTTTTTCATTATTTTGATATGTAATACTCAAATCGAAGATCCTCTAAAAACAATCTCCTTACCTTCACAAGGTAGGAGTATGATATGCGTAGACTCTACCTCTCCAGACCCCCTTGTGAAATTTTACTAAGTAGGTTGTTGCCATGGACACTTGGACATATATTTATGTATTAGTAGTAGAATCAGATCAGGTCTTCAGGAGAATCAAGCATAACAAAGTTTAAGCTATGTCAAGCAAAATGATCATCATTTCCATCTGTGATGGCCACTAATACATATTTTAGAACCATTTACTATGAATGAAAATTATGTCAAATGCGAAGAACACATTGTCATTCCATGCACAAAGCAACTCAAAGTATCAACAATATAAGCTAACATGTATTATTTGTTGTTGCCACTTTCTGAAGAAACATTATTGTTTTGCCAAAAGAGGCATAAAGATGAGGAAATGAAGCAACCTTTGCATGGTGTATAAAGCTATTTCTACTAAATCTCTTACTAGTCTATATTTTTCTACTATGACCTATTACATGACTGTTGTAAGCACAGCCACATATTTATACATACTAGTTTTGGTTACGTGTGTTGCACGTATATTTCTATTAGTTGGTATCAAAATCTTATATACAATTTTAATTGATATGTTAGATGATAAAAATAGATATTAAAGTATATCGAAAAATATAAGTTTCTAAGCATAATGAATATTAATCTTATATTTTAATCTCCTTACACTTACATTCAAAATGGATTTAATATTTGTAAAGTTAAAATATAAATTAAGGTAGTTTTGATACTATTTATATACTAGTTACTTTATATTAAACATGCATACATGTTTCTCTATGATGTAAAAGAATACAATATTTCTTTTTTTTTAAAAATTATAGAACATTCCACATAATTTTTATATTAGATTTGAGATATATTTGTCTACCTATAGTAATTTACACTTTTTTCTACATAAAAAAGATAAGGCAAAAGAAAAAAAAAAACTCCTAATTCATGTGTTTAAATGCAAATCAATTGAATTAGTATTATATGTGGTATTAAGTGGTTATTTGGTCTTTTCTCTTAGAGATATTGCTAGTGAAATTTACTTCAACATTTATGGTGTGGGCATTTTATCAAGTCATTAAGGCAGTAAATATTTATAAAAATGGTGAAAAAAATGTACAAGTATGATATTATGATTGATTATAATGTAACTTTTCATTTAAGGTCTTTCCACTTATAATATGATACATGTTTTATTATTTAATGATTAATTTAATGATTTATAATATTATGATTTAGTGTAGCATTTTAAAGCTTCCTACTTTGGACACGTGCGTTGCACATGTACTCCATAACGATGAATATGAATTATTAAAAATCACATAATTTTTTTTAAAATTGTGTTTGAGTTCCAACAAAAATATGAAAAGTAAAATGATAAATGTTTATAGTGTATAGTCAACTCATAAGAAGAAACTCTTTTGTATTTACTCATCCCCTTATTATAATTTCAATATATAAATTTTATATTTGTTTTAACAGACAAAATAAAGTAGCCAAAACAAATATAGAGGAACACTACCTTATGATTAACTTTCTTAAAATATCTCTCTTGTCTTATAGAATAGAGTAAAAATATTGAAATTAAATTAATAGTTATACATTTCAGGAAGATAAAATGTTTTAACATTAATTAGTAGAAGATGAAACTCTCCTTCTTATTAAGTAGAATTCAATTAAGTAATTCAAATTTATAACTAAGGAAACTTATTTAGAAGGAAATAACTAAAGAATTAAAGTGTAACAAAGATGACAAATTTGTATTTGGTAGTGATATATATTGATTTAGCTACAACTCTTCATATTCTTTAATTTAAGATTAAAAGAGGGAAAACCTTGATTCATGTACTTATTTAAAATTCTTGAAATCCTAATTGACTCTTGTTCTTCCACATTCTCTTTTTAATAAATAACTTACAAGTCAAAAAATAATTAAAATAATATTATTTAATTAATTAGAAAAAATGAGAAAACCTTGATTCATGTACTTATTTAAAATTCTAGAAATCCTAATTGACTCTTGTTCTTCTACATTCCCTTTCTAATAAATAACTTACAATTCAAAAAATAATTAAAATAATATTATTTAATTAATTAGATGTTTAATTTAGTCTATGGGTAAAATGGTAATCTAACTTTTCATCTTTGGAACTTCCCACTTTTAGTAAGACTAAACATGCTTTGCACATGAATCCTGTGAAAGATATGAATTACTGTCAAAATCACATTTTAATCAGTATCGCAAGCTATTCAAAAAAATACTATATAATTTATAATAGATGAACAATCAATGTATTCAAATAACTTCTTTATTGTATGTCAAATGATTAGACATCTGACGAACCTGCAAAATTTAGTTTGGTAACTAAAACAATGAGCTACATTTTTAAGTTATTAGGTCCAAACATATGATATATTAGTATGTGCAAAAATGAATAACAAAAATGATTAATGTTCCTCATTTAAATGCACAATTAGAAAATTTCTACATATACCTTAAATTGATATCTATACTTCAAGTCCAACATCCATATAATTCTAAATGCTTCATGGAAGAAAAATTTTATAATGGAGAAAGAAAGCAAGAATGAAAAGTTGAGAATATTGTAAAGAAAATCCTCATGCTCTGAAAAGAAAACTTTGTTATTGTTAGAGACAACATATCAACATAAAATTGTTCACTGTTTAATATTACACATGTATTAAATTTACTCTCTTTTTTTCCGCTGCTATTTTTTCTTCTTGATTACCAATTTTCAACATTTTTTTTGTTATCCTCACTTGCAACTTCTAACTCTCTTATCTTCTCATGTTGAATTGTGCAATTTCCATAATTCGATTTCCTATTGTGAGCTTCCATTTTTACAAGTTGATTCTTAAATAGCATTAAGAAATGACCCTTTAAATTCAAATTTTAATTCTGAAATTGATTTCTACATTAAAGTGATGAATGGCTTTCCATATCTTAACTTTTCAAATTCTTCCATTATGAAATTTATGGTTACGATTAAAAGCAATATGAATGTACTCATTTATCAAGAAAATGATAATTTAATTATTAAAGGGCTTAAGAACTTCAAATTCTACCATTATGTAATTAAAATATTTATATTGATCAAATTTTAATTTAGTAAAAGGGCAAAATGGTAATTCAATTTTTCACTTTGGAGCTTCCTAATTATAATAATATATGATATATATGATGAAGATAAACATTATATGAACCTCAAAACAGGAGTAGGCACAAGATAAAGCAGCAGAAAAGAAAGATGGACAATCTGTTGAGAGATTTGTCCGCCTGCATTTCTTCCCTTCTCATTCTAAGACCACTGCGTCCTCGGATGAAATAAGATCTAGGATGAGGATAAGCAATTCCAAACATTCTTGAAGAAAACATTTCTCCAAACACACCAACCACTGGGCTGAACAAACTGGTCATTGCTGTGCTCCCAAAGCTAGATGGAGCCATAGCTGCATAGCTACCAAAGGCTTGGGGGAAGTATTGCCGGTGATGTTGAAATGTGGAGGGTCGTGGAGGGTGGAGAGAAGTTTGACGAAGTCTCTGATGTAAGCGAGGAATTGGAGACACTGAATTACGCAGTGTCATTGTCCTAATTGCTCGAGGTCTATGAGGTATGTCTACATCTGCCTGAGCCTTCTTGGGTTCAGACTCCAATGATGATACCCCACGACCATAGAGAGGCACTAGCGAGGAGTTTGAAATGTGAGCTTTACAGACTGGACATTTAGAGTTTTCTACTGATCCTGGTCCAGAGCTCTCAACCTGGAGCCACTTGTAAATGCAAGGCCAGCAGTAGAGGTGACCGCAGAGGGTGACTACAGGATCATGTGCTGAGTCAAGGCAAATGTTGCAATCAAAACAGGAAGTTTCATTTTCAGAGGCTGCTGTTGGAAATGGAACTGAGTTTCTCTTATCAACGGAAATATCTTCATCAGACCCAACGCGGGTGATAGTCATGAAATCTGTTAAAGATGAAATTCACAAATAATCACAGACCTCACAATCACAAAATGCACTATAGAAATCAAACATCTGTGTATGAGCAAGCGAACTACATGAAATGCACAAATGGGACTAACAAACTTTTGATGAATGATAATTAGTTTGGTCTTCGCGGATTAATCAGAAAAGCATCTCATTGTTTTCTCCTTCTTCTTTCTGTTTAAGAATCAAATGGGAGTGAGAGTATGAAAGCAAGTAGTATGGATTGGATACAAAATCATGTCCATTTGAACGCCTCTTTAATCAAGCACTAAAACAATGCCCTACAAAGTTTCATTTCACTAGCTTGAGTCTGTCCTATCTCGAAACCATTCGGTGAAAAAATATAGTAGTTCAAGTTATCAAAAAGAGAAAAATAAACTTATGATTGCTTCCCAAAATTTGAATATATAAACCTGGATTATTAATTGGGTTAAAACACTCCAACATCCATTAGGATCCATGGATTTGGAAAACTTGTTTGAATAAAATAATTGACATGTATTCCCAGTCATATTCTCAATATCATTTTTTTTTGGAAACCCACAAACGCTACCCTTCAAGTGCACACTGAGTAAACCCATTCCAGTGCAATAACTTGCTAACCACACAGGAGATGTAAGCCGCACTAGGCAAGACAAGTGCGACGAGCTCTCACTGAGAAGGCTGCTGGTGGGGGGGATCGATCCAAGGCTCCCACGTGGGAAACCACTCACCCAATCAACTTAGCCAACCCTTGCAGGTTTTTCTCAACATCATTTAGTCCCACGTAATAATGAAAAGTATCAGATGGAAATATAACACCAGATAACATAAAACCAGTGTCTAACTCAAACCTCCCAAAGCTCAAACCCAACCCAAGTATCAATACTGTTTGCATTCCTATGTTCTACAATGATGCTTTAAAATATCACAATTTTACAACTACTACGTTTCAAACCCAAGCTAGTTGCAGTCAGCTGATTAGAACGGATATATACTTGTTAAATCAGTAACAGAACCTAAAGTTTGGTTTCATTTCTCCCAACCTATACTGCTCGAACTCGTCAAAAATGTTGACGGATACATGTCTGATCCTCAAAAAGTAACACATTTTTGAAGGATCCGACACAAGTGCAGCAACATTTTCTGAGAGTACAAGCAACATAGCTCCCAAGTGATAAGCAACAAACTGAAACAGTAAAACAGCAACATCTTAAACACCATTTTCGAATGTAAACCAAAATAGTAGCAACACAAGATTCCATAAAAAGCCATAACAATCAAAAACCCATACAACAAAAACCCTACTAAGTGTAAAAGATCCAAAATTTACTCACATAAAAGAGAAACTAGAACGAATATCAAACACCCAAATCTCAATTTTTTCAAAATCATCCAGTAACTTTTCAAAAAATTGATTCTTTCAGTGTTTCTTCCTTATTTCTCAAGCAAATCAAGAGCACTAAACCCCTTTTCATTGAAATTAAACACCTATAATCGATCTCAAGCATCAAAAAAAAATAAAAAAAATCATACACATTGGCAAAAGGCAATCGATTGATAGAGAAAACTTATTGAGAAAGAGAAAAATCATACCGACAGATGAAAACCCCAAAGGAGAATTGGAAGAACCGCTAGAGAGGAAAAAGATAAAGGAAACGAGTAGTACCAAAAATACTGAATGGGGTGTGATTTATAGCGTGAACCCCATAAAAGCAAAAAGCTTCTTAAAGACAAATATGACAAAAAAAAAGCAAAAAAATAATTGTTTTAATAGTTGATGAAATATTTTATTCAAAAAAAAATTGAATTCATTCTATATTACTAAATGGGGGCAAGTAAGGTATTTCATTCGTTTCAGTTTATTTGTTTGATCTTGATTTGATACAGAGTTTAGTATTAGTTGAATACGAGATGGATCGGAGTACTGACACTCAAACAACTCTGTAGTGACATGTTTTTTTTAGTTGGCTACTTGAACTTGATTATGAAATAATTGTGTTACGATGATATACGAGAGGAATAGAGAAAAATCTGTGATTAATGTGGAGCGATAGATGGAATTTGTTTGGCTCTCCTATCGAGTTTTAATATTGAGATATCGCGTGGTTAAATTTTTCGAAAGTGTATGTTGACACCTATGGTGAATTCGATTGAAGGGGGAGTACAAAATTTAAGGCTTATTAATTATTACAACTACCTTTTAAGTAAATACTATTTATGTAGATATTTAAAATTAAAAGTCTTGCCCATCTCCTATTTAAAATTAAAAGTCTTGCCCATCTCCTAATCTTTTAATTTTGTTTCCCTTTCATTTAATTCATAAAGTCAACATGACTGAGATTAGAAGCTAAAATATCTCTCTTTTTTTCTTTTTTCTTTTTTTTTTGCTTATATTCATAATATTAGTTTAATAGGAGTGAGGCTTTGTAAGGTAAGCCATAGATTTTATGTGAAAGATTAATGTGTGGATGTTGATTAGTTAAACTAGAGCTCATAGAAAGGGGATGACAATCAAATATACAGTCATAATAGCTAACATTTACCCTTTGTGCACTATATAATTTTCATACGAAGAGCGAACACTGAACCATCTTTAACCTAAGGTGGCTCCGCCCATGGTGACACCCCAAATATCTAAAAAAAAAAAAAGTGTTAGCGGGGAGACCATCTTCATTGATGGTGAAATGAAGCCAATATAGAGACAATTTTACCACTGAAATTTGAACTTCAGAAACATTGAAGAACAAACATAATGCCAAAAGAAGAAACATAGCATATAACACAACTATACAGACGAATCTCAGGTTTATCAAGTTATAATTCTTGCAGTGCCAAAGGCAAAGAGGGAAAATATAAAAGAGCTACATCTGTACCATTTTACAAGAATTTTTCTATGCAGGCCGTCAACGTTGTTTTAGGGACTGCACCAATGACTGTATCTTTCTTCTCTCCATCCTTGAAAATCATGACGGTTGGGATACTTCGAATCCCATATCTGGTCGCGATGCCAGGACTTTCATCCGTGTTCACCTTGAAGAATTTAAACTTGTCGGCAAATTCCTGTGATAGTTCATCAATAACCGGGTGAATCATTCGGCATGGACCACACCATGGAGCCCAAAATTCAACCAGAACAGGTAACTTAGACCCGATTACAAGAGTCTCCCATGATTGATCATTAACACCAGGCACTGCATTTTACAATAACTATGTTAAATAAACAAAGAAGCTGATAAATTGATGGATTTGCTGCTAAAACTATGGTTTTAGCACACCCTAATATGTATTCCACTTCATGTAATACCTCGACAACCAAAAATTACAACATAAGAAACCGATGCATCATATTTGTTGCATTATTCCTTGTGATTAGTCAGAGTGCTGGCTAGCATGGAAGATTTGACAACAGAGGGTTACATTTTTCTAACTAGGATTGTTATTATTACAAGGGCAACGCCTGTGTTCTCACACAAAAATGCACAAGTGATTCATCCTCTTTTTACGCTTTTACTAGAATAGTAATGTACCTCATAGGAGTTCAAATATTTAACAGTAAATGAAGTTCAAAGCTTGGGTAGGTTTTATTAGCGTTTACCCTCTCCAAATATGTATTCATTCCACATTAATGGATTTACTTCAATGCTTTTACAAGCATCAGGCAATTCTAGTTTATGTTGTTTGGACTCTTAAAAAATATGGACGAGTTTGTGTAAGATCCTCCACAAGTAGTGCATTGTTGAAGGATTTGACACGGATACGGCAACAATTATGGAGAGTCCAAACAACATAGATTCTAGTAGTCTTTCCACTCATTTGATTTCCACATTGTTCGTAGAAACTTGATTTACTCTTTAATGTGCAGTTGAATATCCAACTCGAATGTCATGGAACTGACTTCCCATCAAATTTAAGATAGTATGATAATCTGGTAAATAATTGACAATCGCAGCAGTAGATAGCTGAATATCTTTGAATCATGACAACAAGACTACTCTGCCATATGGGTGGATGTAGTGTTAATGTTACGGATTTGTCCAAACTCGGTAGCTTTTGCTCACTAGTCAGTAGTCAGTACTCACTCTGCCCAATATGTGAAAGGGTACAACATACGAAGGTCAAAACATTTGATTTTAACTATGAATTCACGTATAAATTCTTAAAAATTTTAACAAATAAAATTTATAAATAAGAAAACACACTATAAGTAAACATAGCTAATAATTTAAAACAACAAACAATAGCAATACCCCCAAGATAATTGCGGAGGGTAGAGTGTACACAACCTTACCCCTCTACGTAAGAGGTAGAGAGATTGATTCTAATAGACCTTCGCTCGAGTAATGCACATCAAAGAAGTTTAAAAATAAAAATACACAAATAAAGAGGACACAACAAATATTAGGGAAAACATTACATAACATAATTCAGAAACAACTAATAACAACAATAGCCAAATAATATGATAACCAAAACACAGAAAATAACGGATAGTAACAGAAATCATCTGAAAAGAAACTACGAGAACAATGCTACTACAACTAGTATGAACATAGAAACAGCTACAGTGCACCAAACTACCATCAACCCCATCCAGCTGGAAAGCAAGACAATACTCAACTACCTGCTATGCTAGAATGAAGAATCCCAAACTCGAACTCGTAAAGTTCAAATCCTGAATTATCTTTGCTTTCCCACTTTCAATTGCGTGTTTAATCATTTTTTTGGTCATAATTTAAGCTTTAACAAAAAAAATCCCCAAATAACTCAAACTACAGGCAAAATTCAAGTAGCTAGTATATAATTAATAAGGATGAAAAAAGAAATAAGTACCTAGAACAGCAGTATCCTGAGCCTCACAAACGATTCTTCCTCCTCTACGGGTAGCCGATTTCGAAAATGAGCTTAAGGACACTGATGAACGAGTCGACTGGATCTTAAGACCATTGAATACAGAGAATTTAGCAGAAGACCGGCGACTGGAAACAGGAGACAACGACGGCAAAGCAGCGCCGGCGGCGGCACGAGGAACTGCGATAGTTTCCAGCAAACCAGCCATGGGCAGAGTTGATAAATTTGTGTGGCTGAGTAGAATTTGTTTGTTTGTTTTTTCAGAGTTTTGGTTTTGGGTATTTTGTTGATAAAATGGATGAGGTGATGAATGTGTGTTAGTTGATTGGATGAGGAGGAGCTAATGTTCACCATTACACGTGTCACTTTCACTTCAATTTTTATTTTTGGAAAATTTTGATAAATAGAAATAGATTTTGAGTTTAAAAACTTATTTTTAAAAAAATTATGTCATAAACATATTTGTATTATAGTGAAAGTCTATTGCGTGGATTCATTTGGAGAAAAGCTAGGGATTTACTTAGGGATCGAGTCAGTTTTTCCTATAGAAGAAGTGTTCTCCTTGAAATCAGTTTAGAATATTTATTGAAATCTTTCTCTCGGTATTGATGTTTTAGAATACTTATTGAAATATTTCTCTCGATATTGATGTTGTAGGAGCACTTTCGAGGCATGAAAAGTGGAGAACGTCTTTTCAACATATCAATATCACTATTCGATCGTTTTTCTACATAGTTTAATTGAGAAGTAATTTGAACAAGGCAGAATTGTACTCATGAATAGACTTAAAGTCTTGTAGCCTCAAATGCATCCATTCATATCGTGTTTTTGGATATATGATCATCTTCAAGTGGTCATATCTTTCTTTCATGTCTTTCTATAAAAATAAGTAGAGAATTTGATCACGATGAACATAAGAATATCACAAGTTTAGCACAATTTAGTTTTGATTCTTTATTTTCATCCTTAAATGATGTCTCCAAGTCTCATAGCATCCAAATGAATTTCAACATCTAACACTGATGAAAGATAGTTTTTGTCTGAATTATAAAAGGTAGCGAACTCAAGATTAGCCATATTAAAAAAAAATAAAAAAATAATACATTAACCTTCAAACTTAACTCATTGCCTTTCATAGATCAGACAAGAACTGTCTTTCATGAATGTTGGATGCTGAAATTCTTTTGGATGCAAACACAATTAAGGATGAAAATAAAGTATCAAAATAAAATAGAGCTAGAGCATATATTTAAAGATCCACTTGTTTTATGGAAAAGCACGAAAGAAAGATATAACCACTTGAAAGCGACGATATGATTGAATGCCTCTAAGGGAGATGTTCTCCCAAGGTACTTTCCCTAGAAAACAGTTACCAAAATAAGCAGATTTTGAAATTTTAGCTCCACAAGCTTATATGTTGCTGATGAAATGCAGATACTTGGCTCTAGTGGTTTCTTATAATATGTCTATAGACAAAGCTAGATACAAAAGAAAGAAATCTTGAACAAGCTAACAATTTTGATACCAAGAGTTAACAAACAGTTACTTGATCAATTAGTTGAAATGAAAAACTATGTCATAGCAGCCATATACAAATTATCATCCACAAACATGGACACTCTGCTGCATGATTCAAGTCTGAAAACTAGTTTGTCAACATAAGGTGTATAACAGTATTGAAGTCTATATATGGTCAGCAGTCTCCATCTTAACTGGAGTTACTCTGGTTGACGCCTTTTCTGCCAAAGGAAGAAACTTATCACAATCCTCGCAACCAATCTTTTTGAATGCCTCTACAAGTACCTCGATGAATCCCGCCAACATGGCCTTGAAACTCCGAGAACAACCTTTATCACCACCATCCTCGAGAACGCAGCCTCTAACAAGGCTACCCACACGAGCACCTTCCATATATGCTTTACATGCCACAAGAATATCTTGACAACTTTGAAAGTAATGCCCTATAACAAAATCCTCAAAGTGCTGCAGCAAGAAAGCAGAATGTTCAAATTTGTAGTACTTGATTTAGAACGAAAAAGTCACAAAACTATACCAACTATAACAATAAAGTCACCTTGACGATTAAGTTTTGTTGTTATAAGGAAAAGTCTAGTGACTAGACTGTTATAATGGTGAAGTTCAGCATCTCTATTGACAAAATAGTCATGACTTTGTTGTTGTTACAGGGGGAAAGTTTAGTCACTTTGTTGTTACAATGTTAAAGGTTCAGTTACTTTAACGAGACATTAAAATTTAGTTTTGTAACTTTACTGTTCCAACAGATAAATCCCAAGGAAAAAACATCGCAAAGCATAATTGAAAAGTTTATTAAGTTATAGATGGTCATGAACGATATACCTGTGGTGGTCGCCTCATACAAAAGACCATTGTCTTTAGATTAAAAATGCAAGTGTGCTCGTTATAGCGCAGTGAGTTTCGTTCCCCTATGGCTGAGCCATTCATCTTGGCATATCCAGGCTCATTGAAATAGGGCTTTGCGTTCAATATTAGCCCTTGTATGGAAACCAAAACTTGCAGCATAGTTGATTCACCAGGGATCCATTTCTCCTTCCCTCTACCACCCCAAGTGTTAAGAAGGCTCAGGCAGACTTTTCCACACTCATACAAGTTTGGATTGATCCGAAGGCCAAAAGAATGGTAGTGTACATGCTGGCAGCAATAATTAGCAAGGTGTTAGGCATGAGGTTAAAAAGAGGAAGAAAAAAAATAGAACAGTTCCACAGATAAATTGAGGCATCTTAGGCGAAAAAGAAGGCAAAAACAAAGTAGTCAGAGAAGAAATGAGACACATACCGGTGGAACATTGGGATAGTTGCTAGGGAAGTAAACATCAAAAAAGAACAAACCGTCATGGTAAGGAGTTCCATCAGCTCCAATAATTACTGCTCTCAACAGATCCATTCTTGTTTCATACACCCGGACAAATATGGTATCTGCTCATGAAAAGGCACTCAGATGAGTGTGGTTATATGAAATACGACAAGCAGAATTTTATCGCTGATCACATTATGAGCTCCTCAGAAAGTCATTACTTGAACAAATTTTGTAAGCATGTATGCCAAATTTCAATAACTTGATGCCAAGACAATCATCACAGATCAGGTAGGAATGCTAAGAAAGACTGGAAAATTTGTTCATGTTACCAGGTAAATCTTTCTCCAGTATCTTCCACTCCTCCTGTATCCTCTTGGCACAACCCTTAGAGGCCTATACAGAACAACAAACATTTAGAAATAAGATAATGTACGACTATTCAAAACTATAAACCACCTACAGTTAAACCAACCTGGTTGTCATGAGATGCAAGTCCAGAAAAGTAATTGCCTGAATGATCTTGAACAGTATCAAATTTCTTGAAAAGACGGAAATTCTTCAGACTTTCACCTAAATCTCCATGTTGTTCCATAGTAGGAGCTGATTCACATTGGAGTGATAGACTTGCACTGTTATGCGGACCATGCGTCCAGAGTTCATGATCCATTTCCTGATGGAAATAGTGCATAGCACCTGGTGCAAGAACAGGCCCCGTAGAAAGCTGTTCTGGAAGAAAATAGTTCATAGCATCTGGTGGGAGAATATACCCTGGATGAACCTGTTCCAGTGGAAGAGAGTTCATATCACCTGGTGCAAGCATAAACCCTGGATGAACCTGATGCAGAGGGAGAGGGTTCATAGCACCTGGTGTGAGCATAAACCCTGAAGAAGCTTGAGCAGTTGGCATATTAGGGGGACAATTCATCCAACTAGGCATTGGTGGAGGTACAAAGTGAGCTGTAGGGAACGGAGCTCCACCAGGAATAGATGGAGTACGCCAACTATGAGAAACTGTTCCAGGCGATAAATGGATCTTCCTTCTAAGACGAGACCCTTGAATGTTAAGAGATTTTTCTACCCCGGGCGAAACATTTGTAGAACCATTTTGTTCTTTAAAACATATCCCCTTTGAGTTTGCTTTGGCAGAAAATTTGCCCTTGACAACAGCAGGTCCCAGAGATGACGAAGATAGCTCAAATGGTGTAGGCTTAAAAACATGATTTAAGTCATAAAATGAAGTGGACGGGTACTTTGGTACCTCAGGGGTTTCTCTTCCAAAAGGAGAATTCAGAGCTTTTGAAGTGGACGATGTGCTTGTAGTGGTTGATGCCATTTTAGCTTTAGCAAAACCAGACATCCATGGGATTGGAACCTCAACTCCGGGTGGAGTATCCATATGATCAAAATGTGATTGCAAAATGGCATAGTCGTGATGTGCTAGGTCATTAAAGTACATGTCCATAGACGGATCATCTTCATAAAAAAGGTTCGCAGGCACTTCACCTGATTCTGAAGGGCAGTGCTTCTTCGAAGACTGAACTTGACTCGGTCCAACACTATATTCTGAACCACCACAACCAAGGGATAGCTCGAGAAAATCCTGCGAATGAGGCAAGAATTTACAAAATAACCCCCAACAGAAAACACATAAAACACAGAGATAATCAGTACTTCAGGAGTATGCTAAGATCTTTGTAATATCTATGGTAAATTCTGATTACCTTCCCTTTGCCACGGGATCCAGTATTCCCATCAATGAACATCACATCATTATCACCTCCTTTCATGTCAACATCTCCATGGTGAATAGGCTAAAAAATGAACACACTTCATCAGCGTTAGTACCATGTACTACAATCAAGTGTTACCCCTGCACGCAATAATCTCAAAACACAAAAAAATAAAGATTCAAACCAAAATATCTATGCAAGTCCTGTATAAAAAATTGAAAAATAAAGACAGAAGTCTTGCACATAGCAAGTTGTATGTAATTTTTTAACGAAAGGCTAGTGGGCCACATTGCACGCTGTTAGTAATGAAAAAGACTATTTCATGACTATATAGCATTAAGCCATTAACAATGTGCATTTGTTTTTAGGTCAATAATCGATAATTATGCTTCTCGTTTGTTTCTATTCAAGCCCCAACATTAGTTTATCTGTTGAAGGAATACACTCGTGCACCATTCAGACAAAAACTTGAGAAACCTGATTCTAGCCTAAGTCTACAGCTAGTTTGCGTTTCTTTTACTAGGTTGTGTGTATATTTCCCTGTTTAAAGAGAATGATAAGTGAAAACCAACAACAACAAAATTTTATCTCTTACAACCTCCTAAACTGACTTGCCCATATTCTCAACAGATTTGAAACTCATCACTGCTATACTTCACACTAATTCGTGAATCTTAGGAAACCTGTGATGTTAATTAACTTGACTTCAGTATTTCAAAAGAAAAAACGGGACTTTTGCATTACATAATCTAACTTTTATTGTGATTCAAGAAACTGTACATCTCTAATACAGAGAATTATTGGGATCTTCACACAAATAGCTGGACAGATTTAGTGTTTACTTTTTCTAGCCGGTATACATAGATTATACGTATTATACATCCGCCGGCAATTTTTAGTTTAATCAGTTGGGTGGACGGCTATTTACGTTAATGGCGGAAGCTTCTTTAAGAACCTTCACAGTACAATTTATCTTAGAGAAGGAACCAAATAAAAGAATTTTATACCTCCTTCTGTTTAGCACTCTCTGATTTTGAAATCCAAGCAATCGGGGCCGAGACTTCCGCCACCTGCGCATCGGTTGAGCTCCCACCAGGGAACACTCTTTTCCTGTGCATTAATTCCATCAGAATCACACAGACCAGCACAATGAAAACAAAGAAAATCAAATTGGTCTGTTTTACTTGGAATTATGGGAAACACTCTTTAACTGTGCATTAATACCATCAGAATCACACACTCACACAATAAAAACAAAGAAAATCAAATGGGTATGTGTTTTACATAAAAATCTGCTGAAACACTCTTTTCCTGTACATCAAGAACATCAGAATCACACAGACACACAAAATGAAAACAAAAATAAGAAGAAAAGAAAATCAAATTGGTATTTGTTTTACTTGAAGTATTTTGGAAACACTCTTTTCCTGGGCATCAATAACATCAAATCAGACACACAAAATGAAAAGAAAATAAAAGAAAACAAAATCATATTAGTATGTTTTTTACTTGAGGTTCTTTGGAAACACTCTTTTCCTGTGCATCAATAATATCAAGAATCACACAAAATAGAAGAAGAAAAATAATCAAATTGGTATGTGTTTTACTTGAAATTCTGTGGAAACACTCTTTTCCTGTGCATTAATAACATCAGAATCACACAAAACCATGGCGGAGCCAAAAAAATTTACCAAGAGGTTCGACATCTGAGGAAGTAAACACACGAAAAGGCCAAAGAAGGTTTGACGTCTACTATATACATAAAAAATAATTTTTATTCGTGTATAAACAATGTAATTTTCTGTCAATAGAGGTTCCGACTACGGATGAACCCACCTCGAGACCCTACCTGGCTCCGACCTGACACAAATCCACATAAGGTGAATAAAAAATCCTAAAAGAATAACAGTATCAACAGAATCACACCAAAAAAAAAAAGAACCAAATTAAATGAAAAGCATTGAATGGTTCTGTGTTTTGCTCAAAATTCTGGTGAAACACACTTCATTAAAGCATCAGAATCACAAATAAAGGAAACAAACTAAAAAAGATTCTATCTTTTTGCTCTAACTTCAGGTGGAACACTCATTTCATATGCATATACACCATTAAAATAACACTAGAAAATAAAAATAACAGTCAAAAAATACCAAATGGCCCTTTTCTAATGCACTAGTATCATCAAAATCACAGTCACCAGATTAAAAAAAATCTAAAAAAACCATCAAACATGCAATTTTTTTTACTCAGAATTCTAGTAAAACACTCTCTTTCCTGTCAAAAATAACATAAACAAAATACAAACAACAGAAGAACATCAAATGCAGTATGATTTATTAATCAAAATTCTCCACTTACATACAAAAAAAGAAAAAAAATCATTTTGTTTCTATGCAACATTTTTAGATTCAGGGACCACATAAAGGGGGAAAAAATTTAACTTTCTGAGACTTTGCTATTTACTCGGAATTCTCTTTTTATATACCTGATTAAAAAATAAAAATCCCCCAAATCAAAATGAACACAGATTAAAATAAAAATGGAAACTTTTTTTAAAAAAAATACCAAATTGGTATGTTTTTTATTCAAAAATCGCTTTGGCTTCATCACCATCATCAAAATCAACAAAAACCCAGATACCCAAGTGGGGTCTGGATGATGTGTACTCAGCTTACGCCTAAAAAGACTATTTTCGATAGACCTCAATTAAGAAAACTATAAAAAAAGAAAAAGATCCAAATGGGTATGTGTTTATACTAAAAAAAAAACTAATCTTTATCTACACATCAAAATCAACAAAACCCAGATACCCAAATGGGGTCTGGATGATGTGTATTCAGCTTAGAGGTAAAAAGACTGTTTTCAATAGACCTGAGTATAAAAAAGAAGAAGATTCAAATGGGTATGTGATTTTACTGAAAAAAGGTAATCTTTATCTACATATCAACAAAATCCAGAAAAAAAAGTGATGAATCAGTGTTTTTACTTGGAATTCTGAGAGATGTATCGAGACGGCGGTAACTCCATTAATGGACTGCAGTTTTCAGAAGAAGAAATGTGAATGAAGAGGAAGGAGAGGCAACTAGGGCTTTAACTACTATGGTGATCAAAATCTTGTTTTTATATATAGAAATTACGTTATTGCAATCTCTTCTCTACAGAAAAACCAAAAACTCTTTTATGGCTGATTTGACAATTTTTAAGTGTTTACTGTTTACTTGCTTTTTCAACGTGTCTTCCCCTTTTTGACACGCCTTCGCGCCTCCACCTCGGTTTCAATGTTTCATACTTGTCAAATGACCAAAATACCCTTATATATGTAACGAACATTTTCGACACGTCTTCACGTCTAGTTAGAATACAACGTCATAGAGTTTGGAGAGCATGGAGTGTACACAAATTTTATCTTTATCGCAGAGATGGAGAGACTGTTTTCGATAGATCCTAAGCTTAAGATAAGACACGTTGAAAAGGCAAGTAAACAGTAAACACTCTCTCGAAATGACTAAAATACCCCTAATATATGTAACGAACATTTTTGGCACGTCTTCGCGTCTAGTTAAAATACGACATCGTAGAGTTTGGAGAGCATAGAGTGTATGCAGATTTTATCTCTATCGCAGAGATGGAGAGATTGTTTTCAATAGATCCTAAGCTTATTAAGATAAAACACATTGAAAAGGCAAGTAAACAGTAAACACTCTTGAAATGACTAAAATACCCCTTATATATGTATCGAACATTTTCGACACATCTTCACATCTAGTTAGAATACCACGTCGTAGAAGTTTGGGGAGGATAGAGATTAGAGTGTATGCAGATTTTATCTATATCGCAGAGATGGAAATACTATTTTCGATAGATCCTAAGTTTAAGATAAAAAAATAGTCTAGGAAATTAAAGAAGTAATGAAGAATATAAGAAACAAAATAGAGAAACAAAAGCATGAGATAGAGAGTAGTAGAATAATACGACAACAAGATAATATTATAATTAAACTATATGAAACAAAATAATAGTAACTGAAGTCGAAAAACAAAAAACTATAAGAGTAGTACTATGAATATTAGTATGGATAGCAAGACGATACCTCTTACCTATTAGTATGAACACTTTCTTACCTGCTATTCTTCTTACTCTAGTTCATGTCCTCCACACTTATCTATCTAGTGTCAACCTCGATTAGTTATAAATGTGTCATATTCTGTCTAATCACATATTTTTGTGATATTTCTTCGATCTACATATATCTACCTCTCTTGAATCTATCATAGACAACCTCGCACACCTTCGTACTAAGGTAAATGTGTTTTTCCTCATCACATGTCTCAACCATTTCAATTTCACTTCTCACATCTTGTCTTCCATTGAAGTCGCTCTCACTTTGTCTCGGATTTCCTCATTTTTTATTATATTTTTCTAGTATACGCACACATCCAACACAACATTCTCAACTCTAACACTATTTTCTTATTTTCTGAGTGTGAGAGTTCTTGAGTTGCAAACACTCCTCATACAACAAAGTTGGTCTAACTACCACTTCGTAGAACTTACTTTTAAGTTTTAGTGGCACATTCTTATCACATAAGGCATCGGATACGAGCCTCCATTTCATCACGCTGCACTAATACGGTGAATGACATATCCTCATCAATCTCCATATCTTCCTAGATAATCGACTAGAGATATTTGAAATTGCCTCTCTTTTGAATGAATTGTGTATCAAATCTTACTTCTACATCAACCTCATGTATGATATCACTGAACTTGCACTTCACGTATTTTGTCTTGGTCCAATTCAACCCGAAATCTTTAGACTCTATGATTTGTCTCCAACTTTCTAGCTTAGTGTTTAACTCCGTCGCGAGTCTCATCAATCAAAGCTACATCATCCGCAAATAACATACAACATGACATATCATCTTGAATTTGTCATGTGCATTCATCACCAAGGCTAATAAAGATAGACTAAGGGTTGATCTATGTTACAACCCCATCAAAATGAAAAAGTGCTCTAAGTATCCTTTCAATTTCTTTACTCAGATCTTGTCCTCCATTGTACATGTCCTTGATCAATTTAGTGTAAGTCACGGGTACACTTCTAGCCTCCAAGCATCTTCACAAAATCTCAACAACAATCATATATAAGCCTATTATGTTAGAAGTTAGGTTTAAAATAGCCTCTTAAGTTAGGTTTAAAATAGCCTCTTAAGTATTGAACAATTTTGATTATTTAAATTTATCAAAATAGGGAATATTTGATACGCAAACGGAATAAAGTAAATGTCAAATTTTATTTTGAACTTAATCACTGTTAATTTTTTTTCAAACTCTGTTAAAGGAAAAAGATATATACATATATGAGTTCTTTGTGTAACAGTAAATGTATATCTGAATTATTTTTATAACGATATTTATATCAGCTCTAAAAAGCATTTTAAATTTACAACTATTAAACACGAGGGATATTTTTGTCATTTCCTCTCATTGGTCGCAAATGTTATGGTTTTATCTTCCTTGGCGACAATGGAATATGTGGGTCCCAGATTGCATTATCCAGCGACATAGGATAAAGTAATTAACCATTTGGAACTTCAAGGAGAAAAAATTGTATCTTGAACTAATACAAATATTAAAGTTTTGATTCAGGTAATTAATTTGGAGCAAAGTTTACCTTAAACAACATTTTAAGAATAACAATTGTGAATTTTCATATCAATAAAAAAAAATTACTTTAGTTATAAAAATAAGTCATCTTAAAGGGGCAAATAGCTACCATTCATCTTACGAATTTTGCAAAATTCAATAATTTTTTCTATTTGTATTTATCATTAAGTAGATATAGATTCTTTATTTATAAATAATTTATTCAAAATCTAATCATCAGATTTTCTACAATTCAAAAATTATAAGTTTAAAATACATTTGATGAGATCTAAATTGGACTATTAGAATCAAATCGACACGGAAAATAAATACTACAATTTTAATCAAGTAAATTCAATCAATATCGATTCAAACACGAAATTTAAAGATAGAGAGGAATAAGAGAAGAGACGAAAGAATGGTTAATTGAATCCAAAATTAATTAAGGAAAAAAAAACTTGAATTCAATATAAAAGAGAAATTCACTTGAAATCTACAAATGAGTGACCCAATATAAAATCAAGAGCAAGTAATTTTCGATCAACAATGAAAATCGATCCATCAAACTAAGCTACAATAAGTTATCCTAAAATAGGGATTTCATCATCTACAAGATATCAATATCTCAATTCATCATCTCAAAACAATCTAAAGAACAAAATGGCAAAGAAATTTGTTTATAAGATGTTTCTTACAAGAGTAGTCTTTTTATACAAATAGCCCAAAAATGACTTATTCAAACTATTTAAAATATAGCCAAAATTATATTACTATTCCTTCCCGCCTACCCCTCAACTCAAATCTATCCATTTTGGCGAGAGTGAGGCGAGTTTGGCTATCACATTGAGCTCGTCACGTGGCTTTGAATATAACTTAATTATACGTGAGGTGTACACTAACTATACATGAAGTATATACGAACTATTCAATTCTGACTAACTCAAAATTTTCTCTAAACAATTCTAAATTTTAAATATGAAATCCTCTCTATGTTTCAATTTTTTGATATATAATTTACTTAAAATGATTCACATTTACAGTACATCAATTTTTTTAAAAAGAGCAGAAGAAGGACGAAGTAGAAGAAAAAGATTAATAAATGATGAGAAAAGCATCACGAAAAGAATAGATCCAAACTTGGAAGAAGTAGATGTAGTTGGTAAAAAAAGAGAAGGGTGGATTGAAGGAATTTGGCACTAGTCATCCATAACCTTCGGTCTATTGTTAACTTCATTGTGTGTCTCGTCAATTATAATATGTTATTGACAAATAGAATATACTATGATATCATAGGATATGTTATTCATCACCAAAACATGTTAACCATGTTGCAATTCCATCTCGGTAATTGCTCCGGCCTCTGAATCTCCTTCTATTGTCCTCACCCGAGTCTTGACTTCATCATATACCCTTGTCTTTAATCGTCCTAACTACAAGTATACATTTAGCCTCAAAACATCTCATAGAACACCTAGGGACTTTATCGTATAATTTTTTAGGTCAATATAAGCATTATATGCAAGTCTTTCTTACTCTCCCTATACTGCTCCAAGATCATCTCTGAAAGAGATGAATGACTTCTAAAGTGGAACACCTCAACATGAATCTAAATTGATTCTTGGTAATAGACACAATTGGCCTTATCCTTATCTCCATCGCCCTCTCTCAAACTTTTATAGTGTGGCTTAGCAGTTTGATACCCCTATAGTTATTGCAATTTTGAATATCACTCTTATTTTTATATAATAAAATTATTATACTCAATCTCCACTTTTCAAACATTTCTAATATCCTAAAAATAACATTAAACAACTCAATCGATCATCTCGTAATATTAACATATTTTTTATTCCCCTTGTTAGAATTCTTGATTTTACCACTGATGAAAGAGACTATCCTTTGAACTCTCATCTCATGAAAAACTTTATCATCAAATGACAAATAAAAAATAGAATATTGGAATTTTCTTTTTTGATAATTTGATTATTGGAATTTTCCATATGTCCAATGTAGATATACATAATTTGTTAATTTTGTTTATTTCCCAAAAAAAATCAGTGGATTATTGAGGACCATCGAATAAATTATTTTTCCTTTAAATAGATTAAAAGGTAAAAGGCATTTTTCACAAAGAGTTTCAAGAATCTAGATGAGCTGAAGGTTGAGAATAACCATTTTTTATACTGATTTAATACCTAAAAGAACCCCTAAACTATTTCTGTTTTATCAATTTAATACTTAAACTATGGATTGTTATTATTAGCTAATTAATAATTGCATAGTATCAGATTTTAAGTTGCATACATCCAGATATATGTATTTTTGCTACAAGACACACTACAATAGGAAGAGAGACAAGTAAGATAGGAGAGATGCGAGTGAGAGAGTCAGGTACCTATGAATCTACTTGGATACCATGTATATATAGAGAGAGAGAGATCAAATTGGATCTAATTTTGACCCCATATATTTGTGATACCTGTATCTAGACGTATTTGGACGTGTCATATACATGTATCCAAAGTCCAAAATCTAATAAAGTTCATAATATTGTAAACTGTCGTGAATCTAAGTAATTAACTCCTAAACTAGTGAGATTTATGTAAGTTGCTCGTAAATATATTATGAATTTTATTACTTATTAGGCTGATATAAAATGTAAAAATGCTTAAACTCCCATATCTAAAAGAATCAATAGTGATTTGAGTAGTAAATTCGATCAAGTAAAGAATATTGGAGAACATGAAGGTGACATGAGAGGATGAAAAAAACCAGGCCTAAGGCACTATTCGGTATTCGATATTCGATATTCGTTTTGGGGTCTGATTAATTCGAATTTCCATAAAAAAAGTCTCACTTTGAATGATAAAATGTTCTCTGTACCAAAGACAATTCCATATTTGAAGTTCAATCTCAAAATCTCTAATTACCACTCCACCACAACATTTGACGATAAATAAGGCCCTCCTCCCCTTTTGTAGATTCCTTTGTCCAACTTTTTTGTTAAAAGCTTTGTGCTCTCTTTTCTAGCCCTATATGCCAACTTGTCCTTAATTTCCATCTATAAATAGCAACTCAATCTCATAGTTATAATTCAAGGCATAGCAAATTCATAATATATACTTGCTCTCCTATATAACTAAAAAACTCTATTTCATCCCCCCTTAGCTTCAATCTCCTAAACATGTCGAACAAGTGTGGTAGTTGCGATTGCGCTGACGTCAGCCAATGCGTGTAAGTAATTATTGACCTTTAAATTTATGTGACGTAGTTTAACTGAGCACGAATTTAACAAAGAAAAAAAAATACTACTTTTAAAAGTTGTGAATGGATGGAAGTGTCATCAATTTTCTTCTAATATTAGTTAAGTTTCGTGTATAATCATATCTAAGAGAAAAATGCCTTTCCACTTTCGAAAAAGGTAGAGGTGGATTTAATATTTTAAGTTTATTGGTGTGAAACATTGTTCAAGATAATTAGGTGTCATGAAGCTAGCAAAATAAGCATCAAAAGACAATACGTAAGAAGATAAAAGAGAAATATATCAATAGAGAAATAAATATTTAACGTGGTCCAATCAATCGATCTAATTCACAAGAGAAGATGAGTAATCCACTATATAAAAACGAGTACAAAATATTGAGAGAAATAACCTCATAAATTTTACTCAAACTAAAAAAAGGTACACAAATGATATACCGTAATACTTGTATCTCACAAACATGACTACCACGTCCATTAATTCTTTATCACAATTTATGTCAATGCATATAACTATATATTTTGATTTTTTTTAAATTTTTTAATTATATATAGTTCAAATAAAAAATAACGTATAGCGATGTAAATTAATGTTTGTAAATATTGCAGGAAGAAGGAAAACCAATATGGTATCATCATCGTAGATAAGAGGTAATTAACTCCCCGAAAACAAGAATATAACTTGAAATAAACAAAATTACCCCTATATATTGATTCATTTTTTCTATACCAAAAGATAAATTTATGTACTAATATTTTAAATTTTAACTATTGATGTTTCTATTTCCAAAGTCAAATGATTTTTTTTAATCATGATTTATTAATTATTGTGACTTCTAAAACTTTTTAGATAGTTTATAAATATATAAATTTTATTTTATGATAATTTTTAAAAAAATACTTGCCGAATTAACACCCAAAATTAGTTGATTTTTTACTCTCATATTTCGAATCAGAACACAAAACACTATTAAAAAAAGTCACTATTTTTTCATTAAAATTTGCCACTAAAAAAATAGTTAAATGAAGATCTATTTTTACCATGCTCTTTTCTAGTGATTTTAAAAAATAAATGAAAAAAAATTATATTTCGTCACACAATTTTTTATTGATTCGTAATGGAAAAAACTTCATAGGCTTGTAAATTGAAACAAAGGGAGAGCAAAGTAGATTATTTTCTTAATTCTTTCTATGAAATTCTTGCCTCTTAATTGTCATCAAATTTGTTGTTGTATACGTTGTCTTTTTGTCTTTCTTCCTCTTGTAGTCCGGGGTGTGGAGCTACAAGTCTGAATATAAATTCGTCAAATTTATTAACTTTTACTCAAAAAATGTGTTTATATAAGAATTTTATTAAATATATTCAAATATCAAATTTAGAATACAGTTATTACTATTTAAAATAATCATTATATAAATTTTTAAATATCTATACAATTAAAATTCTGACTTCGCCTATGTTGCTAACACAGCGAGACGGTGGTGATGATGGATGTTGGAGCTGAAGAACATGATGGAAAATGCAAATGTGGCAGTAGTTGTGCCTGTGTGAACTGCACTTGTGCTCATTAAGAATGTCAAGAGCAATTTATCTAAAACTATATGAGTGATATGTGTTTAAATAAAATAACAATATTACTTTGTTATCTATGGTGAAATAAGAGTTCCTTGTGCTAAACACAAAATGTAAAGGAGTTAGTACTCTACTTAGTGTCTTGTTTCTTTGGTCAAGTTTGTAGCACAAGTTTTCATTGTTAAATAGACTACTACTACTACTACTTTACTTATTCCGTCCGTTTCAATTTATCTAACCTACTTAAATTTTTTTAGTCTACTTCATAAAAAATAACTATTTCCCTTATAAATGATTCTTTAATGTCACCTTTCCACCTATACTTTCAAATAACTCCGTATCTTTTCATTAATTAAGAGTTTAATATCATATATTGAAAAAGATTTACCTAGATATATGCATTTTTGCTACGAAATATACTAAAATAGAGAAAGACCAGTGAGATGGGAGGTAAGATAGTCATATATCCCAAATATATGAGAATCACACTAGATATATGTATTTGGTATGATTCACATGTATTTATGATACTAGATACATAAAAGAGTGACAAGGGAGACAAACGAATTTTGTTATGTATTTCTAATATATGCAAATATACAATGTATTTAGAATAACTTATACCTAATTTTGACCTCATATATTTCGAGATACATATATCTGGACGTATCTGAATGCTCAAAAATCTGATAAAATTCATAATTGTAAACTAAAGTGTATCTAAATAATAATATCTTAAACTAGTGGAATTTTGATATGCTCCCTATCTAATTATCAGGCTTCTTTATGGTTTGGCCCAACAACTTGGCCAACCTTTGTCCAAATAAATGGCCCATAAGAATTATCTGAGTTATCCATATTATTTACAACAATTTTTATGTATATATATTTAACTATGTATAAATAATATAATTTTTCATCGATTTTTTTTCAAATAAACCCATCATCACAAACTGGCCGTGTCCCCAATCTGATGTCTCCAACTTTCTATAGTCCGATCGTATCCATCTCCACATAATCTTTATGGGCGTTTAACTATATTTCATTGTGAAATTAAAAAAAAAAATGTAAACCTTTATTGTTATAGTAAAAGTTGATCTTGAAAAATAAAGTTTTTATTTTTCATCATAAATACAAATCGAAGTTAGTTTTTACTTTTTCCGAATAATTTAGTATAAAAAAACTTTTTGTTAGTATTTAAACTCTTAAGAATTCTGACATTTTAAGAATTTTACGAGCAAATGTGTTTTTTTTTACAGAAATTCCAGGATGAAAGAAATTTATATAATTTGGGCCAATTTCATATAATTGGACCAATTTAGGGTTCAAACCTAACTTCAGAATCGATTTTTGGGTTGAAGTTATGTAAACATTCTAAATGCCCTAATTTGCTGACAAGCGTTTTTGAGGGAAAAGAGACTCTTTTTTCAGTTTAAATTAATGATAAATCAATTCCGAATTACGTCAACTTTAGGGGTTTTTTTTTCCAAGTGGCTGTAACGTTCCCATCTTTGAAATGATGTTAAGGTTTGTACTTTATTTCTAATCTTTAATTCATATACTGTATTAGGTAGTGAATTCAGAAATTTTTATTAAAGATTATCAATAATTATAGTAAAAATAATAATTATGAGATTAATAGGACTTGACATATAACCTAAAGGAATTTTACAACCGCGTATTAAAGCAAAATTTAATCTTTATATACCATGTTTTTGAGTATATATTATTTTTGAGTTGCTTGGTATGTTGCAATGTGGCTAAAAGAATTTATTTATTTTATATAATAATATTTAAAGTAGAAAGTATAGTCAAGGTAATAAATGAGTAGTTTGTCATCTTGGAAATCAATGGTCCTTGTTCTTGTAGATGTTTTTTCTGTAGAATTATTTATATAAGTACATTTTTTCTTGGTATTTGGTCCACAGGAAGATGAGCTACATTACTAGTGAGTATTTGGCATCTCTGCTTACTCTCAGTGTTTTGAGGATGTGAACGTGCCACGTATCTGAGATGTAATAGAACCTAAAAATCAATGAGTTGTAGATAATGAGTGGACCCTTTAAGCAATAGAAAAATCAATTGACATCATTAAATTAATGTATAGTAGTTCACTCTTTTTCCCTTAAAAGGAAATGTTAAATGGTAAAATCCCCTTTTCATTTTCCGTTTTCCTGTTCACACATCCTGTTTAAAGAGGAAAAAGATTTGATTTTTATCACCAATTTTGTGAGGTTGTACTTGTTTTACAATAAAATATAGTATTAGTATATACTATTGTTTTGTATATTTCCTAAAGCTGCAGTATCTGACTATCTGTTGTGTGGTTTGTGGTTCTTTGTTTTTTTGCTCTTTAGCTGATATACAAGCTCAGGTTAATGCTTTTTTCTCTGTTGATATTATTTTGAGCGGTGCTGTTAGTCTTTGTTCAGATATCTTATGTTGGAAAACAGGTTGGTGTTTCGAAAGGTGATACTAGTAGAGTTGTGTGAGGTTATGTTTTGATATTTTTGTGTTGTAAAAATGAGTTCTTGATTCAATATGGCTATGTTGGAAGTAAGGGGTTGTGTTAGGAGTTTGAGGATTTTCCAGTTTCTTGATTGTGTGGGTGTTATGTGCATTGTCCTATATGGATAGTAATGGAAGGTTCATCTCAGTCTGGTATGGAGAGGTCTGAGAGTTCAAGGGGTTTGAATAGTTCAGGTGTTGTGAATTGGAATTCAAGATTTCGTTCTGCAAGTACTATCAGGTTGTCTAGTGATGCATCTCATGATTCTGGATTTGTTTCAAAAGAGTGGGAAAGAATTGAGTCATCTGATGTTAATTGCTTTAAAGATCAAGGGGTTCGAGGAATCGATCGTAAAGATGTTAGTTTGAGGCATTGGTTGGATAATCCAGAGAGAACTGTTGATGCTCTTGAATGTATGCATATATTTACTCAAATTGTAGAGATTGTAAAACTCGCACATACTCAAGGGATAGCTGTTCATAATGTGCGGCCATCATGTTTTGTTATGTCTTCATTTAACCGTGTTGCGTTTATTGAATCTGCTTCCTGTTCTGATTCGGGATCGGATTCATGTGAAGATGAACCAAACAATTCATCTTCACCTTTGCAACTTGAGATGATTCCTGGGAAGGACTCTGCTATAGCATCTGAAAGCAGTTGCTTGCAGTCAAGTTCAGGTCATATGGTGCAGACTTTGGAAGCTAGTAAGAATAGACAAGAGGAGGAAAACAACAAGCATACTTTTCCAATGAAACAGATATTGCACTTGGAAACTAATTGGTATACTAGTCCAGAAGAGGTTAATGATGCTCCAGGCACTTGTGCTTCAGACATTTATCGACTCGGAGTGCTTCTGTTTGAGGTTAGTAGCAATAGTTAGCAACTCCGTGGCATTGAGGTGTGTGCTCAGTTAAATTTTACTGTATCCTCCATGATGATGCTGTCTTAATGATGCTTATAATTTGTGAGCAGCTATACTGCACCTTCAACTCATCAGATGCGAAAATTGCAAATATGTCATGTCTAAGACATCGTGTCCTACCCCCACAGTTGTTGTTGAAATGGCCTAAGGAAGCTTCATTTTGCTTATGGTTACTACATCCGGATCCAAGTAGTCGGCCAAAAGTGGGGTGAGCATTCTGTTTTTTTACTTCCACTTGGTTTATTCGTTTTTGCCAAAGAGAGTTTTCCTTCAGGCATGCCAGTTTTTATTTGTCTGCAATCTGATCAGTTTGTTGTTGAAGTCTTCTAGGAGTAATGCTTACTGATATATAACATTATCCTTGAGAACCTTGATTGTGGTCCTATAATTCTTGATTTCCGAAGTGTTTACTTATTAAGGTTTATGTTAGAGTATCTATTTCCCTGTGTGGCACAAAACTCGAAAGGGAAGAATCATGGGTATTAGGTTATGCAGGAATGAAGATTCTAGCCGCAGGAACAAAGGCAAATGCAGCAATGCGAACTTATCTTTTTGCTATTAAACTAGAAAAAAAAAATAGTACATGTCTTGCAACAGCAGTATCCTTTTTTCTTAATTAAGAATTGATCAATATAATGGATCTAGGTTAGTGCCTTGGGAGTAGGAACATTTTCATTGTAAGAAGTAAACTAGTTACATCCACCGAGGGGAGGGTGTTTATATATGATCAATATAATGGACAGCATTATATTTCATGCATAACTAGCTAACCAATAAGCAGCTCTATCGTCCTCTGCGGACGGCTTGATTCTGCAGTTCCATGGTTGCCTCTTCAGCATCTTGCAATCTGTTCTAAAAGCTTTGTCTCAATACAATCTGCAATATCATTGCTGATTTCCTTGACAATTTCCATCTTTGAAACTTATTAATTACATCTGTAGTGGAAAGGAGGGTAAGGGAAAATGATTCTAATATTGATGGTAAAATGAAATAGATAGTAATGACATAAAAGTTATCTTCAAATGAGTACTATCTGACTGAATGAGTCCCTTTTATCTATTCATGAAATTCATTTCAGACATCTCACTGTTCTCCTGAACTTTCTACTTCCTCTGCTGCTTTCAGCTGGTTTTCATTAAAATGAATATTATGCAATTGATCATCTTAACATCAATATCCTTGACTCTTTGCCACTCTTTTCCTCATTCCTTACTTTAAATTGATGACAGTGAGTTGCTAGAAAGTGAGTTCCTTAAAACTCCAAGACATGACTTGGAAGAACGTGAAGCAGCAATAGAGCTTAGAGAAAAAATAGATGAGCAGGAATTATTGCTGGAGTTCCTTTTGCTAATCCAACAGAAAAAGCAGGAGGCTGTGGAAAATTTGCACGAAATCGTGTCTTTTTTATCGTCTGATGTAGAAGAGGCCACTAAGATGCAGACAGCCCTCAAGTTAAAAGGAGGCTCAAGCGTAGAACCAGCAGAAGAGGCCACTGAGATGCAGACACCCCTTAAGATGAAAGGAGGCTCAAGCTTAGAACCAGCTAAGCATTTGAATTCTCGGAGGACAAATATTACTGAAGATCATGATTCAGGGAGCTCTGGATCTAGAAAGAGGTCTAGGCCCAGCACAGGTGAGGAGTCTGATGGCCATCCAGATGAAAGCCAGAAATTCGAAAGGCATATTGAAAATAAAAGCAGCATTTCGGCAAAAAGTTCCCGGTTGATGAAAAACTTCAGAAAATTGGAGGCAGCTTATTTCATGACGAGACGCAGGGTTATTAAAAGGGACAAATCTATGAGTAGAAACTGTCAAACAAGTCTGGAATGTAAAAGTTCTGCTACAGCTACTGAAAGGAGTTCTCTTAGTAATATGTCATCAAAGGGAGGGTGCAATGGTGATAGACAGAGGGGATGGATCAATTCGTACTTGGAGGGTCTATGCAAGTACTTTTCTTTTAGCAAGTTAGAAGTGAAGGCAGATTTAAAGCAAGGGGATCTTCTAAACCCTTCCAATCTTGTATGTTCTCTCAGCTTTGATCGTGATGGTGAATTTTTTGCAACTGCTGGTGTAAATAAGAAGATCAAAGTTTTTGAATATAACTCAATTCTAAATGCGGATCGTGATATACACTATCCAGTCGTTGAAATGGCTAATAGATCAAAGTTAAGCAGTATATGCTGGAATGGCTATATCAAAAGCCAGCTTGCCTCAAGTAACTTTGAAGGTGTGGTGCAGGTACGTCAAATGCATGATCATTCAATCTTGTTTATTTAGCAGTAGCAGAAAGACGTTTGCTTAGAAACATAATACAGGTATGGGATGTCACAAGAAGTCAGCTTTTCATGGAGATGAGAGAGCATGAGAAACGCGTCTGGTCTGTTGATTTTTCTTTAGCAGATCCAACCATGTTGGCAAGCGGGAGCGATGATGGTTCTGTGAAGCTTTGGAATATCAATCAGGCAATTCTACTTTTGCACTTGGTGGATGTCAGCTTTAAAACTAAATGTACTACAGTCATCTAGTTATTGTTGCTGTGTTAATTGAATGTGGATGTGTAATAAGTTGGTTTGTCTTACCTGTTTGCCACAGGGAGTCAGTGTTGGAACCATAAAAACAAAAGCCAATGTCTGCTGTGTTCAGTTCCCTGTTGATTCAGGACGGGCCCTTGCTTTTGGTTCAGCAGATCATAAGATATATTACTATGACCTACGAAACTCAAAGTTGCCTCTATGCACATTAATTGGGCACAACAAGACAGTGAGCTATGTCAAGTTCATAGATTCAACAACTCTTGTGTCTGCGTCTACGGATAATACAATAAAGCTGTGGGATCTGTCAACATGCACGTCTCGTATTCTCGATTCTCCTCTTCAGTCATTTACTGGACATATGAATGTAAAGGTATCATACTTTGATCCTATCACCTGAATAAAGATTTTGCTTCTGTGATCTCATCGAACAGTGTGTTGTCTTGTAACATTCTCAGTGATATAGTTAAGAGAGATCTAAGTTGCCCATACAGTTAATTAAATCCATTATTCTAAAATCCTATCTGAGTTCCGTCCTCCGGGAGTTCAATTTTCTCTAATTTTTCTTTCTTAGGAAAAAATGAAAAATTAGGTGTATGACACCCCTGATATCCAAAAAATGCTATATCTTCTATGTTTTGTGAATTCTATTCACCTGATTTGTGAAATCAAGATTGAGTGCAAATGAATTTGAATAGCTTTTATTGCGGGTTAAAGAAATGGAGAGGAGAGAGGCTTACAAAAAAAAAGTAGGGTGGGAGCAGCAACAGGGACTAAACCAGAGTGAATAGATGAAGAAGAGGTGGACAGAGAAAGGAAGGGATTAAATATGTGTACATGTTGCATAAATTTAATATATATGCTCAAGCTTATCTAGGATAGGTAGACAATCAAGTTCCAGTCTAGCCTATTAGACATGTCTTCAAGCATTCTTATGTCATATTTCACTCTCTCTATATTGTAGTTATTCAAATGATGGATTATTGACACGTAACTTATATAAGTACATAGAAGCTTATGCATCTACAAAGTAATTCTCAGCCACTGTCACCAGTTTCTTCTTTTTGAGACATGACCAAAAGTAACCAAATCATGTCTCTAGTTTTTGCGTACAACTTACTCCTGATTTGTGCTTTGTATCTTCCCTTTCCCGTGATAATGTAGTTGTGCTTGAATGTGCTTTGCGACTGATGAAAGAATTTCTTTGTTTCAGAACTTTGTTGGCCTATCTGTATCTGATGGTTACATAGCAACGGGCTCAGAGACAAATGAGGTATCATTTATTACCACAAAGTTGAATCTGTACTTGCGTACTTGAGTGCATTTTAAATGAGTTATGAGCAATAATTGCACCGAAAATGTTTACATCATATTAAAGGGAATAGTTGACTAGAACTGGTTCCTTGAGCATCAAGATACATGCGGCTGCAATTTTTGTTTAAAGTTCCAGATAGCTGTTTACAATAAAGGTACAGAAAGCAAGTATTTTATGCTAAAAATTCAAAATGACTATCATGAAATGAATTTTTTTACCAGAAGGTATACAATATGACCAGTCATACTGAAATACAATATGAAAAAAGTACAAACTGGTCAAAACTCACTTCTATGGAATGGAATTTGGCACCATCAACACTAGGTGTAGTCTGCATGTTCTAGACGACACGTTGGGTCTTGAGCATGTTCACCTTGTGCCAGTTGCCACTTGTGCAATATGTTACACGTCGTTATTTAGACATGTATAGATCTGTCTTTAGATTATATTGTGCATAAACGGCATTGAGATGTGCACATCAATAGGCTCACTAGCCCTAATCAAACAATTAATCCTTACATGTATCCTTGTGATGGCTATCATTTATTTGCCTCAGACTGTCAGTTGGTACCTTAAGTTGATCTTTTGCACAAGGAGGTTCATAGACAGTCTGCAGACGATGTTCTCCTTGGCTTCAAGAGGAAACCAAAGGATTTCAGTTACTTTTTATGGCTCTAAATTCACATAAATATTACAACCACACAAATATCTAAGGATTGTTTAGATCACAAGTTTCAAAAGTCTTCCTTTTTTTCTTAAATACCGTGCCAAGTCAAACGGTGCCACATAAAATGGGAGGGAGGAAGTATATATATATATATGATTTGATATGTTTTAAGTGGTTTCACACTCCCTTGGCAATTCCAAGAACTGTTAAAGATTTGATGTTCAGTTGGAAGAGCAGGAGAAGGAGGAGAAGACGAAGGGTTTGGAACGTGGTTCCACTTGCATTAATGTGGGTAGGTTGGAGAGAGAGTAATAGGAGAGCTTTTGAAGGAGTAGAGTCGAGTCTCCCTCAGTTGAGGAGTAGTCTCCGCTCCCTTATTTTCTTTTGGTGTAAATAGAAAGTTCTTTGTTATATAGATGATTGGGCGGAGTTTGTAGAGAATCATATTTTGTAGAATCTTCACCTTTTAATTTGGTATACCCCATGTATACGGCCAGTTTGGCCATGTTTATGAATGAAAATACCTTTACTTGATCAAAAAAATATATTTATAATCTGATTCATGTATTTGTTGAGCCTCTATTGATCCTTTGAAGAATGAAGCGCTCATTCTTTTTTGAAGTATATATAACTATACAAAGAGATGAAGTGATAGACTGGTACATCCCAGAGCAGAATATCTAGTACTTAGATAATGCTCTAGATACCTTATGTGCGAAAAGCTTCGGTCCATACTATCGACCTCCAACTCCAAACCTTAACTATTTAACAGTCTGCCAACAGGAAGAAACTACTTTCTTATCCTGTATCTTGAGTAGTTCTTTTTAATCTGGTTCTCTCCTCACATAATGTACACACAGAGAAAGAAAATTTGGTTCGAAAAGGTTGTGATTTTTCTGTAATCATTCCCCTCCCACAATCCCCACCGCAAAAGAAATAAATAAGTATGTGTAGTTCATCTTTGAATTGAGGCAGGTTTCTTTTGGAGTCCCCATCTTATAAGCATTTGAACTTTATATGTATATTGCTCGGAATCTCCAAAAGTGTTGCCGCACCCATGTCTGATCCTCCAACAATACACTACTTTTGGAGGATCCTACACGCACCCGTCAATATTTTCAAAGAGTCCGAACAATATATTCCACCATCTGATGCCATTTCTGGTGACTATTAGTGCTGATCGCTGCTCAATTTTCCATTATTAATGTGTAATTGGTACTTTGTGTTATGCTGCAGGTTGTCATCTACCACAAAGCTTTTCCCATGCCAGCATTGTCATTTAAATTTAACTGCACAGATCCGCTTTCTGGTGATGAAGTGGATGACAGTGCACAGTTCATCTCATCTGTGTGTTGGCGTGGTCAGTCCCCTACCTTAGTTGCCGCAAATTCTATGGGAAATATCAAGCTCTTGGAGATGGTATGATGTGGTTAAATTCCCTAAAGGTTGACTAGTTACTTCAAGATGAGGAAAGGTGTGAAGGAGAAGAGTTCGGTAAATGTACATGAGGGGGTTACACCAAGATATTGTCGTAGAAGAGATAAACTCGATACGATGCCATGGTAACAAGGAAGTTGCCATCAAGAAACAAATATTTTTGTAGTTAGTTCATAGCGGAAGCAGCTCAATGGAAGCATGAGATTTTTCTCATGGTGGAATGTGCTGTAAATAGATATTGGTTAGGGGGTGTGGGAAGAAGCGATGCAAGTGTTATTCTCTTTGTATATTCTGTAATTTTGAGTTCTAACGAAAATTTCAGAATGTTATATCTTTGCCTGATGACAGTAAGTAGAAGTATACAAGCAGTGTCTTAGAATCCATGCTGTATCTCATTTAGTTCACACTGATCTGATCAGTTGCTAAACACGCGAGTGCAAGGAGGCAGAGGTAACATTTCAGATTATTCACTTTCGAGTACATTCTGTCTAAGATATGTATGCTGTTCATGACTAGCCAACTTGTTTGACAGAAAAAAACCTGCAAAATTATGAATACAAAGTTTTCCATCACTTCAGTGAGAGATAATGGCTAATGTGACATGTTTGGATTATTTTCTGTTTCTAGTCTGAGACTGTTTATTATGTTACCAAACTATATATACCATAGACAGACCTATCATTGCAGGTCATATTTACCTGACTGTGTGGAGAACTTGTACACTGCCGGTGCATAGAAGTTAAACTTTTGTTCAAATCAGTTGGTGGTGGTGATCTTATAGTGTTATATTCTTATCTACTGGCCTGTTTATTCGACAAATGGCCGAGTTCACTGTTGATATTTTTTTTGTCTGGCTCTTTTAATGTTACATTCTTGTCCCCTCCTGCTTTTGTGGATCAGCATGGATGAAAATACAACAGAAATCTAACTACACTGGTTCTGACTATATTTAGCTGACAATACTAGTTTACCAATAAGACGTCGAAGCCTTTGACCCCCTGGACCTGGCCTAAGTTTTGTTGGATTTCCAACTTTAGAACAAGGAGGATTTCCAGCACACCAACCACCAGGTGTGAAGCTACCATTACTTCTACTAAGTAATTCCATATCAATCTTGTCTAAAACAGGATCATCTTGCTTGAACTTGCGCGCAAACGCTGCTCCACTTGCTATCATATTTGCAGTGTCATTCAGGGTAAGTGTATGTGGATGCTGTCTTGGAGGAACATCCCAGGAGATATAGTGCATGTCATGGTTAATAACAGTTGAAGTGAATTCTGGTGCATTGCATACAAGAGTCTGAAAGTAGCCTTCTGGAGAGGACACGAAATTCGAGTAGTACAGAAGTAGGTTCCTAGGGAGATTGTCCCATCCCCATATGCAGTATTCCACAAATGCATGTGAAAGGATCATCCAAGCTGAACCTGTGTCATGTTTGTAACATGCTTTAGAGTTCAACTTCTATGCATCGAAGTCGTGCGTAATATTTACACAATCAAATCAGTTATAAAGGTAACTACAAGTAAATTTTATGAAGTCAAAATACCAGTAAAGAGTTTAAAGGCTGTGGGAACATGTCTTTTTGGTGTGACCCAAAATATATCAGACTTTGTGGTTTTGTACAACCCTGGGTCTATAATTATTGGCATTGCCCTTTTGGCCCTGCAAATTGATAATAAAATATAAAATGACATTAAAAGTAAAGCTTGAATAGTGAATTATTCATAGTCACAAGAGGATTAAGTTAGACACATACTCTTTCCAACCTAGCTCACTTGTGTGCTCAATGAAATTCAAGTCTGATTTCAAATCAGAAAATGTGTAGAGTAGATCTGTATAAAGAAGGAAAATCAGAGATATCCCGTTTAAACGTTTAAGTTGTTAGAGAGAACAATAACAATAACGTATATTAGTGTGTGATCCCACAAGTAGAGTCTGAGAAGAATAGTAGAGTGTACACAGTCCTTAACGTTTAATTCCCAAAATTTGGACTTACAATCTATACACTTTTAAACCACTTTTATTTAAGTTATATAGAAGATTCCCTCATATCAACCGAATTTAACAATTTATATAGATACAAAAACATAGTCAACAAGATTGAAACTTTCCAGAAGAAACCTCGAATTGGACGACCATCCTTCTAGTAAACAGACTAAATTTATTTTTTAATTTATGTTATACAATATTATTTTTCGACTAAGGAATTCCATTTCATGAAATATAGCTCCGCCCTTCACTAGGGTGGAACTAAAAATAAAAAGTCATCCATCAAACTGATTTAATTTAAAACAACTGGCAGATGTATAATATATGTATATCATCTAAAAAAGTAAACAGTAAATCTGTCTGACTATTTATGTGAACATCGCTTACAAAAATAAAAAGTGTGCTAAAGGACTAGAGTACTAACCATCTTGAGTAACCAAAGGATAATCAGAAGCACTCAAATTGATAAACCAATCCCAATCTTTATGTTTCTCAAGTAGAATAGCACAAGCATGAAGTGTATTAGCAACCATAGTTGGTCCTCTATATGTCACCATATTTGCTTTACTAATCATATACACATTTCCAACTTGTGTATAAATTTCATCTTTTTTCAATCTTAAAGCAAGTTCCAATCTCTCTTGTACATTTGACTCCAAGTCCAAATGAACAACATAGTAATTCCATGGATGATACATTGATCTCAAACACCTCCATAACTTTTCAAGATCACCCTTTGATCCCGAAATCAAGTAAGCGAATCGCGGTATCGAAGGATTATTATTAATAATAGGAGGATATTGAGATAATTGATTGATTTTTGATTCAACAAAGTATGAATTACTATGTTGATTATTTGTAATAGTAATATAAGATGGGAATATTGAGAAGATTATTGAAGTGATTGTGTGGAAAGGGAAAATAAGAGTCATGTTGAAAGAGGTACCAAGAAGGAAAAGACAAATAAGAAAGGTTATAGCTAGAGGATTTGCACATGTTTTCTCCATGTTCAAAGATACCATTGTTGAACCTTGTCATGAGTTCTTTATAGGAAATCCTATCTACATCGCTACGTAGTTCAATATATAATATTATATCTGAGGAAAAGCCTTATACATAATATGTTGACCTTATATAAAAGTGTATAATAGTATATGAAAGGCATTTATACACAAATATAAGATGATTAAATCGACTAACAAACTTATGTGACATAAATATTTTCTCACAATATTCCCTTCTTTTTTTTATAATCACTAAAAGTTCACTGATTTTTCTAATAGAATTGTTCAATCAAAAGCTATAGATATAAAGTTTAGTAAAGTTTTTTTACACAATTTTTTCGTGGTTGCTTAGTAAATGGTCATCTTTTTATATTTCTAAATATCCCTTTTGAACACATTGAGAATTTATGAGAAAATAATAAATCATGATATAAATTTTTTGTATATGTTAAAATGATAATCTAATATTTTGTTAGTCCCAAAAACGATATTATTCACACAACTTAAAATAATAATCTAAAAAAGGGAATATTTATTCTTGATGACAAATTTTCGCAACATATTTAAAATAAATAAATTTGAAAGATCTTTTCATTCTTAATTATAGTATATTTAAGATATCATTTGATATTTATTAAGTACTTACAAAAGAGAAGACAATATAAAATGTATAATTGGAGATAAGATAAAATATTAATAAAATTATACAAGAGAGGTCGAAAAGAAAGACAAGTATATAGTACTATAAATTATATAATTAATTTATTTTAAGGAAAAAGTCAGACTTAGCATTAGAATTATCGAAAACATAAAAACTTAGATCAAGGAGAGTAAAAATAATTGAAAATTGTAATTGGCCATGAGCTGACATGTGTGTATACTTCTTGAAATAAAAGACAAAATCACTTTTCCTCTAGTTTGGACCCAAGACGGCAATTTTACTTTCCGATCGGTTGATAGGAGGGATAAGAATAGTTAATCTCAAAATTTTTTTAAGTGTTTTTAATTATTTGTTTAGTTACAAAGATGGAATAATTTACTGAGGATTAATAATTATACTGAGATTAATTATCCCTTTATTCTAAAATAAAGTATGTAAAATAACAAAAATACAATTATTAATCCCAGCATAATGATATAAATATTATAATACATTTAAGATTTTAAGTTAATTGAGTTTGAATTGTCATTGGGTGGAGAATAAGATTAGAAAAATATTTTAAAAAATTCAACTCATGTTATATATACATAAATAGATTCAAAAATATAAGTAGCTCAGTTTAAAGAAATTATTACAAACACAGCAATATTATCAAAATAACAAATATAACAATAAACTATTTGCTTTTGTAACCAAAAACAATTTATAAACGGAGGAAATTAAAGATCAGTTACACTGAAAATTGAAATATGTAATATTATTATTAATACTATTTTTACATGAAAATAAGAAGTGATATTAAAATAACTACTATTAATATTGATAGTAGTAGAGATAAAATATTGGTTAGAATATTTTAAATACAGGGAGAGAGAGAGAAAAAAATTTGATATTCTTTTTATGATATTTTATTAAAGGATGACAAGAATATAATTCCTCAATTTAAGGTAGATTTATAATTTGTTATAACATTAAATTAGGGATTATAGTTATTTTCTGATTTTTAAAACTTCTATATATAAAAAAATAACTTTAATATATGTAATATTTAAAATATTATTTATGTAGTTAAGTCTTAAAAACTATCTTTCCAAGAAATTTTTCTTTCAATAAATTACAGCTAGATTTCCTCCTCTAATCATAGCATCTCTTTGGCTATTCACTAGAGACATGTGAGAGTGTGAGATTGTTGTGTCATTGACACTCTTTTAAGTTTAAGGGATAAAGGTCTGAAAAATATCCAACTTTGATCGAATTTGCTGTTGCGATACTAAATTTTCATGAGGACCTATTACCTCCCTAGACTATTTAATACCGTATTTTAAACATATATATTTGCCCACGTGGACATAAAAAATAATGCAAAATTATAAATAGTAATGTGTCCACTTGGGCACATATATACCTTTAAAATACACTATTAAATAGTTCATGGGGTAAAAAATACGGTATTAAATAGCCTAAGGAGGTAATAAGTTCTCATGAAAGTTTAGTATCGTAACAGCAAATCCAACCAAAGTTGAGGTATTTTTCAAACTCTTATCCCTAAGTTTAACGATAAGGGTAATAAAGATAAAGTAGAAGGTCTAATCCATTCTACAATTTGCAATAGCTCAAATAGGTACCCTAGTCTATCTTATAAATCTTTATAAATTATGTATTCTATTATCAAGGTCGATCTTACATTTATGTTGAATATATCTAATACTATATGTATAAAAGAAATTAAGAATAAGGGTTCCTATGAATAAGTCAAGAATAAAATTTTGAGCGCACATCAATACTTTGGAGCCTAAAGTAGGTTGGTCTTGAAAGTTGATATATGAAGTGAGATAAACATGATCGACTTTAAGATAAAATAACTAATGTCCTATTATATCTAATTTCAGATATCATATATCTTAACACGATATATTAAAAAAAAAAAAAGTGAAGGGTGGGTGGGGGAGGGGGTGAAGATATGTGGGGGGTGTCACTTGTTTCTCTCACAATCTCTCTTTCTAATGGCCCTCTAAAATTTAGTTCCAAATGAAAGGTACACTCTCTTTAAAAATCTCTACCTTCATTTTACCCTTCCACTCTCCCTTATACATTGCTTCATTTTTAAATCCATTTTCATTTCTCCCTTTCTTCACTCCTATCACATTTTTCTCTTTTTTTTCTTCTAACAAAAAAAAAAAAGCAAAAAAAATTAAAAAATTAAAAAAAAAATCTTTTGGTGTTTGATTATTTCCTTTTTTTTACTTTCAATCTGTGTTGATCTTGATCTTATAAGGTGATCGTCGTACCTTTTTGACAATTGAATTTTATTTGGAAATTGGAATGTAACATTATTGAATGACAACAATATTATCAATCTTTTTAGTTTTGCATTAATGCATGTATATATATAATCTTTATTGTTATTTACGATGTGATTCGTAAATACATTAAGGTTTTTATGGGATCTATACAATTTTTATTTAAGTAGCATAATGATATATGGTTGTGTGAAGTTTTTGATATTGACTTGGTTAGAAGGTGCAAGTTACACACATTGAGGATAATACGAGAAGGTCGCTTGAAATGATTTGGTCATGTCTGTTTTCGACTTTTAGATGCTCCGGTCTGTAGGTGTGAAAATTTATGGTGACTAGAGGTGTTAAAATGGGATAAGATAAATGTATATGGAAAAAAGTTGACTCGAAGGATCTATAAACGACATTCCATATAACCTAGTGAAAATAGGCACAATGGAAGAAAAAGATACATAGGTGATATATCAATTAGTTGGAATTATGTGTTAGGGACATAAGTATGTTTACTGTAGGTCCTATGTCTTTTAGTCATGTCAAAGACATATAAAAGATATAGAAAACTCCTAGTATTTGTTTCATCTTTATTTTAATTTTTTATAATATTGGTCTAAGATAAGCCTAATTGACCGACATGATAAGTGAAGATTCAGCTAGCCGATTCCAACTTGCTAGATATTGAACCACCGTAGTTGTTGTATTGTCCTTAGAGTTTGGCATAGTTAGTTGTAGATGAATGTAGTAACTAACAAATATTACATATGAAATTTAGTGTGAATAGGGCAGAATGTTGGCCGGTCAAGACCTTAATTGCAGTCCAGAAGATGAAGGTAGGGGAAATGGGGATGTTGAGTTGGATGTATGAGAATACTAGGAGAGATAGGATTAGGGAGGCGAGGTTAAGATGGTTCGAGCATGTGAAGAGGAGATACACAGATGCCCCATTGAGGAGGCGTGAGAGGTTGGCTATCATGGTGGGGTATAAGGAGAGGAAGAGGTAGGCCGAAGAAGTATTGACGGGAGAGGATATTAGACAAGACATGACTCATCTGCAACTTACCAAAGTCATGACCCTAGATAGGAAGATATGGAGGTCGGGGATTAGGGTAGAAGGTTAGTATAGTTTGCGAGCATTTTCTAGTTTCCCTCGTTTGTATTGTTATTATGACTCTCCTGCATTATTATTGTTATCTTCATTATTGTATTTCCTTTCCATACTTGATTTTGATATGCTTTACTTGAGCCGAGGCTCTATAGGAAACAACCTCTCTACGTTCAAAGGTATGGGTAAGGCTGCGTACACACTACCCTCACTAAACTCCACTTGTGGGATTACACATGAGTATGTTGTTGTTGTGAATAGGTTCTGTTACTTAGAAACTTTTGTTCACATTGTCTTTTCTCCATTAAGTGCTCTGTGTCCCCGGGGCACAGTTTTATTATCCAATGAGTTAGTAATTAGTATGTATCTTATGCTAATATGTTCTGTGTTCGCTTGCTTCAGGATTTTAGAGTTGAAGGCTGAGTTTGGTTTGTTTCTCAGTGAATTGTTGGTAGAGATATGGCATCTCAGTCAGCTCGTGTTCCAGCTGAAACTGTAAGCGAAAAGAAGAACCTTCCGAAGGAAAATAAGAAGATGAATAATGGTGCAAAGGTTAATGAGCCTATTAAATTTGGCTCTCATGGTACTAAAGAACCAATTAAGGAGGAAGGGAAAAAAGTTCCTGTTACCGCCCTCCGGAAGGATGCAGTTGAGGACTGGCCTGAACCTAAGCAGATCCATTCTTTCTACATTGTAAGATATCGGAGATTTGAAGACCAAAACCTGAAGCCCAAATTTGATCTGGCAGAAAAAGAGCTACAAAAAATGAACAAAGCTAGATTTCAGCTTATTGAAAAATTGCGAGCCAGGAGGGTAAGTTTTGTCTATAAATCTTCTTTCAGTTGAACGTTGACATTGTTCGTTGTTCTGTTTAATGTGTTTAGAAGAAATTTAAAACAAGAAAATGTTAGAGGCTATGGTATCCTTAGAGAGCTATAATCAAGTCAAGAAGCCTTTTCCTTTCAGTTTCTTATGAGTTGAAGAGTTTCTAATCATATCATCCTGTTCTCTTGTCTTGTCTTTTGCTTATTAGGCACATAAGCATTCTAGATATACTATTTTCCTTTGGTGTGGTTAATTGCATTGCGTTGAACGCGTGCACATTTCCTGTAAGCATCATTTATATACTTTATCTGTGCGAACCATTGATTTGACTTAAAAGTTCGGGTACACTAATGATGAGAACTTTCATATCTAAGTGGTAGTTTGATGCTACCTGTTTATCAAGGACTTTAAAAGATTATTTGGATGTGTCCAAACTTGTGTTTTGGCAGGCAGAACGATCAGAGTTGTTTGGTCAAAGGAAATCTGTGAGTGCTGAGAATCAGGAGTTTTGGACAGTAATCGAAGGGAAGAGAAAGGAAATGAAACCTCTGCAGGATGCCTTGGGAAAGCTCCGTGGTCCTAGGAAAGATGGGAGAGAAGGAGGTGCTGGTCTGTGTTCATCTGAGGCGGAGCTTGATAATCTTGTAAGCTCTAGTCTCTTTGTTCTTTTAAGTTCTTACGATTACTTACTATCGAGGAGTCAAGGAATTTAGGCCAAAATACCAAATGAAAGTAGATCGATTTTTTTTCATTTCTGAAGAGGTGCATATCCTTCATTTTCTTCGTTTCTTCATCAGCTCGGTAATTGAGAACTACCTAACGTTCATTGTTTAACTTTTTATATGGAAATCATTTAGATCAAGAGTCTGCAGTACCGCATTCAGCATGAAAGCATTCCTCTGACAGAAGAGAAGAAAATTCTAAGAGAAATTAAACAACTTGAAGGAACAAGGGGAGAGATTAAAGAAAATGTAGCTCTGAGGGCACAGATTCAGGATTCAATGGGTGAAAAAGAATCGATCCAAAAGCAAGTCAAGGTAACGGTCAGATCTTGTCGTATACATGTACAAATGATGATATTAACTTCATTTTCCTAGAATGTCATTGTTAACTAACAACACTCACTACTTTGTTGTACTATAGCTTATAAGTGGTGGACTTGACGGGGTTCATAAGGAGCAACAGGCAGTTAAGGCCAAGAGGAAGATACTAGATGAACAGCTCGATGCCAATACCAGCCAGATTAAATCATTGGATGAGGAATTGAAGGAAATAACAAAAAAGAGGGACGCTGCTTTTGTACGCGTTCAGGAATTGAGAAATCAACGCGAAGAAGCGGTATGATGTTCTTTCCATGTCAATTGCATTATTCTTAAGTTTACTAGATAAGAAATTATGATATATATATGCTATGCATCTGATTAAATCTCATTTATTCCGTTGTTGAATGGTCAATAGATCTATTTGGTCATGAAACACCTCAATACTATGTATTTCCATAACACGAGCTGAAAAAGCATCCATCTCCTACTGATACAAAGGTTTGAACTTCCCAGTGATATCGTTGTGTAAATTGGTTATTCAGAACAAGTACTTTACCTTCAGACTTGTCTGGCCAACTTTACATGGCATTTTCTAGATGGTAGTTGGTTTATTCAAATGTAAATCAAAGCATTCTGAAAGTCTTTATAATCAATGTCGTTTCATTTTTCTCAGAATGCGCCTTTCTACAAAAATGTTGCACTGTTGCAAAAGGCAAAATTGCTAGCAGACAAGAAGGATGTTGATGCCCTTAAAGAACTCTCACTTACTGAGGTATCTTTGATCTGTCTTAGTTGCTGAATTTAAACATATCAAAATTTTGACACTAGTTGCTAAAACATCAACTAGTCTGAAACTAAGCAGTCGAATAAGATCCCAATAACATCTCCTGCAGCATGCCAAAAAATACTAGAAGGCATGTGTGAATGCCATTCAAAGCGAGACTCTTGACCAAAGGCTAGACAGACCTTAGATCTGTCTTTAGTTGCTAAATTTGAAGTTTTGCATGTTTCTTGCAGACAGTAACTTCGTTTGTTTTCAGGTTGATAAATTCATCTCCCTATGGAGTGGCAAGCCCTTTAGGGATGACTATGAGAGGAGAATTTTGGCATCACTTGATATAAGGCAGTTGAGCAGGGATGGCAGGATGAGGAACCCTGATGAGAAGCGTCTTGTGTTACCACAGGCGCAGACTGTTTCACAGCCTGAGATTGTTGAGAAAGCTACTGTGAAACCGACAAAGGAAGAATCACTGCCTGCTCAGAAAGTAAACAAAGATAAGAACACCAAGAAGACGAAAGATGCAAGTAGCAACGTTACAGATACTAAAGAGAAGAACACCAAGAAGCCGAAAGATGCAAGTAGCAAAGTTACGGAAACTAACTACATCTTTGATGTTGAAGAGGAGATCCATGGTTTAGAAAAGCAACCCAAGGATGTGAAACCAAAACACAAGGAATCTGATGAGGCAAAATTGAAGGAAATGAAGAGAGAGGAGGAGATTGTGAAAAATCGACAGGCAATGGAGAGGAAAAAGAAGTTGAAAGAGAAAGCAGCTGCTAAAGCAGCAATAAAAGCTCAGAAAGAAGCTGAAAAGAGGAAACTCAAGGAAATTATTCTTATCATTCTACCATTTGTTTTTGCTTTTACGTCGTAGAATTTACATTTACATTAGTTGTGGACTTATAACACATCTTTACTCATTTCAGGAACTTGAGAAGATGGCGAAGAAGAACGCTGGGGATTCAGTTACTGAGGAACCAGTTGAAATAGTTGCTGAAGAAGAGAAGTTAGAGGAAAACATTGAAACATCAGCTGCACCTAAGATTAAGGAGCCTAAAGGGAAAGCTGCCAAGCATCGAGCAACACGAGCAAAAAGCACAGAAATTCCTAAAACTATACTTAAGCGCAAACAGGCGTTTAACTATTGGCTTTTGGCTGCTCCTGCTGCGCTTGTAGTTCCGCTACTTCTTCTAGCATTCTCACATCTTCTCTAGGATAATATGAAAGTTAAGAAGTAGAGGGGGGAAAACTTGGTATTGCTTAGAGTGTTGCAATATCAAGGTCTATTTTTTGTAATCTCAAATCATGCCTATTTTTTTCACAGTCATAATGTTGCTGGTTAGATAAGGCATTCAAGAGTAACTAAGCATGTTTGATTTTTGGTTGGTGTAGTAGTTTCAAGTTTTGACATTTGCTTAAAGATTTTCATCTTTGGCATTAATTGTAAACATCTAAGTTCTTTATGATCTGCCTACATTTTGTTCATTGAAACAAAGTATGTTCTCTGTTATGTTGAGTGAAGCTAAGTATGCCTAGACTATTGTTCTAGTTTGCCTTCATGTTGGTTTGCATAGAAAAGAAAGCTATGTTACTCGAAGTCTAGTTTGCCTTCGTGTTGGTTTGATAAAGTGTTCTTGTTGAGAAATAGTTTGTGTTTGACCAATAACTTTAAGAAATACACGATAATTTAGTGTTTGCCGTTTGGTCAAGCTTTTAAAATTGTTTCTCAAGTGTATTTTTTTCAAAAAAAAGTACTTTTGAGGAAAAACTACATTTTGGCTTTTAAAAAACAGCCTCGAATACTCTTTAGAAATATTTATTGTTTTTCCAAAAGCTTGGTCAAACATTCAACTTTTTAAAAATACGTTTTATAAGCACTTTTGATCACCCAAAAACTATATAATCTTGAATGTTGGCTCATAGATTTTGAGATCAACGACGTAGCTCCTGATAGCTCAACACTTCCATTGACTCATAGATTTTGAAAGTAGATTTTTTACTTTTTGAAATAAAATCAAATATTGTTTGTTCATAAAATTTAGTTTCGGAAAAAAAATTCAGATTTTAATAAGTTTCGCCTCGACTCACGAAAATTTAAAATATTTTAAAGTTCCCTTTCCAAAAACTAATTTTCAACACAAATTCAAAAATTCATTTTTTCTTCCAAATTTTAACTAAATAAATGTATTATTTTTTCCATAATGTGATTTTTCAATATTGAATTATCTCCATTCATCCAAAGTATTGCCTTATTTTTTACTACCCAAAATCCCGAACCAATGTGCGCACTACGTGTACCGGCCATGGCTGCCACTGGCTTTGCCGCACAATCGATTCTCCGAAGAGTAGTTCCCTCATTTCTATCTACTCGCCCCACCAGGGTCGTCGGAGACTTCTTTTCCGGTACAAACCTCATCCTCCGAACACCTCTACACCCCTCAGGTATGGAAATTTCCTTATTTCTTGCGTGTCTACATTTTGATGATTTTGTGTCAATTTGTATGGTAATTTTAGCTGAAATAGTTGAGTGCAATGTGAATACCTGACTACTTGTTAAATGGTGTATCTACTATGGACAGAAGCGGAAACAGAATTTGAAGCTTTGATTTTTGTCATCTTTTGTTTAGTTATTGAGTTCTATAATTTGTACGCATAATACATAAATGTTTCATTTAACTTGGTATCATCTCCAATTTTGGGTGTGCACAAGTAGACACTTAAATCTGTATAGAGTTGAACAAGTAGACACACATATCCTATGTGACATCCTATATGTATTTTGTCTCGTAGAACGTTTGTGTCTACTTATTCAGCTTTATGTAAGTTTAAGTGCTTATTTGTGCACACTCAAAGTCAGCTAACATTGGCATATTATGTCACGTAGAACGTGTGTGTCTACTTATTCAGCTTTATATAAGTTTAAGTGCTTATTTGTGCACACTCAAAGTCAGCTAACATTGGCATAAAGGCCAAGCTAAATGGTATATTTATGGCCTCTTTCAAAACAGCTTTTGGAATATGCAGCCTACCACAGGCTATTAAGGGTGATGCTGATATTTTACTGAAAGGAGTGGGAGATAAGAACACCATTGAAGATGTGAAACGTATTGTTGAACTGGTACTTATACATCTACCAGACCAATCACTCTCCTCTCAATTAACAGTTGAAAAGTCTTGTCTAGTTTTTCACCTCTTTGGTCCCTGTTGTAGAAAAAGCTCCAAAACATTGTCCTAAGTCTTAATCTAAACTGATTTTCACTTGTGTTCTTCTCAGGCAAAACGGGCATCATTAAGACGAGAAGTTTTACATACTGATTTTCTGACTCCGCCTGTCTTAAAAGAGTCAATGCTAGTCTTAGAAAGGTTAGCTGATCTCAAAACAGTTGCACAAGGAGGATACCCAGAGGTTGGACACAGTTTGTTTTACAAAACTTGTTTGAGCAATAAAGCTGCTTGAATTTATATTTACTGTCTCCTTAAACAGGCCGAACGATGTCGACTCTCAGTTGGACACGCAGAGGCATTAACAAGTGATCCAGATAATGTTGCAGCCTTGAGGTAGGTCCTCCTGTCATTGTTTAGTTATGTCTGCTGTTTAAATCAACCAATCAAAAAATCCTCTTTATTATTGTGAAAAGGGATCCTCTTTCCAGTATTTCAGGGAACTTTTCATTTCAACCTTGTTCTCACGGTGATTTCCTTGGTGCAATCCTTGGTACAGGGATTGCAAGGAATAAGCTGGGAGATATACTCTTGCAGGTATTTTTTTTTAATTTTTTTTTTGGAGGTTTTCTCTATCTCTCTCTTGCAAGTTTTGGCAACATCTAGTTGATTTCATCGTTTGTTCAGCTACAAAAAAAAATATGTAAAAGAAAGATAGAAGTGACAGAGGGTGAGAAATTGTTGATCAAATAGAGGCTCTTGGGCAGAGAGTTGTGGGCATTACACCTAAGAGAGGATCCACCTCTTTGTAACTGAGTTATTATGTACTCCCTCCGTTCCATTTTACTTGACCCTTATACTAAAAATAGATTTTCTTGTTTACTTGTCAATTTTAGCAAATCAAGAGAGATTATTATTTTCTTCTCATATTAACCTTATGTCCTTATCATTAGATAAGTATATGAAGTAATAGTTGTCAAACCTAGATTATTAAAGTACAATTATAAGGATAATTTAGTAAACAAACTCCTAATAAATAGTTTCTCAAGAGAAATGTCAAATCAACAAGGGCCAAGTACAATGGAACATAAAAGATGAGTCAGAACTTATATGTGGAGGTAGTGTATGGTTAAGAACTAAACTTGTTGATCAATACTTTGATATCTAATGAGTCCTTTGTTTTAGTGTGGAAGTGGTGATTCAAACACCAACAACGAAATGTAGAAGTAGCACAAAGCTTGGTGAATGAAGCAACATCCAAGATAGATTATTGAAATATCCCTTCAGCACCGAGAACATACCACTAAATTAGCTTAGGCACATAAAAAATAAGAGTATGACAATGCATGTAATTGTGTAAGCCTAGTGTAAAATAAAGTGGGAGGAGAACCATGAGGTCTAAGGTTCAAATTCTAGCGGAAGCAAAAAACACTAGGTGATCTCTTTCCATCTACCTAAACCTTGGGGGTCAGAGTTAGCCGATACTTGTGTTGGTGGAAGTAGCTGGTATCTGATGGAATGGTCAAGGTGCCCACAAGTTGGCCTGAATGCTGCCGTCGTAAAAAAAAAAAAAAAGAACCAGAGCATGACAAAGAATCCTTGCTTAGCTACTATCTAAAAGCAAACTGCCTCCTAAAACAGAACAATGGTTGAGCTTCTTTGGAGATTGTTAAATGGCTGTTTTAAACTAACATCAAAGTTACGCTTCAGATTATTTAAGGTTTTTGAATTATTTTTTTCTTTTAAACTATATTTTATTCTTAATTTCTTTCACACGTTCTGAGTAATTTCATGGTGTTGGTCTTATGTGCGTATTTGTGTAACTGTTGTAACATATTCCACTTCCCATTTCTTCGAAGTGTTGGGTTATCCTGAACATCTCTTTCTGATGTTTAGGGTGAAAAGGGAGCTCATGTTCTTGTTGTTCCAGAACTTTCTGACTTCCTTGTATCAGCATTGGACAAGGTAACGGTACTTTGCTCATTGCTTCCTCTAACAGTATCTTCCCAATTCTCCACTAGCTTCTACTAGCCAATTAGAGTGAAATTCTAAGTTATTGTGAATATCAACAAATACTGTACTCACTGCCATCATCCACTTATCACATGATATTACATTGAATTGGAGAATGACTGAGCGTGGATTTTCTTCGTAAAAAATAGTTTACAGAAATCCCAAAGGAGCGAACAGTCGTAATTTTAAAAAAATTGGAATGATAAGGCTTTCCACTTAATATTTTCTTTGTAGGTTGGAAATGTTTCTGTCTCTTGCAAGAAGATTCCATTGCTTGCCCTTGAATATGAACCACCAAGGTTGAAAGTGTTACACTTATAGTTCCTTTGGTTTCTTCCCTTCATACGCAACACATTTTGATCTAGGAAATTTCCACTTTTATTTTACTTTTTCCAGTACAAAGTCCTCAAAATCCATTGAGGCATCATTGAGACTTGATGCTGTAGCTAGTGCAGGATTCAAAGTTTCACGAACTAAAATGGCCAGTTTGATTAGGTAATCCCCCTTTGTATATGTTTTCTCTGTCCAAAATATTTTGCTTGATGTGTGCTTTGCGTGGTGAATGACTACATAATGATCCTTACATTAGTTATTCGTATATGGATAATTAAAAATGGTTCTTGCCTCAATAACCACATGCTATCCGTAATCATTGTCATAGATTGGTGGATAAGCTATCCTTACCAAAAACAAAGGATCTGCAGATAAGCTGTCCTTCCAGTACAGTATGACCTTGAAATTATATATATGGTATTCAAATGGGTCCCTTCTATGAAATTTCCTCAACATTTCATTGATTCCCACATTGTTTAGGCCTTCTCTATACCCTATAGGCTTTAAATTTGGGTTTCATTTTGATTGTCACCTGCAAAAGAGCGAGGTAATTGAAAAGATCCACAACCCATAATCTTTACTAGGTTCAACAACTATGACAATTGCCATAAAGGGAATCTCACTGCATTGCTGTGCATTCTCCCTTATTTCATAAAAGCAAAACTAATTTCTTGAAGGGACTGAAGAATCTCTTGCTATGGTGTACTGCTTGAGTTGGCTGTTAGGAAGGGTTTATTTCTCCTCGAAGTAGATGCTCGCTCCACGGCAATTATAAATGGACGATGCCTCTAGAAGAAGCTTTCTGTGTGAGGAAAGGATGCACAACCATAGACATAGATTAGTTCATGCATTATACTGGTAGAAGATCAGGTGAATAATTAACAACTTGAAGGAAGTTGTTATTTGTTAATCACTTCCTAAAAAAGAAATCGAAAAGAAAAAAAGATCCAGTAACTTATCGAAAAACATAGTCATGGGTACAAATCAAAATATTATCCACTCTTGGGTGCGTGTCAAATCCTCCAAAATAGTTTATTTTTGAAGAATCCGACACGGGTGTGGCAACATATTTGGAGAGTCCGAGCAACTTAGGTTTGCTGTTGTAGTCTCAAAAATTGAATGAATCACTAACAAGTAGGAGGAGTACCATGAGGTCTATGGTTTAAATCTTAGAGGAAGCAAAAAATACTAGGTGGTTTTTTTCCACCTGCAAGTCTTTACCAGTACCTGTGCTAATGGGAGGTAGCAGGTAATCGGTGGAATAGTTGAGCTGCGCGCAAGCTAGCACACACATTACCATCATAAAAAGAAGTGTTGATTTCGTTACAGCTTCTATATGTTTTTACTGCTTTGATAATACAGATGTATTTGGCCGAATACGTTGTTGCCTAAGTTGATACTGTCTCACTCTACATTGCTGGCCTTTTAGTAATGGAGATGTTCGTGTCAATTGGAGCACCGTGACAAAAAGCAATACTACCATTAAGACTGGAGACATGATATCAGTTAGCGGAGAAGGAAGACTTAAAGTAAGTTACTTCTCATAAAATTCTTCCATAATTGGTAAAGTGAATGAATCAGAATGAACCCCCCTCCCATATCGCATGCACACACACACAACAAATAACCTATGGATAGAAGTAGTTTTTGCTTTAAATTTTATAATGCTTTTTCAGTATTGAGTTAAATATTCTCTTCTCATTGGCTCATTGGTTGCAGAGACGAATTTGAAGCTTATGGGTTCCTACAATCAAATATGAATAGATATTTAGAATATTTCTTCATACATATACAAGATTTGGGTGAAAGCTACTGGTTCCCGTGAACCCATAGATACAGGGCTAGATCCGCCTCTGGTTGGCCGACCAAAAGGGCATATACTTATCTCTTCCTATAAGTTCTGACGTTGAAATTCCATTTTTTCAGGACTTCACTTAAAATGTGAACTCCCATTTCCTTAACTACTGGAGTATCATTTGCCAATATTATCACTCAACTAAGTGCAACCAAAAACACTGTTTCAAGTTTGAAAGTTCTCTTTAACCTACAAACAAAGCTAGCAAATAAAAAGTGACTAGAGAAAAAGGTCAAATAGTAAAGCTTTGGTTTAAATTTTTGGATGCCTTGCTATAATGCCAATTTTGTTATTATAGTTTTTAGATTAATTAGGTGATTGTAATTTAGAGAATTTCTTCAGGATATTCATAGGATGAGTGTTGCAGAAATGTGTCTGTTAAGATGGATGTGCGGTGGTACAAGATTAGGAATTATCACATTTGGCTGAAGGTGCAGTAGCACACATGGAGGGTAAAATGAAAAACAAGTCACCCGAGATTAGTCATGCTCTAACACATCAATTTGTAGGTGTGAAACCATGGTAATTTAAGTTGTTAAAAGGGACAAGGTAGACATAAAATTAGATAGAATAAATTATAGACCTACATCTTCTTGGAATCCATGTAGACTTAGCGCAATATATAGAACAATAGAAGAAAAAGATCCATACAGGTGATCTAACTAGTTGTGATTAGTTTGCAAGGAGCCTTTATCTTGCTAGAGATGTGTATGCCAATACAAAATATAGAGAACTTTTAGTGCCCGAGAACCTAAATCCTCAAATATTTGATTGATTCAAAATAAAATTAAAACAAAAATAGAGCAACATGGTTGGTGAGGTATCATATAGTAGACACCAACTAGTTTGGGATTGAACTTCTTGTTGTTAGAGAATTTTAGTTGGGGCAATATTTAGGTTTGGTTGAAGAATTCTCATTTTTATCGAGTCTATCAAGACTTCCTTCAGATAAATGCTTAGTGTGATTGATGACATGACTTCATTTTCCTGCTAAGTTTGGTGTTATGATATTGTTAGTATGAATAAGAGTATGTTCAGTGATTTTGGAGGTGTGGGGGTTTATGTTGTGAAAATTACTTGTCGCGAAACTAGCATATGCAGTCAACCAATGCTAGCTCATTTTGGGGCTTCAAATGGCCTGTCTTACATCCTCTAGAGAATTGTTAATATGAAATGAGATTGCTGTTTCTGCCACTAATGGATCTCTCATTTACAGATTGGAGAAATAAGCTCCACAAGGAAGGGAAAGTTCGCTGTTGAACTCATCCGGTATTTGTAAAGCATGAAGTTATTTGGCGATATTGATTCCAACAACTTAAAGGCTGCTATTGATACTTATCAAGCCCTCATTTGCCATGCCACCGCACTCCCTAACCAAAGGCAACTTCGTACCAGGGGTAACCCGAGACCTTTGATTAAGGATGAAGTACTTACTATTCCACCACAATCCTTGTTGCTCATTTGTTACCTTAAGATGTAAATAATTCAAGCCTAGACATCTGATCTTTGAAACAAATGTGAGTGTAAGGAGTTGAGCTATTAACACGGGCTGGCTCGGATTGAGCGGGCTATAGATTTCAACGGCCTAGCTCAACCCAACTATTCATTTGAAAGGTCCTCCAAAATACTAGTTCAATTGAGCTCTAAGCGGGCAAGCATGTGAGCTAGCACTAAATTTTATTTTTTCAGAAAAATCTATGAGATAGTTATTTTTTAGGAAGAAATCTTTTAAATGTGCTTGTGTATCATTATTGTTGTTTTAAATGTTAAAGATTAAAGAATAATATGTATAAAAAACTATATCCTTATTTGTTAATTTTATCTGAAGAGCTAAAGCCGTCAAATTTCTTCTTAGAGAAATATATTATAATGTGTTACTCCATAAAGTACTTCTCTGTCTTTGTTTTGGTAAGTTGGTCTTCAAGAATTCCAATAAAAGTAGATAAAAAGACTTGAGTACAATATTATTTATTTATTGCACCATAAAGTACCATTTACTTTCTTATATGTTTTTATCTTGAAGATTTATGTCTAAGGACAATATTTATTACTTCGTAAGATATATATTTATTTGGTTATACGAAAATATTATTGGTTCAATGACATACAAAACTTAAAATTTCTAAACAAACTTTTTTAATTTGCATTTTGTTTGTTATTGTTTAAGAAATAAGTTGGGGTTATAAGAGTATAAAGTTGATCCAGTTTTTATGAGTACATAATTCAACTTTTTAACTTCATGACTTTTTGTTTACTCACCCTTCTATGTAATAAAATATCAAATTAGAAATTAATTGAATGAAGTCAAAAAATCATTACAGATTCATGTATTTCAAATGATAATATAATTATATGTTTTACAACATTTTAATTATAGAGGGGCAAAAACATAATCCAATGAACTTTCCAGTTTTAATATAATATGATTACACTCCAAAAGCCACTCTCTGCACACAATCAGGGCGCCGTTTGCTTGGCATACGAAGCAACCCTGTAATCTGCAGCTCCATCACAGCTCTGCAAAATCTTGCTCTATGCAACATTAAGTCAAGGATCCAGAATAGCCCACAATAACATACAATTATGAAACAAAATCTGAAACAAACAATTCCTGAATGAACCTAAATGGTATATTAACACTTGTTGCCAGCAAATGAGAATGAGAGGCTTCATGGAATTTATACAGAACTACAACAAAACATAAACCAGGGATACTAACATGATGTAAAACCATATAAGAATCATGATAAGCATCCAATGAAATTGTTGGTAGAGAGCAAGAGGACTATATACCAACCACATCAATATGGCACCTGTTTTAACAGCCAAGAAAATGCTGAAGAGATAAAAGGATACTGCAACAATGCATCAGAATTGTTTTGAGAAGAGGTGTTCTCCTTTCTTTTCTTCGGTGAAGCCAACTTCTTCAACCCTTTCTTTCCTGAGCTTGAAATAGATGCTTTAAAAGATTGAAACCAGTCATGAAGATTAATGAGATCGCCATGCTCTTGAGCCAGTGTATACCTGTGTGAGAGAATTCAAAACAACTTCAGCTCTCCTATTAAGCCATGTGAATGCAAAAAATAAAAATCATTTGAATATAAAAACTAGTTCTAATGAGAAAAATATAGCATAGCAGCTTCATCACTCAAAAAAATATGCAATCCGAAGTTACAAATGGTGCCAATATATAATATCAAGTTGACTTCAGCCATCAGAGTACTTAACCTTATATGAACTTGACTCTCCCCAAGAATATACTACTCCCTCCATTTCAATTTCTCTTACTTTATTTTTAAGTTTGTCCATAAAAAGACGCCGCCTTCTATATTTAGTTAGTTTTTTTTTTCATTCCAATTTAACCAAACGAGATGGCATGTTAAAACCAAATATTCAAGGCACATTTTTGGTATATTATACACCTTTATTTTGGATGTGGTAAATTATGAAAGATGATTTAAGCTCCACTGTACTTGTAGAAACCTTTTTATGTAAAAAAAAAAGCCCACTGGCATAACAGGAGTGGTGCGCTGGGTATGACTTGAATCCCAAATGGTGCACACCAAAAAAGAAGTCATGTAAACCTCACATCAGTGAGAAATTTTCCTAACTGAAGTCATTTATGCATATTCAGAAACAAAGTCTATCTGATGCATGCAGAGAAAAAGAATAGAACAGGTAATGTTTTCCCCTGCAAGAGACTACAGACCCAGAATACTCACAGCACTTCTTTCATTGGCAGGAAAGCATACAATATTATTGGAAAAGGGACACGAAATGTCCATCTAAGTAGCCTAGTAAATCAGGATGAGTATAACATTAGAATGATAGCACGTCAATGAAGGAAAAAAAGTATAAACTAGTCTGCATTGTATTTGGTATATGATCATGTGACCAAACTTAGGCAACATGCCACCTGGCATGTAAAAGCTCTAATGGGGCATCATTGTAAACAATGAGTAGAGGTGCTCAGAGCAGTCTTACATTATTGAGGTATCATGCATAGATGGTGATAGTGTACCACCACTATTGCTGCAACATCCACACTTGAGAATTTTGTAGAAATTCAAGAGATCAATTTGAATTCTTCTTCTTGGATCACCAGCCAAAGCCTACATAGAAGCATAAAAACAACTGTAAGTCCATGAATCAACTTGTAATTTCACAATAAGGCTTTTGATGTTAAATACCACTGAAAGAATTGCATACATAGGTGACATGGCAAAGCCATACCCCCCAAGGCAGGAGCCAAATACTGGTTCTTTCCCCGGAAAAAGAAAGTTTTTCAGCAGGAGTCTCATCTGGGTGGCTGGTTCTTTCCCATTTTGCTCTCTTGTTGACTCGAACCCAGCATTGTGATTGGAGGTAGAGGTTCATTTCCACTAGGCTATCCCTTGTTATCAAAGAATTACGGCCAAAATAATTTGATCTTGACTTATAAATTCACAAAAACATCATACTTACCCTATCTTAATAACCTTGATTTCTGGTTCACCGTCGACAAGAAAATAAGAAAAAGAAAAGAAAACTATGGAAAATGCAAAGCAAGTAATAACACATCATTTTAGAATTACCGATAGTACCATAAGTTGAACTATCTAACTTCTTGCACATATGAGATCAAAATACAAAGGTATTCCTGAAACTTGGTCTGACTAACTACAAAGTTGATAGCTACAGTTAAGATATCTATTAAACATAGTATAATGCAATTAGCATTAAAAACTTTACCAGGTTACAAGAACTGTCACACTTCAAATAGTAATAGTATACTTACTAGGTAACCATGTGCTTGCTGGGAAAAAAGATTGAGGTGAATGAAGCACAAAGGAAATTTTAATTACCAGAAACCCTTAAGTAAGCACGCATGTCTTTAGATTGAAGTGTAGATGATAAATATAGAAGCATACTACTGTGATCGGTCATGTCTTAAATGAAAATCAGGGAACTTAACTGATTGGAGATTGTCAACATCCTTGAAGCAAATAAGTTCATGAAATGGTATACACTCAATGGGCTGCATGGTGTCCCTGTTTCGTAAGCAATTCAACAACAGGTAAGTAGTGGTGAAGAAACTTAACTTTATCTGCTGAAAAAGAATCATCATCCTAAAAATTGAGTCATAAACCTTCACAGATACAGGCAAAGGACAATCAAGCATGGTCTGGAACACGAAGGCACATGATAACATCACTTCTTGGGTTCTTTATTTTCCAGATTCTAATGCTTCAGCACAATATCTTAGTAAGACTTCAAAATATAATTTGCAGCACTTTCAGACTCGAAAAATTTAAAACTTTGAGACTTAGATTTAGAAGCACCACTATGGCAAGCAACTAGCTCATTTTTTTCAAATGATGTTAAACAGCTGTAACAGTTAACAGTGGTGAAGGACATCATAGAAGTCGCTAGAGATTAAGTTACTGTCGATAACAGTTTTTTTCTTGATAAGGAATATAATTTTATTTTTAATGAAAACCTTCGGTATATAAACTGTACGAGGAGTAGTGAGAAGTTGGTGTACTAGCCTTACCCCTACCTTGTGAGGGTAGAGATGTAGTTTTCGATGGACCTCTATCGACTTAGTTGTTGACATTACAAGGATTCTTTATATATCTTTATTGTAAAAGGCAGGTTCAGCTATTTCAAGAAGGATTCTCTGTATAAGGAGTTTTTCTTGTAAAAGGAACACTCTTTATATAGGAGTATTAATCTACAAAGTAATATTTCTGAACAATCAAGCAAAGAGTATTCTAGAATATCATATGAGTTATCGTTAAACATATTCTTCTATTTTGATAACAATGAATCTAGACAATTGCAGCCTACATTTACAAATAATTCTCATGATATTCTAACAATAGTACACAACATTCATGAAACACAAAGTTCCCTATCTTTTATTTACCATTCTAACAAGTCCTAAATAAGAGAGCAGAGGAGGATAATTCTCTTATGTAGATTTACACATGTATTCACTCTTTACCGCACTTAGAGCTATTTTACAACCTATGAAAGTGACGGAGTATGTACCTGAAGTAGTGTTAAATAGTTCAAATGTTTTTTCATAAATCAGATAAAAACATAAATATAGAATTTTTAATTTCCTTTGTATCATGCCCCAAAAGTTTAATCTTAGAGTATCACTATGTCTATGTTCATGGCTGACATGATTCAAGCACCTATGCCTTCTAGTCAAATGATCAGAAAGTATTCTTAATGCTTCTTTACAAAACCTGCATTATAACCGACACATCGTCTAAAAGCAGACATGTGGTAAATTCATACAGATTCACGATCTTTTGCTGGCTAAAAAACATATTCTGCTTAAAAAGAAGTGTAAGAAGAATATTTTCCTATCTGGCACGCCATCACAGAAAGGGACCATGATGTAGTTAGACAAAGGACTTTTTCCTCCAAAGGACAGAAAGGAAAGCAAGATAAGGAGAAATTCATCCCCGCTATTCCCATTATCAAGCACAGCAATGACAGAAAGGTAGAGGAATACAGGTTATGTGCCCCTCCCTACCTTATCATTTGACCTGCTAAAGTCACAGCTTTGTCATTTGATGTGCATGCATCTTTCTCCACATTTAAACAGCGTCGATTGATATGTCTCCTGTTACACAAGTCATAACATCGTAAATTGAAGAAAAAGATTTAAGATATATTCAGAAGAATCACAACTACTTGTACCGAAGTATCTCTACTTGTTTGGTTCCATAACGTGGAAGGGTAAAGGAGGAAATTAATGCATTTACCTCCCTAGGTGGAGTATAAGGCATATACATCCAATGGGTGGAAAAGCTGACATGGAGGGTACTAACCCCTTCACTTTTTCTTTCTCTCCTCTTTGACTTGCTTATACACATAACTTTCCTCACAACCTTCACCCCAAGTCACCACCCATAAGGTTCCAAAATCTATAGAGCAGATTAATGGACTTAAATTGGCCATCTGGACTTCACAGTGCAAAACTTTTTTTGGCAGGAGAACAGCATTCCAACACGCAGTCATAAAATTACAAGAGATGCTAACTCATTGGCTATAACAACCTTAATACAATTATCTAGCAATAAGTGGCACTCCTATATATTAAATCTAGCCCAAGGACAAATGACATGCCAGAAAGCGGAAACAAAATCTTACAACTCAACAAATTGTGTCAAGTTATCCTTACAATGCCGCAAGGATAGAACACATACAGTTATGGATTCACCACATACTTTGATATATCAGTTAATTCTGCTTTGTGACTTTTGACATCCTCTGATACCATTTGAGACTGTAGCTCCATAATCTTCTCATGAACCTGAAGCAATGACCAGAGAGTTATAAAATGACTGAGCACAGCAGTATATCAGAACTCACTCGATGTAAGCTGCAGCATCAAGTAAAATTGGTAAGATGAAACTGCTGCAGAAGCATCAGAAAATTTAGGCCATTCACTACAAGATAAACATGGAAAATCAAACAGATAAGTTAATCCAAATATCTGATTTCTGATGTAAGATGAGATTTCTCAGTATCCTTTCCATCCAGAGGCAATTCAATAATCTACTTATCATTGAAATCTTATTCAATCACCAATGAGGAAAGATGGGATAGAAAGAAAAGATCATTAAGGCTTGCATGACCTGGGAAAACTTTTGAAGACGTTTCCTAACCATGAAAACAGTTCCTTCAACTCCAAAATAAAATATGTTTGCCTCTTCATATGCTTTTTGATGACAGTACATTTGGTTAGCTGCTTCTATTTTCTAACTTTTTTCCCTTAGTGCGTGGGCATTTAGTTTTCCTTTTCTTAAGTATTAACATGTCTCATTGACCAATTACATTTTTCCATATTTATTCCTATAAACATAAAATCCATATGAACACCAACCAAATTGCATTGTTTCCTATAACTGCTATAAGGGGTTTGCCGCTTAAAATGAACTGGCAGTGATTATACCTCCATTGTCCCTTTGGTGAGCCTCTCCCAACTCTTAAGCAACTGGGATAGCTTCACAGCTGGTAGATCCCTGGTTCATCAAAAACTCAAGCATCATGCGCAACATTTGGTTGGAGGAGAAGGGTTGGAGGAATAAGACAAAAGATACAGGAACTTTTAACACAAGGAATCATCTGAATCCTTTTCAGTTTTTCTGCAAACACCATTTTCGCTAAAGAATCTAATTATGGATGGAGTAGTTTTCTCCTTACAGCCATAAAGAATAGAGTACTGGAATAAAATTCCATCTGCATGGAATTTCTTAGTTTACTTTCCAGGTGAAGTAAAGAACAAGTTAATGCTGAGTGTAGAAATAAGGGTAAGACTTGCAACTACCTTATTTTGCGGATGACTTGATTGGTAACCTCAGCCCTTTGTAGCTTGAAAAGTTTATCATTATTTGACAACAAGCTCCTATCTTTTGCACTATCACAGCCTTGATTAGATAACCTGGAGTTGTATAACTCAGGATCTAATGCCTCCAAATACAAGTCCAGCAATGCAACTTTATGGTACCTTCCAGCTTCATATAAACACTAAAATAATATTTTAGTCACGAAATAGAAATCTTCCCCATATTGCACAAATAACTAGCTTTTTCATTCAATGCCATAATTTGGCATGTCTATAATATTCAGGAAGCAAATAGAAACAATTGTAGAAAAACAAAGAGATTCATTAGATATTAGCTATCAGACCTTAAAATTTGTAAGAGACTCCAACAATCTAAGAAGAGAAAATGGAAGAAGAGATAGCATATATTGAGGGGGTGGCAAGTCTTGAAGGAAGAAATAATGAAAGAAGCGCAAACTTCGATCTTTCTTCTGGCTGTCAACACCAAACAGTAGAATCTAGAGAAAATTAAAGAAAATTCAAAAAAGATGTAGCCATTTATTTGAAGAACTCAACCAATAACTAACTAATACCATATAGAATGGGGTTTCAATTCCATAACTGTGGTATTAGATAACATGTTCACCGGGCAACTGTGGGATAACATCATAACTTTTTGGAGAACTTCACTGATAACACTGAGAGCTGCAAAGGAACTAAGCAGTTTCTACTTCCAGATATATTTAGCTACATTTATTGATAAAAAAAAATGATGAAGCCATTCCACCTTTAGGTTATTGAGAAATTTTAACAGGGGCATTTTTTTTATCAGGTAAACAATTTCATTATTCACAAGGCCAAAGTCGGCCGTATACAAGAAGTATACCAAAACAGTAACCTACAAAAAGACATGGAGCATTGAAAAGTTGTGGAATAATTTTCCAAATCTTGTCATCGCCTGAATTAGGAACCAGTATGAACTACATTAATCGTAAAGGCCCAATGTATAATAAAATCTTACCATAAGGCGAGATCTCCATAGTTCCTGCAGCCTCTGCATTTCTGATAGTCCATGGCCTAGACTCATTGCATTTAGTTCTACATGATTATTCCTGGTAAGATGATTCATGAGCTATTTAGAGATATTCTCCTCAAATATGAAGCACACTTTTAATCATTAAAAAGGGGCATATAATGTTACAAACCGATTTGAGGAATATTTCCTATAAGATGGAAGCTCAAAAGAATGCTTTATCAATTCCTCTGGCAAATTAGCAAGATCCTCATACCATGACCCCTGTAAAGGATTAACAATCGTAGGGAAAAAAATAATTATACAAAGTTGTCACTTATATGATGCAACTTGATCTTCACATGGTAACCATGTTAATGTAAAAACCACAAATAATATGTGTTAGAGCAGAATATCAATAGCAAAATGGCCTAACTATCATTCCACAGTATCTGACATCATGGACATAACCTGCAATTGTAAGTTGGTTTAGGTCACAGCCTGAAACATTCTAACCAAGTTGGGATGTTTCACCTATTCAATCTCAACAACTACGAAGGCACTTTGAAAAACAAGGAAAAAATATGGAGTAAATCCTATAGAAGTCAGAGTACGGAAGTTTATCTCTTTCAAGGAAATATTTGATCCCCCATTTAGATAAAGACACCAACCAAACAGAAATATAATAGAACCAAGCAAATGTAAAGTTTGAGAAGTAGTTCTCACCTTACTATCTCCCTCATCAACTAAAAGCTTGAGCACAAAGCTAAGAGGCTCGATGGAAAGTTGTTGGATTATTGCCATCTGGAGAAACCATTATGTTAGTTGTAAGTATATGATTGGGTACATATGTACATTCAGATTTCTAATCAAGCAGAGCCGAAAAACACATGATGGGTATAGTTCTAATGTATAATTTCAAGAAAACAAAAATATGTTTCAGACCTTTAAGGCTCTAACAAATGAAGTAACTGTTCCATCTTGTCTCAAAAAATAGCTCCTCAAGAAAGTCGCCACCTTGTGGCCAACACTGAAGCCAGCACAATTTTTTACTAGAACAGCCTCAATGATTGCATCCAACCTTTCAGCTGGGCATTTCAGAGAGAATATTGATGTAGACAAATATTGAAGTGCACGGGCAGTGAGCACATTTCTGGGAGCATCAGCACTTGTAGCAACACCAGCAATTAGGATGATTGGAATCTTAACAGACCATTCACTGATAAAAGCAGACATTACTTATAAGAATCATAATACAAAAGTGGTTTTATATGTCAGAACAGCTACATACTTTGGTAAATGAACTTTAAAATAGAAAGGAAATTGAGGTAAAGCTCAGGCACAAAATCATGCATCAATACGTACACACCATAAATAATTTGTTTGTAGCAAGTACAATTAAATCAACTTTATCCCAAAAACAAGCATATTCCTCCCTTGACCAAACTAAGAAAAGGTCTTTCCCTTTCTTAAGGTACTTAAAATGCATCAAAATTAGAGATAATTTATGCATAACTCTGATTTGATGCCTCATACTTTTGTTCCAGCTTTTGTCAGCACTGCAGCAGAAAACTCCATTTTTAATTTGGAGTATATATTATTGCCAGTCACATAGCTTTGATAAATGTAGTAGACAAGGTATGGGAGAATAATTTGTTTCTTATTCAAAGATGTACAGTATAAATAAGTTGATACTGGGTTCTAACTAAGGGAAGACTAAAAATACAAATCCTTTGAATCTTCTAATATTTGCTACTATGTACATTATACCAAAGGACGTATACATACATCTAGAACACTCCCCTTCAAGATGTAACGTAAATATTGATCATACTCAGCTTGTTACAAAAGTAATCAACTTGAGTTCTGATCAACACCTTTGTGAACAAATCAACTAGTTGCTATGTTGTCTTTATGTAGCAAATGGGAATATCCTCAAGAATAATGACAATCAACATCAGTTCCTCATAGGAGTTCTAGAAGTCCATGAAAAAAGCCGTCACATATTAATCCCCTTTTCTCAACACAATAGAAACTCTTGCACACATAAACTCGAGACGCATTCCCTTTGTTAGAATATACAAACTCCAAATAATCCATTAATCCTTTGAGAAGTTCACAATGCATAGTCAAATCAACTTCACTATCAATAAGATTTAGTGGAATTCACTGGGTATGTTGTTGTTGTTGTAATCATGCATCATCTCTCATCTGTGTTTATTTTAGAGCCTGTTTGATGGGCTTATAGATTTTGGCTTATTTTTGTCTTTTCAGCTGCAAAACAAGTGCTTATATGCACTTTTTTATTTTACCCAATCACTACCAAAGTGTTTAAAAGCTATTTTGGCATAAAAGCACTTAAAATAAGCCAATTCAAACAGGCTCTTAGTTTCATTTGTAGGTGGCCTTCAACCAAATGGTCATAAACCCAATAGTCTTACTTCATCTCAATCAATTTTATTTTTTTTGCAATTGGTAACTTAAGTCTTAGTTGAAAATAATTAGAACCATATAGTCTATATTCTGTAATTTTTGACACACAGACTTGTTATCCACCATTTTAAACAAATCTACAGTAGCCAAAACAAATACTGAAAGAGAAACCTTACAGGCAGCAACCAACAAAACTTTCACAAAAATTGAATCAGATCTCCAAGTTCCAAAATTCAGCAACAAAATTCTAATGACATACCTGCAGAAACCAGATTCTAGTAACAAAATTTTAACTAAAAAACAAAAGCAGGATGGGCAAAATGATCTGGGTCCTTTAAATTAATATCAAATCTCCACGTGTCTATTTGAAGGCTGGGACCCGGACATTTAATGGATAAGCCGATAAGGGATATTATTGGCTCTAAGCATAACAGTAAGGATATGTATAATAGTGAAACGGAGGATAAGTATGAAAATAATTTGAAAGTAAAGGGGAAAATATGACCCTTTTCCGTAATTAAAATTGTAAAATACACCATCTCGAAGAAGTTCTGTGCAACTCTTGCTTTAATTATGCTTGAAAAGTAGATAGCTATGGTGTAAAAAGGAGATATGCTGACAATATATGACGGTACCTTAACATATTGATGAAATCTGATAAGAGATCCCCAGAACACCTCTCCATATCCTCAATAATTACAACCACTGGTTTCTCATACTTGCCATGGTCACTATACCATGATGCTAAGAGCGAAACATCAGCTGCCTTAAGAATCAAAAACAAGAATGATAGTGAATAACAATAAAGATGTCACACAAGATTTAGTTCTACTTAAATATGTGCATAATTATAGACTTAAATTGTCTACTTACTTCAATGTCAACCATAAGCAATTGTCTCAGAAACGCTCTGAGACAGCCCCCAATGCCATTCTTGGTAGAAAAATCCAAGGAGGAAATATTAGCCACATAGCATCCACGAGATTTCAAGTTTAAACCAAGTTCAGCAAAAGTTAATATGTCATCGACAGTTTCAATATTCTCTGCAAAAAGTCCAAGAATGTACTGATCAACACGAATGAACTACTACCCGTTGATAAAATATTATCAACAGGAACAGTGCAGGTAGAGTTGGGAATAGGAAATCAGGGTTAGATGGTCAGGCCATAATTCACACAATTGAACAACATTCTTGAAAAGAAACACGACAAATTTATGGGAGGAGTTGAGATAAGAAGTCTTTTAGAAAAACAAAATAGAAGATTTCAGATATTGGTTACCATCAGCATAGTTTCATATTTGCAAACTAAACATCTAAAAGAAATGAAAAATGAACTTACTGGTGAAGACCAGACCAGTGAAGAGCTTTTTAACTAAACCACCATTATGAACAAAAGGGTATGGAAGACTTGACTTTGATGGATCAACAGGCCCTCTACACGAACAAATTTCATTAAAAGATTCACGAACCCATTGTCCTATCTCATCAAACACGTCAGCATTTATACTCCTCAAGACATCCTAAATTCAATTCTCAAACAACAAGAAACAAGCAATTTAGCATCACTTAATTCACACTCAATTGGACTAACGAAAATATCTATAACATTTCAGGAAACAAAATTGGGGAAGAAGAACCTTAATCTTGGATTCAATTTTTGACCATACACACTGGAAAGCTTCCATTTTTATGTTCTCATTCTTGTTTTCATTGTTTAATGATACTTTTGGTGAAGAGTCAAGTCTTCTTTTGGTGGGTCTTCCAGGAGATATTGCAGTAGACTCTGAAGACTTTGATGCCTTGTGCAGCACGAAGAATGGCTATGAATTTCCACAGGAGCAAACATCCAAAAGCGGTTACATTCTCTAAACAAAATCTTACAAAAAAAAGTGGAAATTGGATAAGTAGTATTGCTATAAACCTGAAGATTGTTTTCTGCAAGTGGGACTGTATGAGGATGTTCATTTGGTGAATACATTTCTGAAAGAGAGTAGACATCAGTATTCAGGATTAGAGTAAGCTGGCTAAAGTCTACTATAGTTAACAGTGACCTCAAGGCTACAACTACTGAATTAAGTAACAAGTTAGACAACAACCACCAAACAAAATCGATAACAAGTAATGATTTTCAATACAATATTAATAAAGGAAAGAGCTATCAAGTAACAATTTTTTCCTTGAAAGAAGGGTGACTGCTAGGACTGGGCATTCAGTCAGTTCAGTTTGGTTTCTCAGTTTTCGGTTGGTGAAAATGTTAACCGAAAGTTTGGATCGCAATTTCTTATTCGGTTTTTCCCTTTGTGAAATTACTTTGTGCACAAACAAAACGACAATGAACATTCAAACAATCAAGTCGAGCGAGAAGACAGAAACTAACAACACACAAAAATCAAATGTGGCAATTTCTGGTTTCTGCTGGGGATGGGCATTCAGCTCTTCGGTTCGGTTATGTAAAAGTTCAAACTTTTTTCGGTGCAAGTGAGAAATAAAATGAGAATAAAATTATCATAATGTTTAACTTAACATGAAACTAATACATTCAATAGTGCCAACAATCAATAACTTGTAGTAGTAGCATCATTCAACAACACAATCCAAAAAAAAAGAACACTACCAGGCAGCAATCCAGCAGGTAGCAACACAATTTCTTCCTACTTGTACTGAGAAGAGAGACTGAGAGATACACTGCCCTGCTGGTCACCGGCGATTGCTGCTCCGGTGAGAGTGAGAGGCGGTTGTTGGCTCTTATTGGCTGCTACTGAGCGCGCGAAAAGAAGTGAGAACAGAAAAGTGAATCAGATGAGTTCTTTCTCTTAATGCAAATAGGGCTTGGGTTAAACTTAAATCTTAAATGGGTTAGGTTTTTTAAATTAAAATGTTTTTGGGTCAAAATATATAATTAAATGTAATTTAAAATATATTTAATAAAATTTTGATTATTCGTTGCATCGAAGAATTGTGATCCTTACATTGAAGACTGAATTTTCGGATAAAGAAAATTGAATTGAAATTTCTACATTTTTTTGATATATTTATGTTTTTTTATATAGTTTCTACAATATTTGGCCTTATGCATAACCTTATAAAATAAATGTTAATTAGTTTAATTTAAAATATAAGTTTATTACATATTGACTTCATCGGAGAGGGATATTGTTAATCATACACATTGTTATTCACATAGACGGAAAAATTTTGATAGTTTATTTTAAACAAGTCATCAAATTGTGTAGCCAAGTTAGAAAAATCAATCGATTGCGGGTCATGTCTTTCATAATTTGTTTTTGGACATTACCTTTAAAGAATCTATATTCAAATTGGAAAAAAAATTGTATCACAAAGATCAAACTCATTGTTTCTTAAACAATAAGAAATCGTTCTACTAACCAAACATGTCAAGTGTTTGTTAATCGGTGCGATTAGTAAAAGTTTCAAAACTACGAATGAATAAAAATAAGATTCACAATTTCAAATATCAGTTACGCCTAATATGAAATGTTCTTCAGAGATATTAATCATATATAATCACTATATTTTTCGAGATCATCAATATCCATTGTTTTCTATTATTATTTTTTTGGTAAATGTTCATATTTGTGAGATAAGTAAAAATAATTATACCACTACATAAGATCACTATATCTCATACAACCAATTTCATGTAAAATTTAACTTTCCTCATATACATAAACTCTTACCTTATTATCATTTATCTTAAAAAATTATTAAAATAAGAAATCGCAAAATATTTGAAGTGAGAACTACAATATTTTTAAATTGTGTAGTGAAATTGTATTCATAAAAACGTTCAACATGCAACTATATATAAATACCTCTACCTTATATTTCTACAAAAAAATATTTTCACGACTTAAACTCGTGACGTGTTAATTCACTGGTTGCTCCAAGACTCCTCTTAATAATATAGTAGAAAATAAAAAATATACCCCCAAATCCTATCCCTTTACAACCCAGCTTGAAATACGCCTATCTCCCTCTTATATCATTTTTTCATCTTCTTCTTCTTCAACTAGTTGAATGTTTGAGCAATGTCTCGAGGGACTGATCGGTTACTGAAGAATTTGAAGCAATTTACTGACCTTCAGTACAAGTACTTCACTAGCCGCTATGGACAGCAACTCATTGACATATTCGAATTTCCAATAAAGCTTGTTCTCTCACCTATTACACTTGCTTATGACATTGCCGGCTCTGCTCCGAGGGGGTTCGGTGTACCTGAATTCATCTCTAAGCTGTCTTATTCGACCATCTTTGTAAGTTCACCGCACTTTCTTGTATGTAATTGGAGAAGTGTAACTTTCTGCTTTTTTTACTTAATGGGTCGTAAAGTGTTTGTTTATATGTCATTGAGAGGCTGTTAATGGGATAGTATGTTTTATAGAATTTCTGAACTGGGTCTTCATATTTATGTTCATGTTTCATTGAAAAAGGCCTTGAATGGGGAAGGTAATTGTCAGTGTTTTGTGAACTGGGCTGTTAAGTGTTTGTTTATATGTTACTGAGAGACCGTGAATGGGACAGTCTATTTGTTAGCATTTCTAAATTGGGTCTTCAAATGAATGTTCATGTGTCACTGAAAAGGCTTCGAATGGGGGAGCCATTTGCCAGTGTTTTATGAATATGAACTGGGTTGTTAATTAAGTTGGAGAAGTGCAACTGTCACTGTAAGCTCACCACACTTTCTTGTCCATAACTGGAAAAGTATAATTATCTGTATTTCTTCCTGAATTGGGTCTTTATATGTTCGTTCATATGTCGTTGAGAGACCATGAATGGGACAGTCTATTGTTAGAACTTCTGAATTGGGTCTTCAAATTTATGTTCATGTTTCACTGAAAAGGCCTTGAATGGGAGAACCAATTGTCAGTGTTTTCTGAACTGGGGTGTTAATTAAGTTGGAGAAGTGTAACTGTCAGCATTTTTTTTACTTAATGGGACATTAAGTGTTTGTTTATATGTCAATGAGAGACAGTGAATGGGACAGTATAGTTGTTAGAATTTCTGAATTGGGTCTTCAAATATATGCTCACGTGTCACTGAAAAGCATTGAATGGGGAAGCTAATTGTCAGTGTTTTCTGAACTGGGTTGTTAAATGTTTGTTTATATGTTCCTGAGAGACCATGAATGGGACAGTCTGTTTGTTAGAATTTCTGAACTGGGTCTTCCAATTTATGTTCATGTTTCACTGAAAGGCCTCGAACGGGGAAGATAATTGTCAGTGTTTTATGAACTGGGGCATTAATTTAGTTGTTCATATGTCACTGTAAGCTCACCACACTTTATTGTCCATTATTGGAGAAGCATAATTGTCTGCATTTATTCCTGAATTGGGTCTTTGTTCATATGTCACTAAGAGACCATGAATGGGACAATTTAGTTGTTAGCATTTCTGAACTGGGTATTCAAATATATGTTCATGTTTCACCAGAAGGCCTTGAATGAATGGGAGAGTCTACTTGTTAAAATTTCTGAACTGGGTGTTTAAATATATGTTCATATTTCACTGGAAGGCCTCGAATGGGGGAGCCAATTGTCAGTTTTTTATCATTTATGTAATGGGGCGTTAATTTAGTTGTTCATATGCCACAGAGAGGCACTGGGGAAATCTAGTTGGCTTTTTTTATTTTTAAAAAAATTCTGAATTGGGTCTTCAACTGGTTTACTCATATGTCAACTGTGAGGCTATAAATTGGAAAGCCTACCCTTTTCTTTTTCCATTTTTCAGAACTGTGTCTTTAAATGTTTGTTCATATATCACTAGGAGCCCATGAATAGGAAGTTTTTTTCCAGCATTCCCTGGATTGAGTCTATGTAAGAGAGGTGATGGCCTGAGATTAATACAAGGACTTTTAAGCTGAAAGTATTTGTTCAATGAAGGTTACTCCTAACAGAGATATTTGGTGTTTTACTGCAGGTGGTGGCTACTCTGGGTACTTATGACATTGCAATGGAGCTCGGAAAGAAGGTGATCAGCCAGAGGTGCCCTTATAGTCTCAGCTCATGTTTACTTTTTGTTAGAATTTATATTCCTGAAGTTGAAGTGTCTTAAATTAGAAATAATGAAATTGATAAATCGTCCATGTCAAAAGTTTTGTTTTTTTGCTGATTTATGCACATTGTGCGTAAAAGGTCATCGAAAGATTTATAAAGGTATTGGGGCCACTCCATCCATTACCTTAAGGAATAGGTTTGGATGCTCACATTCCTTCATAGGTTTGGTGTGTCAATCCATGTTTTACTTTACAATGGACTATGAGCTTGAAAGATATCAGACATTTGTTTTCTGTGCTCATTGGTGGTCGCGTGTCCTTATGCAAAAGCTGATGTGGTAATCACAAATTGAAGTGAAAGCAAGAGAGCATCTTATTTGTCCCTACTGAGGGGAAGCTGAAATGCTTGTTAAATTTATAGTCAACTGGCATGTCTTGACATGTGTAGTTGAAAGAAGATGCTTGGTTCATTGACTGCAGGGACTGCCAGACATGCAGTGGATGGCAGGCGTTACAGTGCACAATGTGCAAAGGATCAGGCAAAGTGCATTACCAAGTGAAAAACTATACATTGAAAAGGTTGGTAATCATTGATAGACTTGTGCTCTTGCTGTTAAAATGAACATCATGTTCACATTTTATGTATTAATCCAATTTCTTGAACAATATTGTGGTCTTTGTCATAGTCTAAACTGCAAACTCTTAAAAGATACACTGAGGTGCTTTCACCCCCTTCTTCTCCCACGTCCTATGTGACTGTTAAAAACACACTCTAGTCTTCAGGTTTTTTATTTCGGATTTGGCAATGACAGTAGCTCGTGTAATTGCTGTTGGTAGCTCAAAGTGTCACCATCATCATGTTGGTGTACTGAGCCACCTCCTTCTTGTTTTATGTTATTAATCATCATAGTTGTGAAAAATCATAAATTACTCTAGGACAGGAAGATAATGTCAAACACACTGAATATTTATATCTATTTAAAGCTTCCAAACTACTGCTACAGGGGAGAAAAAGCCACAGCTGAATCCATTGCTGATGCGATAGCTGATAACAGAGCTGAGTTGGTGCACCTTCCTACCACAGTGGACCTTCACTTGCCACTGCCATCTAAAGAATGTCCCAGTTGTGATGGATCGGTGAGAACTGTTTTGGGAAGTTATTCAATTTTCATAATATAGCTTCTTAAAGGCTGAAAATGAACTGAGTGAGTCATGCCGGTAGTTCTTTTGGCTTGAGAAACTATCCAAAATGCCAAGGTAAAGAAAATAGAGTTTCATTCGTTATGGAAAGCCAAGTTGAGAATAGGGCTTATTGAATAAGTAAAGCCAAGCCTAACCAGAAATCAACTTGGCTCATGTTATTTATGTGGCATGTATATGTATTTTCATTCAGTGTTGTCAAAGGCTCGGCTGAAGCGTGTTAAGACCTGAAGCGACGAACAAAACATGCTGAGCACTTTGCCTCGCTTAGTGGGCGCTTCGGTGTAGTGATTGAGGCTCCAAGGCATACTTGATACTTTTCCCTACCAATGAGTGTTATCCTGAAGAGGCAACATTAAACAATTGATATTTACTTTATCTTAATTTCTTTGTCCATTGATTTGTTATTTGTGCTTCAGAATTACTAGTCTTTGACTACACATATATTATTGTATTTTTTCTTTATGCTTAAATATCTGACTGACCTTTAAGCTTTTTTGTACTTTTCGCCTTTGATAACACTTTTTTCATTTGATTTTAACTGTATTTTCCTGTGCTTCTACTAGGTAATAGGTAATATTTGTCAGATGATATTGACTTCGAAGACGACTTAAAAGCACCTAAGTTCAATCACTTAGGTAAATAGGCTGAATCCTGCTAAAGAACCCATAGCCCTAGCTCATGAAGATAGTTTTCAGATAATCTAGAACTAGACCTTTATCTATAAACCTGATTTGAGCTTTGATATCACCTCGATATGCACGATGGAAATCTAGCACACCTGAGTAGACGTGGAGCTCATCCTATTATTCAGTAATCTTGTTAAAGAGAGGCTGTTTTGATACTATATCAATGAATTTGAACGATGCATGATGCTTCCTTTTCATCTGGTATGTTATGAGTTAAGAACTGTATTTCTTTCTTGCACACACCAGCTTCATTATTTCCTTTAGTTGGATTTGTGTCAATTGTGTTAAAGATGGATGCAGTCATTATGCTTCACATGATCTTTCATATCCACCTAGGCCTGGTCTTAACTCTTAAGTAAGAACTGTTCTCCAAACTTTTTGAAACTTTAGCAATGGCTGTTGCTAATGATACCACTTATTCTGCAGGGTGTGATGAAATGCCCGGAATGCAAAGACAAGCTGCAAATAAGGATATCTGCAGATGATGTGAGTTCTATCCAGTCTTTACTGTTCTTTGTTCCAATTTCTTTTTCTACTGTTTAAAAACCATTGAGGTTTTTTTTTTACATTAAGCTAATATATTTACCATTGAGAGTTATTTCTAACATCATGCAAATATATTTGGTACTATTTTAGAATCATAACGGCAGTGACTTAGTGGTCAATGAAGTGGGTGCAAACTGCAAACCTTAGAGACCATAGTTCAAATCCCCGTAGAGGCAAAAAACACTACATGCTCATCTCCCATCTTCCCTAGCCTTGACGGACAGAGTTACCCAATACATGTTCTTGTGAGAGGTATCCGTCGGAATAGTCGAGGTGCAGGCCCGAACGCCACCATTATTAACAAAAACAATAAAAGGAAGAAGAATTCTAATGGCAGTGGATTTTACTTCTCAATAATTTTTTTAAATGCAACTTCCCGATCTTTTCATTTTCTAGTCATTTCATAGAAACAGTGTGTGATATTTTGATTATAGTTTTGACACTGCTTAGAATTCTAGTCATAACCCTTTCCTACTCATGCTAAGACTTAGAGACTGTGAAAACCTGCAACCTGTCAAGATGTCTGCTTCCATAAGTGAGGAGTTTTATCTTGACAAAATATTTCACTTGGTTCGCTCATCCATTTCATCTGCCTCTAAATAAAGTAAAAGTGTATGAACAAGAACGATATCTATGCTTAATTTCTTCGCAGTTGATAGATGTTCATTTAAATGGTTTCTCTGGGCATAAATCTGTTCCACTATATTGATTAATGCCGTTGAAATGGAGTATGGAAAAATATAGGTATCTGCAAACGAGAGGAAGTAGTCAGTAATGAGTCACAAAAACGCATCCATGGGGAAAACCTAGAAATCTAGTGAACCAGGAATCATTTTCTACACTCTGGAGTATGGTAAAGAGGAATGGCAAATAAAATGAGCACTAGATAATGTCCTTTTTCCCCATTTGTATTCTTGATGTCATGAATTTCCATTCTAGGAAGAATTTCTTTTCCCCCTTTTCTTTCAGTTTTGATTTACTTAGTCATTCTCATGTCTGTGTAATCTTTCAATGCTACAGATTATGGAGCCTCCTTGGAAAGCTTATAATATCATGAGAAAGATGGATTATCCTTACGAGGCTAGTGCTTTGTCATCCGTGTTTCTATTTTGTCGCAATGGATAACTGCTTACTATAATATGGTTTTTTCACTGCATCTCGTCCATCATTGCTTGATTTATTTTTTTTGTTCGATATGTCAAAGGATGAGAGGAAAGATTCTCATGCTGTTGGGAAGTGGGACAAGGATTTTTAAATAAAGAAGAATTGATTTCCTTCCTATTTTTTATGGAGAATGGGTTCAAGGGAAATATGTTTCTTCTTTCTAGTTACTTTTCCTTTTATATGACAGCCAAATTTGGGAGAGAAAATTCTCATTTTCTATTCATTGCCTACTTCCCAATAGCTGTCAGTGATCATCCTATTCACCAGATTGTCTTGCTTATAAGTGTGTGGCTTCTCAAATATTTTCTATAGAAAAGTCAAGTATAAGAAGCCCCTTACAACTTTGCACTTTATCATTTTCCCTCTTCTTTACTGTTACAGCATATTGTTGATAGTATGAAGGACCCCAGCATTGCTGCATTTTGGTTGCTTACCTTGCCTCAGATTGTGGGTGGATTTGAATATGATGATGATGTCAAGAAGAAGATTTGGTGGCAATATAAGGTTTACTTTTATCTTATGGTTGTCAAAGACGGTTTTTTTCTTGCTATTCATAATTGCTCTGTTATTTTGAGAATGTTGAGCATTTTACAGAGCCCATAACACATGCTTAAATTAAATATCTGTAACTTTTGAACTCTGTTAGTGCACACATTGAAACAGGAAATAAAAAGAAGAGGCAAACTCTATATTAATCAGATAAATGTGCTCACCCTATTTCAAGTGCACCAGAAACAAACTTGAACTGGTTAGCAACCTATTTAACTTTGATTATTATGGAAGTTACTCACATCAGTAAAGGATGAGATGCTAAAAAAAAGGAAGAAACTAATTGTTAGAATAGAAATAAGTATTTCCTACTTAGAATAGAAATAAGAATAGGAATAGGAATAGGAATAAGAATAGGAATCCTAGTTGGAAAAAGATTCCAATGTAGTGTCTATAAATAGGGTTTCAATGTAACTATTTAGATACACAATTCAATAATATTTTTCGTATATATTTCTCACATGGTATCAGAGCATTGGTGAGAACAAACAAGTCACCGTATGTCTATGTCAATTTCCGGTGACTGTTGGGTCTGATTTTGTTATACTTTTTTCTTTCTGTGGGTGTTGTGCGAAAACCAACACCACCACGAGGCTCGGAAAGCCCCCGCGACCAAACCCCAGCCAAAACCACCGGAAAACACCACCCCACGCGCTCTCACGCGCCTATCGGAGGTGGCAGTTTCCGGCGAGATCTGTCTCACGCGCCGGCGCGTGAGGGCTTTTCTGATCATATTTTTTTGAGATTTTTTTGACAGTTGGGGTCGTCCAGCCAATCCGACCAGGCCCATACTGTTTTTGACCAGATCCGATCGCCGGAATTAGAGTTCCAGCTATTTCCAGGCAGTTTCCGGCGACTTTTCTTCGAGATTTGAATTTTCCGAGACAAATTTAGCATAATGTCTTTTGGGTGTGATGTTTTTGGTTCCAAAAATATGGGGATTGGAAGTTCTAGCCCTATAATCACTTCAGAACTTTTATTGGGAAGTTCAAACTATTTATCTTGGGCTTCCTCGGTTGAGTTGTGGTGCAAGGGTCAAGGTGTCCAAGATCACTTAACGAACAAGGCTTATGAGGTAGATGTAAAGGCAAAGACTAGTGAGGAAGATGCAAAAGCCAAAGCACAATGGGAGAAAGTAGATGCTCAATTATGTAGTCTCCTATGGCGTTCTATTGATTTCAAGTTGATGCCCTTGTTTCGCCCATTCCAGACGTGTTATACAGTTTGGGAAAAGGCTCGTGCTTTATACACTAATGACATATCTCGATTCTATGATGTGATATCTCGATTGACCAACTTAAAGAAACAAGAATCCGATATGTCTACTTACTTAGGACAGGTACAGGCAGTCATGGAGGAATTTGACACATTAATGCCAGTTACTACGAATGTGGAAAAACAACAAGAACACAGACAAACATTGTTTCTAGTTCTTACTCTTGCTGGACTTCCTCCTGATCATGATTCTGTACGTGATCAGATTTTAGCTAGCCCTACAGTTCCTACAATCGATGAATTATTCTCTCGTCTCCTTCGTCTTGCGGCACCTCCCAGTCACAAGGTAGTTTCATCACCCACTGTTGACTCATCTATTCTTGCATCTCAAACCTTTGAAAAGCGTACATATCAATCTATGGAGAATCGGCGAGGAGGAGGGCGTTTTGGGAAACCTCGATCCAAGTGTAGTCATTGTCATAAGCCTGGACACACTCGTGATATATGTTATATTTTGCATGGTCCACCACCCAGTTATGATCCTATTGTTCTAAAGGAATATAATGAGTTCCTTCGAAATCGCGCAAGTAAACAGACATCTCCACCAGTAGCATATGGTGCTCAACCTAATCAACCATCCAATAATGCTCATATTGCTCAGACAGAATATGATGAGTTCCTTCAGTATCGTGCAAATAAGCAAACGTCTCCACAAGTAGTTTCGGTTGCACAACCTGATGTCTCTGTTGCGGGTAATTCTTTTGCTTGTGTGTCGCAATCTAGTACTCTTGGAACATGGGTCATGGACTCTGGGGCTTCTGATCATATCTCTGGTAATAAATCACTTTTATCCGATATTGTTTATTCACAATCTCTTCCAGCTATTACTTTAGCCAATGGGATCCAAACCAAACCAAAAGGGGTTGGAAAAGCCAAACCCCTATCTTCTGTCACCCTAGACTCTGTTCTTTATGTCCCTGGTTCTCCTTTTAATCTAGCATCTGTTAGTCGTTTGACGAAAGCCCTACATTGTAGCATAACTTTTTTCGATGATTTTTTTCTCATGCAGGACCGCAGTACGGGACAGATGATTGGAACAGGACATGAATCACAAGGCCTTTACTATCTTACCTCTTCAAATTCCTTAGCAGCATGCTCCGTTACAGATTCCCCAGATTTAATTCACAAACGTTTGGGACATCCGAGTCTATCCAAACTGCAAAAGATGGTGCCTAGTTTGTCTAGTTTATCCACATTAGATTGTGAGTCGTGTCAACTTGGGAAACACACTCGTGCTACGTTTTCTCGTAGTACTGAGGGTCGTTCAGAGTCTATTTTTTCATTAGTTCATTCTGATATTTGGGGTCCTAGTAGAGTCAGTTCCACCTTAGGATTTCGTTATTTTGTTAGTTTCATTGATGATTATTCAAAATGTACTTGGGTTTTCTTAATGAAAGATCGTTCTGAGTTATTTTCTATTTTCAAAAGTTTCTTTGCTGAAATACAAAATCAGTTTGGTGTTTCTATTCGTACTTTTCGTAGTGATAATGCCTTAGAATACTTATCCTCCCAATTTCGGGAGTTTATGACTCACCAAGGCATTATTCACCAGACTACTTGTCCATACACCCCTCAACAAAATGGTGTAGCTGAAAGAAAAAATCGGCATCTTATTGAGACCGCTCGTACTCTTCTCCTTGAATCCAATGTTCCATTGCGTTTTTGGGGAGATGCAGTTCTTACGTCTTGTTATTTGATAAATAGAATGCCCTCTTCTTCTATTCAGAATCAGGTTCCCCATTCCATACTGTTTCCTCAGTCACATCTCTATCCTATCCCTCCTCGTGTCTTTGGGAGCACATGCTTCGTTCATAACTTAGCCCCAGGAAAAGATAAATTAGCTCCTCGTGCCCTCAAATGTGTCTTTCTTGGTTACTCTCGAGTCCAAAAAGGGTATCGTTGTTATTCACATGATCTTCATCGATACCTTATGTCTGCTGATGTTACATTTTTTGAGTCTCAGCCTTACTATACATCTTCTGATCATCCTGATGTCTCTATGGTCTTACCCATACCTCAGGTTTTACCTGTGCCAACCTTTGTGGAATCTACGGTTACTTCTACATCTCCAGTTGTAGTGCCACCACTACTAACTTATCATCGCCGTCCACGTCCAACCCTAGTCCCAGATGATTCATGTCATGCGCCAGACCCTGCTCCTACTGCGGACTTGCCTCCTCCTAGCCAACCGCTTGCACTTCAAAAAGGTATACGATCCACTCGAAATACTAACCCACATTATACCTTCTTAAGTTATCATCGTCTATCATCACCCCATTATGCATTTGTGTCGTCTTTGTCCTCTATTTCCATTCCTAAGACTACAGGTGAAGCACTTTCTCATTCTGGATGGAGGCAGGCTATGGTTGATGAGATGTCTGCTTTACATAAGAGTGGTACTTGGGAGCTTGTCTCCCTTCCTGCAGGTAAATCTACTGTTGGTTGTCGTTGGGTTTATGCAGTCAAAATTGGTCCAGACGGTCAGGTTGATCGACTTAAGGCTCGCCTTGTTGCCAAAGGGTATACTCAGATATTTGGGCTAGATTATAGTGACACTTTCGCTCCTGTGGCTAAAATTGCATCTGTTCGTCTTTTTCTATCTATGGCTGCCGTTCGTCATTGGCCTCTTCATCAGTTGGACATTAAGAATGCTTTTCTGCATGGTGATCTTGAGGAAGAAGTCTATATGGAGCAACCACCTGGTTTTGTTGCTCAGGGGGAGTCTAGTAGCCTTGTATGTCGATTGCGCAGGTCACTCTATGGTCTAAAACAGTCTCCTCGAGCTTGGTTCGGGAAGTTCAGCACAGTAATTCAGGAGTTTGGCATGACTCGTAGTGGAGCTGATCACTCTGTGTTTTATCGGCATTCTGCACCAAGTCGATGTATCTATTTGGTTGTTTACGTTGATGATATTGTTATCACCGGTAATGATCAAGATGGTATCACCGATTTGAAGCAACATCTCTTTAAGCACTTCCAAACTAAAGACCTTGGCAAATTGAAGTATTTTCTAGGTATTGAGGTTGCTCAGTCTAGATCAGGTATTGTTATTTCTCAGCGCAAGTATGCCTTAGACATTCTTGAGGAGACAGGGATGATGGGATGTAGACCTGTTGACACTCCTATGGATCCGAATGTTAAACTTCTTCCAGGACAGGGGGAGCCACTTAGTAATCCTGAAAGGTATAGACGACTTGTTGGAAAGTTGAATTATCTCACAGTGACTAGACCTGACATCTCTTTTCCTGTGAGTGTTGTAAGTCAGTTTATGACTTCCCCTTGTGATAGTCATTGGGAAGCAGTTGTTCGTATTCTGCGATATATAAAGTCAGCTCCCGGTAAAGGACTACTCTTTGAGGATCAAGGCCATGAGCATATCATTGGATATACAGACGCTGATTGGGCAGGATCACCCTCTGACAGACGTTCGACATCCGGATATTGTGTTTTAGTAGGAGGTAATTTGGTGTCGTGGAAGAGCAAGAAACAGAATGTGGTTGCTCGATCTAGTGCAGAATCAGAATATCGAGCAATGGCGACAGCAACTTGTGAGCTAGTTTGGATCAAACAGTTGCTGGGAGAACTAAAATTTGGCAAAGTTGATAAGATGGAACTTGTGTGTGATAATCAAGCGGCTCTTCATATCGCATCAAATCCAGTGTTTCATGAAAGGACTAAGCACATTGAGATTGACTGTCACTTTGTCAGAGAAAAGATACTCTCGGGAGATATTGTTACGAAATTTGTGAAGTCAAATGATCAGCTTGCAGATATCTTCACCAAGTCCCTCACATGTCCTCGTATTAATTACATCTGTAACAAGCTAGGTACATATGATTTGTATGCACCAGCTTGAGGGGGAGTGTTAGAATAGAAATAAGTATTTCCTACTTAGAATAGAAATAAGAATAGGAATAGGATAGGAATAAGAATAGGAATCCTAGTTGGAAAAGGATTCCAATGTAGTGTCTATAAATAGGGTCTCAATGTAACTATTTAGATACACAATTCAATAATATTTTTCGTATATATTTCTCACACTAATAATTGAATTCTACTTCCTAATGCCACTCCTCTAGGTAGTGCACCAGAGAACTTCTAAGTAACCAATGCTATCCAACCAAAATCCAAAGTATACCTTTTTTTTATTTTTGTCTTCTGGCTTCCTATATCCCTAATGCTAAAAAAAGAGTTTGCAAGATTGGAAGGGGTAACACAGAACTCATCGAACTCAATTTATACCAATTACTAACAAAAATTTCAAACACAATTCACTCTATTGGTAGAATGAAGTTTGAGCACAAGTATACACAGGAAATTTCTGAACTTAGCAATAAGATTGAAAGCTAAGTTGTGCGGACTCTTCACTTTCGATGCAGCACCCGTGTCCGATTCTCCAAAAATACACTACTTATGGAGAATCCAACATGCACCCGTCGACATTTTTGAAGAATCCAAGCAACATAAATTGAAAGTAATCTATGGAATCTTCTCAAAATATCCAAGTTCAAGTCACGTGATTTCTTTTGGTTTTCTTTTTTAATGCTCAAAAGTAAATTTTGGAATCAGCTTAACATCAAGAGAGTTCATCATCTAGTTGATTGTGAATCTAGGACTTGTACATAGAGCTACATACCTATGCCCTGTGATCAATGCTATTCTCTCCCTTCTAGTTTCTGCGGCAACCTTTCCTTTTTAGTCTGTTCCTATAAGAATGACAACTTTCTAAATTAGGAAATGATTGAAGTTATACTTCCAATTTTACCCTTAATGAGAAGATTTTATAGCCACACATGTTATGGAATGTTTAAAACCACAGGCTTCTAAAGCCTTATAGCCACACATATCGTAAATGTTGTGACATGGTTATGATCATAGGTTTCAAAAATCTTCCTTTCTTAAACTCCATTCCTATTCAAACTTTGCCACATAAATTGGAATGGCGGGAGTTCAATTTTGTGCTGTTTGATTTTCAAGGATGCTTCATATTCTTTTTCTTTCTGTGGAAACGTGCTTCATCTAAGTTCACTCTGGTAAAAATTGAACAATGATATATTGGTAAGGAACAGTGGCTGAGCCACGTGTAAAGAAGGGAATTCAATTGAATCCCCTTCATCCAAAAATTACTCTACGCAATAGGATAAAAGCAATGTTTCTATATATATATATAACTTTTCGAATCCCTGTGAAAAAAAGAAGCTTCCAGTGTAGTGGAAAATGTAGATAAAAAATCATTTTTACATTTTTGACTCTTTGTTATAGTTCATGGCTCCATAAATGGCAAAGAAGTTAATGTTTCATAATCATATATGTTCTATTCAGATGATTATTTTATCCCAAGATTCCTATGCAAAGATTAACTGTGGTAGAGTTTCAACCTAAGTCACCAGTCAGCCTTATCCTATTGCTGGGTTCGGATACAGGAAGTCAGGAACCCGTTTGCTTTATTCAGATTTATCTACAAACATCCGCCACTCCATGTCAAGTAATCAGGTCTTTTATTGACATCTCTGTTGTTTTTCCCATCCTCTTCCCTCCTTTTAAGGATTAATGTATCTCAATTCCCTTCAATCTGCATAATCAAAGTTCTTTTAGCTATGGAGGAATCTCACAATACGAGTCTTGTACAATTGGCTGTGACATTCAGAGAAAAGCCATTTCAACTGTTAAACTCATTGAAGAGATGACTTTTCAGTTTTCGTCTATGATTATAATGAAGTTCTGAAGTTGTCTTCTTGTTGAGAAATTAGCATTTTCACAAGTAAAATATATTGACAAAAGACAACATATAGATCCAATCTATTCAAACTAAATTCATCGGCATCTGCTTTTATGAAAAATGACAGATGACATAGACTGCCTTATTTTATTTCATCTTTTACCTATTTGAGGGTTTCACACAGTCTGGAAGTCTAGAACACTTGTGAGCCAGATTTCGCTGACAGCTTATGTAGTCATGTTTGCATTCCAGGAATCTATGCGATATGATCAACTTCGAGATGTGGTGGCCAAGAGAAAACCTGGATGGGAGTATTTGCAAGAAGTATGACATATTTTTTTTGTGGTAAATATGTCTCAATAATAGCCAGATCAACTTTCTTGACTAAATTATCTTACAGGCCTTGGTCTCTATTGATCCCGCCCGAGCAAGAGAAGATCCTGTTATTGTGAAGAACATTCCTTACTTCAAGGCAAAGAAAGCTCTGGAGGCAGAAGTCATGAAGCTTGACCCTCCGCCGCGTCCTCAAAATTGGGGGGTGTGTTTTATCTTTGCTAGAGTTTTGTACTATTTCTGGTTACATTATTGTTTAAATGCCCGCTATTTTCTGTATGGTTCATCAGTCTGTAACCAACAACCTATCTAAATCGTGAAGTAAAATTGGAAAGATGTTAGAAGTTTATCTTGGAGTTATTGTGAATAACCATTGTACATTAGATGACTTGTTTTTCTGACAAAGTCCCCTTAAAGAAGCTAGCAAAAGACAGGAAAGCTCTGCTTATATTGGCTGTCTTAAGTGTGTATTAAAATTTTCTCCGCATCTTAGTTTAAGTGATTAATTTGGAAGGCAGCATGCTGTTGATTTGTCAGGAAGTTCTCTCTTGCTCTTCTATTGTTATTGTTATTTTCCTTATTCATATGGGATAATACAACCATTTGCAGGAGTTGAACCTTCCATTAAACGCATCTTCTTGGAGTGAGAAGGACCTCAAAGACCCAAAAAAGCTCTATGAGATGACAGTTCTTCTTAATGCACAGAGAGAAATTTCTGAAAAGATGCTGGATGCTCAGTGGGAAGCGAAATGGAGAGAAGAAAAGGTTGGCCCAGAGATTTCTTTTCCTGAAATGTCAGTAGAAAGTATAGAGAACTTCTAACCAACCCAACTTGTTTAAGACGAAGGCTTAGTTGCTGTTTGTCTAGCTATGAAGGGAAAAAATGTCGTATGGGTTTCTGACTATTTTTTAACCCTGTTCATCTGGACAAATTTGGCATTCTCCCATAAACATGGACACTTTAGTTTCCCTCATGATTTTACTGATAAAACTGCTAGGATAGAATTTGATGTTCTTGTTCAATCACAGAAGCACAAAAAAACATATTAGATGTATGGCTCCAGTTTCATTAAAAAAAATTCAAAGATCCATAAATGTATGCGGCTTCTGAATATTTTTTACCCGCTGTCTGCTTTGGTTTTTTGCTGGCTTTGTAAAGTATGGTTGGGTCAATGTTTTAAAGAGTGTCTAGACATGCAGTCCTCAAGAGGTCATTTGGTAGAGTCTATAAGAATAATGCTAAATAGAGTGTATTAGTAATGCTTAGTAATGTTTGCATTGATTATACATAGATTTCTTATGCTTTGTTTGGTTTGGTGTATTAAAAATAGCATGCATTGCATAAAAATATTTATTCACAAAGATACCCTTCACAATTATGGCGGAAAAGATGTAATTTTAGGAGCAATGGGGTCTTTAACCATGCTAATGCATGCATTAAAACCCCTTGCATTACTAATACCTAGAAATCCATGGTATTTGTAATACACACCTTAATGCACAATAGAGTGTATAATGATACATAGCATGAAAAAATATACCAAACAAGATATTACTAATACACAGAGTTAATGCATACATTACTTTTGCTAATACATTCTACCAAACGACCCCTTAAAGCTCTATCTCTGGAATGCAGATGACTGACAATACTGTATGTGTGGTACGGGTACCAGCTTTCTCTGGCATCTGAAACATGCATCTTGATTCATATTTTTTGTGTGATTGAACTAACAATTATTTCATATATTTTCCCAATATCTTTTGTTGGACAAATAAACATCTATATTACTGATATTAGTTGCTGATATGTTTTCTCCTCTGTGATCGTCTGTTTATATCTCAGCTTAACAAAATGTTGGAGGAGAAGGTACGACCGTACATTCAGAATATCGACAATACTGTACTTCCTCAACCTATTGTTATGGAGTCAGAAAGGAATCAGGATCAAAAGGTACTTTTGCCTCTTTGAGAATTTTTTTTTTTTTTTTTTGAATCCTAAGTACTGAAAAACCATATTTACAAGAGAGATTAGATACAGAGTATGCCAAAAACTAATCAAACCTAAATGGTATCTAGCACATCTTGGATTGATTTTGTATCCCCAGAGTACAATTTAGTACACCAAAAGCAAAGTAACAAAATACAATTTAGCTTAATCTTTTGTACTGAATTGCACCTATCCTCAAAACATCTATCATTTCTTTCTTTCCAAATTGTCCACCATATACATGAAGGGATGATCTTCCATCTCTCTCTGATACTGGCTCCAGCTCCCGCTTCCTCCCAGCCAAAAAGAGTATTGCTTGACATTGCCCATGCTATGCCTCTAAGATTGATGAAAATCTTCCATAGCTGATCTGTGATACTATAGTGTAGGAACAAGTGATTTATTGTCTCAGTTTCCTTTTCACATAAAAAAAATCTTGAGCATAGTGATATCCTCCTCTTGATCAAATTCTCATGAGTTGGGAAAACTTCTTTAGCTAGAAGCCAAGTAAAACATGCAACCTTATAAGGAATCTCAGTCTTCTTCCAAGGCCAAAAAGTATTCATTGGTTCTATCTGATTCAACAACTTATACCTTGAGCTGACTTTATAAAGTCCTTTAGGGTGTCCATTCCACCACAAACAATCTACACCTTCTTGCATCCCCTGAAAGCTCTCTAGTTATTTGAATAGTTCAACCACTCTTGGGATCTCATATCCCATCCTTGTTGAGTCCACATCTCAGCTACTGTATTGTGTTTATCTTGGGCAAGGTCAAAAAGATCTGGGAACAGTTCTTGCAATGACCTTGTCCCAATCCATTTATCTTTCCAGAACCTGGTCCTAACTCCATTGTGCACTCTGATCATTGAGTGTTTTTTAAGAAAAGGTCCGAAGGCTCTGATGGATCTCCACAAACTGACCTCATATGGAGTGGTGACCTCCTTGGATACCCAACAATCTTCTTCCTCATACTTGCTTTTTATGACACTACTCCATAGGGTTTAAGGCTCTTGTGCATATCTCCATAGCCATATGATCTTCAGGGCTTTGCACTGGTGTTTCAGATTCCTGATGCCAAGCCCACCAGCGAAACCCCTTGCCAGCGAAAGCAAGATGTTGCCTTCTGGGTCTAGCTCATTGCATCAGGCTTGCCTAGTGAGAGTTACCTCTCCTGTGTGGTTTGCAAGCTATTGCATAGGCGCGGGGGTTTTAATCTGTGCACACCCAAATTAATTGTGCACTTCACTTTGTAGCTTTTTGTTTCATGTCCCATAATCCGTTTTCTAAAGCAGTCACTTAAAGAATATATATTAACTTTATGTGCAGAGAAAGCATGGACGAAGGAGATGGTGGTTGTTCTGATTGTATTTGCTTTGCCAGTACAATTGCTACTAGACTCATGGGAAATCTAATGCTTATAGCAGCTCTTTATTTTTTGTAGATTGCACAAGTCTCTTTCTTTTTAGTTTTCCTTCCCCTTTATGTTCTTCTATTCAAGTGTTTGTTGTACGTTGCAGAGAGAAGTTGTCCCCCCTATTTATCTTATGTCACCATACAAAACAACAAATGTTTAAGATTATTATTAAGATTCAACAAGTGGTTGATGGGGCTCAATTCACACTTTGTTTTGCTGTTGTTTTTAAGTGGAAAAACATAGACGGCTTTCAAAGTTGGCTAGTATTTTCATTCGATAGAATGACCCGAGAGACCCTTATACTTGTTTTGATTTGTTATCGTGATCCTTCTATTCCAACAAGTTTCATCCAGACAAGTGGTGGCGGCAAATTGGCAGGTTGAAAATTGGTCAACATAAAATGAGTAATGATTCAACCCATCCATATTTCATATGGGTAAATGAATTGGGTAACAAATGGGTAGGGTAAAATATAAGTTTATCCATATTTACCCATATTTTCATGAATAAATAGTACTGAACTTTGGAATTCAACTTGGAGAAAATATTTTAGTTTTTTTTTTTGATGAAAAATGGTAGAAATACTTTATTTAGTTTTATTGTATTATAGAAGTCAAAAAAAAAATCCTATAACTTTTCAATATAAATAAATTTGTGTACTAACAAAGGTAAAATATTCTTAATTTCCAAGTAAATAAATATTTGCATTTTTGGAGTAAAATGTACTTAATGCACTTTAAGCAATATCAATACTAATTCATGCTTTACAAATATTTGTTATCCAATATAAAATTAAACAAATTAAAAAATAATTATTATTATTTAAAAATAAATAATATTTTTTTGGTGGGCACCTTTTTAATTATAGAGAAGAATAATTAGTTTTGCTGAAGAACATAAAAGAGAAAAGAAGTTGCAACATTTTTAGTGATATCATGAATTTTAAGTGAATAAAGTTGAAAGTTTAATCAATTTGACTAATTCATATTTTACTCATGAATACCCATATTTTTATGGGTTGAATATGAGTTTGAATCATATTTTATTCATGTTAAAGATCACTCACCCAACCCATTAAAATATAGATAGATTGAGCGGATTACCAAATAAGCTCATTTTACCAGCACTAATTCAGACAATTACGTATAAATGTTATTTAGGTGATCATCTACAAATCATGAGGTAGCTAAGCTTGGTAGGCGATAAGGTGAACCTTAACTAATTTTAGTCCATTATTAACGATTAAGAGAAAAATATAAGAGAAACTCTAAATTCAATCTAATAGCCATTAAATGCGGAAAATAGGAACAACACCCCCTAAAACTTGAAAGTATGTAGTGTGTTCACTCTTGAAACTCACTACAAACCTATTACAATGCTGGAAATATTGTTTCAAGCTCAATCCTAAATTCAAACTAATAGCCATAAAATGCGAGAAATAGGAACAACATCCCTAAAACTTGAAAGTATGTAGTGTGTTCGCTCTTGAAGCACACTACAAATCTATTGAAATGCTAAAAATACTGATCCATGGTCATCTTGACGCATTGTTGATCATGTTCAATTTCAATTCTTGAACTTTGACCAGTAACCGACTCAAGTGACTGAACCACTCCTCCGAGCCCCTTGGGCCTGGAACAAACTATCCAACTAAGTCATAAATCAACTTTGAATCTATTGGAATTGTCAAACTTCAATTCTGAGCTCATAAATTTCAAATTCCTACTTTTAGATTTCCTTCTCTGATACACATTCAACTGCCTCGAAAAAATCATGTCACTCATTTCCACAAGTCATAAATCACATTTTAAACCTATGAAAAATATCTTTTTAGAGGAAAGGAATCCTAGCCCTCTAAATAATTGAACGGATCTTTACAATAGTTTTTACAAATCGACCCCCAAAAAAGATTATTTTAAAATTAGAAAAATTAAAAAGGTATAAAATATTTTTATTATTATTCCTAAAAAATGTCACATAGAAAACATTCCACATGGCAGGTGTGTGTATACCACTTCCCTCGGATTGCATCATTTAGAGGATAAAGACTATCAAATAGTCTAATTTATTCCGATCAAGTTTAAGGATGTTTATAATAACTGATAAGTATTCCGCCTAAATGATATAATCATCTTCTTTTAGTTTATACTAGGTAATTTAATTGCGCTTTGCGCGGGCATAAATAATCTTTCTAAACTTTTGAATAACTTTTCCAATGATGGAAGAAAAAAAGTAAATTTTAGTAGGTTTTAAAAATATTTCAATAGAAATTAAATGATTTGACATTATCACATATCTAAAGAATTGTAAATATATATTGAATGATTAAAAATATCTTGAGATCTAATCATTTTTATCTTTTACATAATTTATCATAATATATGTTTGATGATATAATTGTGTTGTTAAAACTGAGTGATTTTTTATGTAGCGATTAAATATAGTTTTTCTATTTTTTTGTACATGAAAAATATAGAATCTTATAATTTTATGGTTAGAATAACTCCTTGTGAAAAAAAAATTATGTAAAAGGTTTTGATAATCAATATTAGTTATAAATAAGTTAAGTCCGTTAAAAATGTACACCACAACGATATAAATAAATTTTTTTAGAGACAATCTATTTGTCTGAGGTCAAACGTTCACTACTTTTCGTTATTGTTACTTTGTTACTCTAACAAAATTTATAGAAGGAGAAAAAATAATTTGAAACAATAGCAAAAAAATATTGTTGACCCTTTTAGAAATTAATTCTATATTAAACTGCTGCTTTGAAGACTCTTCTAGATGCTTCATCAATGCAACTTTACTATTTTTTTAGAAATATGCATGTATAATTGTTGCATTATGAAAGCACAAGTAGATCAAAATGTTGGATTCTAAAATCATGTTAAAGAAATATTCTCGAACATTAAAAATTAAAAATGAGTCTAAAACATACTTTTAGTGGCGACTATTATAGGCATTAGCAGCGACAAATGTTGCCTTATGGATATTAGCAGCGACTAATGTTGCCCCTAAAACATTCTTTTAGTGGTGACTATTATAGGCATTAGCGGCGACTAATGTGGCCACTAAAACATTCTTTTAGTGGCGACTGTTATAGGCATTAGCGGCAACTAATGTGGCCACCAAAACATACTTTCGTGGCGACTATTATAGACATTAGCGGCGACTAATAGTCACTAAAACAGTCTTTAGTGGCGACTATTTTAGGAATTAGCAGCGACAAATGTTGCCACTAAAACGATCTTTTAGTGGCGACTAATATTACCACTAGAACATACTTTTCGTGGCGACTATTATAAGCATTAGCAACGACTAATGTTGCCACTAAAAAATTCTTATAGTGGCAACTATTATAGTCATTAGCGGCGACTAATGTTACCACTAAAGTATGCTTTTCGTGGCGACTATTACAAGCATTAGCAGTGACTAATGTTGCCACTATAACATACTTTTAGTGGCGACTATTATAGGCATTAGCGGCGACTAATGTTGCCACTAAAGTATGCTTTTCGTGGCGACTATTACAAGCATTAGCAGCGACTAATGTTGCCACTATAACATACTTTTAGTGGCGACTATTACAGGCATTAGCGGCGACTAATGTTGTCACAAAAACAATCTTTTAGTGGCGCCTATTATAGGCATTAGCAACAACTAATGTTGCCACTAAAACATTTTTTAGTGGCGACTACTATAAGTAGTAGCGGCGATTAATCTTGTCACTAAAACAAACTATTAGTGGCGACTATTATAGGTATTAGTAGAGACTATTATGGATATTAGCAGCGATGAATGTTGCCACTAGAACATTCTTTTAGTGGTGATTTTTATAGGTATTAGCATCGACTTATGTTGCCATTAAAACATTCTTTTATATATATACTAGTAAAATTACTCGCGCCTCGCGTGAAATTTTAATATTACGAAATTTATAAAATAATACTTAAAACATATTAGTCATTTAAAGTAAAACACTACAAAGAAAGTGATAATTATAACATCTTATTATTTATTTTTCAATCAATCATCTTTAATTTGATTTTATAATTTATCATTTTGCTCCAGCAAGTGTTACTATTCGATATTTTTGAGGAATCAAATGCATCAAATGGTAATATTAAATATTCTAATAAATAAATAATCGTTGGTGTAGAGATAAATAAATAATCGAGTTTACTAAATGCATAGTGTACCCTTACAAAAATGATTCCCCTATAATACCCGAGGTTTAAAGGAATATATTCTTTCATGATAGGACAATTATATTCACCAGTTTATTGATACAAAAACAACGGTGAAGTGAGTCACTCAATAGGAGCAAAGTATACGAATGTTTAATTGTGCAAAAGAAGAAGAAGAAGTAGTTCAAAATTTTTGTTCTTTTAAAATGAGAGGAAATCTCTCTATTTATAAACAACAAAGGGTAGTGTGAACAAATATTTATTGTGCCTTATCAGAAAGGTCACAGCCCTTTCGGAAAGGTCACAATCTTTCATAAAAGTCACAACTTTTCATAAAAATCGCAACTCTTCATAAAAGTCTCAAGTCTTCAAAAAAGTCACAACTTTTCATAAAAGTCACAACTTTTCATTAAAGGGGAAGACTAGTTTTGGAAATAAATAAATTAAAATTAAGGAAATCCTGAATTCTGGTGGCGCCACGTAGACGGGCATAAAGTTCTCTTTTATATATATATATGATATGATGATTGTATATTTTCTTCCATTACTGACCGATCTGGTGGTCTATCAAACATATATACACATAATAAATTAAATAAGATGTACAAAATTGAAAATAAACGAAAGGAATAACAAAGTAAAATGACAATCTGTAATTTATTTCACCATATACTTAATTACAAAAATCATCTTCAATGATGGTATACAGCATAGTTTAAACAACAGAAAGGGAAATAAAACACTTAAAAAGTTAATTATTTCCTTGTTGTTGGTAATCTTCTTAATATATCATTCTCTACGAATTTAGTTAAAATAAGAAAAAAATATATATATTAGTTTATCAAAAAGAAGTTACCAACCCATGTTTTCTAAATATATTTTATGTGAACGCATGCATGCATAGAATATTAATTCTATGCATGCGTTTGCGTTAATTAATTTTAACTATTTGTGCGTCCACAATTAGTTATTCTTTGACAACCACGTCTATAAGGATTAATCTTTGACATGCGGTTGCATTGATAATAAGACGCACCACGTTGGTTGCATGGAATATTATTGGCCCTCAACGCTCTATAAGCGATGTGATCGCGCGAATCGAGTGTTCTACGGGCTGATTCGGATGGCATCATCATCTCTTCATCCTCATACAACATGTCTCCAACATGTCCAATGTTGTTGTCATTGCTCCCTTGGACATTAAAGGCCATGGTGGTAGAGTCTAAGTGTGAGAACGATGACTCTGCTACCATAGCCATAGCCAGGGTTAACAGGAGCACGACCGCCAATCTTGACCTAGTAGCCATCTTTTAGGCCGGATTGTAATGGAACAATGTGTGAGTGCGATGGAAAGAGGTGTGAAATCAACTCGATCGAGAGTTTTTTTTGTTTTGCTTCTTCTTTTTTTTTGTGGATTTTTTTCTATCTCCTTTCCTTTTGAGGTGAAAGATTGGGAAAGGAGGAAGGAAGAGTGAAGGTAAAGAGGAAAGAGGGTGAAGTTTATTGTTGTGGCATGATGAGTGTTTTAAGTTACAAACTTGTGGTTTGGGAATTTATGTGATGTAGAGTAAATCACGTAAGTATAACGAGGTGGCAAATGTGCAAGTATGGGCTAAAGGATAAATTAATGGGCGGTCTCGGTTCTATTGAAAATATCAGTAAGATTCAAAACGATAAATGTAAAATATTCATAATTGGAGAAATCGAGACAAAATATAAATACTCAACTATGGTCCTTTTATTTTTATTTACCTTAGGATAATTTGAGTGCATTTATATTTTTAGCATAATTAAAGCTTCATTGGACATATATTATTTCAATTAAATGATTTTTGTATAAAGAATCTACTAAAGTAACCACTCTTCTTTATGTGTATGATGTCCCTAACATAATATAAATGAAGCGCCACGTCTCTTTAAACTACTTCATGGATTACCTAGTATAAATTTTCTCTATTGAAATATATTTTTATGAATTTAATTAACCTTCCTAAGTTATTGACCTACGTGCTAAAGCCCTGTCAAGAACTTGTTCACAGTTAAATATTTATAGATATTTAAGTAAATTTCCTAACACATTATAAAGTTTGAATAAAAAGATAGTAAATTTACATAAATTCGTAGATTACATTGTAGATTTTGACCAATAACACCATAGATTGCTAATCGTGTTGTCATCTTTTTCTAGGTTTTCTTTTTACATGGCACATGATGTGTTCATTATTTTTGCCTTTAGGTAAAAGCTCATGGCTTGACCCCCTTTTTCCTATGAAACCACATTCTTTTATCAAATCTAGAGCATGACATTTAAAATGATAAATGGGGCTCCTTTGTTTATTGTTCTACCTTTTTCGTATTAGTAATATTGGAGCCAAAACGAAAGTAAATAACAAGGATCCAATTTTCTTAATCTCACATGTAATGATTTGAACATATTTTTATAAACGTGATTTGATTTATTTTAAACTTTAGTATTTGGCTCTTACTTCTTGTTCTTAATTTCTCCTCTTTTGTGAATTATGAATCCTTATTTATAGTTGTAGGAAGTGGTGTAGTTGTGTGGTTTGATTGATCGGTTTGAAGATTGAATTGCCAAACACATTTATTCAATGACAAGCTCCAATTTGATTGGTCTGAACATGTCATCTGCACACTTGACATGATTTCATTGGTTCATTTATTTGATATGGAGTATCACATCATTTGACATATGATATGATTTCAACGGCTTATTAACTTAACTTGGATTACCACTTCATTTGATACGTGATATAATTTTAATGGCTCATTTAATTAATAAATTACCACATTATTTAACACGTGACATAAATTTGGACTTTAAAATGGACTGATAACTATTTGAATTTTAGACAAATAAAGTGGGCTCATCTTTTGTAAAATGGACTAGCCCAATATGTTTGAGATTAGACAATAAATCCAATTATATTAGGGAAAAACACACTTGTACTTAAAAAAGGAAAACTATTTATAAGCGGCTACCTTCCTTATTTTCATACCTTCGACTTTTAACTATTACTTTTTGATATCATCAAAAAGAAAAATGCAGTGCTTCAGTGAACATACTACTCAGTTACTCCTTGATATATACTCTAATGGCATCAAGGAGGAAGATGCAATGTTTTAGTGTAAAGACTGTTCAATTATTACTGCTTGATACTATCATAGTTATAAATATCATCAAAGTATATAGATACCAATAGCAGAAGGTTACATACATGTAAATAGTTTGGGCTGTGGTTTCAATCAGAATAAATATATTGGATTATGTCCAATTTATATAGTTTTTCCATTATATTATTTACATGGATACTGTGACCTTTTTATCACAATCCAAACTATTTGAGTAGGGAATGAATATCGAACCCTACAAATTAATATCTTTTTAATCTCAAGAACCCAAATATATGTCTCATACTATCATTGTTAAAGATCAAATAAAAATAAAAATTTCTTTTTATAATAACACATACATACACAATTATTTGGTTTACCGACAGCAAGAACTTTTAGATTTTGCCAAATTGTCAATATTAAACAATTAGTCAGCAGTCAACATATTCTATCGTCCCCACTTCCAAATTTAATGCATATACACGTTGAACTTAAACTTAGTAGGTACGTAAAGACATTTGAGCATAGTCGACAAAAATAGATATGAAATTATAACTCGTTCAATTTGTTTAAGTTTGAGTTCATTAATATATCCTTTTTTTGATTCGTTCAAATTCAATCAAATTTGTCTATTTACTACTATATATAAATATATGAGTCAATCAAAAATATATTAAATTCTACTGAACTCGCAAAATCTGCGTTGGCACAACAAAACAAGATGGAAGAGGAAAAGAAAAACCTCGTGGTCACGTACACTGTTGTGTGGCTGTGACCTGTGGGTGGAAAGTTCTACTTTAAGTTGAGATATTTTCTTCTTGTGAACTAACCAATACCACATATTTGAGAAAATGATTTTTTTTTTTTATATACTATTTTGGGAACTATTTTTTTCTCATTTGATATATGTATTAAAGCTTTGATTAATTCAAATTCGTAATATATAGGACCTTAATTTGGAGGAAAGTATTTCGTATCAGTAATTTTTCTATACTTCAGTCTCAAACCTGAAACCTCTTATTAAGAAAGCAGCTGCCTCATATATTGCAATACATTATTTGGTGGTTTTTATATTCTTTTCTTTACGAAAGCTTTTCATCTTCAACTATTGTGAAGGCTTTTGCAAACTATCATTCTTAATCTATTAAGTTAATTAGTAAACAATAATGTTCATTACTAATTAATACAGTATCACATCAGTATTCTAGTTCTAGTGAATTTGTTTTCTTCTATGAAATACATATTTTGAGGGTGTCTAGGTTAACTTATGTTTAGTTCAAACATGTCTTAAAAATTCATTTCATAATTAATTTATTAATTTAGAGGCCATTATTTTAAAAGATCTAGAATTCTAAACTCATAAACCTCATGGCTTCGCCTTCGTCTCTAAACACCTAAATTTTTTATCAAACTTATAATTAGGTAACTTACTTAAAACATGCCTCAAACATAATGTACCATTTTTGTCATTTTGTTTACATATATACAAGCATTCTCCCTTTCATATATGGACCTCTTGTTGATTGACACATCCCATTGTTGTTTTTTTGTGTTATAGATGAATGAATAGTGTATGACAGTTCAAATAGGAAGGAACACGTCAAAGGGTATCATTTATGACAATTCGTCAAGTCGAGACGCCCCATTTATTACCCATAGGCTCGTTTGGTCGAAAATAAATTATTTTACGTTGAATTATTTCGAAATTAATTATTCAAGTATTGTTATTTCATTGTCAGTATAAAATAAAAATAATACTATAATCTTGAAATAAGTTATTCAGTAATTTTATCTTTGTGAAATGTGGAATAAATTTATTCTAAAATTCATTTCGAAATTAGCTAAAAAAAAATTATATTTGTCCACTTGTAAAGTTGATATTAGTAATTCTATGGACCTTGTTGCTACCATGTGTAACAAACTCAGTCCCATTGCAATGTCCAAATCATTGAAAGGATGCATGTCGAGTACAAAGATATTATTGCTTCTGGTTATAAATAAATATGAGCCGTTTGTCTAGTTCTCTTTATATTCAAAATGTTTATTAGGGGACGTTTGGTCATTTTTTTATTTTATTTGAAAATTTTAATATCTATAATATTTGGTAGGTAGATAGGAGATAAATTATTCATGTATGAAATTAATACAATGTTTGATTGACAATTTAGAAATCCTCATAACTTATATATGTACAAGTTATGAGGAAATCTATGTATTATTTTATCTCGGATAAAAGATGAAATAACTAATAACCGATGAAATAATATCTTAATAATTTTATAACAATTTAGTATATCTACAAATCAATAACCGATAAGTCAAATTGATAAACTTCAAAATCGAATCGATAGACAGCCCAAATAAATACACTTTGAAATCCAAATTTGGTGCAAAGGGTGTTAGGTGGGGGTTTATATTTTTGGAAAAGATCTTATTAGCACCCACTTTCATTTGAGACAATTAATAATACAGAAAAAATGGTATTTCTCTAGTGCTTTTCTACTTTTACTTATGTTCCCTGCTAAAGTTAAGTAAATGTTTTAGACTTTTACTTACTTTTTTAAAAATGTTTTTTTTTTTAACTTTTAATTAACAAATATTCTTTTTCATTTATAAATGCTTTGTAATACCTTTTTATAGAGCAGAGAATTGGATTCCCCTTGAATTGTCAAGTTTCAAGGATTTGATAATTCTTTTTAGATAATTTCATATTAATATTGAGTTGATATCCAAGTTCCACCACAAAGGTAGGAATATCATTCCATTATATACAAGTAGCATATATTCTCCTTCCTCGTGTAACATAAAAAATAAAAAAGTTATTTAGGTAGAGATTACGTTGTATATATGACGTAATTTTTAAAATTTATATATATAATGTTGTCTCAACGATTAGAAATTTCAAAAATTATCTAGAAATCCCTTTTCAAACCCTCTTAATTAAATTTGTGGATCCGTCATTGCATATAAACCTAGGCTATAAACCACATTACTTACCAATTTTTTTAAAATGTACTTTCTTACGTCTAAATGGAAATTACAGCAAAATACATCAATTCATACAATAGTAAGATAGGGTAAGTAGAGAAGTGAATGCAAAAAACATACCACCAAACGATGTGGTATAGTGAATCATGAAACTGGTTCTCTCTTAATCAAAGATCTCAAATTCAAGTTCTAGGTATGAAAAAAATATTGTTAGCGAACGCTTCCCTCCGAATGAAGCACTACATGACACGACTTCTAAATAGTCAGACTCCAATATAAATATCAGACATCAATTTTATTTTTTTTTAATAAAAAATCAATGTATAGGCTAATTAATGTTACTACTTACCAACTAACAAGTGTGTGGTATGGAAAAATTGATAAGCACCTTCCATGGAGAAAATCAGAAAAGTTTTACCTCCCTTCCAATTTGTTTGACACGTTATTCGAGGATCAATTAGACAATTTATCATATCACCATTTGAATATAATAAATTCAATGCTTAGATAAATAATTATAATTAATAATAAAAATAAAATTAAGAAATAAATGATAAATTATCTCTTAATTTTTAAAACTAAACAAATAAAAATATAATAGACATATAAAATGAACGAAAAGAGTAGTATTTTATGTAATATTAAGGATAAAAAGAAAAGATATATGCTAAAACTTGTAAAAAGATAAATATTAATAAGTAACATTTACTTAAGTTTTTAAATTAGACAAATAAAATATCTTTTTTAATATAATTCAAATAATATGAAAAGGAAGGAGTACAAGGAAGAAATAATATGAGTAATTCTTGCACCGTTTTATTTTTTGCTACATCATATGTGAGCAATTAATCAACATTAAATTTAGAGTGGCTGGTTAATTAAAGCAGCAAAATATTTTTAATACTTTCTCAGTTTCTATTTATATGTCACTATTTTAGATTTTAATTCTTTTAAAAAAAATTTATGTATGTTTATTATTATACCCTTATTTAGTAATTTCTTAAAGTCAAATTTTCAATTGATGAACATAAATTAATTTATTTTGATTAATTAAATTGACTGGTAATTATGAATTAATCATTTAATTTTCCTATATTGATCAAATTTATATTTTCAAGGCTAATAACTTTAACGATAAAATTGAAAGAAAAATCACAATGTTCACTTTAATTTTTTCGAGAAGAATTAAATTCCAAAACGTTGTGACAGATGGAGCAGTTTCATACTACACCTTTGTTGTAGTTGGACCATTTATATCAGCAATAAATCACATTAATTTTTGGAAGGCTAGTCAACAAAAAATTATACTCCCTCTATTTATTTTAAGATAATGGAAATAACCACTTCAAGTCAAGTCAAGTCATCTTATTATTATTACACCAAAAATTACGTACGTTAATGAATTTATATTGGAACGTATTGCATGACTTTGACTTTATACGAATTTCTACAACTCCCATGGGGAAGTAGTTGTACTACGATCGTTTGTCGATTAAGCAATATTTTTTACGCACATCTCAGATAATCTATTATATTTTTAATTTTTTATATGAGGATTATTTATATTCTTTGATATTATTTTAAAAATTATTTCTTTTCCTTCAATTTTGAAGCAATAGATATTTAGAAGAGATTTTAATAGATGTTTCAGGGAGATTATGACGATGTGAATCGAGATTTTGATTTTGGCAATAAAAATGAAGGAGTTGTCTCGCTTAAGAATTTCACAAGAGACTTTGGGTTGTTGATAGACAATTCAAGTTTTTTGAAGGAGGAAACACTTGATAGCTTCGTAGTTCGATAGTCAAGACTTAAATAGACTTTTTTTTTTAAAGAAGGATGATAAGTTATATTTGTGCATGTTTTGAGCAACATAAAAAAAATTCTCTGAAAAAAAAAACATCACAAAACAAAAACTAGAATTAAACTGATACATACATACATAAATTCAAATTTTAAGTCTCACCCACAAAAATTAAAAGCAAAAAAATAAAAATAAAAATTAAATACATCTCTTGTATATCTAAACACACTCCAATAATCTCCGAATTATTCAAGAAATTTAAAACAAAATACAGAAGAAAAAAAAGCACAAATTAAATATAGTAATATCCAGTAATTTTACCCTAAGGTAAAATAATAAATTCTCCCAAAGCCACAGTCAAAACGAGTGAAACGGCTGACACAAGGACAATTGATGGAGTAAATGCCTTTACTGCAAATGAATTTGGGTTTTCTGGTGCACCAGCTGGCGAATTGATGTCCGCCGGAGTATTGCTGCCGCCGGAACCTGAAGCACTACTTCCCGGCGCTCCCGCCGATGGTCCGCCTGCTAATCCTCCTGCCGATGGTCCCGGTGACATACTTCCAGCTGGTCCGCCTGCAGTCGGTGCAATACCGCTTCCAGATGGTCCGCCTGCCGACGGTGCAATACCGCTTCCAGACGATGGTCCGCCTGCCACCGGTGAAGAAGAACCTGGAGTACTAGTTGACGGTCCATTTGCTACCGGAGACATTGCCGGAGCTACGGATCCTCCGGTCGCAGGTGCTGGTGGAGATGCGGTTGAACCGGAAGGTGTAGGTGATGAGGTTGGTGATTTACCTGAACAGATTGATAAACTATATGATTCAATTTACGTTCAATACGTTAAAAATCGAACGAAATTAAACATTGAATCTATCAAATTGAAATTCTAAATTCATTTATAATTTACCTGCAGGAGTAGATACTGGTGCCCCATTAGGTGACGACGCACCCGGTGTAGATGATCCTGCCGGAGCATTAGCTGAAGGTGCCGACGGTGTACCAGGTGTAGACGATCCTTTAGGCGGAGAGGAGCCTGCATTAATCTCGTAAGTTCAATCGACTCATGTAACATACTAAGAATCTGAAAAATTGAACGAATAAAATTAAAATTCTGATCCGGCGTACCTCCAGTAGATGGTGGTGAACCCGTGGGTGACGGTGTACCAGGTGTAGACGATCCTTTAGGCGGAGAAGCTGCCGGAGAGGAGCCTGCATTGATCTCGTAAGGTCAATCGACTCATGTAACATACTAAGAATCTAAAAAATTGAACGAATAAAATTAAAATTCTGATCCCGCATACCTCCAGTAGATGGTGGTGAACCCGTGGGTGACGGTGTAGTTGATCCGTTACTAGGTGGAGCAACTCCCGGTGCCGGAGTTTGGTTCCTAACAGAGATAACAATAATTTGCAACTTTTGGCCTTTATCACAGTTATCTTTGTTGCCACTGATAAAGTAAAAAGGACCAGAACGATCCAACGTGAAAATGGAGTTTCCATCCTCCATTTTCTTAATTGGATTGCCAGTGTTACACTTGTCATAATCATCCTTACTCACCTCCAACACAGAATCTGCTCCTTGCTTATACTTAAACACTAAAAACACAAAAAATAACAAATATCATCAAATACTATTGCTCGGACTCTTCAAAAATAACAGTATTTTGACTTTTGAGAGGAAGGAGAAGACTTACAAACAGAGTCATTGATTATGAATCTCATATGTTGAGACCAAGTGTTGTAATCAACAGAAGGGTTAAGGACCCAACCATCTTTGCCACCAACAGTATATTGAGAAGAATATGAAGATGTAAACAAACAAGCCAACACAAGTAACACTACAACATGTCTTTGCTGAGCCATGGGCAGTATTTTTCTTCTCTTTGTTTCAAAATGGAGTTCAATATGACTCTTTTTTTGTGTGGTGATAAAAGTATACACTAAAAAAGAGTCACGAGAAATAGAAAAAAAAAGAAAAGGAAATAGTTCTTCACGAGAAGTCTAGAAAAACAAAAAGTGGAAAGAAATGAAAGGTTAAAAGGGAGACAACAAAGTTTATATAGACTTTGTGTGCAGTGTGCAGTTGTGCACTACTTAAGATAATGGTTACCGTTGTAATGAGGAAAAAATATCTGCTCCAAAATATTATTTTCTTCAATTATTATGTCTAGCAAAGGATTAAATGAGAATTTAAAATTAAATTGTTACTTCTTTCGATTTTAATTTATGTGACACTATTTAAGTGATACAAAAAAGTTTTTATAAAAAGGATGAACGCGGTGGCTGAAATTTATAGTTCAAAACAAATCTCAAAATAAAATTATTTTCGATTATAGTAATGTGTCATTATTTTGAATAGATTAAAAAAATGTGTGTGACGTAAGTTAGGATAGTAAAATATTAAGTATAAGTTATTTTATTTTTTTGTGATAAAGTAAAAAAAAATGCTCACATAAATTGAAATAGAGCAAATAATTAAATTTGTGTTAAAATAAAGAAAATATTTTGTGTTAACAATATTAAGGACTCTATTAACTTTACACTTATTTGGCTCTTAATGAAATATTTTATCATCAAATAAATGTTGATATTTTAAACCTACAGATTTTAAATAAAACTTTTAATTTTTTATTGATTCAAATTATGTCATATAAATTGAAATTTGAAGCTAAGTAAGGCAATAGATCTTATTCTATTAATCTATTTTATATTACATTATATTCTTATTACTCTATTTTAAAAAGAATTACATTTTTATATTTAAAATAATTTAAATACTTTTATAATCATAGTAATCTCATGAAATATTTAAAATTATAAATCCTAAATTATTTTCTTCATTTTTTGAAGTTCATGTGTAATTAGATTAAGCGATAAAACTAAACGAAAAGTAAAATAAATAAAGGGATAAGATATAGAGATACTCCAAAATAATAGTGAAATTATTAGTTGCACATCTAAATTATTGTTTTGATATTATTTACTCAGTAAACTTATTTAATGGTTTTTTTTTTTTTTTTTTTTTGCATTATCCCAATAATAATGAAAAGCGAAGGTAGGATAAGAAAAACAATTTGGGAAACTGTGAGGACCAATAAGGTGTGTACCAATTGCAATGTTCTAGAGTATGTTTGGAATCAAATGGATAGAATATCTACTTGGACAAAAGTTATCCACAATATTATCAAAAAAAAAATAGTGCTATGGGTATTTATAAATATTAAAAAAAATATTCATTTTAATTTGTTTATTTTTACTCAACTTAATAAAAATATATAATTTTATGGTCTTAAATTATATATATATATTATTTTAAATATCTTATATGAGATTTGAAATTTAAGAAATTGTCAACTGATCATGTCTAAAACTCGTCCCATAAAGAATAAACAATCAACGGCATGTATAATCGATTTTTAAGTTTCGAATTGAATATGATGGAAAACTGAGTTCAACTATATTCAACATCTCGAATAAATTAAGTTTGATCAATTAAATACCCTAAAAGGCTATTACTTAACTAACATGTGCATATTAAGTTTCAAACAATTATAACATATTAGTATAATCATAATAGTCAACAAATTATCATCTTAGATATTGTTGTTTTATTTGATATATATATGTACAAATCTCAATTGTGAACAAGAATGATTTATCTACATAGATTTCATATTTCATGGATATATTTTCAAAAGTTTGTAGATTATCTCTCCAATGTCATTTACAAATGGTACAAGAGTTAGAATCCATCGAAAGCTTATGTGACAAATCAATTGTAACTGCACAACTAGCTAGCTCGAGTAGCAAAAGAGATTTCATCTAATAACCGGAAAAATTCTCCAACAAATCAAAGTTGAGTTCTCTAACAATCATTCATAGGAGTCGAAGAAATCGAAGTATGAGGATAAAAGAAGATATAAATTTTAGGCTAATTCGATATCACAAGGATGTCATATGATACAATAACAAATATGGACTAAAATTATTGTGGGTAATATTGTAGCATTACTATAACTTATTGTAATAGTTTTTGGTTATAAATAGCCTTCCTTTCTATTTTATAATAAGACACATTATTTTTCTTTCAAACAACGTTCTCTCTCATAAGAAAACTTGGTGAGAGTTTGCTCTCCTCTTTGTAGTCTTTAAAGTTGATTTGATAATAGCATCAAATTTTAATTTCAAAACTATTTTTTTCTTTACGAATTTATCTTTTTATTGCCTTTATTTCATATGGTTGGTACTAGCACCTATCTTTAATTAATTATTTGCTTTATTTAACGCATGATCTGCTCTCCCGCCTAATTTATTTATTACATTTACATTTATTTTCTAGCATTATTCATTTAGTTATCATACTTTTTATTTTCTATTCTTCTTTCCCATATTTCACTTATATTACTTGATATATATAAAAATTTCATAAATTGGGCTTTTGAGATTTTTTATTTTGGACTTGAGTGGTGAACTCAAATTTATTTTAGAAGACCCACCAAAAATTGGGCTTTGAATTTTTCAAATTGGTGTGTTTATCACAGTCCACAAAATTGTTGGCATTTGAAAAAGTTGTTCACAACAATCGAAATGTGATTATTCTCCTGTTTTCTTCTTTCTTCAATACCTTCTCCGTCCCAAAATATTATTCTCAAAACAATTATGTTTATCAAAAAATTAATAAATATGATATATAAGTTACTAAGTCATCTCTATCTAATAAATATTTTCTGAAATTGAGCACCGTTAAAAAGATAAAGCACAATAGTTTAGTAAGAGAAACATACTAATTTTTATCTTTGATATTTGGTGATAATTATTTTGAGTTTTTTTTGTTGCTAAAATAACTCTTAATTTGAAACAAAAACTAATTGTAAGCACTAATTACTAAAATGATTGCTAAAAAAGACTCATATTCAAAATGCGAGGAGATAGTTCGTTATGTGGAAAGATTATTGGTTGCACCTAATTTTAAAGTGATAAAAAATAAACTACAATTACAAATGAAATATATATCAAGAAACATAGTTTTATTGATAAAACAATATAATTACAAATCTATTTGTTCCCTTGATTCTCCTATCTGAATTTTCTCCGTGAATCGATGGCTTTAATAGTGTATTTCTCAAATTTGGATCTCCTTAAGATTTATTAGATCTCGATGAAAGGTGGATCTTCTTGAAGTATTTGATTGTCAAGAAGAATTCGACCATATCTTAATATTTGATCTCCATGAAAGGATTTTGTGGGTCTTCTTGAAGTATTTGATTGTCAAGAAGAGTTCGACCACATCTTGAAATGATCTTTAGGACTATTCCCAGAGTTTATGGGATATTCAAGATTTCCTTGAGAAAGACAAAATTTGATATCTTCCTGCTCTCTTTGTGAATACCCAAAAAATAAATATTCTAAATGCATGCCTTTTTCAAGGGAATATATTACCTCTAAATAGGCATGAACTAGGATTTAGTGTAGAGTAATATCCAAAAAAAAAAACTAATTGAAATTGATCTAAATTAATTTAATTATATAAATAAATTAATTGAATTTATCTAAATATTAATGCGTGCCTTTTATCGCCTTGATTTGTATAAAAATAATAATCACTCGTATATACAAACATGGTATTTTGGCTTGCTTATATGGTTTTTCTGGGTCAAGTTATTTTCTGAGAGCATATTTTTAAGTTGAGTGACTTTACACCGACAAAAAAATAGTTTTTTTTTTTATATAGAAAAAACTCCAAGTTCGATAAATATTTGAGAAATTAATTCAGAGAAATTTAACCTCATTATGTTTTTCATATCCTTCAAAATTTCTTTTGAATGTACGTACATCAAATCATTTAAAAGTTATACATATTTTTAGAATTTGACATGAGTGATGACGATATATTCAAAGGATCTAAGCAACATAGTTAATAATGAAGACTAGGTTTGCATATCATAGTGAATAAAGTGCAAATATTTTATTATAAAAATACATTTAGGATGAGTTTTTTCTCCAAAGAGTTAAGATTGCAATTGCACACAATAAATATTTCAAACTAGAAGTAAATTTAAGTAAATGAAGAACAATATTACTTGTATTAGAATAATATATAGTTGCATTATCCCATTTCCTCTTCTTTCATTGTGGCTTGCTTTCTTCCTTCTCTTTTGGTTTTGCTTCTTCCACCTTCTTGTCTTCAGGTTTTGGTTCAACTTTGGATTTAGGTTCTTCTTTGGCTTTTGGTTTACCTTTTTGGGGCTTCATGAAGCAAAAACAAGAACAACATGGACATTGGAACAAGAACTTCATTCTCTCTCTCTATCTCTATCTCTCTCTCTTCACCTCACCCCTTCTACTTGTCTTAAATAAGTAAGAACTACTAGTAGTTGGAATTAGACAGTCTGATGTACAAAGTATTTCACGTTCAAGTAGGGTTTGAAAAATATTGCATATTAAGGAGTGATGTAAATATAGTCTATCTTAATGTAAGCAGTAGTGACCACTTTCACAGATACATAATTAAGATTAGTTTTATGTATGATCACTGAACTTTTAAATTATCATACTAAAGTCATTAAATTGTCGTTCATGACGAAAAAAAATCAAATTAGGTGATTAAAGTATAAAAAAATCACTTAACTTCGTTATGTATCGCTGAAATTACTCATTAGGGAAAAATAAAGATATATTTTATATGATATTTAATTAAACAAGTTGAGTGATTTTTCTTTTGTTATGAATGAATTGCTTAGTGACTCTTTGTGATACTTGGGCATATTAGAGTGATTGTGTTCTTACAGAAAATAGTTAAGTGATTTTTTTTGTGCTATTTAAGAAAAAAGTTGAATATTTTTTTTAATAGTAAAATTAATTTTTGATCTTAGTGTGGTAAAATAAAAGTAGAGTGATCATATGGGAAACTAATCCAACCCAAGATTAAATTAGTCCACTATGTTTGTGTATAAAAAAATATACGCTTTATTATAGTACTATAACTTTTCTTTTTGCCATCCTTTCTGCTCAATTATTTGTTTTATTTGTTGAAATGAACAAAGCTGCAATAATTCTTTCACAGATTCCATTTCAATCACTTTCAATAATGAAGATGTATATAGCATAAAAACGTGAGGTGGGGCATTCTAAGTTTTCGGTATATACATTGTCGAGGCAGATTTAAAATTTAAGTTTCATGTGTTTTAGATTCCTCGCTTGTTGTTGAACTTCTAACCCATTTTATGTTATTGGATTCACAATTCATTATAGGAACTTAATTAGTGAATTTCTAAATATTTATTATATGATTTGAATTAATGTTACTGAATTCTGTCGAATACATATAACAGTGTATAGTGTGTTTGATACAAAGGAAAACATCTTTTCATATTTGGTTATTCAATTTTTTTTAAGAACATTTTATTTAGGAAAAATAAGATTAATTCAAAAAAAAGAAGAGGAAAATGACCTCCTCAATCGAGGTTAGAGAAAATAAATTTTACAAGTAGTATTTCAAATTAATTGTCTCTTTCTCACGCCCCTGCAAAACTTAATAGTTTAGTAAGTTAGGTCGTTTGATTGGTGATGGATAAATAAGGATATTTTATAAATTGGGTTTAGTTGTCCTATCTTCTATATGGGACAATTAATTCCATTATTTTAATTTAAATAGTGGAATAAAACAAGGAAAAACAACTTTGCGACTAATTAATACCCGTAACCGAATGCAAAATAAAATAATTTTATATTTTATCATAAAATTATTATTCTTATCCCACCATCTAAACAACGTAGTTGCAAATTATGAACAAAATTATTGAAAAATTACAGTATAAAAAGATGGAGTCATTGAACCCTAAGGATTGGGCAATGTTTATTACACTATTGCTAATGGGATGGGACCATATATTTTTTGGCCACTTGTATTGAAAAGGAAGTCTAGTTTTTACATATTTCCCCACTCAATAGATGTCATGGGCTGGCAAGCACAAGAGTTAAGTCTGATCATGATCACATTTGATAAAAAATGGACTTAAGTTAAATAATTTTTATATTATTAACACAATCTAATCGATTATAACATAACACAGTATTTTAGAATATCATATTAAGCTTGTTACCCAAAAAAAGATTACATGTCTTTTAGGTAAATTTAACTTGATTTAAGTTTGCTCAGCTAACACTCCAACATTGAGAAAACACATTCGAGAAAGTGTGTTTACCGAACAATTTAAACTAAGTTATGATGTCTAGATGTACATTTTCAAAATTGACATATTTAGCTTAAGATAACTATCTAGGCATGATACTTTTTTCAAAAAGATAAACTTTCTATAGTACTTATGCAAAATAAAATAGTTTTTATATAGTAAAATTAAAAAGTTGAAATGGAAATCATCATTTAGCATTTTAATCATAGCAAAATTGTCCTAAAAGTCATCGTGGGGTACTCCATAAAGAGACAAAGTTCACTGTTAACTCCTCTGTCTTTTTACTTGCAATCAATGCATTATCTCAAAGTAAAGTTAAAGTTGGCACCAAAAAGTCACCTTGGCAACAGCAAAGATTGTACAAACAATATAACAAAAATTACACCAAATATGATCTTCTGCTCTTGGTTTGCACCTGGACATACTATAGTAAATCATAATTTTAAGGTGTTTGAATAGATTACAAGAAAGAATTTGAAAAATAAAAATATAGTGCGAAGAATTTTAATTTGAAATATCAAAATAAATTTCAATCCTAAACTTGAAATGTTTAATTTTTTTTTTTTACCTTGTATATACAATATAATTTTTTATCAAAGAGATTTGGATGAACACGCTCTTGACCCTTTAAATCCGCCCCCGGTGGGAGGGAGTCAACATGGGCGGCTAGTAACTTAAAACACTTTAATCCTTATTATTATTATTCAAAAAGACCTCAACATTTGAACTGAGCTTTGTTCTAACTTAACACCTCAACTCCTGATAAAGTGTTTCAAATAGACATTTTTGCTTCAAATTTTACGTGTATTTTAATTTATCTATTAGATAATTAAGTTAACCACATAAAATATAACAACTCCTTTAATTATAAGCATCAACCTCAAGTAGAAAAATGTTTGAAATTTTATAGCTAATAGAGGCAAATGCATATAATTAAAGGAAATAATATATTTTATGTGATTAACTATATACACGAAAAGAATAATTCAAAATTTGAATTAAAAATATCTAACTAAAACACATAGAAGGAGTTGAGATGTTCAATTGAAACATTACTTAGTTCGAATGTCTAAATGAAATATCCTAACAAGTTTAAGGGGCTTGTATTAAGCCAATCACAAACTATGATTTATTAAAGCAATATTAGCTCATTTGTTTAAGTGCAAAGACAAAGTTTATACTATTAAGTATTAATTATGGCATGTCAAGGAAAGCAAATCATTCAGTCGAAGATAAACAAATGTGTTACTAATACTAATTCATATAGCAAAATAGCAACGCCTTTAGCAGTGCCAATTCTCTTTTAGGGTTCTACAGCCATCTAAAATCTTATCTAGTCTTTTTTTTCTCCACTGTATAGACTTATACATACAACCTATACTTAAAATAAGAAATAAGAAGAAGCTTTTCTTACATTGTAACTCGAAGAATTTTCTGAGTTCAAACCGAGAGATGTACTCATGAACCAAGACTCGTATGCTATAGTTTGTAAACACGGTTTACCCTCTCTCCAGGCGACGACTATGTGGTTGTATGACTTGACAATAATAACCACTCATCAACTTCTCAGGACCCTTCTGTTTCCATCTTTTGAAGTTGATTGTTTCGAGGGGGTCAGCTTCCTAAATGAGGCATGCAGAATCATCACTGCAAATGCATCGATTAGCCATAAGCTCTTGAAATTGGGAATAAAACAGAAGATAAAGAGTAAGATAACAAATTAGGCACGAAAGATAACCTACCTACATAACTGACCGCAAGAGCTGAGAAGAGAGCCATTTGAACATTGGTACAGAAGAGAATAACTGCAGTAGCTGTACAAGAAAGGCTGACTCAGTTCGCAAATTTATACAGTATCAGAAAAATTCTGCTTGCCAAAATAAATAAGAGCTCAAAATTATCTAGGGAAACAAAAACTGTCCAATATACATTTGAAAAGACTGGGAAGCGTCTCTAAGAACTAGAAGCACAAAAACAGCAACAACATCATTTGGGCTTTATACAAAAACTGTGAATCAAGATTTAACATGCATGCTTACTGGAAAATGGAAACAAAGTGTACAATAACTAGAGACACAAAATTGATCTAACATACATGAACTTATAAAAAGCTTGCAATGAAAATTACTACTCCTATTTTGTTGAATTGGTACTTCCTGCAATGAAAATTCTAATTTCAACATCTAATCTCAGACAATATTAATCTAACAATAAACATCTTGAAATGTAACTTCAACTAAACACTGAAAACATAACATACAATCACGGAATGATTATTCAGTTTCACCTAATCAACCATAAAACATAATCAATCCACAGCATCTAGCTTTATATATAGTTTGTAGAAAATAGTCTGCATTTAGCTTCATCTATAGTTTGTAGAAAATAGTCCGTTTTTGTGCAAATTCTAAATGTGAAGTAAGCCTTCATATCTTATTGGTGATGGTGAATTGAATACTTAAGTACAACAGATCCCCTCTTTTCTTCTTGAGAAATAACTGAAATGACAGAATTTTTTACCATAAAAAAGTATCCCCTTTATCCTTTTTTATATGGAACTCTACTAACAGAGTAGAAGAGAAGTCAAGAAGTATTATAAACTCAAGAAGTGGAAGAAGACATTGACTACAGAAAGAATGCTGAAACATGCATGTAAGAGTAGTCCTAGTATCCCAGTACCCAAAAGAAACCTATCTTCCCCTCCTTTTTTCCTTTTTCTCATCCTTTCTAGTTAGATTCTTCAATCAACAATCTTCTGCCGAAATTGGATTATAACTAGGTAGTTCCACACAAGTTTCTTTTGAAGTAAATACCTGAATACCAGGTATAGCTACTTTGCAATTCACTATTTGAAGAACGCGCTTCTCAGAAGCGCATCACTTCAACTATGAAGTCGTAATCCGTACCTTCACATCACTTGTGAAGAAACAGTAACCTCTAGAAATACTGAGAACAAGAAGGTAGAGATGTAGAACTCACCCCATCTCATAAATTATGTTTGGTTAAAAGATCGTGCTAAGGGACAGGGAAACTACAGCCCATTAACTTTTTCTATCGCAGAAGCATCCTTTACGTTGTTTGTAAGAGATATCAATGTATAATAATTAACTTCGCAGGTACTGCAAAAAGATGATATGGAGAAGAGATACCAATATCTCGTTAACTTTGCTGGTACTGGTTTCCTACAACAGATGACATGGAGGTTTATAAACCTTCCATTTTTACTTTTCCCTCTTCTTTTAATTTCTCGCCAAAGAGCTTCCCAGAAATCCTTTACCACTTTTTTTACTTTTACGCTCATCGACACTAATCTGGCTGAGGCTAAACCATTTAAAGCTATTTCCACCATATTTTGCTTCTTCACAATATTTGAGTAAAAGACAAGGTGCAGGTACAACAAAGGATGAAATGGAGAGATCATAAGCCTGTTCTACTTCCCCTTTTCTTTTTTTCTTTTGGAAACGAATATACTCAAATATTCCCCACCTTTTTCTTTTCCTTTCAAGCCCATCGACACTACAATATCTGTGGACTAAAGCATTTAAGCTGTTTCTACCATATTTTGCTTATTTATAATACTTTTGAGTAAAGATACAGTACCTTCCTCATCATCCCCACACCATCCACGCCTCAGTTTTTCTCCAAATTGGGTTGGGGGTTCTATCATTGTGAGAACTTGTGAAACTTTGAACACAAAAATTGATTTGAGATAGTGACATGACATTCTTCTCTAATGATGAAGAAACAGATTTTACAAAATATGCATTCACTGTCTTGCAAGCAGCTAATATATGAACTTTTTACTGCATTTTATACGCATGTACAATTGTTTAGGGAACAATATAGTCAAATCATATATCCCTGCTCCATGATCAATTTGTATGTAATTCCTCACATCTGCATCTATTTTGTAGTACCAACTCATTATATACTTTAGCTTAGTTGTTGGATCATTTGTCCTTGATCCTGATTTCCAGTAATTTTGGTGAAACATCTTAAGAGCATCCATTGCAAATCCAATGTTTCTGAATATCAGTAACCTATAAATATGTGGTCATCCAACACCTCAACAGACTGGCATATGATGGTTTTGGATAGTCCTGACTGACTCCTGAGTATGTAGTTCTATAAGCAATTATTTGACAATGTTTTTCTTTAGACCATCACATGAATCTACATCCGTTGCCACTGATATGCTGTCCAAAACTCTTTTACTGATGTTCTAGCATCTAATTTGCAATAGGAAGAAAGAAAATACATTTGGTCTCAAATTGGATGGATGGGTAGCGATCTTATAGATCAGATTATCAAGAAAGCAAAAGAGGAGCAGGACTTTTAGGATGTAATGAACGTCTCCCAACATGAGGAAAACTATAATTAGAACAAATGATGACGTGGATAAAGTTGGATGTAGAAACAGCCAGCCAACTGTTCCATATAATTCTTTGATCTTATAACACATAGGTCTCATAAGTGTTATTATAGATATGAATACTTTTTAAGTTACACATGTCCTGCTATTAAGTGTCTCCATTTGGTATGAACGTAAACTCTCTGCCTCGACCAAAAGTTGGCATAAGAGCCTCCAATCTAGAGGAGTGCAGAGTGCTATTTATGAAAAGGAACACTAGTATAGACAATATTCAAAAGGTTAACTAGAAGCTAAAAGATCAGGGATCAGCCAATTGTTGTTTCCTGGTGTTCACTTTTACAATATACACAGGATAAATATATGGCAAATGATAAAACAGTCAAAGCTATGATCATATCATCCATCACCAAAAACACTGATAGAATGCTGGACCTGAATCATTTAAGAGAGCAACACCCTAGGCGTCTTTATACTTTTGAGGGAGGGAGGGAGGGGGCGGGGAGAGGTACTCAAGAATATTGACTCACCACACTGAGCAATGCGAATCAAGCTTTGTTTGATAACTGGGCGCTGCTCTAATCCCCAGCGATCTCCACATAACTTTAATACATCCCAAAGTGCTAAACATGATATCAAACCAACAAGGGCAAACAGCTTTTGGTACCTGTTACCCAAATTTATCAAAATGCAATCAATACCAAAGCAATCAAATAGCACAAAAATCAAGCAACTGAAATCGAAATCCTTCAGCTAAATTAGCTGTAGTAAGTTATATGAATAATGTATATTTAATCCACTCCATTCGGGTTCATTTCATACTAAGCCTTAGCAGATAGTGTTCAAAACAAAGCCAACCATTCAAGTTATTGCACAAGTTCAAAAGTTAATTATTAATAATTCTAATCGCATAACAGATACATGCCAATGTTCATATACATGTTTGCAGACACGAATACACATACATACATATAGAATATGTCATTGTGTATAGATGTAGAGAGAGAGAACATACAGAGAACAAGCAAAGAAGAGGACGAAGAGAGAGGCATAATTCCGAGCATAGCGTTTCACATTCTCGTGTACTCTAAGCCGAGCCTGAGACGGCGACGAAGGAAATGAGTAGGAATCAAATGACCCGACGAATTGGAGGGTCCACGACGGGGTATCACCGGAAAAGTCATCAGAGGTGAGTTTTGCAAACGGATTAAGCGTTAAAAGCGACAGTAAGGTTCCAATACGTGAAAATATGAGAACGAAGACTCCATTTGAGATTGAAACCGCGGCTGCGGCAGAATTAGTAACAGCAGTGTCGGAGGAAGCGGTCGTCGCCGCCGCCGCGGTGGTGGAGGAGTGGCGGTGGAGATCGGTAGTCCGTTGATCGAGAATTTCGAGGTAACCGGTATCTCGGAGCCAGGTTTCGAATACGGGTTCGGGTACACTCAGAGATAACGGGTTAGCTGAGAACGCCATTTTTATTTACCTTCTTCAAAGGAATCTGTTTTCAGGTATTTATCTGTAGCGTTTGGTGGGAAATCATATGAGCTTGTGGTTATTCATGGTAGGTTAGAAACTCGGATTAAAATCCGATTAAATTCAGATTTACGTGTGTTGTCAGGTTCATTTCAATACTCCAAACAAGGCTTTTTTTTTTTTTTTTTGGAAAAACTACCTAATTTAACAAACATCTCTGATTATATTGATCTCTTCCTCGTTTTGCTCGGTTTATGATGTGTATCAGTGTATATTTTGATATCAAATACATGTATATTATACGAATACACTCATGAATGTATCAGTGCATATTTGGATACTACATGTATCTATGCGGAAACACTAAATTGATATTGGATACATGGGATGAAATTTAGATCACATATAAAGAAACATTGAGAACATAGATATATAAAATTTTGTGAAATTCAGATACATTTTGAAATACAAATACATAAAGAGAGGGGGGTGAATGAGCAAGAAAGTCGGTGTATTCTAAATACATGTGAATCAAGCTTGAATATAATGTATTTGAAATAAATTACACCTAATTTGACTTGCGTATATCTAAAATACATGTATTCAGAACACTAATTTTTTTTAAAAATATATAATTAAAAAACGTATTGTTTTAACATATAATTAGTACCTATAATAATGTGATTTACCCAAACTCAAAATCAAAGTTTGATTAAGAATGAAAGAATTAGTTGTGCAAGCTTGTACAATTAGAAATTAGAATAGTAAAATCATCTCAACAACAAGGATATGAATAAATAAAGGCATAACACATAAATATTCCCCTTTAACTTGGCTTTAAATCACATTTATGTCCTTCAACTTTGAGTGTGCACAAGTAGATACTTAAACTTGTATAAAGTTGAACAAATAGACACACATGTCCTACATGACATCCTACATGGTGTCCGACATGTATTGTGCCATGTAGGACTCGTGTGTTTACTTGTTCTACTTTATACAAATTTAAGTGTCTACTTGTGCATATCCAAAGTTGGAGGACATAAACGTAAAATGTCATTTTTTATCCTACGGTGTCCGACATGTATTGTGCCATGTAGGACTCATGCGTTTACTTGTTTTACTTTATACAAATTTAAGTATCTACTTGTGCATATCCAAAGTTGGAGGACATAAACGTAAAATGAGGTCAAGTTAAAGAGCACATTTATGTATTATGCCATAAATAAAATATCTACTTAAAAAAAACAATTTTGACATTGGAACAATTTGGATCTTTTATTTATTCGAAAAGCATCTTATGCTTTCTTTGCTTTTGTAGCTTTATATTCGAAAAATGAATAGAATCCAAATCACTTTTACTTTTTCATTGTTTATTTTATTCTTAAAAAATTAAAACAAAAGATAAATTTTGAAGAGACAATAAAAATAAAAAAAGAGTTAAAAATTTGTTGCATCGAATTGTATATTTGAAGCATTTCCTAAAGATTCCGTATCAAGGATGAGTGAATACTTACCAGGTTATTTTTAGTTTAACCAATTTGGTAGCTAATAATCATATAGCTCCTATACATCATGAAAAAATCAGGTATTGTAGACCAAAAACTTATGCATAACCTTCTTTATATACTAGCAAACTAAACTTACAAGATACAACAATCACACATGTTTAGATAGATACATAACATAACAAAGCCTATGCATCCTCAGTATCACTGATAGTTGGACGAGTATCGATGTAGAATTCAGTGTCAACTCCGTCAACGATCCTCCCCCTGTTAACAAACAACCAGAAGAGCATGTAATGTTATATGGAAGAGATTCAAAACAGATGGATGGTTTCAAGTATACATGTCGAATGTGAAATCAACAAGAAAAAAGATGCACCTTTCAAGAACAAACTTCTTTTCTTTATACTTCTGGCTTTCCTCATGTGCAGCCTCCTGCATGATAGAAACGTAGAGTGCTAGTAGTTAACAAAATTTCCGGTGTAGGTATATCATGCATGTGCAATTGGTAACATATTTATATGGCGAGAGGAGTAACTATTTTCCTCCTCTTTTAGTGTGCGAGCTTGTTTTGGTGTCTATTTCTACATGCACGAGAAATAGAGAGAGAACGAAAAGGAATACATATTTCCAGCCAACAATTTGCCCACAACAGCAACAAAATATATCTGATACTGTGTGCATCCCAGAAAGCATCGCTCTCTCCTCCTGAGGTCCAACAGTTACGTTCACCCTGAATCACAAAATCAGGCGGACCAGTCAGACCTCTGCATATATATCGAATGGTGCACAATTGCAAAGTGTTGGGAAGACAGAGAAAATGATGTTAGTAGATATATCATCTATTACACTGCCAAGGCTTCTATGATCATCGACCATAGAAACAGAAATGAAGCGGTAATCCTTAGTCCTTACCAACTTGATCTGTAAAATGGATTTCTTTTTCTTTTCAAAGAACTAAGGATGGATAAGAGAAAATATACATGTTCTTATTAGTTATACCTCTTGGGAACCCAAATCTATAAGATAGGATGAATAAGAGAAAATATACATGTTCCACTACTAGAAAAAGCAAACACTAATTTCTATTCAAATACATCTTCAGCTCAACAGCAATGTTCAATACATAAAATCAAAGTTGCTGATCTTTAGTGCCTTCAAGTGGTACGGTTAAGTTGGATGTTGTTGCTAGCATTTAATTGTTCAGTTTACGTGAAATCTATATGAGTGCAATATTGAAATTGGGAACTCTTTTGGATTCACTAATAAGTCGTTGTCGCTAGAAAGGAAGTCTTTTCTTCTACAGATAACATCTGTCTAGAGGTTAAAGTTATATTACAGTTCATACAATGGGAGTTCCTCAATTCATTACAATTTAGAAAGTATGAAGATGGATGTAAATGCATATGATTAGTTGCAGACACGTCGACATGGTAAATTTTGAGAATTTGATACAAGGGATGAAGGATAGATCAATTCCATAACACTGACAATCATGAATATATCATACAGAGAGAAGACATAAAGTTAATACAGAAAATATCTTTTTTTTAATAAAATAACGTGTTACTCCCTCTATCCCAATTTATGTGACTAAATCTAATAAATCTCAATCCTCTTCCCAATACCATAACTAGTAAGATAGGATATAAAAAGAATGTGACAGATATCAGTCTCAAATGAATGCATGATTATCAACAAAGTCAATTCAGGTGTGAAACAAGCAGATCAAGTCATAAAACAAAACTGGTTATGCTCAATGTGTAGTTCAGAAATTAATAGGCACTCACACTTTATTGAACAAGTAGGCTTTTCCTCTGCGGCAATGAAATCCCTGGCCATAAAACTAACCGTTAAAAAACTACAAACCAAGCAAGCCAAAAGTGCAATATTATGAATAAGAAATCGTGGCAGAAAATTTCCATAAGGATAAAGATTGATTAAAATGTTGAATCACTCTCCAAGCCTAATCCTTGCGCATTTGGTAATTTAACTTTATGTTTTTTTACGTTGTGTTCTTCAAGTTTATAAACACTTGCATGAAAATGGCATGTCACCATTTATAGCTATTTAAGAGAAAGACTTGAGTTTAATTGATTTTAGGGATAGACATATTTGACAGAACGATAATCAATAATTATATTCAAAATGTAGAAATTAACTAATGAGCTAAATCTTAAATCCATTTACAAGATTTGTTCCGCATTGATCATCCACACAAAAATGTACTTTATTCTGCCATATAAAATAACAATTAAGCTAGGTGACATTTATTATAAATTGGTACAGATCACATAACTAATGATAGAAACCAAATCACTTCCAACTTGAAGGGTAATAAGCATGAATACCATAGTCCATACCTAGTCTTCCAATTATCAAGTTGAATCACTTTCTTCACAGCCCAGAACGAAACAAACAAACAAAGCAAAAAGCATAACTACTCTCCACACATTCTTCCATATATTATTAAAAAAAAATCACTTTTTTACTAGAGTTGAACTCCAAAAAACATGTTTGGACACAAAATTCTTCAGGAACTCAACTTCAAGTTGAGTTGAATTCTAGAATTTCAAGTCACTTTTTGGACACAAAATTCTTCAGGAACACAAAATCACTTTTTTCACTCTAAATTATCAAAAACAACTCCATTTTTTATTCATGGCCAAACAATATCAATTTTCACTTTGAAAAAAAAAATACACTTCTTTTTTAAATTTCACAGTGAAAATGGCTAAACGCCTACGTTCTACATGACTTGACATACACGTGCCGAAAAAAACTAGCATAAGCAAATGATCATGCAAGAACATTTCTTTTCTTTCTAGTTGCCCTGTTTTCTCCTTTGGTTATACTTTTGGAGGATGTGTAGGCACAAACACCATCTAATTATGCAAAAACAAGAAAATACCATCTAATTATTCTATATCAAAACAAAAAAAGTACCATCTAATTATGCAAAAACAAGAAAACACCATCTAAGTATTCTTTCTCAAAACAAAAAAATACCATCTAATATGCAAAAACAAGTAAATAAAAGCTAATTACTCAAAGAAACAACAAGCCCCAAAAGGCCAAAACCCAATGAAAAGCTCTATAACAAAGATAAGATTTTTATTTATAAAAACTTAGCTAGAAAGGGAAATTGAAGAAATGGTTACCCTAGAAACAAGGTCATCAGCAAGAGCAAGGTGGGTTTTGCAGAATTTGCACTTGTAAATCCTGCCTTCAAGATCTACAACAAATATCCTTCCCATTTTCAATGGAAAATCAACAAAACCCACAAAACAAGAATTGAATTTTTTGGTCAGTTGTGATAGTGAGCTTGTGGGAGGACTCTTTGGGGTTCCCGTTTATGTCACAATTTTTTATTTCCATGCATTAATTTAGTAAGTTTATTATTTTATTCTTATTTAAATTTTTTCAAAGTTAACTGTTCAATTAATGAATATGAATTAATTTATTTTAATTAATTAATTTAATAAATTAACATGAATTATTCACTTAGTTTTTCTATGTTGGTCAAATGTATATTTCAAGGCTAATAACTCACAAGGGTAAAATAGAAAAAAATATTATGATTTATGCATTAATTTTATGAAATGACAAGTATTATGAATCAACTATTTATAGTAAGGATGACATATAAAAAAGAACAGAGATAGTATTTTTTTTAGCCTCTACCCATTTTTCCTAAAAAAAAAATGGTAGAGTCTATTATTTTACGTGTTTTAAAGTTAAATTATTTTAAGTAGTTTTGTAGTATTTGAATAAAATTAAAAAAGTTAGCCGATAGAAATGCTTTGAACTTGACTTGGTGTTAGAGGTTCCTTATGACTCTAATTCACATCTAATACACTTACTACACTTAGTAAAGGACCTTAACATATATGTACAACTTAAAAATCATCAAGTTGGGCCTATACGCATGCTGGGGATGATTCGAATCTTTGATTAGAAGTTGCGGGATGTTACAATTATAAATCTATATAAATTTAAGAAACCGAATATTGTTCATTGATCTTTTTAAAAAAAAAAAATGTTTCTCATACATAATTATTCCATTCAACTTAGTTGCACCAGACATCTATGTCCTCCAATTTTGAATATGCATAAGTAGATACTTAAACTTGAATAAAATTGCATACGTATACACATAAGACGCCACATAGGACGCCATATAGCACACGTATGTCTACTTGTTCAACATTATACAAGTTTAAGTATTTACTTATGTTCAAAATTACAGATCATACATACAAACTGAAGTCAAGTTAAAAGACACATTTATCTATTATGCCTTAATCTTTTGACTGTAATTTATCAGTCATGGATAGTTTATGGTCCTTCAACAAAACTACTCTCTAGTCTCTTAAAAGTTGCATATAGTATATATAAACACTAGGCATACAGAAACATGCATTTAATTGGATCTTATTTGATATTTATGCCCTTTAATTTTAGGTGTGTAAAAATAAATATTTATTAAACTATCATAAAGTTGAACAAATAAACACATACGTCCTACATGGAGTTCTACATGACATTCTACGAAGCGTCTTACATGTATTTTGCCACATATAACACATGTATCTACTTGTTTAATTTTATACAAATTTAAAACGTTAAAGTTATACAAACCCAACATGAAAGTCTATAAATATCACGTAAGACCAAATTAAAAGACAGTGTATTATATTACTAACTTATCATATATGTCTAAATTCATGATATGCATGAGTGGAGCTAATGAAGTCTTGGGTTATTATAACTTGACTAGACCATTCTAACAACTATTAAATTACCGTTTGATATCAACAAATCCCCTGATATTTAGTAGATAATCCAATAACTTAATTAAAATGGTATCTAGTCAACAATAATTTAATTTCTCACCAAGACTATATTATCAAATCAAATCTTTGTTGTTGCATTCTTTTTTTTTTGGTAATAAGAGTTACATTATCTCAAAGCCCTTAATTTCTTTGAAATGCTTCTCATTTTCTAATGAGATTAAGTAATTGGATTAATCTTTTTTTTTTAAAATAAAAAAATTGACAAATCAATATATGGTAAGTTGGTGGAACAATCAAAAGCAAATTTAAAATAGATTACATTATATCAAATATTTCAACTTTATTCTCGTTTTTGTATCTGATCATTAACTCCTTTCCTTTCTTTTCTTTTTGAAATCTGATTGTTTTAATAATAAATAGAGTATATATAACAAAAATAAAATAAAAAAGTTCTTCATTTTTCCCAATTGTTCTTGCTCAAAAATTCAATTCTTCTCTCTTTTATGATAAGTTAAGGTTTTGCTTTTGATGATCATATGGCCAATTTGGAGGCTCAACGCTTGTAAGTGTTTATGTGTGATATATCACCAATTATTTATAGCAAAAGCTATTAAACTTTAGTGTTATTTTATACTTATATGAATGATGATTGATACACTTGAAGATTATATTTGTTTCCCTAATTTTGTTTTGATTTTTTTTGTATGTGAATTTTTTCCTTTTGTTTGACTATTTTTAATCATGTTTATCCATTAATTTGGTTGTATTTTTTCAGACTTGATCAAGTCATTCTTGATTACATGTTTATAAAAGGTTTACATGAGACTATAGAGACATTCCGCCGTGAAGTTTTTGCTAATCAAAATTTTTATGGTAAGAAAGTCTTTTTAATGAATTTTATTAGTAAAAACTTATATATGTGTTTTTAGTAATGGATGTTTTTACTAAAATGGTTGTATATATATTCGTATGCTTAAATTATTTGATAATTCTTACATATGAATATATGGTACTTAGCGTCCGTTTGGATTGACTGGAAAAAAAAAAGTAGTTTTTAAAAAGTAATTTAGATGACTTTTAAGTTAAAAAATAAAAAGTAGGGAGGGTTCTATTTTTGATTTATAAAACTTTTTTAAGTCATTTCAAGTTATTTTATTTTACACAGATCTGATAGTGTTAAGAGCCATCTCATCCCTATTCTTTTCCAAATTACAAAAACCCATTAAATTTGGTGGAATCTGGATACAGCTCGATACATTGCATCCAGATTTCGGATACATCTAGCAGTGTCTCGATTTCGGATACATCACTCAATGTCTCGATACATCGTGTACGTCCCGATACATTGCGTAAAGTGATATATCCAACCAATACATTGTGTGAAGTGATGTATCTAATCGATATATTGCGTAAAGTGATGTATCCGGCCGATATATCGCGTAAAGTGATATCTCCGAGAATAGGAGAGACTAGAATATATTTTTTTGTAATTTTTTCAAATGGTTGAGAATTTTAGAGAATAGGGTAAAATAATTTAGGTGATTTTTCCTTATTTTTAACTTTGTCAAACAGTCTGATCAAAAGCTAAAAATGACTGATAATTATATTTGACCAACTTTTAAGTCAATCCAAACAGGTTTTTAGTGTGTTAACTATCCTTTATTATTCATATACATGTGAAATAATAAATTCTTAATGCATGTGGAATAAAAAAGTGATGTGATAATGTGATATCAAACTTTGATGTAATAATTGTTTGATTTTTTGATTCATTTCAGCTGTCAATTCTTCTCAAGAAGCATTTCTGCAAATGTGGTGGAATAAATTCTATGAAACATATAACTTTGTGTACCCAAACGTTCCTATGCTCAATGTTGAATCCGTTGATAAGGTGTTACCCAAGAACTTTTTCTATACTTATTCATGTTTAAATTGATACAAAATATTATTTCCAAACTAAATACTCGATTTTGTATTTCCAGGTATCATTAGTAGTGGAAGACATCGTTACTAACAACGTTCATACACATCAATTAAATGCTTCTAATGATCATACGATGGAAAATACATCTAATAATGTGATGGACATACCGCTTTCACCTGATATGTTAGAGTGGCTGGAAAAAGAACCAATTTTAGAGGCTTCTGAACGAATGAATGAGATTGATTTTGAAGGACCTGCAAATGCTTTGCTTGCTTCACCAGAACTTATAGATGCAGGTTTGTTTCTAATTTAGCTTTAATGAAAATAATTACTTTGACACAAGTATTAATAAAATTTTCATATCTGGTTTGGTTGCCATGTTTGGAATAACTTATATAATATCCCACCATTTATCCCATATACGTGGTGGGATAAGTTATCCCAGGATAGCTAATCCCAGGATAACTAATCCTGGGATAACTTGTTTCCAACCAAACGAAGAGTTTTCTTTAGTACTATTTAGTCTTATAGCAATAAGGATCTTCTTTTGTGTTGTACCTACGTACAGGGAATAATACATCTATTCAACAAGCATTTCATCAAGAATGGCCATCTAATGTAACAATGCATATTCAAGAGGAACAATTTCCGGGAATTACTACTGTATCATCTCCGCGACAAGTAGTTTTACCTGAGGGAGCAGTTGAATATTACTATGGTAATAAGCTCTACCATGCTCTTACAAGTGTTGGAGATTTCCTTCCTAGTCACATTGAAGGTGGAAACCATGCAGGAGTAAGTTGAATATAATACTCGTTTTTAAGTATTTAAGAGACAAAATATATGTTATACTGATTAAGAAGTTATTTTTGTTCTCTTTTTGGATAGGTGTTTGGTGATACAAATCAAAGAAACTCATGGAATGAATTAGCAGAACAACAAACAATGGATTCTCCTGAAAGAATTTTGAGAAGAGAGGGAAAACAACCTATGGTGGAGACTGCAGGAAGAAAGAGGAAATCTCCATTGAGTTCTCTGGGATTAGTAAGAACAACTTCTTGAATCCTTTCATGTGATTGTGTTTTCATTTTGCTATGTTATTGACATAAAGGGGTGGTAAAATGAGTAAAATTTATGATTTATCTGTTCGATTCAATTCATTTTAAATGATCGATTAAATATGGATCAATCCATATTATACATGGCTATTCATTAATTGCACTCCCCTTAAGTGTGTAAGGGTGTAAGAATTTCTAAAAAGTACACTTATTATAAGGGTGTGTTTAGTATGAAGAAATATATTATTTTTTTAAAATTCAAATTTTTTCATGCTTAGATAATTTTAATTTTTTGGAATTTTTTTTTAAAAAATAAATATATTTTCCTCTAATTTAAGAAAAATGACTTCTACACTGTATGGAAAAAAATATTCAAAACTTTGTCAAATCAGAAAAATATTTTCTAGGAAAAGAAGGAAATATTTTCCTTCATACCAACCACCATAAACAGAGAAAAGGTATAAGAAAAAAAATCTTGTAATTATTTGTTTACATACTAAAAGAGTGGATAATATGGATATCTATTTGATTTATCCATATAAAATATGAGTCAATTTAGATATTTTAATTTATTTATTTTCACATAACACATTTTCGATCTGACCCTGAATCGACTCATTAGTTTGCCATCCCTATTAACATACATCATCATTTTTTTTTTGAGAATGAACTTCCCTTTCTTAGTTTTTTCTTGTCTCTCTATATAAAATCTTCAAATATTTTATTCTTGCATATATATAATATATATTCCTGAGTTGTAGGTTGAGAAAGAAATTGGAGGTCCAAATAATTCAATCGTCGTATCGACGCAAAAAGATAAACAAAAAGGTATGTAACAAAAATAGTTAATCCACATACTTTTTTTGTTAGGGTCAATACTCACCTAGATATGTTGTGTATTTAATATTCTTATATTGAAGAAATAAATTAACCACAATATAATTGACTTTATATTACTTTACAGGGTTTTTTCTAAAAAATATTCATAACTATCGTGCTACAAATATTGAGCTCTTATGTTGTCACTTTAATACACAAGGAGAGTTTTTGGCTACTGGTGGACATGACAATAAGGTTTGTCTTATTTACTTTTTGTCAAATGGGAAAACACTTTTTTTAATCTCTAACTTTTTTTGTTAATTAATTTGTATTGCTTTTTATGTTTTTAGGTTATGATTTGGAATTTGGGAAATAACGATTTTAGTAGTAGAGAAGGTCATAGTCAGGATATTACAGATATTCGTTTTAGACCAAACTCAACAATGTTTGCAACATCTTCCCTTGACAAAACTGTGAAAATATGGGATGCAGCTGAGGTACAATCTCTATTTCCATAATAAAAAAAATTATTCGCTTAAAGTTCTTGTGAAGATTTATTTTCCGAAGAGTGTTGGAACGAATCTGTAACAAGGTACGATTTTAGATTGTGATTTTACATGGTATAATTCGTCTTTAATTTGTATGTGATTATGCTTTCTGACTAGTAAAACAAATTCAATGATTCTGTAAACTATGTGTTTGATTATATTCTTCCATTTTTTTTAAAAATTGTCTATATTATTACAACCATGATATTGTACATTTGTCATCATTTTATCATTATCCAGCCAACAAAGACTTATAGAAACCTTGAAGGACATCATGGGCATGTGATGTCAGTTGATTATCATCCAACAATGGTGGATCTTCTCAGTTCTTGTGATTACAACAATGAGATTAGACTGTGGAATGTCAATGGGGGTGATTGCATGCTCAGTCTTAAGGTTGGTATCTCTATTTTCTTCCTTTTTATTTTTATTTTAGATGTTCATAAAATGTTAACGCTCCAACTTAAGACAAAGGGTTTCATATGAATAAAAATATAGGAGAGATGTTGGGCATATATATAAGTAAGCATGTCTTATCAATTAGTGACGCGTATTAAAATCGTGCAGGTCTTGAGTAATATCACTAGCGGGATAGACCGTTACCTCTATTTAACATGTGGAGACTCATAATTTGATAGTTATCTGCTTTTGTTGTTTATATTTAAATTTAGAGATTTATTAATTGACTGATTTGAAATCTTGTTGAATTTGTTTTTTCATAAATTCCTGGATTAATTGTAGTAAATAGTTTTCTTACCATTCTTTCTTATTCATTCCAAGCAATTTCAAGATTTTAAACATTCATAGTGGATTATTATGTGAATATACATGCAAAAAGATGTTTTAGAAAATAAAATGATTTGAACCAATATTCTTATTAGACTAAACAACATATATACTATACAATTTTCGAAATATAGTGATTTGTAGAGAATTAACTACTCATTGTCTCAATTTATATGATTTACTTTTCTTTTTAGTCCGTCCCAAAAATATTAACGCATTTCTATTCTTAAACTCCGTGTCAATGCAGGGAGGGAGTAGACAAGTTAGATTTCAACCTCAACTTGGGAGCCTTTTGGCAAGTTCTACCAATAATATCATAAATATTTTTGATATTGAGACTCAAACCATCCAGAAAACATTACAAGTAAAATGCTTATATATATATTCTTCATTCTTAGTCAAACTTACATGTTGCATAACTATATTGTATAACTGCGATTTCATTTTCTATGATTTATAGGGACACGATGGAAACATTCTTTCAATCTGTTGGGACGTAACTGGAAAATACATTGCATCTGTGAGCGAAGATAGCGCACGAATTTGGTCTATTCGTGAAGGAATGTGGATATTTGAATTGCTCTCTGGTGTGAATAAGTTTCAATCCTGCATTTATCACCCAGGCCAAATTCTAGCGTTGGTGATTGGTTCTAATAAGGTATATTCGTAACCTTAGAATGTTTTAGATATTAAATCCTCTCGAAGAATTAATAACTTTTTATTTGAGGAAAATTTAGGATTATTAGATCTCCAGATTAAGTAACTATTGTATAGTTCTTGATTATTATTTTTCACCCTATTTGATACATGTCAAATGTTTTTGCAGGTTTTGGAGTTGTGGAATCCAATGTGTAAAGCAAACATAACTTCATCATATAGAGCACATGATGGTATAATTTCTTCATTAGCAGGTTTACGTGGTAAAGGTATTATAGCTTCAGTGAGTCATGATCGATGGATCAAGATATGGTCATAATGTATCTGTGAGAAATTGAGAGCAAAATCGATGGCTTGTGTACCTTGAGGCAGAAGTTTTTGATTTTGCTATCAAAATAATTGCTTCAAAGTTGGATTGGGTCGGTCCACATGAGCGATCCACGACCCAAAACTTAGAGTATTTTTGTTTTCTTATCAAAATTGCATCAATAACTTACCCCTTGTTAGGATGGTTGCTATCCATTGGATTGGATTGTGTTGGTAATTTAATTACAATGTTTGTTTGGATTGTTACTTAAATTTTATTTGTATCGTATTGTTTAAATTCATCATTAGGTAATGATGAAAAGACCCATTTTATGTAACGATCGACTTGGTGTGATCGTATCGTTACCTTAAAATTTTCTTTCTCATTTTGTCTTTATTTATTGCTGAATAATCATCTTTTATCCTACCTTTTCTTTGTAGCTCTACCCCGTACCCTACTTTTTCCCATAGGTTTATCATTCAAATTATGAATGTGTGACATTATATAACGACAAAGAACGATACAATCTAATTAAACATTGTCTTCATTAAAATAATACAATACGTACCAAATAAGGTTGTATTTCATATCAAGGAAGGTGACCCTATATCTCTTTTTTCTCGTGTTTTTTCTTCTCTCGTTTTTCAAGTGAAAAGTGTCTAAAATTTCCAATAACTAATATTTTGTAACTGAAATTTTATATTGAGTTTTACCTTAATATAGGGAAAGTTAATTGAATTGACTGAAAATAACAATTTGTTTCTTTATGAATCGCAATATTCTAATAAGTGTATCTCTTCATCTTTAAAGTTATATAGGATGCAAATGAGATAATAAAATATAGGATGCAAATTGACTCCTTTGTTGACAACCATTGTATTTCCTTTTTATTTAGGAAGTATATAAGAAAAAATATATTGAAAATCATATAAATTGCAATACTGTTTACATTAAGGAAAAAATATGTTTTGTATTCTCTAAATATCAGACATTAGACAGAACTTTTCACCTTAAATTTTACAGAACAAAACTAGAAAACTACACAGCCTTAAACACAACAATAATCGCCCAGCAGTAGTTCAAACATATCTTTAGGTGTAAGAAAAGTTGTTCCACCTAAAATTAATTCGACTTCAGGCCTGTTGCTCTCGGATAATGCCTCCTGAGCTTCTCGAACCTATTGATAGAACAAGGAGGGATTGTTATTTCACGTAGCACCAACGAGCATACTTCAATTGAAAGAGAAAGGATAACAGTGTTTTATAGTGATAGAACAAGGAGGGACTGTTATTTCATATAGCATCAACGATGTCAAGTAACTCTGTCCACCAATGCTAGGACAGATGAGAAGAATCACCTAGTGTTTTTTGTCTCCGATGAGTTTAGAACCTAAGACCTCAGGGTTCTCAACCACTTCATTGACAACTAGGCCACACTCTTGGTTGCCCATCAACGAGCATACTAGCAGTGTTTTATAGTCTTTTCGCTTTATTAACTAATATCTTAACCGTTGTTGCATATGTGTTACAAATTCATTAAACCAATATGAAAGCAGAAACATGAAATGCACTAAGAGTTCAAGGAAAACAAACCTCTACACCATTTATGCCTCCCACAACAAACACGAGAATAACATCGTGATCTGCCAGACTTGGTTTAGCCTGCAAAAATTCCAGAATCAAATCAGCAACTTAGGCTAGCAATGAAAATATTGATATCTAATTGAATCATACCTGCCCAAGGCCGAATCTCCCAAAACCGCTTTTGAATAGGCGGCCAACAGTAGATGAATGATACTCTAAGCCAGGTACTTCATGCTTATCTAACACCCTTGATAGCACTTTATAAAGCAGTCCTTTGTTAGAGTAAGGATCATCATTGAACTTACTCAGAGCCTGTGACCACTCTCTGAATGAAACATTCTTTTTTAAGCTGGACAATTTGTGAAAGAATTTGAATAGATTATCCACCCTATCACGTAATTCTAACTTTAATTGCATGTCATCATACACTTGCTCTTTTCTTTTATCTTTTCCAGAATCTTCATCACCCCAACTACCCCAATCGTCATCATCAAAATCAATGCTTTCGGTATTAGAAAGATTTTCCTTCTTCTCTTCTGATTTTCTGTTAAAGTTGGCTTCTAGATCCTGAGTTAAACCTTTCAGAAACTTTAATTTAGCAACTGTTGGGTTCTCAACAATCGCATCAACAATTGCTTCTTTCATAAAATGTTCCTCTTGCCAAGAGAAAGGACCAACAGTCCCAGAAGATGGGAAATTCTCACCTGCCAATATATATCCAACAACTGTGAGTAGCAGAGCATCTTGTAGAGTAAGAAGCCCCGGTTGAGCATCCATCTTATTATTACCCTGTGAACTAACTAACGCACTTTTATTTATGAGATCACTAATTTGAGCAGCAAGACTTTGGCTTGTGTCCCCAGCATTTACGTTCAGTATCTTCTCAGCACTGCTAAATGCATCCCATTTAGCACTATGTGATTCATCTAATGCAGATAGTGCTGCTGCTGCTAGCTGGATAATTCCTTTGTTTTTCGCCAGCAATGACTGGCTTTTAGCTAATGCCTTAACCATAGTCTGCAGATCTGATTTTGAAGCATAACCAGGACGGATTTTTGCATTCAATGATATATTTTCTCGACGTAAACTTTCTTGCAGCCATTTCTTGATCAGCACAGCCCCATCTTTTGTTCTTCGCTCTAGTATGGCTTCTAGGTACGGTGTTCCATGAAAATTTTCCGTAGAGACGAAAGAACCACAAAGGTCACTCTGAAAATCTTGTGAGGACATTTCACCACTAAGTTTAGTGCTAAAATTCACCAACTCAACCATCTGAGAAGTTGAGTCTCTTGAATTCCAACCACGGAGAAATGCTTCAACGCTTTCCACCAGCTGAAAGTTGTAAGAACTTGAAGTATCCTCTCTTAGGAAATTATTGAGTGGTATCTGAACGGTGAGGGGAGAACGTTGCAAGTAAGCAGGGCCAAGTTTAACCTGGCTTTGGGAGCTTTTAGATTGACTTAAGGATGCCATCCGTTCTCTGTGAGGCAATGATGAAAACATTTGATCCACAAGTGAATCCCCATGACAGCATGGAGTAAGAAGGTCAAGAGTGCGGTCAATGAGTAATAGCCCTGCAGATCTCTTACGTCGACCAACATCATAAAGACTTGACATGTCTGTTAGAAGCTTTCCAACAGTTTTTGAAACATCACCCAGGGAAAATATCTCAAATTTCAGGTCCATCTACAAATTGAATATATTAGCTTTCAAAATACAGGCTGAATGAGGCAAAATCTAAAAAAAACATAGATAACACGATTGCAATTCAATATATCAGTCGTTCAAAATCCATAATAGATTATTGCGATACATTTTTACTTTCTAAATGAAAATGTCCCACTATTTACCTTTTATTTCCACAAAGAGCTTAACATTGTGTTTATCCTCATGTTTTTTAAAAGAAGAAAAGGTCCAAGCTTGATCCTATAAATACTATTAGAAATTGCTCAATTTTTCCCTCCACTAGACCTTTGGTCCTTTCATACCCTTACCATTAGCAAATTGTCTCATACTCTCTTGCCATTAACAGAGCTCCAACATGAAATTGGTGGCCTCCACGTGTCCAAATTTAGCTCTGAATTGACTATGGTTTAACATTAACTTCAGATTGGAGCTCTGTAGAATCAAGGGCAAAAAATGAGACTTTCCTGATGGCAAGGCCGCGGGGGTAAGATTAGACAAAAAATCCGATAGACGGAAAAGTTGCTCAATGTCGCATAATACATGGTAAATTCTCCCTTTTTAACTAAAGAACATTAGTTGTACCTTTCATCTGTTATTATTAATTTAATTAATCTTGTTTATTAAAATTAAATATTCAGTGGAAAGCAGGTTTATTCCTTTAGGAATTTCACCTTTTTACAACTTTACAGCTAAATGACCGTTATCCTTAAATCTAACTGCTGTTTTTTGTTTTTATAATGGAATCCAACAACTAGTGTTTGTTATGTGTGTGTGTTGTTTTAAGAAAATTACCAATTATATAGTACTTTTGTATAATCCAAGTAGTATTCAATACACATAAATGGTGCATTGCAGAGGCTTGTACCAAGACAGAGATATGCCATCCTAAACACATTGTTAGTGAGAAGGTGTAGTCAAATTTCACTACCATTCTGGATAACAAGGATGCCAATTGGTGGACATCTTTTTTATTTTCAATATATGAATCACGATAGAAGAGAACATTCAAAATCGGTAAAGAAACTTTCAGACAAGTGAAAGCATGATTACCTTTGCCGCCAGATGATAAAGAAATTGAGCGGTAAGAGTTGCCCCAGGAGGGACATCCTCACCATCGGCAGTTGTCCCAGTACTTATTGGAGGTAACCCAAAGCTTATAGAGTTATCATGTTCAGCGGATAGGTACGCTTCGGCAACTGATCCTTCTGAAGGCAAGACAAAGAATCTAGGTGAAAAAGGACACAAGACCAAAGGGAAGTGATGCACAGAAACTTTCAACTTTTTCCGTACATCTTCGGTCCGGTCAATTACACTGTCTTCATATGAATTTTGTGCACTTGCAACAGAACTGAAATTAAAAGGCTCCTCTTCACTGGTGGTTAATTGTGACCATCCTTCATCTTCAGCGGGCGTACTTTCCTTTAGTATGCTTTCTCCGGTATGACTAGAGTTCATCAGAAACTTTCTGGCAAGCTCCTCATAATCTTGGACAAGCAAAGATTCATATTCACGATATGCATCCGGTCCTAAAGGTGATTCAGGATATGCTGAGTGACCTGTCTGAAATAAGTGAATTTGGGCATACACTTAAATTGAGGTAAGACATTGCAGATTGATCTTACAAGAAGATATTAAGTGACAATTTCCTATGTACATTGGGTGGGAATGCCAATGACATATTTAAGACCTAACATATACCAGTAAAATAGACAACCTCGAAATCATTGCAGTAGGACATTAGTCCAAAAGCACTAGACTAAATTTCTTAAAACAGATAAAAGTACTTTCAGTTCACAGTGCAGCCTTCTTTGATTGAGATATTTCTGTTGGTGAACAGAGAGTATTTGATATGACAAGCAACTCCAGTGCCAATATTGAACTTATGTGATACATTAGCTTCATCAGGATTTATTGACGACCTATGTTCGCAACTAATAGAAAAGTGACACAGTGATTACAAAGAGACAGACCATCAATAACATGAAATAAGGTCAGAAGAAAAAGACGTTATCCTGGTAAGAAGTAATTTTCCATTATATCTGTAACTAACTTGAAAACATGGCCTTACAAATAGTCTAACACTGAGTTCAGTGAAACTAAACAAATTAAGTTATAGTTGTGGTGACCAGCAAATCTCATCTAGAATGGGGAAGCCACTCGTGGATGAAAGAAAATGATTTCCATTGAAACTTTTCTATCCATCCTGTATTCTCTGCCGAACCCCCTAAGTGAAGGTAATATGCTCAGTACCTTCACTTAGCAGTGCTCGGAAGCTTTCTTTTGTCCTACTAAGACCAAGAGGACAAACTAACCTTGGCCACAACACATTTCAATAACAATATGACTATCCTTTCATTCACAATCAGTACATAATGACAAATATATCTTGAGATAACATCTAGTAGTCTCGCCTTCAATTAATTAGAATGGCATTGTTGTATGGAGTGGAGTGTTGGTCAATTGAGAATTATCACGTTCAGAAGATGAAAGTGGTTGAAATATGCTGAGATGGATGTCTGACCATACTAGGAAGGATAAGATTAGAAATGAAGCTATCCAGGACAAGGCGAGAGTGGCTTCAATGGAGGACAAAATGTGAGAGACCAGACTGAGATGGTACGGGCATGTGAAGAGGAGGTGTACAGATGTCCCGATGTGAGAGGTTGGTCATGGATGATTTCAGGAGAGGTGGTTGTAGACTGAAGAAGTAATGGGAAAGGTAATTAGACAGGACTGAGATGGTTCGGGCATGTGAAGAGGAGGTGTACGGATGTCCCGATGTGAGAGGTTGGTCATGGATGATTTCAGGAGAGGTGGTTGTAGACTGAAGAAGTAATGGGAAAGGTAATTAGACAGGACATGACCCAGCTGCTGCTTACTGAGGACATGACCTTAGATTGGATATGAAGGACATGGATTAGATAGAATGTTAGTGGGTAGTCCAGTGTTGTGTAGCTTATTATATCATATGAGTAATAGTACTCTTGTTCTATTGTTTCTTGTACTTTCATTATTTCTTCTTCTGAACTGCTTTGGGTTGCTCCTGCTACTATTGTCTTTTTCCTTGAGTCAGGGGTCTATCAGAAACAGCCTATCTACCTTGCTTGAGGTAGAGATAAGGTCTGCGTACACTCTACCCTCCCTAGACCCCACTTTGTGAGACTATATTGGGTATGTTGTTGTCATTTTTTCTTGTAAAGGAACAGGAAAGAGAATCTGCATGAAATTCTGGACGAGCATACATATAAAAGTTAAAAATCTTACAGTAAGTTATTCTATCTTCATAGAGACATATATACTGAGTACCAACCAAGAAAGATCTGCATGTCTCCCATTTTTCCTAAAGCTTAAAATTGATTCAGACGTAATGGATGGATATATGTATATTATCTTTTAATAAAGAATAATGTGGTTGATGCAAGTAAAACAACAGGTAATACAACCAATATATATCAGGTATCATTATTGAATTTAATGAGTAGAAAATCTCAGAAGAACATTTTATCCACAGGCACAAAAAGTACCTCTGAAATGCATGTAAATATAGCACAGCTGCAGAGAGTCTGAAATGCACTCAGGCAACGTAAAATGTATCTATGTGCATCACTTAGAAGACGTGACGTGATGACAACAATTTTTTTTGCAGGCCCAGAAGTCAAATTCCAATCAACCACCTACAAGGAAGACATTGACGACTGGTTCAAACAAAAGTAGATCAAAAACTGGAAAAGAATCAATACAAGAGGCTCCTTTTTTGTGGTTGTGTATATATATAGCAGTTTTCTTTTCTTCGTAGTAAGAATTTTATGAACACTTTAACATTCTGTCCAATAATCTACTGCAGATGCTTACACGCTAGCCATGTGCATGATTCACAGTAAGTGATACGTTCCTTAACTATTCTCAAGGAGATATTTTTTGTTAATACAAAATCAATCAATGTATTCCCTCTCATTTTATTTTTTTTTGGGACGGGGGAGAGAGAGAAAAGAGAATAAAGCCTACAGCTTCTTTTTTTTCAACTCTTAATGAGGACTTCCTTTATTTTTTTCACAAGCAATTCTTAACGCTGAGTTAGGAATTCTTCATGACAATTCAAACTAAATATTTACAATCATATTACATTTAAGACACATAACAATAACATGCAGTTTTCAAACACAAACTACTTCTCCTGAAGTGGAAGCATATCATGTTTCCTTTTCCAATGTGAAGTGAAGCTACTAGCCTACTACTTACGGAGTATGGTGCTCATCTGTGATTATGCAACTTAAACTATATCATGATATTAACTAAAAGATAATTCAAGCAACAAATTCCAACTCAACTAAAATAAGTATAACTATTGTTACCTTATCAAGAGGAGACATTTTCTCCAAGCTGCAAATGGCATGTGCACCAAGCTCCAAAAACAGAGAGAATGCTCCAACATATTCAAAGCTTTCGGTACACCCTGCATCCAGATAAATTATGGCATCTCTAATTTCATCTGATATCTGCAAAAAAAAATATAGAAAAAGTTTTAAGTTGACTAATTGCTCCCCAAAATTCAGGAGAAAAATCAAGTTAAAACCATTCACCATGCTGCCTTCAAAGAAAAGTTCGAGTAACTACACAAGTACAGAAGTGCCTTTTTCTTATTATATAGATTAGTACAGGTGAGGACTCGCTCACTTGGTGAGCTCCATGCTTCCACAGTTGAGGTGGAGAGTTCAAACCCCAGTAGTGATAGCATTCCCTTCCCCTTTCCTCCCCTCCTCCTTCCCCCCGTGCAATAAAATAGTTTTTAGAAAAAAAGTACATAGGTGAGGAAAAACAGAAGAGAAATAACATATAAACTATTTTGCCTTCAATAAAAGTAGAGTTGACCTAATTCTCTAATTTTCTGGATATTTTATTAGAAGAGAAGGTAAAGAGACTAGATTAAATTTTCATCACATTCTAGAATCTATCATAATAACAACAACAAGAGCTACAATTATGAGGCTTCAACCCAAAACAAGTAGGGATCGGCTATATGAATCTTCGTTGCCCATGTTGCTCCATTTAAGTTTATCGAAGTATGATGTTACATAAAAATTAGATTAAAAATAAATTAAGAAGCACTATTAATAATATTTTCTTCCATAGATGACCAGACTAAGACTCCTCAAAAACATTGGACCTAAAGTAAATAGACTAGCATGCCTAAAGTGTAACAACAATTATACCAACTAATTGGTATCGCCTATATAGATCTTGTTCTTCCATGTTAGTCCTATTTTTCGCTAGGTCTGCATGGACCCCAAGAGATTGTGAATCTTTCGAGACTACTTCCTTCCATGTAATTTTAGCTCCAGAGGCCAATGTAGAACATGACTAAACCACCTCAAGTGATCTATGTGTATTACTTGCACCTTCCAACAAATATTGTCAACTTTAATCTTTTTTAATCTTGTATGATCAACCATTAATCTTATCATTTGAATCTATGTAACGCTCATTATAGGGATATGTTTCTTTTCTAAATTCTATCGGAAAAGAAACGGCATTAAATGAATATGACCTTTTTCCTTCGCTTTAAGTATATGCAACCTGGAGTTTCCTCAGTAATTAGAAAGGGAAAAAATAGGGTATCAACGTTGTTCCTTCTTAAACATAAGAAGACAATAATAATAAAATTGGAGAAGTGATTGTTGAGTTTAGCTATTTCTACCAATATAATCTACCATCACAAATTAACACGAAATTATCCTTCTTCCTCCCTTGCATTTTATTTATCACGTAGTCAACCGACCAAATAGAAAACCTCACAAGCATAACATAAAGTAGAACATGTAAAATCTACATGTCATGAATTCAAAGTTCTCCCTCAATCTATTCTCCAAAGTATTATAAAACTTTCAGGCACTATTAACATCCATGTGTGTGGCTTCGCAGTTGATAAGACTGGAATGAGGATCACAAAAGAAAATGGTTAGAATCCCAACAAAACCAGAATTTAGGTGATTTTTCTGCATGTAAATTACCTTGTTGGTGTTAGTGGGAGGATCAGGGTACCCAATAGGATAGTCGAGTGACTGAATGTCAATCAATAAAACAAAATATATGTTTCAAAAAAAGATTTTGGAGCATTATATCTGCCTATGAGAAAAGCATAACGACTATCGGTCCGAGTACTGATGTACATATTATGATGAATCTCAGAATCTTTGGGCCTAAAACAGAGCAGAATGGATATAGAGGAATCATGTAGCCTATACAATTTAGTTTGGGATTGAAGCACAGTTGATATAACCAAAATATTCATAAAACAAAGAAATTCGTGATCTCTTTAGCATGGTTAGACACTAGCCTGAACTCCTTAGCTACTTAGCTATCAATTCCTAAAAATCATTTCCTCCCTAAATTCTAGCGATGCAGTTCAACCTTCAAAGCAGATAAATTTGCGACTGCTCAATTTGATCAGTAGTAGAACTGAGTAAACAATTCAAACTTGACAATTTTAATAAATTGAACAATGTATGATTAACGGGAAAATACTCCGGGATTGAGAGAATACTCACTTGTCTAATGGAATCCATACAACACTTGATCACATCAACCGTCGCCATAATTCCTCTCACGCGATGTAGCCGGTGCCGGAGCAAGATATATTTCCGGCGAATTTCACTTCAATCACAGTTCGATGGCCCGGATCAACTGGATTGTGAAGGCAGCATAATGACGGACCCGCTGGGCTTCTAGTGGGCTCTCTCTTGTGATGTGGAAAAAAGATGCTCTATTTAATTAATAGCCAAATTTAATAAAGTTTTTAAAGTTTAGTCGCATCAAAAATCAAATTGGTCTAAAGTTTCAAACTTTAGATATACAAGTTCGAAGTTGGATATAGTAACGGAAAATTAGACAAAAAATCGACTTAAAAAATTAACGTGTCAAACTTGAACCGTTTCGGATGAATAATAAATCAAAAGACTCAAAATATTAAGAGGAGATTACATCTAGACTTTGGAACTGTTTAAAGGGTATTTGAACTAGTTGGGATTGAAAAAAATCGATCTATAATGTATACTTTTTTGTATCAACATTATTATATATATATATATACACACACATTCCGTAAGATTTTCAACGATTCTACGCAGAATTTGTATTCCATTTCACAAATAATCACTGTTAGTTCATTTGTCAACATTCATTCTCACATTGGGCCTGAGATGTTCATTCTCACTTTGGGCCTGAGCTCAGGTTTGAGCTGATATCAAATGGATTAGGCCCAATGTTGAAGATAATATGGAAGTCTAATATTCCTCTTATCTTTTATTTATTTTTGCAATTAGTTACACTTCATTCAATAAGAAATGGACAGCTGTATAGTTAGTTACAGAATAGATGCTTTTCATTTTGTATAAATATAGGACCTTGTACAGTGATGGATTCATTCAGAAATAAAGGAATGGAAATTTATACATTGTGAGCTCTAAATTTTCCCATGGTATCAGAGCAGATGTGATATTTTCTTCTTCCCCGTAGTCTTCACTCTTCCTTTTTCTTCTTCCTTTCATTTTCTGAATAATGACTGGTGTTCAGATACCTCTTTCTCAAACTACTGAAAATTCTGAAGTAGTTATTGTAAACAATACAGTAGATGCTTCACATGCTTTCTATATCTACCCTTCAGATATTCCAGGCATGAACCTTGTATCTACTGTTTTTGACGGTAGAAGCTATGGTGGTTGGAGAAGGGCTGTGATTATTGCTCTCTCAGCTAAGAACAAACTAGGATTCATTGATGGATCTCTAGAAGTTCCAGCTGATACAGACCTGAAAATGAAAAAAGCTTGGCCAAGATGCAATGATATGGTGTTGTCTTGGTTGCTAAATTCTCTTTCAAAAGAAATTGTTGAATCAGTTTTGTACTCTCAAAGTGCCAAAATTTTGTGGTCAGATCTAGAAGATAGATTTGGTCAAGCAAATGGTGCTAAGGTATTTCAATTTCAAAAGGATCTTAATGTTGTTGTTCAAGAAAATTCCAGCATATCTGCTTATTTTACTAAGATGAAAAGTTTATGGGATGAACTAGATGTTTTAAGCACTTTTTCTGCTTGTTCTTGTAGTTGTACCTGTGGTGCAAAGGAAAAGGGATTTAAGGCTCATCAAGATGAAAGGCTACTCCAGTTTTTAATGGGTTTGAATGATACTTTCTTAGGTGTTAGAAGCAATATCTTGTTATCTACACCTTTACCCACTATTGGTCAAGCTTACTCTTTTGTAATTCAGGATGAAAAACAGAGAGAGATCCATGCTGCTCCTGCTTATCCAGGAGATTCAACATCATTTCTAGTAGGTAATGCAAGGGAAAGGAGGAACAATGAGTATAAGTCTAATCAAGGAAATTATGCCAAGAAATCTTCATTGGTGTGTAATTACTGTAAGAAAACAGGACATACTATTGACCAATGCTACAAGATCCATGGGTTCCCTGATGATTTTAAGTTTACTAAACCTAAGAGGTACCAAAAGGGACCTGTTGCTGGAAATGTTTTTAGCATAGGGGAAGCATCACAACAAGGAAATTATGATCATGTAGCTTTGAACAGTCTATCACCAGAAAATGTTAGTCAACTACTAGGACTGCTGCAAAAGATGAATCAAAAAGATCAAGTTGAATCATCTGCAAATATGATATCCTCTGGTATAACTAAGTCTCTTAAATCTCATGTTTGTCTACTTAAAATTGATAAATGTTCTTGGATACTAGATAGTGGAGCTTCTGAGCATATTACTTCTGATAGAAGTTTCTTCTCTAACATTAATCCTCTTACTGAATCTATAATTGTCACTCTTCCTAATTCTCATAAAGTTAGTGTAACTCATACACGTTCTGTCCAACTATTTTCTGATCTTATTTTAGAAAATGTGCTCTATATTCCTGACACGCTCAAATTACACCTCCTTTCAGAAGCATAAGCGATCGTTATCAAGTAAAGAACCCAACTTGTAGGTTGGGATCGATCCCACGAGGAAAATGGTTTAGACTTTACTTTTAACCAACAATTATATTCAATTAGTCAAATTATTTCCAGAAACAGGTAATAAAAAGGGGGGTTGTGCTTGTGTGAAACAAATAGCAAGACTTAATATTGTAATCAATAATTAGATTCAACTTTGGTTGTTATCAATATAAGAGAAATAACTAGGGTACACGTGTTCCCCATAATTTCATAACGCAGTAATCCTAGTAATAGCAATCCTTTTTTAGTATATTACATGCAAAGTGATAAGTTAGGTATCTCTAAATCCTTGGTCCGGCATCTAGAGAATTTCACCCCGCACCTTGGTCCGGCTACGTGTGTATAATTTACTAACCCTTACCTTTACCTCATATTAGACATCATAATCGATGTTTGGCTTAGTTATTACTTCGCACCAATCGACACTAGCCTATTAGATAGTATCACACTCAATCTATGTTGATAATTCTTTTCTTGTTAATTACCTCCTTGGTCCGGCAAGTAGTAACAAGGCGAGTTCTAATGTTGGCCACCGTTAAAAAGACTTCTAAATGAAAGAATTATCGATGCATGCAAAATACTAGTCAAGAATTGCTTATTTACTATTCATACTTTGTTAATCGACCATGGTTCCCACAACCCTAGTTGTGGATTTAGTTACTCATATTAGCAAGAACACAATTCATAATTGTAGATGGAGAAATCATGAACTTACGTAAAGAGAATAATAAACCCAGAGAATTAACTTGAATTGCAAAGCCAAAATCTTCAAAAACGAACTTGGGAAATCAATAATTGCTAGGGTTGCAAATTAATCTCCAAAGTTACAAAGCAAAAATAGAATAATAGTCTCTAACCCCCAAAAACGAAGTTTACATGTCCTATTTATAGAAAACAAATCCTAAATAAAAAAAGAAACAAATTAAGGAAAGTTTTGTTCAGGTACGCGTCTTCGATCCACGAGACTGACTTACGGACCGTCGATTGATCTACGGTCCGTAAGTCCCTTCCGTCACTCGGGACTTAGAAAATATTTCAGCATCCAAAAATCAGCTTCTCTGAAGCAAACGACGGACCAGCAACACAGACCGTAGATCGACCGACGGTCCGTCAATCCCTTCCGTAGCTCCATACTTAACATCTTCAAAAATCAGGTACTGGAACCCTCGCAGTCTCACTCTACGGATCAACAGTACGGTCCGTAGATCAATCTACGGACCGTCAATGGGCACCGTGGTTCCACACTTGGTCAGATTTCTCTGATTTGTCCTCAACACATTCCTGCTGATCTACGGTCATCACCTACGGACCGTGAATGGACCTACGGTCCGTAGATGACCTCCGTGGATGCCTTTTTCTGCATTTCCTTCAGCTGTCTCTAAACTTCCGCGCCTGAACACCTTTCCTGCAAAACATGATAAAATACATAAAAACCAATATAAAAAGGCCCTAGACACACACAACTTGTAAATGAAATGTATTAGAAATACCGTAAACTCACGGTATATCAATTCCCTATTTTAAGTTCAATCTTATATCCATTCACAAGTTGTGCAGACAACTACAGAAATCCATTTTTTTTACCCCTAATTCTTGTTTGATTTTGCAGGGCCCTTCAGTGAAGAGCCCTCAGGTGCTTGGTAAGGAAAAAGAAGGTTTATATATTCTCAAGACCAGTGATCCAGTTGTTGCTACAAACAATCCTACCAGTTCCAAGTTTAATAGTTTCTCTTTTTCTACTTTTCTAGCAGATGTCTTTACTTCTAGTTCCAGCTATTTTGATTCCAATGTAAAAGAAAAGTTGTGGCACTATAGATTAGGCCATATGCCAATGAGTAATATGAAGAAAGTTTTTCCTATTTCTACATCTTGTTCCAAATTTTCTTCTCCTTGTATTATTTGTCCTATGGCTAGACAGTCAAAGTTACCTTTTCCATCTAGCAATATTTCCACTACCTCTGTTTTTGAGCTAATTCATGTTGACACTTGGGGGCCTTATAAAACTGCTACTCATAATGGTTTTAGATACTTCATTACCATTGTAGATGATTATAGTAGAGCAACATGGACAATCTTCTTAGCACCAAGTCTAATGCTTTTACTATCCTTCAATCTTTCATTCATATGGTGGAAAGGCAATTCAATTCAAAAATAAAAATAATTAGAACTGATAATGCTTTTGAATTGGGTAGTGGTAAAATACAATCTGAATTTTTCATTTCCAAGGGAATTATCCATCAAACTACTTGTGTCCACACTCCTCAACAAAATGGGATTGTAGAAAGAAAACACAAACATTTGTTGGAAACCTCAAGAGCCCTTTTATATCAGTCTCATCTTCCTATTAGCTATTGGGGTGAATGCTTACTAACAACAACTTATCTCATCAACAGATTTCCCTCTAGTGTTTTACATTTCAAAACACCTTTTGAAATCTTGTTTAAAACTAAACCTATTTACTCTCACTTAAAATGCTTTGGATGTCTTTGTTTTGTGTCTACTTTACCTATTCACAGAAGTAAGTTTGATCAAAAAGCTTGTCCTTGTGTTTTTATAGGATATCCTTATGGGAAAAAGGGATACAAGGTCATGAATCTTCAAACTAAGAAAATATCAGTCTCAAGGGATGTGGTTTTTCATGAAGAGTATTTTCCCTTTTCTAAACATGTGTCTTTTACCAGTTATTTCCCCTCTAATTCTTTACCTAATTTGTCTGTTCCTTTTCATTTCCCTCCAAATTCTCCTGTTAATCCTTGTTCAGATCTTACTGATAATGCTATACTTTCTAATCATAGTTGTGATCCTCCTGAGGATGTGTCTCCTGATCCTCCTATTTCTGATTCCTAGAATTTCTCATATGATAATTTTTCTATTATTTCTACTCCTTCACCTATTGTTGAGACTCTTTTAATAAAATCCACTAGGAACCATAAGAAGCCTGCTTATTTAGAATCATATGTCTGCAATGCTCTGCATTTTACAGATGTTTCTTCTAGTTGTTTCTTGAGTCCTGTTACTCCTGAGCACTTATCTTTTAGTGATTTGTCTTCTACCAATCAAATTATGCTCAATTCCATTTCTAGTATACAAGAACCTATCAATTATATGCAGGCTGCACATCATCCAGGTTGGCAGAAAGCAATGGACAATGAACTTTCAGCTTTGGAGCTTAACAAAACTTGGGATATTGTTGTCTTACCCAATGGTAAAAGAGCTTTACCTTCTAAATGGGTTTTTAAAGTAAAACAACATGCTGATGGCAGTATAGAAAGACTAAAGGCTAGATTGGTGATCAGAGGAGATGTTCAAAAGGAAGGGGTGGATTATAATGAAACTTTTTCACTTGTGGTCAAGATGACTACTATCAGGTGTCTTTTAGCTACAGCAGTTAAGCATGGTTGGGGTATTTTCCAATTAGATGTTAACAATGCATTTTTACATGGTGATTTAAATGAAGAGGCGTATATGAAGTTTCCTCCAGGTGTTTCACCTCCTACTTCTGACCATGTCTGTCTGCTTAAGAAGTCCATTTATGGACTTAAACAAGCATCCAGACAATGGTATGCTAAGTTGACTGCTGCTCTTAATTTCAAAGGATTTCGTCATTCTTTGAATGATTATTCACTCTTCGTTAAAAAATCAGACAATTCTATTTCTATTGTTGTTGTTTATGTGGATGATATCCTTTTGACAGGAAATAATGAAGCAGAATTACACAGTTTAAAGAGTTTCTTAGACACATAATTCAAGATTAAGGATCTTGGTTCTTTACATTTTTTTCTTGGAATGGAGGTTGTTCGAGAACCTCAAGGTCTGCTTATTTCACAAAGGAAGTTCACATTGGATCTTTTGCGAGAATTTGATTCTCTACATCTAAGTCCTGTTTCTTGTCCATTAGATCCAACTATCAAGTTATTGGCTAATCATGGAGAGCTTATCACCGATCCAACTTTCTATCGACATTTATTGGGTAAATTGAACTACCTGACTAATACAAGGCCTGATCTTTCTTTCACTGTGCAACACCTAAGTCAATACATGCAGGATCCTCGTCAGCCACACCTAACTGTTGCTTTGAGGGTGCTACGTTATTTGCTGAAAGATCCAGGTCTTGGTCTATTTTTCTCCTCATCCTCCTCCTTCAAGCTGACAGCTTTTTGTGATTCCAATTGGGGTACCTGTCCAGATTCACGCAGATCAGTTAGTGGCTACTATATTTCTCTTGGAACTTCTCCTATTTCTTGCAAATCGAAGAAACAATCCTCCATTTCCCTCAGTTCTGCTGAAGCTGAATATCGCTCAATGAGAAGGGTTGTTGCTAAACTCACCTGGTTAGTTCGTCTGTTCGAAGACCTTTCTGTACCTGTGCCTGTTCATTCGAATAGTCTTGCAGCTATACACATCGCGAAGAATCCGGTATTCCATGAACGGACGAAGCACGTCGAACTTGACTGTCACTTTGTCCGTCAACAATACCTAGCCGGACTCATCTCCTTGTCGTATGTTCGATCTACTTCACAACTAGCCGACATTTTTACGAAATCTCTTACAGGACCTGTTCATCATAATCTTCTTGGCAAGTTGGGTGTTTCTAATAACCCTCCAACTCGAGGTAGGGTGTCAACATTCATTCTCACATTGGACCTGAGATATTCATTCTCACTTTGGGCCTGAGCTCAGGTTTGAGCTGATATCAAATGGATTAGGCCCAATGTTGAAGATAATATGGAAGTCTAATATTCCTCTTATCTTTTATTTATTTTTGCAATTAGTTACACTTCATTCAATAAGAAATGGACAGTTGTATAGTTAGTTACAGAATAGATGCTTTTCATTTTGTATAAATATAGGACCTTGTACAGTGATGGATTCATTCAGAAATAAAGGAAAGGAAATTTATACATTGTGAGATCTTAATTTTCTCATCATTAGACTATAGCAAGGCACAAGAGTTTTTGGTTCACATATTCTTGCAGAATTATGTATCTCAATACTTTTGCATTAAAGATAACTAAATTACATATAGAAGATTGATAACTAGACAAATGATGAATATTAATATCTTGTCAGTACAGAAAGAAAATATGATACTCAAATCTAGATCCACATTATGATTTCTTATCAGACAGATGCTGGCAATTTGTGCCATTTGGCAATCCTTCACAAAGTAAAAGTAGGAGTAAGGTTACGTCCCTCTACCTTTCTCCACTTAAGTTTCGAGTTTTCGTCCAAATATCAATACATTTACCTCTCTCAGAAACAAGAAATCCCAACATGCAAGGGATTAAAGTTTACATTGAATTTTAGGATCATCTGTACAGTAAACTCTTATTCCATCATGTAATTACAGGATATGAGTTTGCAGTTATAAAGCCATTACAACTGAAGAAAGTATAGAGTCTATACAGCAAACAATATATGATCGGCCACCTTCGCGCCAATCTTACTTTTCGATATGCATAAGAAAGCATGAGAAATAAACCAGCGGAGTTCAGAAAAGCCTTTACATCTTCTACTGAGCTTCTTCTATATATGTCCAAGCCAGTTCCTGACAGAATGGTGAAATTCTAAGCAGAGAAACTAAGAAACTGGAAAAATTAAGGAACACTTAAAGAATAGGCACGGAGTTCAAGAAATAAATGAAGACTGTTGAGGCTTGTGATCATAAACATGTCATGATATTTGTGTGGCTATAACATCAAGGATAAAACGGATGTTCAACTTGAATTGTTTCTAAGTTTAGAAAGTTGTTATTGGAACAGATTAAAAAAAAAAAAAATGTTGCCACATACACTGGAATTGGGGGGGGGGGGGGGTCGGGGGGGGTCAGACAATCAGCATACACATTCCCTTCACTCTCGTAATAAAATGGATCTTGGACCATACTCAACCCCAAAAAGCTAGCTCAAGAGGTGAGGATTTCCCTAGTCAAATTGAAGAGACCACTCATCCCTTAAAGGGCCGCGATGTGGGACTCTTTCAGAACTCCAGGAGGGGGAGGGGGAAGACAAATGCATAAACTTGTACATTGGAAGAAATAAAGAATTTACCTCAAGAGTTTCACAGATGCTGTTGCTTCTTTGTCATTTTAACAATTGTTTCCCACTTGGAATCACTAGGTAGTGGCTTAGAAGACTGGTTATTAGGATTCAGTCCTGTCCCGATATAAGCCCGTGAAGATGCATTCTTTGTGGATAAAGAAGGCAAAGTGCGGCAAAGCCAGGAATCTGATGGAGATTTCGGTAAAGGTGGTGGAGCAAGAAACTCTGGGTGCACTTTGCATGAGTTCTCTAACTTTTCTCTTCTCGGAATTGGCTTTCTGTTTTTTTCTTCACCATCACTGTCAGACTTTTCTAAGGTCATTGCATCTTGGTAACAATCTTGAGCTTGACCGGTAGATGTCTGTGTTTTCATCTCCCTTCCATTGTTCAGTTTTTCCGCTGAACGTGGTGGATTGAAGTCAGCTTTCCTTTGAAGATATGGCTTTAATGAAGTCTCAGACGAATAAAGTGAAGAATCTACAAATGGTTTTTGTTTTATCATCTGTTCAAGTATCTCAACGTCCTCGTGTTGTAACTTAGATGGTTTTTTATCTAGAGAACATGATATCTTAACTGATGAATCTGTTTTATGCACAATATCTATGTACAGAGTTTTCTCTACACAAGGAGTTAAAACATCTACTTCCCTGCTATTGTTCTGATCAGACAAGCACTTGAGCTCGGGATTATTTTCTTCCGCGTTCGTGCCAAGCATTGTCATATTATTGTAAGGTTCATTGGCATAAGTTGAATAGGTCCTGCCCTTAACATTGTTCTTATCCTCATGTAGTTGAGTTGTTATGGATCCAACGACAGACTTTTGCTCACTTACATCAGATGTTGACCGCTGTAAAAGATAACAAAAATTATAATTATAGTTTAGTCAAAGTAAATCTAGACAAGAAAGTTAGCACAACGCGAGTGGATCAAGCAAAGAAATGAGTGCCAGGAAGAAAAGAATGGAAGTTCATACCTCATTTTCTGTTCCGCTAAAAGAAGTAGTAGAAAAGGATCCAGTTTGTGTTCTACTGACAGGAGAGACGGGTATTCGAGGTCTAGCACTCATTGGAGGTACAGGATTTAGAAGACGAAAAGAACTTTTCAAGCAAAAATGAGGCAACAATCCACAAATATTAGTAGATAAATTTCCTCTTTCATAACAGTCATCATCACTTTCTTCCTCTTCTTCTTTATAATCATGAGCTTGGGAATGATAAAGTGTAAAACTAGGTCCGTAGCGCAACTGAGGCTGTCTATCCCCATTTATTATATTCTTCGTCTGTCTTCGTTGATCCTCGACAGGTGGTTGCTTCTTGCGGACATAGTAAGGTGTTTCTGAAGTCTTGTCTGAAGTCATTGCCTTAGCTGCTGGCAGCAATCGACCCATCATGAAATCCTTAGTTTGCGGATTCGTTGAAGAAGTTCGAAACTGTTTTGCATTCGGCACATCAAATTCACTTAAGCCACTTACACTACAATTTAGGAAGGATGATCCAGTTCTTGAAAGTGTATCCAAGGCATCCAAATAGGCTTCATCGTCATCCTCCGATTCAATCTTTTCCTTATCGTGCATCATCTCTTTTGAGCTGTCAAAACTCCCCATCTTCTTTACATTTTCATCTAAAGAAGAAGTGCAACTCAGCATGGTATTTTGAAATTTTCCTGTTTGATCGAAATCCTGGTTATCTCTTAACTTCCACCCAGGTGGAAGCTTTGGTGCGGTAGGAGGTTTTTCCGTGAAATGAGTTTGTGGTCTGCTCTCATCCTTTGGCCTTCCGGGGGTCTGTTCCCAGAGGAAAGGAACAGTTCCTGGCTTTACCACTAAGCCTGAGCTCAGTTCTGATTTGTAATGAGGAGGATGTGTCATAGTGGGAAAGGAATTGTCAAATTTCTTTTTCTCATCTCTCTGGGAAATCATTGCCGGAGAGATTCGTCTCACTGACAAAAGAGGTTGATTAAACTTCAATTGCTTGCCCTCCATGAGATGATTTGATACCGCCTTATTTCTGCACACTCAACAATCAAATTGTGAATATTTCTTCAATGTATGACAACATCAAAACGATAACGTAACAGGGGACAGCTGATCTATGATGTTACACCAGTGCCTTCATTTTTAACTATAACAAAAACTAAGATCACTTAAGTCCTTATAGAAATGATGTTGTGTCGTCTTCAAAGCTTAGATCAACTCTATGTAAATAGATACAGATTTAAAAAAACGAAACCACTTTCATTTTCATAACAAAATGAATGAAAGTCAACCTATTCCTGAAATCTCGCAACCTCTCGGCCCCTACTTGCTTATTCACAATTACTATCAACAAAAATCAGAAACATTTTTCTGGAGAACTTTATGGGGAAACCTTGGGTAAATAGTTCAAAGTGAAATACACTTTAGATCGATAAGAGTGTCTTCAACTATGTTGCTTAAGACACTCTTCAAATATACCGGAAAGTGTATCTCGGTTCCTCTAAAAGTAGTTCATTTTTGGAGATTTTGATACAGGTCCGGCAGAAGAGTCCAAGCAACATACGTCGGTCTTCAGAACAATTCCATTGGCCAAGAACAGTAAGATTGAAGAGGAAAGCAGGTGAAGAGAAACATGCATTTTACATGCCTAACTATAAAATCTTGAGGACATCATTCATTCATCAATGCGATTAAGACACTTCTCATATTCGGAATATCAAGATCGACTTGATGGCGTGATCCAAGTAGATAAATCTTTTATGGTAAACTCCACCCCGCCAAACTTCCTACCTGATAGTTTTGACTCGAACTTCCAACCAAGGTGCTCCCTGAAGCGGAGCTAGGATTTTGAGTCTAGATTCTAGAAAAGGCAACTTACTAGATTTTGTATAAATTATTTATACATATTAAGTATATTTTTATACACAAATACAAGGTCTAGCCAAAACTACTGAGTTCTACATGACTTGTAGCCCGAGTTCCGAATTACTTAGAATCAACTATATGACTTCATTATACAAAATTTCACTCTATTCATGTCCAATTCATTTCAAAACTAGATACTTTTGGCTTTTCTTTCACATTATCATAGAACTACATTGACATTACAAATCTTTAACCAGAATAAATAAAGAGACTTCATAATTTTCAATTTTCATAGGCAAAATCAAGAAACTTAATTTGGATAGCCATTTAGAATCTAAACTTTCCTTCAAATAACTAGCCAGCTTCTCCAAACTCCATAACCTCTATTTCCTAGCACAACATAACTCACAAAAGAAAATTTTGAGCTTTTGCAAAAATTAGTTTTGCTTTTAAAAAAAAGTGTTTGTTTCAACTGTTTTTTGAAGGAAAAAAAAAAGTTACTCTCTTTTTCAAGATTTCACACTCAGGTTTTTAAAATCTTCCAAAAAGAGGTAGTAATTTTTTTTCTCAAAAAAAAAAAGAAGTTCAAATCAACACTTTATAGAAAAACCCAAAAATGTTCCTACAAACTTTGTTGTAACTTTTCCTTGAATAGCTTGATTATTAAGAAGATTGAAACTTGAGGAATTCTTGAAATTCAACTAAAAAATTACCTTTTTATTTTCAAATTCTTTTTTTTTTTTTGTAAAATCTTTCTTTAAGAAGATAGTACTAACCTCTTTTTCCAAAAAAAAAAAACTTTCTGGAAAGGAAAAAAAATAATCTTTACAAACTTTGTTGGAAAGATTGAAACTTGAAGAATTCTTGAAATCCAGCTACATAAGCCCAGAAAAAAAAAAATCCAATGGAGCGGTAATAAGCATATAAATCCAGCAGAATTCTAAAAATTCTAAAAAAAAAAAACAGAGAAAAACAACACATGCAATAACATAAATAAAAATTAAAACTGAGTAAAAAACACAGTGTACCTTTAGAAAATAGATGATCTTGACTTGAAATAATTCTTTTCCTTGGCTGAATGATTGAATTTAAGTGTTTAAAATAACTATATAAAAAAAACAATATCAGAAAAAAAGAAAAAAAAAAGTGAGAAATGAGATAAGAAAGAGAAACAGAGATTAGTTAAAGAATAAAGTTTTTTTGGATTTTCCAATTGAACAAGTTTTGAGCTTTGCTTCAATGGAAAAAATCCAATTTGCTCTTTTTAATAAAATAATTAAGTCTTGTAGTTAGTTATATAAGAAGAATCAATACGTTTCTTTTGACTAGCGTTTACTTCAGTTATTATGCATTTCAATTTGCCTCGTGATTAATAGGCTTAAATCATGTGATAACATTTATTTGACCAAAAATATCTAAATTTACTATGATAATATAATAATATATTTGTATTATTTAAGTTGAATATATTTGAGAAATAACATTTTTATTTTTACGACGTAAGAGGTAGGAGTAAGGTAAACATTTTTAAAATTATGAGTAAAAAGTTCACAAGAAGAAAAATATTAACGATAAAATATTTCAAAGTTATTCAATTTTGTCCTCATGTTATATATTTTTTGTCCATTTCTACTCTTTTAATTATAAAATTATCTCATATTTATTTTTGTCATTAGCAAAATTCCAACATGAAACGGAAAACTTTAATTGTCTTCATTGAGGGGGGAAAAACAATCTAAGTTTACCCCTTATCAACTTTATGGACTCAATTATATAATGTAATTTTTTAACGAAAGAATGTTAAATTGAACTATTAGAAAAGAGATAGCATTTAAATATTAGTAACAATAATTTAAAGGATGTTGAATTATATTTTAAAAAAAATTACCAAAAGATTATAAAATCTTTTTCTTTATTTAAAGAGTGTGGGGATGGGAGGAGAAGGGCCCTCATCCTCACAAAAGTCATCCTACCTAGTAATTTGATATTTTTGTGACTCACCAACTTGTCCATTTAATCATTGATATATTACTAATATTCATCATAAATGTGTTATTCTTGAGTTTTTGGATACTTCATCATTCTACATGGTTTTGTGTAATAACAACACTTTTTGCCAAATAAAAAGGTCATCTTTTTATCCACAAGCCTCTTTATAATAATTATTCGTCATAACGACATTTTATTATAATAATTTAATTTTTTTTTTAAATTCTAATGTTATATATTATCCTTTTTATTTATTTGTTATTTTTTAAAAAAATCATTTTTATTTGTCACTTTTAATATATCAAGAAAATATAATTTTTTTTAAATATATTTTATCCTTACATTAATTACTCATATTATTATTTAATATCTAACTAAAATATCAATTAATAAAGATAACATCATAAAATAATTATATCAATAAATATTTTTAATGAGTTTGTCAAATCCAAATGAATACTTCATCATCTACCTACATGGTTTTGTGATGTTTAAAATTAAGAGTATAAAAAAGTAGGAATATTGTCGGTGATTAAGGCATATGATTTGCCTTAAAAATGGATTTTATCCAATTTTTTGAGATCTTGTTATACAGTAGAAAATTTTATTATCACTATGTTTTGAGTATACGCTAAATAATTTTGCTCATGTGCAATAGCTTGTGAATCAAATAAAAGATATAAATCGTCTATGTAAATCAGTGTGATGAACTCAACTTAAAAAATGTAAAAAAAAATAATCAATTAGAATACCACATGTTACAACAACATCTCAACGATCATTATAGGTTACAAATGGGGTTCTTTCCGGAAATAGGTCACTAATTCTAATTTTAAAAAATATTAGGAATTATAATCTTGGGGTAATATATTACAACCCACCTTCTAACATGAATAATTTAATGATTTTCTATAGATTCATTCTGATTCTAGCAAATATTCACAAATCACAACCAAACGATTTGATAAATTCAATTTCTGTTGTAATTACTAAGAAATCACTTTTTTTTTCTTGAGGCCTGATAAAATATTTTAATTTTTTAACATAAATATTTTAAATTAGAAAAACACTTTTAAATTTTGCTATTGATTTTATATCTAATAGACTTGTTACAAAAATGTTCAAAAATTAAGTTTTCTTATAATACTCTTCGGCACAGATCTAAATTATTAGGACCTCAAAAAAGGTATGCACGCCGAATGAAAAATTAGAAAAAATGAATGACTTTGCAAAATATGATAATTTTCGAAAGTAATACATTATTAATATTTTGAAAGTTTTTTTGAATGTCATTTTCATGAAAATGAAAAGGAATAGAAGTCTTACCTCGTCAGTCGTCACCAAAGATTTGACAGATCAAGAAAATAGAAGAAAATGAGTTGTGGGATCCAAAAGACAGGATTAAAACCTCACTAAATTAATACTCGATAATTGATAATTTCTCTAAGATAATATTTTTCTCTGATCCTGACTTAGATTAATGAAAAAAGTTACTTAATTTGATAAAATAATAAGATGATATATTTTCAGAAGACCCTTATATAAATATATGGTCTCATTAATATTATAAATGAATAATTTTTTTAAAAAAAAATATATCTAAAACAAGTTAGTGAAATGTGATGTTATTGTGTCCTGTTAAACTCTAAATCTAGTTGAAGTTCATTTCTACATTTTCTTATTGCATTCAAAAGTTTCAGAGTTGTCTTTTCGAACTGCACCATAAAATTGTGAAGAGTTCTAGATGTGATAAGTGTTTTCTTACGCGTAACTGATTTCAAATGTATTGTATCATCTTCAACATTATTTTTCTATGATATCCACAGTTTATTCTATGCTCTGAATCTCTTAACATGTATCACTTTCACCTGGGTAATCTAATATGTTGTTGTCGTCTATTTTATTGGGGTAACCGAAATCATTAATCACGACTTCAAGTTCATGATTGACGTTTTTACAAGTGGATTCATTCAAATTCTCTGAGATTTCATAGTTCGAACAAATTTTGCAGTGTCGAAAATAATTTGATATTGTCTCTTGTTGAACATTTGTCGTCCAAGTCGGGATTGCAAACTTGATAACATACCAAATCATTAATCTTTTATGGATTGGTTTATCCTACTTTATAGCCTTTTAATATACTACAATAAAATCTATTGCAATAATACATGTTGTAAGCTCTTATTATCCCAGTATCATAAGGTTGAATCTCAAAATACTCTTTAAATTAATAAATATTAATTTATTGATTAAATAATATCTCTACAAAATAATAATATTTTATAGTCTCAACTATATTATTCTAGTGAGGTTTTACTATATTACTAAAAGAATTGGTCATTTTCTTTTAATTAATGTGTATAAATTCATTTTTGGGATATAATATAATAACAATAACATATTTAATGGAATCTCACGAGTAAACTCTGAAAAGAATAGAATATATGCAAATTTTACTCCTATCTATGTGGGTACATGTTGGGATCGATAGACCCTCGGCTTGACATGCAGGGACTTCTTCATCATATCTTTTCCCCCTACAAATACATTATGGGTGTACCGTGCACATAAAATATTATTCATAAAGATACTTAGTCGGGTGATTATTTGTCATTGATGTTCTTGTTGTTGTAGGCCACACACATTTGCAATCCCCTATCATTACAAAGGAATATTGGCTGACACTACTAACAATAATTTCATGTGAACGAGTTTTTCTATTGGTTGTTAGACATTTATTTGTGTAACCTATTAATAATAGTTTTAACACCATTGTTAGACATTGATACTAGGCAATACAAAAGCAACACACTCTTATTCTTGTTATCCAAGCTTTTTATATTTAATCAACTCACTACTTTATATATTATGATAAGGAGCAACCCCCAATAAAAATTAAAAATAACGAATTAAATTAAGACACATTTTCCTGAATTTAATATAAATTCAACGATACTATTTTCATAGTAAACAAAATTGTCATGCATTTTTTTGACTATTATTCTCAAACACTTATTAATTTAATCAATTTTGAAAATTTCGAATTAAATAATTAGTGATAGTACAAGCAAAAATTCATAAATCAAATATTTCAAATATAGTAGGAGTACTAAAAAAAAAAAAAAAACATACGTAAGCGGATAGTCGGAATACAAAAATACTATTCGGAGTACTGTATTACTCTCTCTCTCTCTTCCTCTGCCGTTTCAGTTTGCCTGGTTTGCATCACTCTATTTCTCTCTCTTCACTCTTCACGATATATAGCGATTCAAATGCTATTTGCCCATTGCTACTCTATTACCTGCAGATTTTCACTTCCTTAAGATCTGCTGAGTTCCGGTAAAGTCTCCGAGCACACTTCTGTTAATTACTTTTACTTGCTTCGATTTCTTCGTAAATAGTTACATTATATGCGAGCATTTCTGTATATTGTAGCTCAGTTTTTGTTCAATTTTATATAATTCTGTTGCTAAATGTTACTCCGTCCCAACTGATACAGTATTAGCTTCAGAGGGAGTAATATTTCCCCAATGCAATGCGTGCTAAAATGCTACTCCCCTGCGTCGTACTAATTTATGTGACATTTTGTGTTTTTATGAGATTCGAACTATATAATTTATCTTATTTGACATTAGAAAAATTGCAACTGGGCTTGGGACTTCCATGTTGGAGGTCTCAAGTTCGAAACCCCTTGACAGTGAAAGCAAGGGTAACACCTTCTGGGTCGAGCTTGTTGCACCGGGCTTTCTTAGTGCATGTTACCTCTCCTACGTGGTTTGTGAGCTATTGTATAGGAGTGGGATTTTACCCTATGCGCACCCAAAGGTAGCTGCTGCGGGTTTCCCTTGTCATAAAAATAAATAAATCTAATTTAGCGTCAAATATTAGTCAAATTGAATTTTTGGAAGTGAAAAATGCCACATAAATTGGAATGGAGGGAGTAATATTGGGGGTTGTTCGGTAGCTGGTTAGAAATATGCATGTGTTAGTTAAGTCATATTAGCTATGCTGGTATTAATTGTTCCATCTTCTACCTTGCATAAGATTAATACACCAATTCCCTCATAACTTATACATCTATTAGTTATGAAATTTTTTAAATTACAAATCAAAAGTCATATTAATTTTATACATGTATAATTTATTTCTTAATTAGCTACTAAACATTGTGTAACTTATGCAAAAAATAGTACATGAATAAGTTGCTTCTTTACTAGCTACCAAACGGGGGTCGTTTGGTTGTTGGTTAGAGTTATGTATGTATTAGCAATGCAAGGATTAGTTATGAGAGAATCTATGCATTATTTTATGTAGATATTAGTTATGTAGGGTTTAACTATTTATGTATTACTTATTTCATTCTATCGTGCATAAAATAATATATAGATTCCCTCATAACTCATACATGTATTAGTTATGCGGATTTCTAAATTGCAAACCAACCACTGTATCAATTTTATATATGAATAACTTACCTATTAACCAGCTACCAAAAGTAGTATTACTTATGAAGGATTTAATACCTGCATAACTCACCTCCAAACCAGTTACCAAGTGACCCCTTAGTCTATATATATTAGTGTCTGGATTACAGCTGTATTTGTGCTGAAATTTACTGTATGCCAGTTTGTGGAAAATGAATTGGTGATCAAGCTGTTAGCTTGTGTGCAGCACTTGAAGTTAGAACCTAGATGATCTTAAGTTTGGTGATGGAGGGAAATTTTGAATTAGGAAATTGATGTTCTTGCTAGGGTCCTGAAAATTGCAAAAAAGCAGTGTAAAAGTAATCCAATGGGATAAAACATTTGAGCACTGTAGTAATTTCGATGTGCCTAGCTAGAAACCGCTAGCCTGAGGGTATAGTTGATTGTTTGAGTCGTTTGTTTTGGTGTGGCGATTTTTAGGCAATTCTTAGTTAGGAAGGATATATTCTTATTGATTGTGAATTTTATAAAACTAAGCATGAGGGTGTTTTGTGTTGCTCAACGTGTAAACTGGTTGGTTTGCCAATTGTTTGATCAAGTTGGTGTAGGCAATTGTACGAATTGTTAGGAGCAGCAGATAGTGAGAGTTAATATTGGTGCATTTCACAGTTAAGTGTTGCAATTTCAGATGTCTTTTGGAAGTTGGAAGTTGATCTTTCTTGTTTTTTGGTAATCATGTTCTTGAAGCACTTGAATGCAGATGCAACAGTTTAGATTGTCAAATAGAAATGATAATATAAATCCACATTGTAATTCGTTATTTTTTTGACTCGTCTTTTATATATATCTAATATGAATTACTTTATTCTCCAACACCCACAAAAGAACCTTTCTTGATACTATATTATATACTTTCTCCAATTTAATGAACATAATGTGTAGATCGTTCTTCTTCTCAAGATAAATTTCCATTATCTTCTTAGCAAGAATATAGACTTCGTTGTAGATATACCTAGGTTAGATCCAAACAGATTCTTTTCACTCTTTTAGTGTCCCTACATATATGTTTTATCGCCACATAAAGTTTCATTGTGTGGCTCAAAGTTTTAATGCCGTGATAATTCTTGCAACTTTGAATGTCTTCTTTGTTCTTATAAAATAGAATCAGGGTACTCTTTCTCCACTTGTTCGCACCCTACCATTTCTTAGCGACATTAAATGACTTAGTAAGCCGTCCGACTCCACTCTCTCACGGGACACTTCCAGATCTGTATGGGGATTCCATTTGGGACATTGCATTTTAATCTTCATATTTTTCATAGCATCCTTTAACTCTGTTGGCCTAATTCTGTGAGTGTAGTTAATGTTTCCGTCAGTGAGATGTATGGAGATCCAAAATGTTGTTTTTGTGGTCCGGATTAAACAATTAATCAAAATAGCCTCTTTATCTCTTTTTGATCTCATTATCTCCTTTCAACACTTGCTGAGATTTGTCTTTAATACATTTCACCTAGATTAGGTCCTTCTCCTCTTAATACATTGCCCAACCTTTTTACTTGAACAAAAAAGTACCAAGATCTGTAGATAGAGAAATAATTCAAACATGATCATTTCGCTTAATCCCACAAGTAGGGCCTAGGGAGAGTAGGATTTATGTAGTCCCTACCCCTACCTTTGTGGCAGTAGAGAGGCTGTTACTCATAGATCCTCGGCTCAAAAGAAAAAAGAAATCTAAGTAGGGTTGCAAGAAAAAAATAATATGAAACACTATAGCAAGAAACAAAGCAAGATACCAAGACATGCTAGAAAGAGAAAAGAGAACGGCAACGAAGTGGCAAGATAGACACAAGCAAAGAAATAACAGGTACCAATAAAAATGAAGTTGAAGATACTACGCAAGTACTAAATAGGAATACTACTGATAAGGAGAAAAGGGGAAGAGATAGCCCCCTATCTCTGCCACGTAAAGGTGCTACAACGGTCAATTACCCACTAATCTTCTACCCTAATTCTCGATATCCAAACCTTTCTATCTAGGATTATGTCTCAGTAAGCCATAGGTGTGCCATGTCTTGCTATATCACCTCCACCAGTTCTTCTTCAACCTACCTCTACCTCTCTTAGCACTCGCTATAGCCAACCTCTCACACCTCCTCACTGGTGCAAGCGCCCACATCTTCACGTCCTCAAAGGCAAATAGAAACGGGCTAAGAGTTGAACCTTGGTGCAACCCCACCACAATTTAAAAGTATTCCGAGTCACCTCCCAGTGTTCTTATGGGTCTTGGCACCATCATACATGTTCATGTCCTTAGTTTCCCAAATATAAGCCACTGGTACACCTCTAGGCTCCAAACATCTCCATAGAACCTCCCTAGGACTTTGTCATATGCAAGTCTTTCTTCCTATCCTGTACAGCTCCAACGGTCACCTTACAAGGTAAATGAATGACTTCTGTAGATGACCACCCTAACATGAATCCAAATTGGTTCTCGGAGATGACCATACCCCACATCCTCATCTCTATGACCCTCTCCCAAACTTTCATAGTGTGCTTTAGTAGCTTGATACCCCTATAGTGGTTGCAAGTTTGGATATCACCTTGTTCTTGTACAACGGGATCATTATACTCCACTTCCATTCTAGTCGTCCTGAAAATCACATTAAAAGTATAAGGTTATGAGTTTTTAATTGCTTTCATAGTACTGGTTAGGAAAAAGCGTGTTGAATTATGTAGGTTTTGAGCTTTTGATTGCTGTGGATCTGCCAATTTTATTCTTATAAGGACTACTCTTCATAAGTAGTAGAGCGTCTGTTTTAGTAATCTGATACTTGAAATAGTGATTAATTCTCTACTTTTGTTATGGCCCCTTATTTCTCTCTTATTTTCATTTTCCTATTTTCTACATTTATTTTGGAGGGGAAGGGTGTGTCCAAGGCTTTAGTGAGTTCTTCTGCAGCGTTCCTGGCTACTCCCCTGGTTCTTTTGAGTGCATGCAATACATTAAAAGGAATTATAGATAGTCTTTCGCTGAAGAAACACATCAATTTGAGTCAAACAATTCTTACTTCGCAGGTCCATGACATCAGCTTTGCACAGATCAAGTGGAGGAAGCTGTTAGATCATGATATTTTGTCTTAAACCATATGTGAAGTTTATAAGCTCCTTTATGGGGTAGGAGTGGTATGAGATGGTATTAAAATTCAACTATCTATGGAAATGGAAGAGATACCAGATGAAGTTGGGCTTCTAGAGCATAGATACCCCAGTACTGCATGGTGGCCTTCAGAATTTGCTGAGAAGTTTGGATCCGTTTCACTTGATGGCAAAGAAGAAATCATGAGGAATCAGGAACTAACTGAAAGAGAATATAATGCGTTGTCCTCTCAGACTGCTTCCCAGATTTTCTGGAAAACTGGAACACTTTCTGAACCAATACCAAATGGTTTCTACTCTGTTGTTCCTGTGAGTGCTGAAACTAATGATTCTTTGTATTGTTGCTTGTATTGCGATATTCATTTTATTAAAAACTATTTTTGCTATCTAAGATCTGAATGAATTGGATATTAACCGCATACAGCTGATGCACTTCTAATAATAGATGCACTTATGATATGAGTTTTCTTAAAATCGGTAACTTACATGCCATGAAGGATAGGATGAGAGAAAGAAATATTGCATTGGCAGATTTCTCAGTAGTTCTTCCACATCTATATTATTTTATCCATTGATAAAAGGTATATTCATCTTAACCATTTTCCTGTTTTCGTTTTTAAATTCGTTTGAGGCGTAGGAAATCTTCAAGTTATCTACCTCATTTTTGTGAGTAGCTGAAGAGGTTCTTTTATCAAGTACTTGATCTAGGTTATTTATTATTGTTGAATAGATCACACTGATAAAGGAAGCTTGAAGGGGGTATAAAGAGCTTGCAGTCTGAAAAAATAGTTAGAACAATATCATGCCATAATCCTACTCTTTTAATTCTTTTTGGTAATGTCTAAGGGCTTTATATCATTTAAATTATGGTCAAATCCCAGTTTCTAGAAAAAACAACAACTTAGATTTTAGATTGTAGGATTTTCTTTTTAATTGGAAAATAAATTGTGTCTTCATTGATTGTGAGAAGTGCTAAGTAGCTGCCATGTGTATCCATTCTGGTGGTTTCATCCTTGTTTTGATTGCTGCTTACTGCCTTACTTCCTAAATTGGCAAAAAATGAAATCAAAGGAAAATCAAACTTTGAGCTCATTGGGTATTTTATGGTCACAGACATAGTTATATAAATGAACTCCTAGATTTATGGTAATATGATTGAAGTGACTATTCCAAAACAAGTGCGTCGACACCTCTTTAATTTCCAACAAAATGCGTTCTAACTGTTTGTTTCTATGCTGTTTCTTCGGTGACGTCTGATAAACTTCAAATAGGAGCTGTTAGTTCCTGTGCTCCATTTCTCCAGTTTTTCATGTTATAGAAGGTTTGAGGTGAACAGTGAGATTAAAATTTCTCATGTGTTCTACCTCATAAATAGAAAACTGAACTTCTCTGTAGTCTGAGAAATGGATATATGGTCCTTGTTGTAAATGGATATAAAAGTTTTTGTGCGTGGTGTTTGATCCATATGTTACAAATTCTAAATACCTTTGGAGGTTAATTAGAGCTGGTAAGGAGTTCAGGAAGGCTCTTAGAAGTTAGAACGTCAGTTTTTAGATTAAGGGTGAGATGAAAATGATCATTTTCTTTTATGGAAAAGGTTAAATTACCCAGGAGGTGGATAAATATCCTCAAATACAAGTAAATGTGTGATAGTAAGCTAAATAGATCCTGCCTATGTCTTTTAGAACTTTTAGGAGGAAATTCCAACTAACATGATCGTAAAGCCTTCTCAATGTCAAGTTTGCAGAGAATACCAGGGGTCTGCTATTTGATTCTAGAATCCACACACTCATTGTCTATCATGCCACATCCATGATTGTCTGCCTTAAATAAAAGCCATTTGATGTCTATCCACCAGTATATCAATCACTCTCTTGTGCCTTTCAGTAAGGAGCTTAGAGATAATTTTATACACACTCCCAGTCAGACTATAGGTCTGAAATCTCTAAGACTTTTGGCACCATTTTTCTTAGGAATCAAGGCAACATAAGTTGCATTGAAACTCTTTTTAAAATTATCACTCCTGTGAAAGTTTCTGATAGTGTCCATCACATCCTTTTTCACAATTTCCCAGCAGCATTGGAAAAATCCCATAGAATATCCATCTGGGCCTGGAGTTTTGTCAGCAGCACATAACTTTAAGCATTCCAACACCTCTTGTTATTCAAATTCTCTCTGCAATCAATCATTATCATCTTCCCTAATTATTGAGCCTTCTTGAAAGTTGACTAAAGGTCTGCAGTGTACTGTCTCAGAGTATAAATTCTTATAGAAATCCACAATCTCTTCCTTGATTCTATCTGGATCTGCGATGGTCTCTCCATGAGCTTCTATGATGTCAATGTGATTAAATCCTTTATGACAAACCTTTTACTTGATCAAAAAAACTCTTACACTGCTACTTCTATTAGAAAAAACTCTACTCTTAAGCTGTTATTAACTTATGTTTCCTCTTTTGAGGGAAGTTACTGCACTGGCTAGTTGCATGAATGGCAAATATTTGTTAACTTCACTATTGTAATTACTAATCTAGAGTATATATTTCCGTATGATTACAGTCTTCTCAAGGTCCATCAATTGCCTCGATTATAACTTGTTTGAATAATCTGGCCCTTTATATTTCCCAAGGAATATACCTAAAATCAACCTTTACATTCTGTCAAGGACACACTTCTCTGGGTGTTATCTTTCCAGTGCCCTTCCTACTTTTTAGATCTTCTAATGTGGGTGCTGCTACAAAATTATGATAGTGTCCCATCCTGCATTTGGTGGACTATTCGGCTGGAAAGGAATCAGAGATGTTTTGAGAACAAGAGCTGCTCTATGGAGAAGATGAAGTTGAATTGTTTATAGCTCTTTTCTATTTTTGGTGTAAACATGAATATCCTCATGAAGATGAGGATATCCTAGTATCTTAGAATTCTTAACGAGTTCATAGGAAAACAACAACACTTTTTGTATTTCTGATTGTAAGTATTACTGGAATACGTCCTGAGTATTCCTTTGTTTATAATACAAGTTACCTTTTCTCAAAAAAATTTATGATAGGAAATTGCAGTGCTAAAATTTTAATGTGCACTCTTTTGTTTCTCCTATTTTGGCTCAGGAGAAAAGGCTAAAGGAACGTTTTGAAGACATTCCTACGTTGGATGAGCTTCATGCTTTAGAGCTTGAGGGTTTTGGAGCAGATGTTATACTTGTGGATGCCAAGAAAGACAAAAAGCTTACAATGCTAAAGCAACTGACTATTACACTGGTGAAAGGTTTGAACGCAAGTCCTGCAGCAATGATAAAAAAGATAGCTGGATTGGTGGGTGACTTATATATCCCCCCCCCCCCCCAATATATATCACTTGTTCCTTGAGTCCATACTTGTTTGCCCTAGTTTTTGATAAGTTAATTAATGGTATAAGGATGACATTTAGCCCGTATAAGCAGACAGACAAAGTGAGATTAGACAGGATTATGGTTGCCTAAAATACAGTCAATTCAGATATCCAGTCTTAGTCTTTCAGAAGAATGGGTATGACTCCCCCTCTCCCGTTCTACTGTCAAAACAGGCCATTACACTAAAGTTCTTTACAGTTGAAAATGATAAGGACTGTGGAGCAATGTAGATACAATAATGTCATGTAGCTTATCCCAACTAATTTGGAAGTGACTCGTAGTTGACATACATATTGACCTTTTCTTTTCCTGATGTCTGTGTAGCAATTTGTTTCCCTTGTAATTATTTCTTGTTTGTTTCATTTTTTATATATTAATTGGTGGCTCTATGGATTGATCTCTGATTTTGGGATATTGCATTATTGGTGGCTCTGTGAAAATTGATCTCTGGTTTTGGGATTTTGTATAGAGATGATTAGTACTTTTTAGTTTGCCCCTTGTTTTCTTGTCTTTGCAGTTCATCCCAAATTTTGTTCTTTCATTTGAGTTCAACTATGTTATGTATGCTTCATAAACCCTTTGTATGTGATTTTTATGTTTCCTATAAAATTACAGTTACCTTTCCCTCTGATTTAACTTAGTCACCGAACCTCCTTTCTCATTCCTAAACTTGTGTTACTTATTAAAAAGAAAAAGTTCCTGACACTATGTTGACATCCATAATATTTTATCAAAATATGCCTTGTTTGCAAAATTCTCTTGTAACTTGCATGTTTTTCTGCTGACTTCCTCATTTTTTTTTTGGACAATGGTACCAGTTTCTGTATTTATTATAAACCAAAACAGTGCAACCTATGCACTGAAACCATATTTACAAGAGTATTCATCTAAAACATCAATGATAGAGACAGTATCATTGGGATACAACTGGTTATACCAAAAACATAAGGTCAAGGTACAATTCAATTTGACTTTCTCCATACTATTCAGTTTACTTTCATAGCATCTAAGGTTCCTCTCCTTCCAAATTGTCCACCAGATACTAGCTGGGACAATTCTCCATCTAATCCTATCCTTTGTCTGTGTACCTGCTTATTCCCAGCTCAGGAGAGCTTCTATGACTCTCCCAGGCATAGTACATACTCCATGAGATGGTTAACATCCTCAAATCTTTTTTGTCTGTGATGCTGAATTTCCATCCAGTGGATCTTCAAAAATCAGCAAAGAGGAAATTATTCGAATTTTTTGAGAGATAATTCCTCATATGGTCACTCAACTTACTGAATTACGTAGTAAATGGGGCAGCATAAGCAATCAAACTGAAATATTTTTGGTGCCAAATTAGTGGAGCATATGATGTCTGTATTTTTTCACTTTGAACTGTACAGTTATAAAAGGGAAAAAGGTTGAAGTTTAATCTATGGACATTTGTGATTTCTCCCGTTGCTTGCATGCCTTCCTATACAGGTGTCGGATGTTTACAAGCGACCAAACTCGGAAATAAGTCATGCTAAAGCTGCACTTGAGGAAGCCTCTCAGATTTCTGACAATCAAGGTGTCCAGATGTTGGGTCAAATAAAACATAGCTCATCTCGTTCTCGAGCAATATTATTCAAATTGCTTGCAGATACTGTAGGTTTTGAATGCCGGCTGGTTGTGGTGAGCTTGAAGCTTATTTTTGCTTGGATTTTTCTGTTTATCTCTAAAATTAGGACTAATAATCATCTTGCTGCTTGCTACTATGAATTGTTGCTACCATTTCTTTCATTTCCATACCTACTTATATTTTACTTATTATAAATTTATGGTTCTCAAATCAGGGTTTGCCTGCTGAAGGGTCTGAGTGTGCAGAATCTTATAAGCACATGTCTATACTTGTTGTGCTAAATTCTGTGGAGCTACTTGTTGACCTTATGCGTTTTCCTGGTCAACTTATTCCACGAACAACCAAGGCGATTTTCCTCACCCACATGGCTGCTGGGGAGAGTGATTCTGCAGAAAATGATTCCTGTGATTCGCCTCTGGAGCCTAACAGCCCCCTCTATGGGTTTTCAGAGAGAAATGATACTGATAGGTTAGAAGAAAATTATTATTTATTTTTAATATATTCAACTTCGATTTAGTTTCTGTACTCTTCTTCTGTTGTGTGATGAGTATTTTCCATTTGGTTTCTGTACTCTTCTTCTGTTGTGTGATGAGAATCTTCATAGACATATTATATCTCCCCCTAGAAATTTCTTTTTTTTCTTTGGTGGAGAAACAGTTCGTTGCCTACTTACATATTTGTTTTAACTAATCTTCTATTTCTACAGTTCTGAGAAAGATGACATCCTCCAGTATCAGAGGAGATTTGAAGCTTCTTCAAATGCTGCAGGACCTTCATTGAGGAATACGATGTTGCGCGCTAACACTTCAATTGACAGAAAATTGGGGTATTATTTTGCTCATCCTTAAAGCCATGATTTAGCTTTTGAAAGATGGTTAAAAGACCCATCTTTGAGTGTAAGACATTGTGATGTCCGTCTGTCAGATTACTTTTGAAAACTAAGGTTATTTTGCTTGCTTTTTAGTAAATCATTTCTGTACCAGTTTCTCGCATAGTGCGCCTAATACTGCTACAACGGTTTGGAGAAGAGGTCGCAGCAAAGTTATAACAGAACCGAGGACTGCAAGTTCAAGGTTTTTTTTTTTGATGGCACAGACTCCTATTCTGATGTTTTCCTTGACATATTTTTCGTTTTGTTTACAAGTTTTTCAGTCGTTTGGACTTCTAATAATGCACTTATTCAAAGTCCTGTGATGTTAGGGTCTATTCATGCTTGCACATGTCTCTGTATGTTACATGAATTTGGGTGTGAGTAATAGAAATGGTTAAGGAACAGACACATGTATATGTATTCAGTTTGTAAGGTTTTCTGGTTTCATCGCTTCTCAACATTAATGGAACTCAATGTTACCAAACTTTGTTCTGGTGAACATATCCTTGATTGGATAATCAGAAAAATGCTGCCAAGCAGGCCATGTAGGGCATAAGATGAACACAAATTCATCATGTTGGGTAGCTTGAGCGTAAAGGACAACATGCTTTTGAAACAGAATGTTTGAGGTCTGTGTTTTGAGATTAAGGTACTTTCTGTATTGCACATTGCATAATGTTGGGTTTCCAGATATGATTGTTCGGCTTTATATGACTTAGTTCCATTTTAATATCAGACAGTATTATACTATTGTCTTTTACTCCATACGATAAATCACTTGGCACAAGATGAGGACGTTGTGATCCTTGGTGCTGTTGCTAAGTTCTTATTCTGAGTTTGAAAAGTTTCCAGATATGATTGTTCGGCTTTATATGACTTAGTTCCATTTTAATATCAGACAGTATTATACTATTGTCTTTTACTCCATACGATAAATCACTTGGCACAAGATGAGGACGTTGTGATCCTTGGTGCTGTTGCTAAGTTCTTATTCTGAGTTTGAAAAAGCAGAATCTTATTTGGTGACGCATTTTCTGGTTTCTCTGGAATTATTCTGCAATTGGACAAGCATACATGAAAGAATACAATTGTACCTTTATGTGAAAGTGCTAAGCTAAAAAAACTTACCCCCTGAATTAGTTTAAAAGAAGACTCTGAGAAAGGAATTTCCAGGCTTTGTTTGGACAAATGATGGTTACAAGTTACAATACATTAAGTTGCTACTTGTGTTTGACATGCTCATGGTGGAGCTTACATTCGGGGTACCTCCTGAATGACTAGTTTCTACTTTAACTTCTCACATATTTCTACTTTATCTTCACCTGTGAGATTTGGATATAACTTATTGATCCATAGATGGAAATAAGTATGTATATATTTTTGAGTGCTTGTCATGGTTTTTGTTTTCAATTCCTGACAATTATTTGGAGAATTTCTTTTAATGCATGTAATGAATTAATTGGGACTTAGATGTTTAATCTGTGTTTAGCAAACATCAAAGTGAGTCTTTTATCCACATTTACTTGAAATGAGCTGTTCAATATCTTAATGTGTAGCTGTGTTATTTTTTCTCATTTTTCAATTGCTTTATATCCTTTCAGTCCTGAGCATCCTTCATTTAGAGCACATGGACGGTCCATGCTTAGTGGTGATAACAGAACTTTCAGAGGTTATTCAGATGATGTTTCTACTTCAAGGTATCTCATGTAGGCCTGTTTTTTGTTTCCTCTGATAGTATAACTGCTAATGATTTACATATGTGAATCAATGATATTATTACTATTGGTCTTCCCATGATTTCATCTATATCAGGTATTTTTCTCATTCACGGTTAGTGGCTCCCAGTTTACACTCTTAGGCTAAAAGTAATAAAAGAGGTCAATGATGCTTACATAAAAGTTCTGAATCTTAGTAGGCATTTGTCCTTAGATTCCAAATATTTTTCACTTTTTTAAAGGAATTTATGGAGTTGAATTGTTTTTAGTTATACTTTTTGCAATGAATACTTGGAATAACGTTCATGCTTGAATGTACTTAAATACAACTTCAAAATTGAAAAGTGAGTTTGAAAACAAGTTAAAAGATGTTTTGCAAATAAAAAAAATGTAACTTCAAGTTGAATTTGGAATTTTCATGGACAAACACTAATTTTCAAAACCTGTTATGGAAAATGTTTTTCTTGAACCGAGGGTCTATCGGAAACAACCTCTCTATGCACAAGCTTTACATGGATGTAGTGTTTTGATGCATTATTCTTTTTTTTTTTTGGATAAAGTAAGTGGTATTAATAACAACATCAAGAAGATGCAAGAATTACAATATATGGCATTTGAGCTTACAAAAAATCTCTGGCTAACTATACAAACTATCTAAGCTAGAACTGGTGAGTTAATAAACTCCTTTTTTTTTTTTTATAAAAGTTAAAGTTGTATTCTTCAGCATTAAAGGTATGCTGGCTACCTCCAAAAAGTTACAAGCTGAAACCATAATTACATAGTTAATAAACTCCTTTTTGATGCATCATTCTTATAGCTTATAGAGGAGCTCTTGTCCAGCAGCCAAAGGTAACAAAGATTTGCATTTGATAAAGTAACATATTCATCTTGAACTAGTGATCTCCTTTGTGCATGAGTGGTGACCCTCACAAAATTGAAGGATCTTTCAAGAGTTCAGTTGCAGATGGAGTGTATTGGTATTGAACAACTGCAACTCATGGAAAGAGCAGTTATTATTAAGAATCCCGGCATGGAGGCAGTAGAGTGTGCCTAAATTTGGGAATACTTGGCTGAAAAGCTTGACTGGGAATTTATAGCAGTTACAATGTATACAATTTGGTAAGTGTATAATTACAAAATAAAATCCTAACTAGATTCCTGATTAATGCAAACCATACAATACACTCTCCCTCAAGCTGGACTTACGTATCATAATGCTCGAGCTTGTAACGAATGTACTAGACCCGAGGTCCTTTGAGAGATTTAGTTAGAACATCTTCTAACTGATCATTTAAGATAACAAAGCTGGTGGAGATTAGAGATGGTTTCTGAACCCAACCCGCCCAACCCAGTAAAGATTAGACGGGTTAAAGAGTAATAAGCAGATGGGTCAAAATGTGTAGAACCCATTTTGACCCTTGGAAAGAGTGGGTTAGGATGGGTTAGAGAGATGTAACTCAACGGGTTAGTAGACAACCCAAACCATTGGGTTGAAATTGTTCTAAAGCAAATGAATAATATCTGGCACAGAGTTTGAGGACCCAAAGCTTAGTGAGAAAGCATTTGACAATTGGATGATTCACAAAGTCTCCTTATTTATCTGATACTATTAATTATAGCAATTTGATGGAGGAAATTTGTCTAGCTAATGATATTAGTATCTAAGTTGCCCGGTTAGAGGTGTCCCATATAAGTGCGGATCTAGAGGTCGGATCCTTCATGATCAAATTTTAAGATTCGGGGATATGCATCTAGATATGGATACGGGTGCGGGGATTCGGCTAAAAATAATTTGAACATCTAAAAATCAAGTTATGAAATCTAAATTATGAGATCTTATGTGGACAACTTGAGGAGAAAATATTGATCAAGAGGAGAATCCTTGGAGGAGATAAAGGAAAAGGAGTGACATAGAAATTTCTATCTACAAGGTAACCATTTTCTTCAATTTCACCTTAGCTTTTGTTTTGATTACAGAAATCATTGAATTTGTCCGGGATTTCTCTGTTGATTTTGATCAAAGTAACCAAAATCAGTTGACCAGAATGGGTACGGATCCCGCACCCACATCGATTCGACATAGGTGCGACACCGAAAGTGAAGAGTCCAAGCAACTTAGATTAGTATCATTCAATTGATTTTTTTGGCTGTTTTTGATTTTTGACAAATCATGAGAGAAGTTCATTTATTATGTCAAAGAGAAGCACACATAAATCACCATATGTTATGCATAATAAGACCTAAAAAGGCTAGAGTTCAAATAATCTGCACAAAAAATACTGAGTATATGTATAACTAAAATAGAAAATCTGAAAGTATTTCCTATTCTGACTTAATAATAAAATCTTGACTGATGGTTTTTTATATCACAATGAAGGATGCATCTATGTTATAAACCTATAATCCAAAAAACGAGGTGGAGGAAAAGTAATTGTAACATTGGGTAGAATTGGGCGGGTTGGGTTATAACCCATTGCTCAACCCATCTTGAACTTAGTATCCTTTGGGTGGGTTGGATCACGACCATTTGTTGTACCAACCCACTCTGACCAGCCCATAGTTAACCCAACCCGCCCATTTGACACCCCTAGTAGCGATGCATCTAGACTCAATCTTCTGTCTAATGAAATGACAATCCACCTATATATGTTGTCTTCTCATGAAAAACAAGATTTGAGGCAATGTCAAGGGGAGCTTGATTGTCACATATTTTTATTTGCTTTACTTCTACACACCTTCACTCTTGGAGAAGTTGTTTAACCAGATAAGTTCACAGGTTGCAAGAGCCATAGCTCAAAATTCTGCTTCTGATGTCTAGTCTTGAACAAGCGAGGTTGAGTCCCACAGATGTCACACTAGTATTCTTAACTACGTGGTCATCAGGACCTTGGTCAATAAACCATAGTTCAATTGAAGCGGACCATAACATGTAGTTTACTACAGCCTTCCAATTTCACTGAGGTAATAGTGGAAGAATTTGAAATGGATGGAAAGAGGTTTGATATCACCTATGTTTGAAGAATCATCTTTCCCTGTCATATTTGCTATTTCTGTATGATTCTATGACGAGAAGAGGAAATACTAGAACCAAAAAATAAAAAAACAACTTGCAACAGTAACCTGAAACCTAGATGGCTTAATGACTTGAGGCGAGCTACTTGTACCAGATATGGGTGGAAAGGATCCCGGATCAGTAGGTTCAACTGGTTGACAGTAAAGGAGTTGGATTCTGAAGGTGAAAGGAAGTGATTCGGATAGTGTTATATTCTGGGCTGGAGTGTCCTTTCTCTAGCAATCCTGTAGATAAAAGATTCGACGGAAAAGGTCACGGGAAATTGTGGTATGTGGGGATGTGTGGGTCAGGTAGCGAGATGGGTCAGCATATGGGAGTGAATGGCTGGTCTTCTGGCAGTAGATTTTTCAGGGAAGGATCGCCAGGAGTCTGTGAATCTTTCGAGGTGTAAGGTGAGACTTGAAGAGTCCTAATAAGGAGAGATCCGACTCCAGCAGTGAAGAGATCCCTATGGCAACACTGTAGCTTTTTAGAGACTCAGAAATATTTAGAAAGCAGGGGTTCTCCCTATATCATGAAAAAAATTGTAGTATAGATTACTTAAAAGCTTGATTGGAAATTTATAGAGATTACAGTTTTACATTTCAGCAAATGTATACTTGCAATATAAACTCGTAATTATATCTCCAATCAGATCCCCGGTTAATGCAAATCATGTAATATCTTAACAGGAAAAGTTTATTTCTTAGATAGTCTGCAGCTAAATCAAGCCACTTAATAGGAAACAGTAGGTGATATTCTTGCAATGAGATGCTCCACTAATTCGGTTTATTTACCCCTTTTTGCAGAGCATCTCAGAATAAAATTTAACCCGTCTTTGAAATGGAAAAAATATGTACAGTTTGTTCATCTTTGGTGTTCTGAACGAAACTGCATTACCCTTCCATATTTTTATGTAGATAGGTAATACCAAAAATGTTGGCATGCATCTAAGTTAAAATATGTGCAGGTTCTTGTCTTCTATACTCTTAAGATGTACTCTGTTTTCTGTTAATAACTGAATTAACTTTTCAAAACTTTCAAATATAAATAAAATTCGTGCAAATGTTTGCTGAGTTTCCTATTGTTTCACAGGTCAGAAGGTGCACCGACATCAGAAACACGGAGAATACGAAGAAGAAAAACTCCAGAAATTGGTGATGATGTCGTAAGGTCAATATTTTTACTACAATAATCATATCAACAGCCTTACTATAGCACTTCTATACATTGGCTCATATTTTCCTGTATTAATTTTGTACAAAGTTGAACTTGCTTGATTCCCATTGTGTCATTATATCTATTTTCCTGACAGATTTCAAGAAGTTTCTTAGTTTCAAAATTTTTTTCAAGAAGTTTCTCAGCTGCGTTTTGTTTGATAACTTTCAAGGAAAAAGTGTTTTTCTTTTTCCAAAAAAACCAAGATGTCATTGATTCCACTTTGATCCTTATTTCTGAAATTTAAAGAAATTTTAATTTTTCGTTCCTCCCCGTCCATTTCACTGTAATTTTTTGCAATAATTCTTTATCTTATTCTATTAGTACTTATCTTCCATATTTTGCTTAAAGTTTCCTAAAGTTTTCTCTAACTTTATTTTTCTTGTTGAGCTTAGTTATTTTTTCAATACTCTTCTTTTTTTAAATGTTGCTAGTTACCAACTCATTTGTCTAATACATATTATTTTATTGAAAATGTTATTACGTTTAGATAATGGTGGTGAAAGTAATAATATGGGTGGTATGGTAAAAATAAAACAAACTTATGAATAACAATATACATTTATATAGAACTATCCAAACATCACTTAGGGCCACTTACAGCTAAAAAAAGAATATCTTACCTAGAAAGGGTTCCTGGAAGTTCTTTATCATAATATGGTGTTGACCTGAAGATTGTTAAAAGACTTTTTATGTGCCACTTTCGTGTACTTATTTCATCTTTGGGTCATAATCATACCAGGGCTGTTATAGCTATGAATGAAGCATTCAAGCAGAACCGACTCTTGAAAGAGCAAGAAGAAAGTAGTTCATATCATCATGCCTCAACCAACAGAGATGGTGCTTCAGATCTGAAAAAAGATGTATGTTACCTTTTCTCTCTGGTTTGAGGACCTGTATTAGTTTTGATATCTTTTGCTCTGGTAACAGTTAGGTTTTATGCGTGATACCAGTGGTCGGTAAAATTATGTTTTTCAGTTTCCCCCTTTTTAGAATGAAAAGGAATACTCCCTCCGTTTCAATTTGTTTATTTGGTTTGACTTGATATGGAGTTTAAGAAGGTATATAAGACTTTTGAATCTTGTGGTCTTAATACAGTTTTCTCCAATTCCACAAGGAAGAAAGTTGTTTTCCAAAACATTTTGACCAACCTAACGTGGAGGAAATTGAAAGTTTCCTGCATACAAACCCCTAGTGTGACCATAGATAGGAGACTATCTTTTCTTAAATCTAATAATAACTTGGATCTCAAACATTAATAATTGTTCTACTTTGTTAGTTCTAACTTCTAAGTTCATATATCAGCTTTGATGTTGATGAAGTTGATCATTTTAAGTTGTATAGAGTAAGAAACATGCACCATCGGTCCATCCCGGCATGCATATTTTGGACAATTTGGCTGGAGTGGAACAGAAGATAGTTTGAAGGCTTACCTAAGCCCTGTACATAAAATTCGATACAGATCCTTGTATTTCGGCTTTCTGGTGTAAGATAACAGATGTATATGAGTTCCTCAGACCTGAGATGTTTGAAATAGGGAAGTTCTAAATATTTGCCATGTATAATTTTACCTGCTAGGTGCCATCTCTGAAATAAAGTTACTTTTATTTGTAAAGCAAAACGATAGATTTTATCAAATGTTGGAGGGAACAAGTTACAACACTTTTAATCTAGTTGTATATAATTACACACATGATACTCATACTTGAGTAATCAAATATTCTATTTTCTTTCTGCCTTTTCTGTGAGGATGTCAGCGGTTGGTGGTGGTCTGGTGAACTTGAAGGAAGAGAACTGTTGCAAATGCGTTGTAAGAGGATGAATATTTAAACTGTTACCTGTTACTGGTGGGAGGTGGCAGGTATCTGTGGAATTAGGCGAGGTGCGATAAAGCTCCCCGGACACCACGGTCATCAAAAAAAATAAAAATATTTAGGCTGTGTTAAAATAGTTTCTATGTGTTAAGAACACTGATGTTTTCCCCATGTAACACTATTGAATTTTGGATTTAGTTGAAATTTCTTCTTAACTCTGATTTGTGGGGACTCTAATTGTGGAAAATAAATGAAAAGGCATTATCTTTTTGTTTTCCAATTCAGGTTTAAATCAAGAGGTTGTCATATTCCCATCCAAAATAAGTTTAGAACCCAAAACTCATCAATTTGTGAAAGTTAATATCTTGTTTGAATCTGTACTTGTTTCAGTCATTACTTACTAGAGTCCCTTTTAGGTCCCTGGTTTCACCATGATGACCATGATGAAATGTCGGATCTGCATTCTAACTGTTTTGCTTTTTCAAGCGAGCAGATAAGTTCACAGAGATCAATGTCATTACCCTCATCTCCCCACGAGTTGAGGAGACAGGTTCCAGAAAAAAGTGGGCCAGACAGGATGAATGATGAATTGGTCTCAACCTGGAACAGGATTCTAGAATCACATATGTATCTGAATAAGCCTCTTCTACCTTTTGAAGAATGGAATATAGACTTCTCAGAGTTGACTGTTGGCACTCGAGTTGGGATAGGTAAGCATTGTTCTTAAACATTTTTGTAGTAATGCTGATGTATTTCAGCTTCTTTTCTTTCTTTCTTTGTTAAGTGCATCGATTAGATATTCTTTAGTGCCACTTATAGGGCTGCAATGAGCTAGGTGAGTCTGCTCCCTTTGCTCCTTGGTCTCATGCTTTGTAAACTAGAATGTTATTGCTGGTGGATCATGCTCTGCCAACTTTATTGTAGGAGCAACCCAGGCAGCCAGGTTTATCCTTTTCATCATAATAGTTCATGAAATCTTGATTATTGTTCTTTAATTATGATATTAAGTTGTCATCAAAATTATGATATCAACTAAACTTGGATTTAGCTGCTTCACTTAAGACCGTGGAGGATTCTACAGAGAGGGATGTCTAACTGGGGACCGTATCCAAGTAAAACTAGGCAAATGTGGGTTCATATGTGTTGTGTGAGGGAGGGAGGGAAGGAAATTACATCTAAATTACCATTTAGCCTAAGTCTATATTAAGTTTAGAACATCTTTGAAGAGTTGAAGACAAGAAAGTGGACCATATTGAAGATTAGGAACACAATGATGATATCTACTGATCTGCCGATGTGTCCTGTTGGGTTTTGCTACACTGATCAGAGATTCTCCAATAGTCCAATATGCTTTTGCACCTCTATGTGAAAGATGAGTTTAGTATTGACCCTGAGATGTTCTGCTAATTGTTTTCCTCCCGAATCTCATGTACAAAAGGACAACATTTTGTGGCTTTCTATGGCAGAAAAGAACACTAGTGTGTGGACATTGGGGTGAAATAGGTTCTTCTGATGGTTCTGACATACTAAAAATGGCACCAGAAATGGAGATGTGGTTATTTGTTTTCTTTAATTTCTGTCCCTTGTGACTATCAGCTCTAATTTCCCATTTTCCGTTAAAATCTTTTTAAAAGTATTCAGTCGTTTCGACTTCAATATAGATTTATAACAAACAGAATCTCGTGATTCCTATCTAAATCTTACATCTCTAATAATATTTTTTGTTCTTCCATACATGAGCCTCTGCTATGAGCTTATACTGATCTGATGATCTTGGGACAAGGATGCAAACTAAAATCTATGAAACTTGGATGTGGATCTTGCAGATTGAATGTTCACTAGATGACGTGTCCTATACAGTCCTCTTGTACTAGAAAGAGGTCCTTACAGTGTTTAACACCCTTCCCAAATAAGAAGCAAATTGCGTCATGTCACTGAAGTGGAAAGATACACTAGATATGGATACAGATAGATGCCAGAAGGATTTGTATTGGACATATAGGAAATTTTTGTACATAACCTGTTGAGGAAATAAAGTCACTTGTCTCTTCAATGATCAAAGACCAGATATGTATTTTTTTTTACATTTTGTTAACTCACTTCATCTGTATCAAAGAAATGATTGTACAGTGACCTGTAGAATCAATGTGAGTTTTAGAATATGACGCTGACTTCTATTTTTCTAATGAAAGATCTGGTTCCACCACCCCATGCTATATTAAAATTTGAGTTCTCAAACACTCCGGTTATATTTCTAGGGTTCTTTGGAGAAGTTTTTCGTGGCAAGTGGAATGGAACTGAGGTTGCTATTAAAGTTTTTCTGGAGCAAGATCTTACTGCTGAAAATATGGAGGACTTCTGCAATGAGATCTCTATCCTTAGGTGTTGTATCTGCTTTATGGGTTTTGTTACTTTGAGCTTTATATAGTTCTAACTTGTTGTATTCTTTTCTTGTCACTTTTCCCAGCCGACTTCGACATCCAAATGGTACATCTCTCTTCTTGTTTGTTTCAAGTATTGGTTTTTAGTTTTACTCCCAGTATTGCTTAGAAGTATGATATTTCTAATTAGGATTTAGGCCAGTGTGATTTAACTAATGCTATTCCTCACAGTTATATTGTTCCTGGGTGCCTGTGCAAACCCCCCACATTTATCAATGGTTACTGAATACATGGAGATGGGATCTCTATATCATTTGATCCATGTAAGTGGTCAAAAGAACAGGCTTAGCTGGCAGAAGAAGCTCAATATGCTTCGGGATATATGCAGGTTGGTTTACCAAATGTTCTGAAACTAATACACCTGACATGTTACTTATACCCTGACAGGATTTATGATAATATTAACTGATTCATGTTTCTGTTGGATCTAAAGAGGGCTCATGTGCTTACATCGAATGAAGATTGTCCATCGTGATTTAAAAAGTGCAAACTGTCTTGTGAATAAGCGCTGGACTGTCAAAATTTGTGATTTTGGCCTCTCAAGAATAATGACAGATGCATCTATGAGAGACTCAACGTCTGCTGGTACTCCTGAATGGATGGCTCCAGAACTCATTCGTAATGAGCCTTTCACAGAAAAATGTGACATTTTTAGCTTTGGTGTGATAATGTGGGAGCTTTGTACCCTAAACAGACCATGGGAGGGTATACCACCCAATCGGGTATGTTAATTTGACCTTGTAACTTGATACAGGTTAATTAGCTATAGAAAATTGACATTGGTATATTTCTACGTTGCTGCATCTAGTAATGCATTGTGCTTATTTTTAGGTCGTTTATGCTGTTGCCAATGAAGGATCAAGGTTAGAGATACCTGAAGGACCCCTCGGCAGACTAATAGTAGGTAATCGCAGTTGGATATAAGTTACATTCACCCTATAGATTTTTTACACTATCAATATATTTTAGCTGATAACCTGTTAGTTACCACTTTTACCAGGTTATCAATTAATGTTTATCATAGAGATTACTTATTATCTGTGTTGCTTGGACTCTCCAAAGATGTTACCGCACCTGTTTCTGATCCTCCAAAAATACACTACTTTTGGAGGATTTGACACGCACCGTTTCTGGGAATTCCATTTCATTTTTTATTTTAAGTTGAGTGAGTAGCAAGTAGCTAAGTGGATTTTAGCACATGCTTCTATGAGAATCTCCAAAGAAATTAGGAGAGTAATAATAATAAGACTAATTAGAAAAATTAGACAAAGTTCGACTACCTACTAACCTTGTACCCTAATTCTCGACCCCCATTCCTTCTATCTAGTATGATGTTCTTGGTAAGTTGTAGGTGTGTCATGTTTGGTCTAATCATCTCTCCCCAATACTTATACGGCTTACGTATACCTAAGTGATGTGATTGCATAAATATTTTTTACACTATTTCTTTTTGTGATGAGTTTAGCCATAAACTTATTTTTGCAGATTGCTGGGCAGAGCCAAACGAAAGACCTAGTTGTGAGGAAATTTTCTCTCGACTTCTTGACTGTGAATACTCACTATGCTAAGTGAATTCAGTTTTCCTTTGTATAGTGGAATACATTGTAGAGGCGTTAATTGATGTGCGGCTGAAGTTTTTACTTTCATATGATTTTCTAGTTTAGAAAACATGTATGCTTTGCCTGTACTCAAAATATAGAAATAGTCCTGTTTTTATTGGGATCATTTACCCATTTCTAATACCAGCAAGCAATGATAAGAAGTAATGATCTCTTTGTCACATTCTAAGTATGTGGAGCGGATGGGGTTGTTCCTCTCTTAATCAGAGATTTTGGTTTCGAGTGTTGATGTGAAAAAAATCCTTGGTAGAAATAGATTCTATGCGGTGCGAATCTGGACGGGTTGGACTTCAATGCGGATACCAAATGAAAAGTAAAATAAAAAATGGAAACCTTTTTTGTACAGTTTGTGCAATGTGTATCATTTGAAGGATAGAAACGTGAGTTTTCTTGAGCTTGAGGGTATATCAGAAACACCATAATTGGTGAGCTGTTCGCACCTTCATCTAGTGGTGTGGGTTTGAATCCCATTGTAAACCCCCTCTGTCCTCCCCCTCCCCCAAAAAGATAATTTTGAACTTCATATCCGGTTAAATAAGTTCACATAAATTAAATCGGAAGATGTAGTTAATTATGGATAGGGTTGTGGATAATAATGTTCCAAATTAGAGCAGGTCAAAAATCATACTGTAAAATCGAACTCAACTCCAATGTGATCCTCTTCTATATAAGAAGTATTTGCAATCTATTTCACTATATATACGTATCTATAAATTGATTTTATAGAGAAAAACATTTTGGTTAGTATTTTAGTAGTTTTCTAACAAAGTCCTAAATTAATATATTGAACCAAAAGAAATTATAAACTTACGACAATTGAAAAAATTCATATAAACTACAAAACAAAAATAAATTATAGAGAGAATATACGAAGGTGTGTAACGACAAATATACTGTAAGCTTAGGCTTTAAACATATGATATGAAATTATGATTTCAAATAAGCATTTGGACACGCGATGAGAGATCATTATTTCAAATCCCAAATTCTCTAAACAAAAATCAGAATTTATGAACTCAAATCATGATTTTATTTTTCTTAAAATATACAACTTGACTCGTAAATTTAAAATTTATATTTTGTAAAAAAAAATTATCAGTTTAAATTTTGCAAAAAAAGACTCATTGCTAGCGTGAAGAAATTTTTCGTACCATGTGAAAAAATTATATAGAAGAATAACTAGTTACTATTATTATTGACTAGTAATTTTATATAAACACCATATATCTTTAAAATCTTGTAATCGCAAATATTTATTTACAAGAGAAACATAAAAATATACTATTTATCAATATTCAATAAGATATCTTAGAATATTCTAATATTTTGGTTAATAAAATATAATTTATTGTTCAATAAGATTGTATAAGAATTAATTTTATTTAATTTTGATAATTTTCATATCCAAACTTAAAAAAATTTAAATGACATATAAGTGGAAAAAAAAAAATGCTAAAGCCCTCATGTCTCTTCTCTCTTCCCTAAACCCTCTTTACATCTTGCAAACAAAACTACTATCAGTCACCTTTCACCATTGTAAGAGCTCCAATGGCAGCCTTTGAACTACTCTACCAAGCTCGTCGTCACTGCTCATACAGAACCCCATCTCACTTTTCTCCTCTTATTCGTTCTCATTTTCACAGATTACTCTCCTCATCCTCATCATCAGAAAACCCGAATCCGAATAACCCAAGTCCAATTCAACCCGTCTCCTACACCCCTAAGAACCCGCCGGAGAGTAGTACCCGACTCGAATCAAATAACCTAGATGGGGTTAAAGCGGATGGTGGGTTGTGGACCCGGGAGGATCTGCGGTACTTGAAGGATGCACCGAAAATAGCTCCGATTTCTTATCCGACAAGGGTGGCGCCGTTACCGGAGGATTTGCCGGAAGAGGAGAAAGTGAAAGTGGAAGGTATGGGTGATGAGGAGATGGAGAGAGAGAGGAGAAGAATCGAGGCGCAAAAACGGGCGGCAATGAGGAGAGTTATGAATGTTGAAGAGGAAATGGTTTCGTTTCCAACATTGATTAATGTGAAGAGTGATGAAAAGAAGAAAAAAGCTGTTTATGATCTTAAAGAGGCCATTCGGCTTGTAAAGGTCAGATTTTTTTGTTTCAATCAACTGTGTATTGTTTTGTTGGAGTTTCTGTTCTGTTATTAGCTGCTGCTTTTTGTACTTCTGATACTTCTTTTGCTGGACTGCTTTGGACTGTTTTTCTTGAGCTGAGTGTCTATCTGAAACAACCTCTCGACCTACCTCTCTGAGGTAAGAGTTACTTCTGTGAGGTAGTAGTAGTAAGGTTTGAGTATCTCTACCTTCTACGGGCCTCACTTTGTGAGATTACACCGGTATATTGTTGTTGTTGGTGATATGAATTCTTTTTAGCATTTGTTGTTTCTTGTACAAAATTTTGACTCCTTGTAAAGTTAAAAGGCAGTAGTAATTGGATAATATATTGAAAAGAAGAAGAATAAAACAATAACAGGATGCCCATTATTAGTTTAAATGAAAAATAGAGGAGAAAACAATTAAAGGATTCCCATTAAAGAGGCCATTTGGCTTGTAAAGGTCAGATTTTTTTTGTTTCAATCAACTGTGTGTAGAGATCCCAAATTAGTTGAGGTCATTTATATGAATTCTTTTTAGCATTTTTTGTTTCTTGTACGAAATTTTGACTTGTTATAAAGTTAAATAATAGTAATAATATAAGAAAACAATCACAGGATGTGTTTCTGCTGGATTTCTAAATGTAGTAAAGAATATCTGGAATATTATTATTTCATCGTCATACTTGCATGTCTGATAACTTTGTTTCAAGTGGACAGTGAAATTTCAAGGTAGCCCTAAAATAGGGAGTTGAGGAAAAGAATAAAAGTAAGAACTGAAGAAAATACACTTCTAGCAGTTTACTTAGGTTTCATGTGGATAACCTTCTCATAAGTTACAGTGTATCCTTCAAGGTAAAAAAATATCATACTTAGATAACCTTGTTGTGATACTCACGATTTGCTTACATTACTAATTTGGAGTCGATATGGTATCCTAGTGAACATGGATGATTGGGTGCTCGCCATAGTTTATCATGTTTTGATGTAAAAATCTCTGTCTTTTTGTCTAGAGTCTGTAAATGTGGTTTTCTTCAACATATTGGTGAAGAATTAACTTTATAAAAAATATTATTGCTTTGTTAAATTATTTGGAGCACCTTGTTGGTATGTCCCACATCCTCAATTGGATATCATTAAAAAACTATAGGAATGGTCCAATATATTCTCTAGGTTAAAGACTATTTGTTAATAATGAGAAATACTTGCATAACCTCCTTCCATAAGGAGCTGCTGTCACATGCTGAAGTAAAGTGCATCTAAGGATACTTTGGATACCTTTCTCAAAAAAGAGAGAGGATATTTTGGATAACTTCCATGTATCTCTAGATAAGTTAATGGTCAAGGTATTTCTAGATAATCTTTTTCGATAATAATCATGTCGGAGCCTGTTTGCGTGCACCTCAACTGTTCCACCATGTAGCTGCATCCTTTCACTAATACAAGTACTATATAACTCCATTCATCAAGGTACCTCATCAACATTTCAGCAGATAGAAAGGAATCATCTTGTTTTTTTGACAATGCTAGATTCAGACAGTTGTCTTCCATTAATTACTAGGCCACTCTCTAGGGTCGTATTTCTAGATAATTTTTTGTTTCTTTTTGTCTTTGCTTTCTTTTAGGATAGTGGTGGTGTCGGAACCTGCTAATCCGTCGTTACCTATTACTTTTCATTAGTATCGGGTAACTCTATCCACCAACACTTAGGGCCTTAGGCTAGTGGAAAAAATCCACGTGGTGTTGTCTCTTGGTTCCCAAGGTTGTCACTTCATCTCTTCAACTGTTAGGCTTCTTCCTTGAGGAGTCTCAAGTGTTTATAGATAATATCACAGTGAAAGATAGAGACAAGTTCAACTTTTCCATCAATTAGGGGTAGTCATATGCATGACTCAAAAATTCAACTCTTATTTTTCCTCAGAATCTCATTATATTTTTTTATTCATCTATTCAAGTTGAAAATAGTGATTATGGATCAAAGTCCATATTATGTAATCTGAGTGACTCTTAAGCATAGCTTGCCTGAGATAGTTTGCTTGTCTGCTTTTTGCATGGTGCTTTGTCATTCTATATATAGTATATAATCTAAGTGACTCTTAGCTGTAGCTTACCATTAGTTGGTTTTCTTGTGTGCTTTTCCTTGGTGCTTTGTCTTTCTATCTAGTCATGTTTTCTTCAGAGGTTACAGACTGAGTCATGATTCATTGTATTTTTAGTGATTATGCAGGCTAATGCCAAGAAGAGGTTTGATGAAACTCTGGAAGCTCATGTTGTTTTGACTCCTGATATGCGCCGAAGTGACCTGGTGCGTGCTTTTGTCCTCTTTCTGGCCCACATTAAGCTTACCATCCGAGCTTGTCGTCACTCGTCACGTGATACTTGAACAGAAAAACTTCTTGTTATCACTCTATTGTTATTGGTTTATATGTCTAAAGCTTATTCATCAGATGGTGAATGGGTATTAAATAATTGCGCTTAGAAAGAGCTCATAAATCATGAGAGCATAGAGGGCCTTAAACCTTTCAAACTTAAATCTCAATTCCTGAACATTTGGGAGCACTCTCCAGAATTTGCTCTGCATGCAGTCTCATAGATTTAGCAATTGACAGAAAATTCATTTATATTTAAAACCAAGCTCCAACATTCTATATCCTTATCACGGTTTGGTTAGGGGTTTGCTGATTCCACATCCTTTTGTTGTTCGTGAGTGTATAGAGCAAATTTTATTGGTAGAATCATGCTCCTAGTGCCACCTAATTAAGAGTGAATTTTCCTTTTCTTTGCTGGAATATTGCCCGTGCAAGCCTCAAGAAATATAAATTCTCCTGCACAGGTGGTATAAGCAGAGTGAGATTACAATCACGTTTCATTACCAATTCTTCCGTTTTGATTGACCTCTTCTAGTGTAGCTAATTTGACCCTAGTCTAAAGCAATCTCGTTCGTTTGCTAGTGCTAGCTCATAGTTCTTTCTTTTGCAGAAGCTTGAAGGTACAGTGGCTGTTCCTCATGGGTTTGGAAAGGTATTAATGCATTCTTCATAAAGTTTAAGGTTAGATAATCATATGCTGTTATAGATATACTGTTTGACTAAATATTTTCCTTTCAGGTATATCGCATTGCTGTTTTTGCTGAAGGAGCTGCTGCTGATGAAGCCCGAGAAGCAGGGGCTGATGTTGTTGGTGGTTTGGAGCTCGTAGAGAATATCAAGAGTGGTATGCCACTAAATTCCTTATTTAAGTTTGCAATTATTTATAACTGTCATGGTACTTCTTATGTCCACTTACATGCTGCTGTAAATGGTGCAAGTTATGAGGTCAATTTACTCCTTCCAGTCTGTAAACTCTCTAAGGTTTACATTCATAACCACTTCGGAGGCTTACATTCATAGCCTTCTTCCACATATGGAGTGAAGTGAAGCTGATAAATTTTCATCCAAGCAGACTTTTCTTATTCAGAAGCCAATGTTCTTTTTCAACTTAATTCTTAGGCTAGATGTTTGATTGGTCTTTTTAGTTGGGTCAACCACTCCTCTGTAATTACTGTTGAATCTTTCCTAGAATTTATCAGCTCCATAGATCTATGTTGATAGTTGTGATAGCTTTTTTTTGCCTTCCTAGGAGCTGATAATCTCTTTGTAATGCTTGCATCTTCTTGATGCTTTTTGTTAATGATATCCTTCGTATTTCATCAAAAACTTAATTCTTGGAATTGCAAAAAGTTTACTTTATTTTTTGGAGGTGGATGCATGTAGGAAACCGAGAAGAATGGAACAAACCATGGATATTAAAAGACCTAGGTTCAAAGGCACACAAAAGTTGAAAATCTGATCACTTTTGATGTTAAATTCAAAAGTAATGGTGATAGATCTAATGGGAAGGGGAGTCTTCAATCTGTTGAATGAGGCTCAAATTAATATCATGGAATGTTAGGGGCTTAAATGAATTGTGAGCCAAAAAAAAGACCTTATACTTTACTTTCGCCCCAGAAGTATAACGTGCACTTGTGCAGTATACTTCCTATTATTATGGGCTTCTCGTAGAATGGTGGTGGAAGCACTGATGAGTTGGTGAGCTAGTGAGAGGAATATGTATGAAAGTCCCTCTTAGTATGCTCTGGATGATTGTAGGGAAAGGTATAGTAAACATCTCGAAGATTTGTGAATCCATTGTTGACAGTCAAATGCTCTTTGTTTCATATATATGTATTTTAGTGTAAAAAAATATCCCTCTTTGAAGATAGCAGGTTAGATTTACTTACAAATTAAGGGAAGATATTAGGTTAGACTTCTGGGAGGCTGGATGAATACTCAAATACATTTTGTACTTCTCGTAAAGTTTACACTGTCTTGGCCTGGTAGCATTGGAAGAATTTTGACCTAATTTTTTTCAAAATCAAGGGGCCAAAGATGGGACTAGCTTTAGGCAATTGCTGGAGGGAAAAACTTACTCCCTATGCTCACTTTTACTTGCCGACTTTGGTTTTTGCATTTCCCTTGAGAAACAATGATTAATATGAGTATTTTACCACAATACTCATATTAATTGATGTATAGTCTTTGGTATTGGGAAATAAGTAATTAATGTTGTCAGTAAAAGATAAAAATAACTGTCTTCTCTTTGATATGTTAAAAGTAACAAGTAAAAGTGAAAAACTATTTTTGAAATTTTGGAAAAGGAAAAATGAACGGAGGGAGTAAATGGTCATTCAACTATAGCAAGTTCTTCACCAAAGTCACTTATGTTTATTTTGTATCAACAAAGTCGTTCTAATTTTGCTAGTTTACAGGCCAAGGCATTATAGCTTAAACACTACTCCCTCTGTTCACTTTTACTTGTCCAGTATTTCAAAAATAGATTTTAAGTTGTCATTTTTAACATATCAAGAGAAGACTATTATTTTTTCCTGTTGTACCTCCACATAATTACTTATTCTCCAAATCATTCTCCAAGATCTAAGACTATACATCAATTAATATGAGTATTATGGTAAAATACTCATATTAATTATTGTTTCTTAAGGGGCGTGCAATGTCCAAAGTGGACAAGTAAAAGTGTATGTAGGGAGTAGAAGGATAATTACATAAACCTCTCCTCAAGTTTGACTTTATAACACTTACTTCCTTTATGGTTATGCTTGCTCTTATTATATTTTTAACCTAATTATTATTAAAAGAAAATTATAATAATTAGGTTTAAAAAAATAAATAAAAGGGCCAAGCAAAACCACAAAGAAGTGAGTGTTACAAAGCCAAACTTGAGGGACATTCATGTAATTTTCCCTTTAGTTTTGTTGGCTATTATGACTTTGTAGATAAACTAGCATAACGTGAGTGACTTTGTTGATACAAAGTAAACATAAGTGACTATAATAATTAGTTTTAAAAAATAAAATAAGATGGGCAAGCATAACCACAAGGAAGTAAGTGTTACAAAGTCGAACTTGAGGGGATGTTTATGTAATTATCCTTTAGTGTTTTGGCTATAATGACTTTGTAGATAAATTAGCATTACTTGAGTGACTTTTTTGATACAAAATAAACGAAAGTGACTTAAGTGAATAATTTGTTATAGTTGAATGACCATTTAAGTTATTCCCTTGCAAATGCTGATTAAATCTGGTTTTAGAGGACTTCATTCTGAAATAAAAAGATCAGCAATTTCATCCACACATTTGGGGATGATGATGAGACCATTCTTTTCTTTTGAACATGTATATTCTAACCCTTCAGGAAGATATGTTGTTGAGACCATTCTTTTCTTTTGAACATGTTTATTCTAACCCTTCAAGAAGATATGTTGTTTCAATGTTATTCCTTTGAGATTGATTTTTTCTATTGCCATTGATTATCATGTCCTTAACATTTTTAATGTGATTATACATGCAGGAAATGTGAAGATTGATTTTGACAAATGTTTTTCCACTCATGCAATGATGCCAAACTTGAGACAGGTTTCTTAAATTGACTATCCATACTTTTCATTGACATCTCTTCCGCGAGTACACCGTAAATTCAGAGGTCATTTGATTTGCTACTAGCGTAAAGGTGGATTAGAAAGATTTTTTTGGTTTGGTTTTCCCACCCGGTGTCTGGTACCCGTATTGGATCCCCACTAGTCCTTTAAGATTTGAAACTTCTAAGTTATATATGAACTTGAAGAGATTAACATGGAAAAGAGTGCAATATAGCCCCCTTTAAGTGGTGTAGTGCTGGCATTTGGCTCACAAAGTTATGTACATTTCTACCTTTCAATTCTAAAAAGAATATCAAGATATCTATTCTATTAAAGTTAATTAAAAAATAGGAGTGATTATGTGAGTTCTTATACTTTTCAGGACAAAAAGAGATGGGTTTTAATTAATAAAAAAAAGAGGGTAAGAAATAAATAAAAAGTTTCATGCGAACGTAGTAGTCAGTTTCAAGTGAAATTTAAATAAAATTTCTTACTTCATTAAATAAAGAAGTAGTCATTTTCATGGAAGTAGATATATATTTTAAAAGAGAATGAAAAACTGATGATATATCTGATATCAAATAAGACGGGTTCCTCTTTTTAAAAATTCTCTCAGGCACTATCCCCAGATTTTTCTCTCTCCTACTTAGGAGGGGAGAATATCCTTTCCGGCTTGCTGCCGGACACATCATTTCTTTGTTATGCTTTTGCTTCCTCTTTCCAAGCTAACACCTTCTGTGGAAGCAGAACAAAGCGACGGAAGAAAGTGAAAATTAGAGGAAAAAGAGAGACTGTTTTTTCTCCTTGTAAAAAAAAAGAGTGACTAGTTTTTTTCTTCAAAAGTTTTTAAACAGACATATGAATAGAAGTTGATGAATTGGAGATTCGATGTTTGAAACTACAAAAACTAGTCACATGGGAAAGATTTCTGAAATAAAAGTAAAAGAACACTTGGGGGCAACAATTTATATGCTACGATTGTTATGTGGACAGACAAGGGTAATTAGGATGTCAGGTTGTATTTTAGTCTTCCTATATTTTGTATTTGGTCAAGAAATATGGTTTTGTATTTTTCCTATATAGGATTGACAGCTGTGATTAATGTTTACATCAAGAATAGTTTTTTCCTAGTGATTGACATTCTCTTTATCCTAGGATAATTTTAGTTATGAAGTGTTATTGAAGAAGCTGTGTGGAAGTATTATGTAAAAATAATTATACATGAATTGATCTTTTTAGTTAAATATGGAGGTGAAGGTGGCCGGGAAGGGATGGAGGGTTGAATTAGTTAGCATACCCTAGTATGCATTTATCTCAATAGAGGGTGTGTATAGATAGTGAAGTCCATGACACATGGTACAAGGTTCATTTGCTAAGCAACACCCTAATTGTAACAAGGGAGGCTATTGCAGTCCTTTAATTTCAATTTTAATACCAGTATAGGTTGATGCTAATATGAGCCCTATCGGACGACTGGTAAAAGTTGAACGTATAAAGGCGGGGAGGGAAAACATAAGTATGCTTTAGTGCTTCTCCGTGACTAACATCGCATGATTTTGCAGATTGCGAAGTACTTGAGGCAATTGATGCCAGATACTAAGGTAAGTAATCTGCATCTTTCGGCTCTTAATTTAGGCTGTTCTTTAGGAATTAGTGCTTATTTCCTCATAATGCATGCAGAAAGGTACTGTTACCAAAGATATCACAAAAGCAGTGAAAGAAGCTAAGCGAGGTGTACCTTTCAAAAAAGATAAAACTGCAATTGTGCATGTAGGAATTGGGAAGGTACACTTGCGTCTCTCTTCATGCAGAGATTCTTAAGCTTCATTGGATATAAACTACTGGAATGCACCTATTGACATTTTCTTCCTGAAAACACTGTTCTGCAGGTAAGTTTTCAAGAAGAGGCATTGTGTGAAAACATTGGTGCATTTGTACATGAACTTTTGCGTCAGAAGCCTGCTGGTCTAAAAAAGAGTAAGCAACTCTTAATTATATCCTTATTGATTTGTTTGGAATGTCAGCAACAAATCCTGCTTACTTCCTCTTCTCCCCCGCTTAGGATTCATGTAGTTGTCAGAAAAGTATGCAAAACTATATTTTTCCATGACTTTGTGGTTGTCCAAAAGTCTTTTTTACCCTGTATGTGGAAAAGTACACATTATTATACACGAGTGTCATCTAACTTTGTGGCAGCAACTTTTTTGTCATCTACACTTGTCGGTAACAATTTTCTTTCTGTGATACAGGCTCAAAATATGCTGGTTATGTGAATACAGTCCATCTCTGCAGTACGGTGAGCTCCCTGACTTACGTTCTTCGTAAATCTGATGCCTCACAGGAATATATTTCCAAGTACATTTATAAACTAAAAATAGAAATGTGAGATAACGGACCATAACCTTTCAAATGTTGCCTCTTGGTAGACCCTTTGTCGCTCTCCCGTTTGAGGGATTCCCTACTTAGACTATACTTAAATATCTTGGTGTTAGTGTTCAAGCTGCTTATGCCTACATTACTTGTGTAAAGTATGGCTTACGAAGGTCCCTCATTAAATACCTAAAAAAACTTTTATCAAAAAAATACCTCAAAATTTATGGTCATGTAGTACTACAGCTTGGTTTAAGATGTAGGAATTTTCAATGCTTAATTTTAGGTAGTATGATCTGCTTCATAGTTCCATCGACATATCTTTATGGGTACGTAACCATCGAATTGGCTAGTTTGCAGTTTATTCGCCATTTGAAACTACATAATCATCAGAACCGACTGCAACTTCATTTACTCTTTTACCTATCTAGGCTTCTGTTGCTGGCTGTAACTGTGGTAGGTGGGGGAATCATAAAAGAGACATGTGGTATTCTCTTGTTCTTGCTTGTAGTTGAGTGATTTTTCCTCATATGCTTTGACAATGATCTGCTGTTCCCAAAACCTCATAGCTACATTCCACGTTTGGATGAGACTAGAAGTGTAATGCAGATCTGTCCTTGACATTTGATTATTTGGATTGATGGTGGACAAGGCATGTAATGATCTTTCAGTGGCCTGAATTTCATTATTACCTTGAGCCGGAGGGATGCAAAGATCTGTCATTTTGGGTGCATCAGAGCTCAAAAATCTCGTCCTAGCTCTACATTGCACTTGTTCTTTCTCGAGACCTAGTAGTAGAGAATTGAAATTTTTTCTCAAAAAAACAATTTGAATCTTAGAATCTCTTGTTCAACATTCTTGAGCTGAGAGTCTATCGGAAACAACCTCTCTACCTCTGAGGTAGGGATAAGGTCTGCATAATCTCTACCCTCCCTAGACCCCAAAGTGGGGGACTACATTGTGTATATGTTGTTGTAATCTCTTGTTCTCCATTTTGGTACCCATATGCCATTTTCATATCTGGGGGATGCATTGCAATGTTGATATGCTTGAATATGTTAGTCCTTTTGGTACCTGGTGTTCTTTCGTGTTCAAGATTTTAATTGCATGATGATTCTTGAAATTTACAGATGGGTCCATCATTTCCTGTTACAATACAGTCGTTATCGATTGCAGCAGACCGCCATGCAAGGAAGTATGTTCAATGATAGTATCTGAGTAGAAGATCACATTTTATTGACTTGATACCCTCTCTTAATAGATCCAATTTTAACTTAGTACTTTGTTGTACTCATTTGTTTAAATTTCTTGATTTTCCCACATTAGAAAAGGGTGTTTCCTAGTTATTTTTGTTTCTTCCCCTTTATTGTAATGATCTTTGCCCAGCCCTGCTTGAAACTCCTTTTAACACAAAATTCACTACTGTTGCTTTACATTTTTATCGTTCTGTCATCATATATCATATATCTATACTACCTTAAAAGCATGAACTTCCAAACTTGAATGTTAAATTACTATAATACCCCAATTAAAAAAAATCAATTTATTTTATTTATTTATTTAATAATATTAAAAGTAAATACCTTTTCACATTAAAGGGTTGTGATTTTTTCAAAGGGTTGTGACTTCTTTGACGGGTTGTGACTTCGATGAGTTGTGGCTTTTCCAAAGGGTTGTGTCTTTTTCGATGAGTTGTGACTTTTCCGATGAGCAATGACTTCTTCGAAAGGTTGTAACTTTTATGATAAGGCACAATTAACACCTATTCATACTACTATTTGTTAGCTATAAATAGAGGGTTTCCTCTCACTTTTAAACTACGATTTATTTTTTAAGTTTTCTACTCTTCTTCTTCTTAATAAAACTAAAGGGTTATTTGGACAGTTGATTAAGTTAAAAATTCAACGAAATTTGAGGTATCACATAAGAAAGAGTCTGTGAACAAACTGTAGCAAATCATTCATCAATTCCCACTCATATTTTTTCTTACGATTTTCATGAGTTAATAGTGACGAAAAGTTGTGGGAAAGACAATAATAATAAACAAATGTGAAAAAAGTCACATGATTTGGGTAGATATTTCTTCTTTGTTTTTTTCATTTTTTATTCTTTCACACTCAAACAAAGGAGTTTCTTTCTAATTTTACTAAAACAACGGGCATCAACATAGTCCATTGAATTATTAGTTTTGATGTTACATCCACTATTTCAAAAATAGATTTTCACTTTTACTTATAATATGATAATATAATCATGATAATAATTATATTATTTTTGAATACATATGTAAGTAAAAATGAACGGAGAAAGTAATGTGTTGGTGGGAAGATATTTCAATCAAATGGAACACTATAGTGAATGTGCATGAACATATATTTTCGTCTTCCTTCTTCATTGGCTATGTATTGTTCCATATGTTTTTTCTTTTTTATATTTTTATTGAGTATGCAATTTTTTAAGTATGAATTTCCTGTTATTTTGTGCTCATTTTAATTTTAGAAAATGTTATGTCACAAGATATACTCCTTGATAGTTATATAAAAATAGATAAGAAAATAGTGATTGGTCATAAAATATTCTTAAATCAAATTAAGGATTCTATAAATAACACTTTAAATTTTATTCATCATTTAATTTTTATTATCGAAAAAAGTAAATATTTTATATCACGATAAAACTTCTATAAGATACTAGATAGTTTCATTAGACCAGAACTATATGATATGTATGCGGCAGAAAAAATGAAAAGACTACAATTGTACAAAGATAAGATAGAAACTTAATGAAATGAAATATTTTTCACCAAAGATGATGTTCATATATTAAAATTAAATTATGCTACTTAAATGTATATATATAACAAAGTGTTGGTCAAACTAAATAGTTGACATACACTCAAGCCTCTATTTAACCATCATTCGTTATAACAACAAAGTACCCTCTCTTATTTTTTTTTGTAAAATTACCTCTCTATGATAGTCTTACTCAAATATTTATTGAGTAATACTATTTTATAAAAAATATACGTATAAAGATAAAATATTGAAATATTTATGGTAATCCTTCTTAGTGTCATGCACCTACTAAATTTCAAGTATGAATTTTTAAGAGAATAATTATACTTAAATGGTGTCCATCATTTATGTTCATAACCTCAAGGAGAAAGGCTATTGATATTTTAAAATAAATAAATTTGTTGATTAGATTTGTTTACAAAATTGAGTGAAGTAAAAATAATACTACTAAAGAAATGTTACTTTCTCACCATATTTAAATTCTGAATGTATTTTGAAATGTTACAATGATATCTGGTCAATATGATCTAAAAATACAAGTAACTCTATGACAATATGTATTAATCATTTAAAAATTGGTCCCATGTTCTTTCAATTATAATTATTTACCACAAAACATTAATTTAGTAATATTAATTCTATTTTACAACATCATATACTATATATGTGATACACACGTGCAACGCACGTGCCGTGTAACTAGTATTATTATAAGTGGGAAGTTCCAAAGTAAAAAGTTGAATTACCATTTTGCCCTTCTTCTAAATTAAAATTTAATTCATTATTTAATTAAATACAAATATTTGAATTACCATTTTGCCCCTCTACTAAATTAAAATTTGATCAAATATAAATATTTTAATTATATAATGGTAGAATTTGAAGTTCTTAAGCCCTTTAATAATTAAATTATCATTTTCTTGATAAATGAGTACATTCATATTGCTTTAAATTGTAATCATAAATCTCATAATGGAAGAATTTGTAAAGTTATGATATGGAAAGTCATTCATCATTTTAATGTAGAAATCAATTTCAGAATTAAAATTTGAATTTAAAGGGTCATTTCTTAATGCTATTTAAGAACCAACTTACAAAAATGGAAGCCCACAATAGAAAAACAAATTATGGAAATTGCACAATTCAACATGAGAAGATGAGAGAGTTAGAAGTTGCAAGTGTGGATAACCAAAAAAAAGCTGAAAATTGGTAATCAAGAAGAAAAAATAGCAGCGAAAAAAGAGAGTAAATTTAATACATGTGTAGTATTAAACAGTGAACAATTTTATGTTGATATATTGTCTCTAACAATAACAAAGTTTTCTTTTCAGAGCATGATGTCTTTCTTTGCAATATCTTCAACTTTTCGTTCTTGCTTTCTTTCGTCATTATATAATTTTTCTTTCATGAAGCATTCAAAATTGTATGGGTGTTGAACTTGAAGCATAGATATCAATTTAAGGTATATTTAGAAATTTTCTAATTTTGCATTTAAATGAGAAACATTAATCATTTTTGTTATTCATTTTTGCACATACTAATATATCATATGTTTGGACCTAATAACTTGTAGCTCATTATTTTAGTTACCAAACTAAATTTTGCAGGTTCATCAAATGTCTAATCATTTGACATACAACAAAGAAGTTATTTGAATACATTGATTGTTCATCTATTATAAATTATATAGTATTTTTTTGAATAGTTTGAGATACTGATTAAAATGTGATTTTGACAGTAATTCTTACCTTTCACAGGACTCATGTGCAAAGCACATTTAGTTTTACTAAAAGTGGGAAGCTCCAAAGATGAAAAGTTGGATTACCATTTTACCCATAGACTAAATTAAACATCTAATTAATTAAATAATATTATTTTAATTATTTTTTGAATTGTAAGTTATTTATTAGAAAGGGAATGTAGAAGAACAAGAGTCAACTAGGATTTCTAGAATTTTAAATAAGTACATGAATCAAGGTTTGCTCATTTTTTCTAATTAATTAAATAGTATTATTTTAATTAGTTTTTGACTTGTAAGTTATTTATTAAAAGAGGAATGTGGAAGAACAAGAGTCAATTAGGATTTCAAGAATTTTAAATAAGTACATGAATCAAGGTTTTCCCTCTTTTAATCTTAAATTAAAGAATATGAAGAGTTGTAGCTAAATCAATATATACCACTACCAAATACAAATTTGTCATCTTTGTTACACTTAAATTCTTTAGTTATTTCCTTCTAATTAAGTTTCCTTAGTTATAAATTTGAATTACTTAATTGCATTCTACTTAATAATAAGAAGAATTTCATCTTCTACTAATTAATGTTAAAACATTTTATCTTCCTGAAATGTATAACTATTAATTTAATTTCAATATTTTTACTCTATTCTATAAGACAAGAGAGATATTTTAAGAAAGTTAATCATAAGGTAGTGTGCCTATATGCTTGTTTTTGCTACTTTATTTTGTCTTTTAAAATAAATATAAAATTTATATATTGAAATTATAATAAGGGGATGACTAAATACAAAAGAGTTTCTTCTTATGAGTTGACGATACATTATAAACATTTATCATGTTACTTTTCATATTTTTGTTGCAACTCAAACACAATTTTAAAACAAATTATGTGATTTTTAATAATTCATATACATCGTTATGGAGTACATGTGCAACACACGTGCCCAAAGTAGGAAGCTTTAAAATGCTACACTAAATCATAATATTATAAATCATTTAATTAATCATTAAATAATAAAACATGTATCATATTACAAGTGGAAAGACCTCAAATGAAAAGTTACATTATAATCAATATTCCATGAATGTTTTGGTGATCGGGATATCCGGCGTCATTTTTGCCGAAATTTTTCATGTACGTCCACCAAGACCTTAAGTATGGAGCCGGTTGGTCACGACGGGTAAGACGACCCATTTTCAATTTCAAACGAACCCCGGAGTGGGTAAACCCCCATTTTGCCGATTTTCGTGTGTTATAGTCCATGGATTTTTTGGTGATCCGCATTTCCGAAGTCATTTTTTACGACAATTTTCATGGATGTCCGTAAAGACCTTAGCTATGGAGCCGGTTGGTTACGATGGGCAAACTGCCCCATTTTCAAGGTCAAACGAAGCCCCGGAGCGGGTAAACCCCTCGTTTTGCCGATTTTCGTATTCTATAGTCCACGGATGTTTTGGTGATTCGAATTTCCAGCGTCATTTTTGCTAAAAAATTTCATGAACGTCCGTCAAGACCTTAGCTATAGAGTCAGTTGGTCATGACAGGTAAATCAACCCATTTTCAAGGTCAAACGAGCCCCGAAGCGGGGAAACCCCCCGTTTTGCCGATTTTCGTGTGCTATAGTCTATGGATGTTTTTGTGATTCAGAATTTTGGCGTCTTTTTTACCAAAAATATTCATGGACGTCCGTCAAAACCTTAGCTATGGAGCCGGTTGGTCACGATGGGCAAACCAACCCATTTTCAATGTCAAACAATCCCTGGAGCGGGTAAACCCCTCGGCTTGCTGATTTTCATGTGCCATAGTCAATAGATGTTTTCGTGATCCAGATTTCCTGCATCATTTTTGCATAAATTATTCATGGACGTCTTTCAAGACCATAGCTATGGAGCAGGTTGGTCACGACGGGAAAACTAGCCCATTTTCAAGGTCAAACAATCCTCGGAGCGGGTAAACCCCCCGTTTTGCCAACTTTCGTCTGCTATAGCCCATAGATTTTTTGGTGATCCAAATTTTCTACATCATTTTTTCTTAAATATTTAATAGACGTCCGTCAAGACCTTAGTTATGGAGCCGGTTAGTCACGATGGGAATACCGGCCCATTTTCAAGGTCAAACTATCCCCGGAGAGGGTAAACCCCTCGTTTTGTCGATTTTCATGTGCTATAGTCCATGAATGTTTTGGTGATCCAGATTTTCGGTGTCATTTTTGCCAAAATTTTCATGGAGGTGCGTCAAGACCTTAGATATGTAGCTGGTTGGTCACGATGGGAAAATTGACCCATTTTCGACATCAAACGAGCCCCGGAGTGGGTAAACCCCTCCGTTTTACCAATTTTCGTGTGCTATTGTCCATATATGTTTTAGTGATCAAGATTTTCGACGATATTTTTACTGAAAATTTTCATGGACGTCCGTCAATACCTTTGCTTTGGAGTCAGTTGGTCACGACAGCCAAATCGGCCCATTTTCAAGGTCTAAGGATCCTCGGAGCTGATTTTTCGTGTGATATAGTCCATGGAGTTTTCGGTGATCCAAATTTTTGCAGTCATTTTTGTAGAAATTTTTCATGGACGTCCGTCTAAATCTTAGCTATGGAGTCGGTTGGTCCCGACGGGCAAAACGGCCCATTTTCAAGATGTAACGAGTTACGGAGCGCGTAAACCCCATGTTTTGCCGATTTTTGTATGTAATAGTCCATTGATTTTTTGGCGATCCGAAATTTTGACGTTATTTTTGCCTAAAATTTTCATGGATGTCCGTCAAGACCTTAAACCCCTCGTTTTGCCGATTTTGACGTTCTATATTCCACGGATGTTTTGGTGATCCCCATATCCGGCGTCATTTTTGTTGAAATTTTTCATGGACGTTTGTCAAGACCTTAGTTATGGAGTCGGGTTGTCCCGACGGGCAAACTAGCCTATTTTCAAGGTCAAACGAGCCCCGGAGTGGGTAAACCCCCTGGTTTGTCGATTCTCCTGTGCTATAGTCAATGGATGTTTGGGTGATCTAGATTTTTGGCGTTATTTTTGCCAAAATTTTTCATGAACGTCCGTCAAGACCTTAGCTATAGAGTCGATTGGTTACGACGGGCAAACCGGCCCATTTTTAATGTTAAACGAACCCCGGAGTGGGTAAACCCCCAATTTTGCCAATTTTCGTATGTTATAGTCCATGGATTTTTTGGTGATCTTGATTTCCGGGGTCATTTTTGTCGAAAATTTTCATGGACCTCCGTCAAGACCTTAGGTATGGAACCGGTTGTTCCCTACAGGAAATCGGCCCATTTTCAAGGTCAAACAATCCCTAGAGCAGGTAAAACCCCCATTTTGCCTTTTTACGTGTACTATAGTCCATGGATGTTTGGTGATCCAAATTTTCAGCATGTTTTTTGCATAAATTTTTCATGGACATCCGTCAAGACCTTAATTATGGAGCCGATTGGTCACGACGAGCAAACCAACCCATTTTAAAGGTCAAACAATCCTCGGAACTAGTAAATCCCCCGTTTTGCCGATTTTTGTATGCTATAGTCCATGGATTTTTTGGTGATCCAGATTTTTGGTGTCATTTTTTCCACAAATTTTCACGGACATCCGTCAAGACCTTAGTCATGGAGTCGGTTGGTTACGACGGGCAAACCGACCCATTTTCAAGGTCAAACAATCACCAAAGCAGGTAAGCCCCCGTTTTGCCTATTTTCGTGTGCTATAGTCCATAGATGTTTTGGTGATCCAGATTTCTAGCGTCATTTTTGCCAAAATATGGACGTCTGTCAAGACCTTAGCTATGGAGTCGGGTTGTCCCGATGGGCAAATCGACCCATTTTTAAGGTCAAACGAGCCCCAGAGCCGGTAAACCCCCCGGTTTGTCAATTTTTCGTGTGCTATAGTTAGTGGATGTTTTGGTGATCTAGATTTTCGGTATTATTTTTGCCAAAATTTTTCATGGACGTCCGTCAAGACCTTAGTTATGGAATCGGTTGGTCACGACGGGCAAATCGGTCCATTTTCAAAGTCAAAAGACCCCCGGAGCGGGTGAACCCCCTATTTTGTCAATTTTCGTATGCTATAGTCCATGGATTTTTTAATGATTCAAATTTCCGATGAAATTTTTGCCAAAATTTTTCATGGACGTCCGTCAAGAACTTAGCTATGGAGCCGGTTGGTCCCTACTGGAAAACCGACCAATTTTCAAGGTCAAACAAGACCTGGAGCAGCTAAATCCCCCGTTTTGTCTTTTTTCGTGTTCTATAGTTCTTGGATGTTTTGGTTTTGGATTTTCGGCATCATTTTTGCTGAAATTTTTCATAGACGTTCGTCAAGAACTTAGCTATGGAGCCGGTTGTCACAACGGGAAAACATGCCCATTTTCAACGTCAAACGATCTTCGGAGTGGTTTAATCTCCCGTTTTGCCAATTTTTCATGTACTATAGTCCATGGATTTTTTGGTGATCCAGATTTTCGGCGTTATTTTTGCCAAAAATTTCATGGACGTCCGTCAAAACCATAGCTATGGAGCCGGTTGGTCACGATGGGTAAACCGTTCCATTTTCACGATCAAACAATCCCCGGAGCGGGTAATCCCCCTCGTTTAGCTAATTTTCGTGTGCTATAGTCCATAGATGTTTAGGTGATACGGATTTTCGACGTCATTTTTGCCAAAAATTTTCATGGACGTCCTTCAAGACCTTAGCTATGGAGTCGGGTTGTCACGACGGGTAAACCGGCCCAGTTTAATGGTCAAACGATCCCCGAAGCGCGTAAACCCCCCTTTTTGGCGATTTTCGTGTGTTATAGTCCATGAATGTTTTGGTGATTCAGATTTTCGGCGTCATATTTGCTAAAAAATTTCATGGACGTCCGGCAAGAACTTAGCTATGGAGTCAGTTAGTCCCGACGGGAAAACTGGCCCATTTTCCAAGTCAAATGAGTCATAAAATGAGTAAACCCCCTGTATTATCAATTTTCGTGTGCTATAGTCCATGGATGTTTTGGTGATCCATATTTTCGATGTCATTTTTACCAAAATTTTTCGTGGACGTCTGTCAATACCTTAGCTATGGAGCCGATTGGTCGCGATGGGCAAACCGGCTCATTTTCAAGGTCAAACGATCCCCGCAGCGGGTAAACCCCCCTATTTACCAATTTTCCTATCCTATTGTCCATGGTTGTTTTGGTGATTCGAATTTCCGACGTCATTTTTGCCAAAAATTTTCATAGACGTCCGTCAAGATCTTAGCTATGGAGCCAGTTGGTCACGATGGGTAAACCGGCCCATTTTTAATGTCAGACAATCCCCGGATAGGGTAAACCCCCCGATTTTGCTAGTTTTTGTGTGTTATAGTCCATTGATGTTTTGGTGATCCAGATTTCACGCATCATTTTTGTCGAAATTTTTCATTGACGTTTTTCAAGACCTTAGCTATGGAGCCAGTTGGTCACGACGGGAAAAGTGGCCCATTTTCAAAGTCAAACAATCCTCAGAGCGGGTAAACCCCCGTTTTCTCGATTTCTGTGTGTTATAGTCAATGGATTTTTTGGTGATCTAGATTTTCGGTGTCATTTTTGCTGAAAATATTTCATGGACGTACGTCAAAACCTTAGCTATGGAACTGGATGGTCACGACGGGCAAACTGGCCCAATTTCAAGGTCAAACGAGCCTCGGAGCGGGAAAACCACTCGTTTTGCCAATTTTCGTGTGCTATAGTCCATGGATATTTTAGTGATCTAGATTTTCGGCGTCAGTTTTGCCTAAATTTTTTTGGACGTTCGTCAAGACCTTAGCTATGGAGCCGGTTGGTCACGATGGGCCAACCAGCCCATTTTCAAGGTCAAACGAACCTCGAAGCAGCTAAACCCCCATTTTGCTGATTTTTGTGTGCTATAGTCCATAAATGTTTTGGTGATCCAGATTTTCACTGTCATTTTTGCCTAAAAATTTCATGACTGTTCGACAAGACCTTATCTACGAATTTGATTGGTTACGACGGGTAGTCTGGCCTATTTACAAGGTCAAACGAGCTCGGAGCGTGTAAAGAACCCGTTTTGCCAATTTTAGTGTGCTGTAGTCCATGAATTTTTTGATGATCGAGATTTTTGACGTCATTTTTACCATACTTTTTCATGGATGTCCGTCAAGACATTAGTTATGGAGCTGGTTGGTCACGACATTCTAACCGGACCATTTTCAAGGTCAAACGCTCCCCGGAGCAGGTAAACCCCCCATTTTTTGGATTTTAGTGTGCTATAGTCCATGGATTTTTTGGTGATCCAGATTTCACGCATCATCTTTGCCGAAATTTTTCATGGACGTCTTTCAAGACTTTAGCTATGGAGCCAGTTGGTTACGACGGGAAAACTAGCCTATTTTCAAAGTCAAACAATTCTCGAAGCAGGTAAAACCCCCATTTTCCCAATTTTCGTGTGTTATAGTCCATTGATTTTTTGGTGATCCAAATTTTCAGCGTCATTTTTGTTGAAATATTTCGTGGACGTCCGTTAAAACCTTAGCTATGTAGCTGATTGGTCACGACGGGAAAACTGGCCCATTTTCAAGGTCAAACAATCCACAGAGCGGGTAAACCACCCGTTTTGCCGATTTTCTTGTGCTATATTTCATGGATGTTTTGGTGATCTAGATTTTCGGCGTCGTTTTTGTCGAAAATTCTTTAGACGTCTGTCAAGACCTTAGCTATGGAGCCAGTTGGTCACGATGGGCAAACCACCCCATTTTCAAGGTCAAACGAGCCCCAGAGCAGGTAAACCCATATTTTACTGATTTCCGTGTGTTATAGTACATGAAAGTTTTGGTAATCCGGATTTCCACTGTCATTTTTGTCGAAATTTTTCACGAACGTCCGACAAGACCTTATCTATGGAGTCGGTTGGTCACGACAGACAAACTGTCCCATTTTCAAGGTCAAACGAACCCCGGAGCCGGTAAACCATCCGTTCTTTGATTTTCGTGTGCTATCGTCAATGTATGTTTTGGTGATCTAGATTTTCGGCTTCATTTTTGCCGAAATATTTCATGGACGTCCATCTAGACCTTAGTTATGGAGCCGATTGGTCACGACGGGCAAACAGACCCATTTTCAAGGTCAAACGAAGCTCGGACCGAGTAAACCTCCTTATTTGGCAATTTTCGTGTGCTATAGTACATGAATGTTTTGGTGATCTGGATTTTCGACGTCATTTTAGCCAAAACTTTTCATGGACGTCTGTCAAGACCTAGCTATAAAGTCGGTTGGTCAGAACGGGCACACCGACCTATTTTCAAGGTCAAACGATCCCCGGAGCAGGTAGTCCATGAATATTTTGGTTATCCAGATTTCCAGCGTCATTTTTTGCCAAAAGTTTTCAGGGACGTCTGTCAAAACCTTATCTATGAAACCCCGAAGCGGGTAAACCCACAATTTTGCCGATTTAAGTGTGCTATAGTCTATGGATGTTTTGGTGATCCGGATTTTCGGCATAATTTTTGCCGAAACTTTTCATGGACATCTGCCAAGACCTTAGATATGGAATCGATTGGTCACAACGGTGAAACCGGCCTATTTTCAAGGTCAAACAAGCCCCAGAGCGAGTAAAGCCACCGTTTTGCCACTTTTCGTGTGCTATAGTCTATAGATGTTTTGGTGATTCAGATTCCAACGACATATTTTTTTCATGGATTTTTCATAAATGTCCGTCAAGACCTTAGCTTCGGAGCTGATTGGTCTGGACGCGTAAATCGGCCCATTTTCAAGGTCAAACAAGCCCCGGAGCAGGTAAACCCCCGATTTTACCAATTTTCATGTGCTATAGTCCATAGATTTTTTGGTGATCTGGATATCCGATGTTATTTTGGCTAAAAATTTTCATGGACGTCCATCAAGACATTAGCTATGGAGCCGGTTGGTCACGACGAGTAAACCGGCCCATTTTCAAGGTCAAACAGGCCCCAGAGCAGGCAAACCCTCGATTTTGCCAATTTTCGTGTGCTATAGTCCATGGATTTTTTGCGGATCTAGATTTCCGATGTCAATTTTGCCAAAAAAATTTCATGGACATCCATCAATACATGAGCTATGGAGCCGGTTGGTCACGATGGGTAAACCGACCTATTTTGAAGGTCAAACGAGCCTCAGAGCAGGTAAACCCCCCGTTTTCCAATTTTCGTGTCCTATAGTCCAAGGATGTTTTGGTGATCCAAATTTTGGGCGTCATTTTTTATCAATAATTTTCATGGACGTCCGACAAGGCCTTAGATATAGGGCCGATTGGTCACAACGGGTAAACCACCCCATTTTCATGGTTAAAGGATCCCCGGAGCGGGTAAACCTCCCGTTTTGCCCTTTTTCATGTGCTATAATCCATGTATGTTTTGGTGATCTGGATTTCCGGCTTCATTTTTGCCAAATTTTTTTATGGATGTCCGTCAAGACTTTAGCTATTTACCCGGTTGTTCACGACGGGTAAACCGGCCCTTTTTCAAGGTCAAAAGAACCCGGAGCAGGTAAATCTCCCGTTTTGGCAATTTTTGTTTGCTATAATTTATGGATGCTTTGGTGATCCGGATTCCCGACGTCATTTCTGCCAAATTTTTCATGGACTTCTTTTAAGACCTTAACTATGGAGCCAGTTGGTCACGATGGGAAAACCTACCAATTTTAAAGTTCAAACGAACCCAGAGCGGGTAAACCACCCGTTTTGCCAATTTTCGTATGCTATAGTCCATGGATATTTTGGTGATTTGTATTTCTTATGTCATTTTTGTCAAAAATTTTCATAGATATCCTTCAAGACCTTAACTATGGAGCCGATTGGACACGACGGGAAAACAGGCCAATTTCCAAGGTCAAACGATCCCCGAAGCGTGTAAACCCCCCGTTTTGCCTATTTTCTCGTGCTATAATCCATGGATGTTTTGGTGATCTGGATTTCCATCGTAATTTTTGCTAAAAATTTTCATAAACGTCCATCAAGACCTTAGCTATGGAGCCAGTTTGTCACGACAGGAAAATCGACCCATTTTCAAGGTCAAACGACCCTCGGAGTGTGCAAACCCCTTGTTTTGCCGATTTTCGTGTGCTATTGTCCATGGATGTTTTGGTTATTTGGATTTATTGCATCATTTTTGCTAAAAACTTTCAAGGATGTCCGTCAAGACATTTGTTATGGAGTCGATTGGTCCCGACGGGTAATCCGGCCCATTTTCAAGGTCAAACAATCCTCGGATTGTCTAAACCCCCCATTTTATCGATTTTTGTATGCTATAGTCCATGGAAGTTTTGGTCATCCGTATTTTCGAGGTCATTTTTGCCAAAAATTTTCATTGACGTCCGTTAAAACCTTAGCTATGGAGCCGGTTAGTCACGACGGGAAAATCATCCCATTTTCAAGGTCAAACAAGCACCGAGGCGGGTAAACTCGTCGTTTTGCCGATTTTCGTATGCTATAGTCTATTGATGTTTTGGTGATCTAGATTTTCGACATCACTTTCGCTAAAATTTTTCATGAACGTCCGTCAAGACCCTAATTATGGAGCCGATTGGTCAAGAAGGGCAAATTTACTCATTTTCAAGGTCAAACGAGCCACGGAGAAGGTAAACCCCCCATTTTGCCAATTTTCGTATGCTATAGTCCATTAATGTTTTGGTTATTCTCGATTTTCGAAGTCATTTTTGCCAAAAATTTTCTTGTATGTCCGTCAAGATGTTAGCTATGGATCCAGTTTGTCAGGATGGGCAAACCGACCCATTTTCAAGATCAAATGAGCCCAGAGCGGGTAAACCCCCGTTTAGCCAATTTTCGTGTGATATAGTCCATTGATGTTTTGGTGATCCAGATTTTTGGCGTCATTTTTGCCAAATTTTCCGAAGACGTCCGTTAAGACCTTAGCTATGAAGCCGATTGATCACGACGGGCAAACCGGCCCATTTTCAAGGTCAAACGATCACCGGAGTGGGTAAACCCACCGGTTTGCCATTTTTTGTGTGCTATATATTCCATTGATTTTATGGTGATCCAGATTTCTAGTGTCATTTTTGCGGAAATTTTTCATGGGCGTCCATCAAGACCTGAGCTATGGAGCCGGTTGGTCACGACGGGTAAACCGGCCAATTTTCAAGGTCAAACGAATCCTGGAACGGGTAAACTTCCCATTTTGCTGATTTTTGTATTCAATAGTCCATGAATTTTTTGGTGATCCAAATTTCGGGCGTCATTTTTGCCTAAATATTTCATGGACGTCTGTCAAGACCTTAGTTATTGAGTCGATTGGTCCTGCCTGGCAAATCGGCCCATTTTCAAGGTCAAACGATCCCCGAAGCGGGTAAACCCCCCGTTTTGTCTATTTTGGTGTGCTATAGTCCATAAATGTTTTGGTGATCCAGATTTTCGGCGTCATTTTTGCCGAAATTTTTCATGGACGTCCGTCAAGACCTTAGCTATAGAGTTGATTGGTAACGACGGGTAAATCGACCCATTTTCAAGGTCAAACGAACCCCGGAGTGGGTAAACCCCTCGTTTTGTCCATTTTCGTGTGCTATAGTCCATGGATGTTTTGATGATCCAGATTTTTAATGTCATTTTTGCCAAAAATTTTCATTGATGTCCGTCAAGACCTTAGCTATGGAGCCGATTGGTCACGACGGGCAAACCGGCCCATTTTCAAGGTCAAAAGAACCCCAGGGCGGGTAAATCCCAAGTTTTGTCAATTTTCATATGCTATAGTCCATGATGTTTTGGTGATTCGGATTTCCGGTGCCATTTTTGCCAAAAATTTTCATGGACGTCCGTCAAGAACTTATCTATAGAGTCGGTTGGTCACGATGGGTAAACCGACCCATTTTCAAGGTTAAACGAACCCCGAAGCGGGTAAATCCCATGTTTTGTCAATTTTCGTGTGCAATAGTCCATGGATGTTTTGATGATCCGGATTTCCGGCGACATTTTTGCCAAAAATTTTCATGGACGTCTGTCAAGACCTTAGTTATGGAGCCAGTTGGTTCGGACCGGAAAAATGGCCCATTTTAAAGGTAAATCGATCTGCGGAGCAAGTAAATCCCTGTTTTGCCAATTTTCGTGTCCTATAGTCCATAGATGTCATGGTGATCCAGATTTCTGATGTTATTTTAGTCGTAATTTTTCAAGGACGTCAATAAAGACCTTAGCTATGGAATCGTTGGTAACGACAGGTAAACCGACCTATTATCAAGGTCAAACGATCCCCGAAGCGGGTGAATCTCCCGTTTTGCCGATTTCGTGTACTATATTCCACGGATGTTTTGGTGATCCCGATATCCGACGTCATTTTTGCTGAAATTTTTCATGGACATCCGTCAAGACCTTTGCTATGGAGCCGGTTGGTCACGATGGGTAAACCGACCCATTTTCAAGGTCAAACTAACCACGAAGTGGGTGAACCCCCCGTTTTGCCAATATTTGTGTGCAATATTCCGTGAATGTTTTGGTGATTCAGATATTCGGCGTCATTTTTTTTGGAATTTTTCATGTACGTCCGCCAAGACCTTAGGTATGGAGCCGGTTGGTCACGATGGGTAAGCCGGCCCATTATCAATGTCAAACGAACCCCGGAGCGGGTAAACCCCCCATTTTGCCAATTTTCGTTAGTTATAGTCCATAGATTTTTTGGTGATCCGCATTTCCGAAGTCATTTTTGACAACATTTTTCATGGATATCTGTAAAGACCTTAGTTATGGAGCCGGTTGGTCACGATGGGCAAAACGCCCCATTTTCAAGGTCGAACAATCTCCGGAGAGGGTAAACCCCTCGTTTTGCCAATTTTCTTATTCTATAGTCCACGGATGTTTTGGTGATCCGAATTTCCAGCGTCATTTTTACTAAAAAAATTCATGAACGTCCGTCAAGACCTTAGCTATGGATCCAGTTGGTCACGACGGGTAAATCAATCCATTTTCAAGGTCAAATGAGCCCCGGAGCGGGGAAACCCCCTGTTTTGCCAATTTTCGTGTGCTATAGTCCATGGATGTTTTTGTGGTCTAGAATTTTGGCGTCATTTTAACGAAAATTTTCATGGACGTCCGTCAAAACCTTAGCTATGGAGTCGGTTGGTCACAATGGGCAAACCAACCCATTTTTAATGTCAAACAATCCCCGGAGCGGGTAAACCCCCCGATTTATTGATTTTCGTGTTCTATAGTCAATGGATGTTTTCGTGATCCAGATTTACCGCATCATTTTTGCAGAAATTATTCATGGACATCTTTCAAGACCTTAGCTATGGAGAAGGTTGGTCACGACAGGAAAACTGACCCATTTTCAAGGTCAAACAATCCTTGAAGTGGGTAAACCCCCCGTTTTGCCAACTTTCGTCTGCTATAGTCCATGAATTTTTTGGTGATTCAAATTTTCTGCATCATTTTTTCTAAAATATTTGATGGACATCCGTCAAGACCTTAGCTATGGAGTCGGTAGGTCAGGACGGGAATACCGACCCATTTTCAAGGTCAAACTAGCCCCGGAGCGCGTAAACACCCTGTTTTGCTGATTTTCATGTGCTATAGTCCATGAATGTTTTGGTGATCCAAATTTCCGACGTCATTTTTGCCAAAACTTCCATGGACGTCTGTCAAATCCTTAGCTATGTAGCTGGTTGGTCACGATGGGTAAACCGACCCATTTTTAACATCAAACAAGCCCCGGAGCCAGTAAATCCCCCCTGGTTTTGCCAATTTTTCGTGTGATATAGTCCACAGAGTTTTCGGTGATCTAGATTTCCGCAGTCATTTTTCTAGAAATTGTTCATGGGAGTCCGTCTAAATCTTAGTTATGGTGTCGGTTGGTCCCGATGGGCAAAATAACCCATTTTCAAGGTCAAACGAGTTACAGAGCGGGTAAACCCCACGTTTTGCCAATTTTTGTATGCAATAGTCCATTGATTTTTTTGTGATCCAGATTTTCGACGTCATTTTTGCCTAAATTTTTCATGGACGTCTGTCAAGAGTTTAGCTATGGAGCTGGTTGGTCCCTACAGGAAAAACGGCCCATTTTCAAGCTCAAACGATCCCCAGAGCGGGTAAACTCCTTATTTTGTCGATTTTTGTGTGCTCTAGTCCATGGATGTTTCGGTGATCCGTATTTCAGACGTCATATTGGCATAAATTTTTTATAGACGTCCATCAAAACCTTAGCTATGGAGCCGTTTGGTCACGACGGGAAAACCGACCCATTTTCATTCTCAAACAATCCCCGGAGCGGGTAAACCCCCGTTTTGCCATTTTTCATGTGCTATAGTCCATGGATATTTTGGTGATCCAGATTTTTGACGACATTTTTGCAAAAACATTTCATGGACGTCTGTCAAGACCTTAGCAATGGAGCTGGTTGGTCACGACGGACAAACCGGCCCATTTTGAAGGTCAAACAAGCCCCGGAGCGGGTAAACGTCCCGTTTTGCCGATTTTCATGAGCTATATTCCATGGATGTTTTGGTGATCTCGAAACCCGACGTCATTTTTGCCGAAATTTATCATGGACTTTTGTTAAAACCTTAGTTATGGATCCAATTGGTCACGAGGGGCAAACTTGCCAATTTTCATGGTCAAACGAGCCTTAGAGCGTGTAAATCACCCGTTTTGCCCATTTTCGTGTGCTATATAGTCCATGGATGTTTTGGTGATACGGATTTCCGGCTTCAATTTTGCAAAAAAAATTCATGGTCGTCCGTCAAAACCTTTGTTATGGAGTTGGTCGGTTACGACAGGCTAATCTACCCATTTTTAAGGTCAAACGATCCCCGGAGCATGTAAACCCCACGTTTTGTCGATTTTCGTGTTCTATAGTCCATGGATGTTTTGGTGAATCGAAACTCCTACGTCTTTTTTGTTGTAAATTTTCAAGGACGTCCGTCAAAAACGTATATATGGATCCGGTTGGTCCCGACGGATAAATCATCCCATTTTCAAGGTTAAACGAACTCCGGAGCGGGTAAACCCCCCGTTTTGCCGATTTTCGTGTGCTATATTTTATGGATGTTTTGGTTATCCAAATATCCGTCGTCATTTTTACCAAAAATTTTTGGGGACGTCTACCAAAACCAAAGGTATGGAGTCGGTTGGTCACGACGGGTAAGTCGGCCCATTTTCAATGTCAAACGAACCCCAGAGCGGGTAAACCCCTCATTTTGCTGATTTTCGTGTATTATAGTCCTTGGATTTTTTGATGATCTAGATTTTCGGGGTCATTTTTGCCAAAAAATTTCATTGACTTTCGTCAAGACCTTAACTATGGAACCGGTTGGTCCCTACAGGAAAACCGGCCCATTTTCAAGGTCAAACGATCCCTGGAGCAGGTAAAACCCCCGTTTTGCCTTTTTACGTGTACTACAGTCCATGGATGTTTTGGTGATCCAGATTTTCAATATTTTTTTGCAGAAATTTTCATGGTCGTATGTCAAGACCTTTATTATGGAGCCGATTGGTCACGACAAGTAAACCAGCCCATTTTAAAGGTCAAATGATCCTCGGAGCTGGTAAATCCCCCGTTTTGCTGATTTTATGCTATAGTCCCTGGATTTTTTGGTGATCCAGATTTCTGGCATCATTTTATCCGAAAATTTTCATGGACATCCGTCAAGACCTTAGTTATGGAATCGGTTGGTTACGTAGGGCAAATCGGCCCATTTTCAAGGTCAAACGAGCACCAAAGCAAATCAAGCCCCTGTTTTGCCTATTTTCGTGTGCTATAGTTCATAGATGTTTTGGTGATGCAGATTTCTAGCGTCATTTTTGCCGAAACATGCACGTCTATCAAGACCTTAGCTATGGAGTCGGGTTGTCCTGACGGCCAAATCGGCCAATTTTCAAGGTTAAACGATCCTCGGAGCGTGTAAACCCCCCGATTTGTTAATTTTTGTGTGCTATAGTCAATGGATGTTTTGGTGATCCAGATTTTTGGCGTTATTTTTGCCAAAATTTTTCATGGACGTCCATCAAGACCTTCTCTATAGAGTCGGTTGGTCACAACAGGCAAACCGGCCCATTTTCATGTGCTATAGTCCATGGATTTTTTAATGATCCAAATTTCTGACGTAATTTTTAATGAAATTTTTCATAGATGTCCGTCAAGAACTTAGCTATGGAGCCGGTTGGTCCCTACTGGAAAACCGACCCATTTTCAAAGTCAAACAAGACCCGGAGCATGTAAATCCCACGTTTTGTCTTTTTTCGTGTTCTATTGTCCTTGGATGTTTTGGTGATCTGGATTTCCGGCATCATTTTTGCTGAAAATTTTCACGGACGTTCCTCAATACCATAGTTATGGAGCAGGTTGGTCAAGATGGGCAAACCGTCACATTTGCCAAAAAATTTCATGTCGATCCGTCAAGACCTTACGTATGGAACTAGTTGGTCACGACGGGAAAATCGAACCATTTTCAAGGTCAAACGATCCCCGAAGCGGGTAAACCCACCATTTTGCCAATTTTTGTGTGTTATAGTCCATGGATTTTGTGGTGATCCAGATTTTTGGTGTCATTTTTACCAAAAATTTTCATGGACGTCCGTCAAGACCTGAGTTATGGAGCTGGTTGGTCACGACGGGTAAAACGTCCCATTTACTAGGTCAAACGAACCCCGGAGTGGGTAAACTTCCCATTTTGCCAATATTCGTGTGCTATAGTTCATGGATATTTTGGTGATCCGAATATCCGAAGTCATTTTTGCCGAAAAAAATCGTGGCCGTCTGTCAAAGACTTTAGCATACCAACCCATTTTCAAGGTCAAACGAGCTGCGGAGCGGTTAAACCCCCTATTTTGCCGATGTTAGTATGCAATAGTCCATGGATTTTTTGGTGATCCAGATTGCCGGCGTCATTTCTGCCCAACTATTTCATGGACGTCCGTCAAGACTTTAGTTATGGACCAGGTTGGTCCATACCAAAAAATCGGGCCATTTTTTAAGTATAACGAGCCCCAGAACGGGTTAAACCACTGTTTTACCGATTTTCGTGTGCTATAGTCAATGGATTTTTTGGTTATACGTATTTTCGATGTCATTTTTAAAAAACAATTCAAGGACATCCGTCAAGACCTTAACTATGGAGCCGGTTGGTCTTGACGGGCAAATCGGCACATTTTCAAGGTCAAACGATCCCCGAAGCGGGTAAAACCCCTCGTTTTGCCGATTTTCATGTGTTATAGTCCATGGATGTTTTGGTGATCCGAATTTTCGACGTCATTTTTGCCGAAATTTTCATGGACTTCCGTCAAGACCTGTGCTATTGAGTCGGTTGGTCACGACAGGTAAACCAACCCATTTTTAAGTTCAAACGACACCCAGAGCGGGAAAACCCCCCGTTTTGCCGATTTTCATGTGCTATAGTCAATGGAAGTTTTGGTGATCCGGATTTCCGATGTCATTTTTGCCAAAAAATTTCATGGACGTCCGTCAAGACCTTAGCTATGGAGCCGGTTGGTCACGAAGGGGAAACCAGCCCATTTTCAAGGTCAAAAGATTCCCAGAGCGGGTTAACCGCATGTTTTGTCGATTTTCGTATGCTATAGTTCATTGATGTTTTAGTGATTCGAATTCCGGTATTATTTTTGACGAAAATTTTCTTGGGTGTCCGTCAAGACCTTAGTTATGGAGCCGATTGGTTCGGACTGGCAAACCGGCCTATTTTCAAGGTCAAATGAGCCGCGGAGCTTTGTAGACCCCCCCGTTTTGCCGATTTTCGTGTGCTATAGTCAATAGATGTTTTGGTGATCCAAATTTTTGATGTTATTTTAGCCAAAAAAATTTCATAGATGTCCATTAAGACTTTAGTTATGGAGACGGTTGGACACGACGTGTAAACCGACTCATTTTCAAGGTCAAACAAGCCCTGGATTAGGCAAACCCCCGATTCTGCCAATTTTCGTGCGCTATAGTCCATGGATTATTTGGTGATCTAGATTTCCGATGTCATTTTTGCCAAAAATTTTCATAGACGTCCATCAATACATGAGCTATGCAGTCGGTTGGTCACTATGGGTAAATCGGCCAATTTTAAAGGTCAAACGAGCATCGGAGCTGGTCAACCCCCCATTTTGCCGATTTTCGTGTGCTATTGGTGATCCGGATTTTCGGCGTCATTTTTTGCCGAAAATTTTCATGGACGTCCGACAAGACCTTAGTTATGGGGCCAGTTGGTCACGACGGGCAAACTGCCCCATTTTCATGGTCAAACGATCCCCGGAGCGGGTAAACCCCCCGTTTTACCCATTTTCATGTGCTATATTCCATAGATGTTTTGGTAAACTGGATTTTCGACGTCATTTTTGCCAAAAAATTTAATCGATGTCCGTCAAGACCTTAGATATTTACCCGATTGGTCACGATGGGTAAACCGACACTTTTTCAAGGTCAAAAGAGCCCCGAAGCGGGTAAACCTCCCGTTTTACCGATTTTCGTGTGCTATAGTTCATGGTTATTTTGGTGATTTGTATTTCCTATGTCATTTTTGCCAAAAATTTTCATGGATATCTGTCAACACCTTAGATATGGAGCCGGTTGGACACGACGAGAAAATAGGCAAATTTCCAAGGTCAAACGACCCCCGAAGCGGTTAAACCCCCCGTTTTACCCATTTTCTCGTGCTATAGTCCATGGATGTTTTGGTGATCCGAATTTCCGTCGTCATTTTTGCTAAAAAATTTCATATACATCTGTCAAGACCTTAGCTATGGAGCTGATTTATCACGACAGAAAAACTGACCCATTTTCAAGGTCAATCGATCCCTGGAGCGTGCAAACCTCCATGTTTTGCCGATTTTCGTGTGCTATAGTCCATGGATGTTTTGGTTGTATGGATTTGCTGAAAACTTTCAAGGATGTTCGTCAAGACCTTAACTATGGAGCCGATTGGTCCCGACGGGTAATCCGGCCCATTTTCAAGGTCAAACGAACCCTGAATTGCGTATATCCCTTTTGTTTATCGATTTTTGTGTGCTATAGTCCATGAAAGTTTTGGTAATCCGTATTTCCGAGGTCATTTTTGCCAAAAAAATTCATGGATGTTCGTCAAGACCTTAGTTATGAAGCCGGTAGGTCACGACGGGAAAATCATCCCATTTTCAAGGTCAAACAAGCCCCGAAGCGGGTAAACCCCTCATTTTACCGATTTTTGTGTGCTATAGTCCATAGATGTTTTGGTGATCCAGATTTCCAACGTCATTTTTGCCAAAAATTTTCAAGAACGTCAGTCAAGACCTTAGTTATGGAGACGGTTGGTCACGAAGGGCAAACTGGCCCATTTTCAAGGTCAAACGAGCCACAGAGCGGGTAAACCTCCCATTTTATCGATTTTCGTATGCTATAGTCCATAGATGTTTTGGCTATTCGAATTTTCGGCGTCATTTTTGCCGAAATTTTTCCTGGATGTCGGTTAAGATCTTACCTATGAAGCTAGTTTGTCACGATGGGCAAACCGACCCATTTTCAAGATCAAATGAGCCCTAGAGCGGGTAAACCCCCCGTTTTGCCAATTTTCGTGTGATATAGTCCATTGATGTTTTGGTGATCCGGATTTTCGTTGTCATTTTTGCCAAATTTTTCATAGACGTCCGTCAAGAACTTAGCGATGGAGCCGATTGATCACGACGGGTAAACCGGCCCATTTTCAAGGTCAAATGGTCCCCAGAGCAGGTAAACCTACTGTTTTGCCAATTTTTGTGTGCTATAGTCTATGAATTTTGTGGTGATCCAGATTTATGGTGTCCTTTTTGACGAAAATTTTCATGGACGTCCATCAAGACCTGAGCTATGGAGCCGATTGGTCACGACGGGTAAACCGGCCCATTTTCTAGGTCAAACGAACCCCGAAACGGGTAAACTTCCCATTTTGCCGATTTTCGTGTATTATAGTTAATGGATTTTTTGGTGATCCGAATTTTCGACTTCATTTTTGATGAAATTTTTCATGGACGTCCGTCAAAACATAGCTATGGAGTCGATTCGTCCCGAATGGCAAACCAATCCATTTTCAAAATTAAACGAGCTGCGGAGCGGTTAAACTCCCCATTTTGCCAATTTTTGTATTCAATAGACCATTGATTTTTTGGTGATCCAAATTTCTGGTGTCATTTTTGCCTAAATATGTCATGGACGTCCGTCAAGACCTTAGTTATGTATCCAGTTGGTCCCTATCGGGAAATCGGGTCATTTTTAAGGTCAAACGAGCCTCGGAGCGGGTGAAACCACCGTTTCACCGATTTTCGTATGCTATAGTCCATGGATTTTTTAGTGATCCGGATTTTCGATGTCATTTTTTCTAAAAAAATTCATGGACGTCCGTCAAGACCTTAACTATGGAGCCGGTTGGTCCAGACGGGCAAACCGACCCATTTTCAAGGTCAAACGATCTCTGGAGCGGGTAAACCCCTCGTTTTGTTGATTTTCGTGTGTTATAGTCCATGGATTTTTGGTGATCCGAATTTCCTACGTCATTTTTGCCGAAATTTTTCATGGACGTCCGTCAAGACCTTAGCTATAGAGTCGGTTGGTCACGACGAGTAAACTGGACCATTTTCAAGGTCAAACGAACCCGGAGAGGGTAAATCCCTCATTTTGTTCATTTTCGTGTGCTATAGTCCATGGATGTTTTGGTGATCCGAATTTTCGATGTTATTTTTACCAAAAAATTACATTGACGTCCGTCAAGACTTTAGCTATGGAGACGGTTGGTCACGACGGGTAAATCGACCCATTTTCAAGGTCAAAAGAGCCCCGGAGCGTGTAAACCCCAAGTTTTGTCGATTTTCGTATGTTATAGTCCATGGATATTTTGGTGATCCAGATTTTCGATGTCATTTTTGCCGAAAATTTTCTTGGACGTCCGTCAAGACCTTAGTTATAGAGCCGGTTGGTTTAGACGGGATAACCAGCCCATATTCAAGGTCAAACGAACTACGGAGCGGGTAAACCCCCCGTTTTGCCAACTTTTGTGTGCTATAGTCCATAGATGTTTTAGTGATCCGAATCTCCGATGTTATTTTAGCTGAAATTTTTCATGGACGTCCATTAATACTTTAGCTATGGAGCTGGTTGGTCACGACGTGTAAGCCGGCCAATTTTCAAGGTCAAACGAGCTCCGTAGCGGGTGAACCCCCCATTTTGCCAATTTTCGTGTGAATTATTCCATGGATGTTTTGGTGATCCGAATATTCGATGTCATTTTTGCCGAAATTTTTCATGGAGATTCATCAAGACCTTAGGTATGGAGTCGGTTGGTCACGACGAGCAAATCGGCCCATTTTCAATGTCAAACGAGCCCCGAAGCAGGTAAACCCACCGTTTTGCCAATTTTTGTGAGCTATAGTCCATGGATTTTGTGGTGATCCAGATTTTCGGTGTCATTTTTGACAAAAAATTTTATGGACGTCCGTCAAGACTTGAGTTATGGAGCTGGTTGGTCACAACGGGTAAACCGGCCTATTTTCTAGATCAAACGAACCCCGGAGCAGGTAAACTTCCCATTTTGCCAGTTTTCGTGTGCTATAGTCCATGGATATTTTGGTGATCCGAATTTCCAGCGTCTTTTTGCAAAAAAAAATCATGGACGTCCGTAAAAACCTTAGTTATGGAGTCAATTGATCCTGACAGGCATACCAACCCATTTTCAAGATCAAACGAGTTGCGGAGCGGTTAAACCCCCTATTTTACCGATTTTCGTATGCAATAGTCCCTGGATGTTTTGGTGATCTGGATTTTCGACGTCACTTTTGCCGAAAATTTTCATGGACGTCCGTCAAGACCTTTGCTATAGAGTCGGTTGGTCACGACCGGCAAACCGGCCCATTTTCAAGGTCAAACGACCCCGAAACGGGTAAACCCCCGTTTTACCAATTTTCGTGTGCTATAGTCCATGGATTTTTTAATCATCCGAATTTCCAGCGTCTTTTTTGTCGAAATTTTTCATAGACGTCCGTCAAGACCTTAGCTATGGAACCGGTTGGTCCCAACGGGCAAACCGACCCATTTTCAAGGTCAAACGAGCCTCGGAGTGGGTAAACACCCCGTTTTGTCCATTTTCATGTGCTATAGTCCATGGATGTTTTGGTGATCCGGATTTCCGGTGTCATTTTTGCCACAATTGTTCATGGACATCCATCAAGACCTTAGCTATGGAGCCGGTGGGTCACGACGGGCAAACCGGCCCATTTTCAAGTTCAAACAATCCCCGGAGCGGGTAAACCCCCCGTTTTGCCTGTTTTCGGTTGCTATAGTCAATGGATGTTTTGGTGATCCGAATTTTTCGATGTCATTTTTGCCAAAAAATTTCATAGACGTCCCTCAAGACCTTAGCTATGGAGTCGATTGGTTACGACAGGCAAATCGTCCCATTTTCAAGGTCAAAAGATCCCCGGAGCGGGTAAACCCCAAGTTTTGTCAATTTTCGTATGCTATAGTCCATGGATGTTTTGGTGATCCAGATTTCCGGTATCATTTTTGCTATAGTCAATTTTCTTGGACGTCCGTCAAGATCTTAGTTATGGAGCCGGTTGGTTCGGACGAGAAAACCGGCCCATTTTTAAGGTCAAATGAGCCGCGGAGCAGGTAAACCCCCCGTTTTACCGATTTTCATGTGTTATAGTCTATAGATGTTTTGGTGATCCGGATTTCCGATGTTATTTTAGCCGAAATTTGTCATGGATGTCCATCAAGCCTTTAGCTATGGAGCCGGTTGGTCACGATGTGTAAATCGGCCCATTTTCAAGGTCAAACGAGTCCCGTATCGGGTGAACCCCTCATTTTACCGATTTTCGTGTGCTATATCCAATGAATGTTTTGGTGATTCGGATATCCAGCGTCATTTTTGCTGAAGTTTTTCATAGACATCCGTCAAGATCTTATGTATGGAGCCTGTTGGTCACGACAGGAAAATCGGCCCATTTTCAGTCAAACGGTCCCCGGAGTAGGTAAACCCCCAAACTTGCCGATTTATGTGTGCTATAGTCCTTGAAAGTTTTAGTGTTCCGAATTTTCAACGTCATTTTTATCAAAATTTATCATTGACATCCATCAAGCCCATAACTATCGAACCAGTTGGTCACGATGAGCAAATCGGCCCATTTTATAGGTCAAACGAGCCGCGGGAGGGTAAACTCCTCGTTAAGCCGATTTTCGTGTGCTATAGTCCATAAATGTTTTGGTGATCCGAATTTTCGACGTTATTTTTGCCGAATTTTTTCATAGACGTCCGTCAAGACCTTAGCTATGGAGCCGATTGGTCACGACGGGAAATCGTCCCTTTTTCAAGGTCAAATGAGCCTCGGAGCGGATAAACTCCCCGTTTTGACAATTTTCGTGTGCTATATTCCATGGATTTTTTGGTGATCCAGATATTTGGCGTCATTTTAGCATAAATTTTTCATAAACGTCCTTCAAAACCTTATCTACGGAGTCAGTTGGTCCAACGGGCAAACTGGCCCATTTTCAAGGTCAAACGAGCTGTGGGGCAGGTAAATCCCCCGTTTTACCGATTTTCGTATGCAATAGTCCATGGATTTTTTTGTGATCTGGATTTTTGGCCTATAATAGTCGCCACTAAAATAATGTTTTAGTGGCAAAATTAGCTGCTGCTAATATCGATAATAGTTGTCACTAATAGTTTGTTTTAGTGACAAGATGGACAAAACTTTCGTCCTTTTAATGTTTTTCTTTTTTTCCTTGTCATTCAACTCTTCTAAATATTTTCGGTGTGAGTTATGACTTTTTTCGGCAAGCTTAATTTGAAGAATATAAAACAAAACCTACTTTAAATAAAAGTAATATCTTAAGCTACAAAAGATATGTCTATTAACATAGAAGATTTGTTGTCTTTTCTGTTCAAGTTATTGCTGAGCATTTGAGTTTATCTAGGTTAGACTCATTTTTAATTTTTTAATATTTGAGAATATTTCTTTAACATGAGTCTAGAATGCAACATTTTGATCTACTTGTACTTTTATAATGCAACAATTATACATACATATTTCTGAAAAAGTTGTAAAGGTGCATTGATGAAGCATCTAGAAGGGCCTTCAAATAAGCAGTTTAATAAAGAATGAATTTCTAAAAAGGTCAACAATATTATTTTGCTGTTCTTTCAAATTAATTTTTCTCCTTCTATAAATTTTGTTAGAGTAACAAAGTAACAATAATGAAAAGTAGTGAACGTTTGACCTCAGACAAATAGATTGTCTTTAAAAACAATTATTTATGTAGTTGTGGTGTACATTTTTAACGGTCTTAACTTATTTATAACTAATATTGATTATCGAAAATGTTTACGATATTTTTTTTTCACAAGGTGTTATTCTAGTCATAAAATTATCAGATTCTATATTTTTCATGTACAAAAAAATAGAAAAAATTATGTTTAATTGCTGCATAAAAACATCACTTTGTTTTAACAACACAATTATATCATCAAACATATATTATGATAAATTATGTAAAAGATAAAAATGATTAGATCTCAAGATATTTTTAATCATTCAGTATATATTTACAATTCTTTAGATATGTGATAATATCAAATCATTTAATTTCTGATGAAATGTTTTTAAAGCCTACTAACAGTCGATTATTGGAAAAATTATTCAATAGTTTAGAAAGATTATTTATGCTCGCGCAAAGCGCGGGTAAATTACCTAGTATATATAAAAGAGAACCCTAAATTCGCCTACGAGGCGCCACCACAAACCAAGATTCCCTTTTAATTTGTTTATTTTCAAAACTAGCCTTTCCATTTCATAAAAATTGTGACTTTTATGAAAAGTTGTGACTTTAATTAGGAGTTGCGACTTTTATGAAAAATTGCGACTTTAATGCAAAATTGCAACTTTTATTAAAAGTTGTGACTTTTATGAAAAGTTGTGACGTTTATGAAAGGTTGTGACCTTTTTGAAGGATTGCAACTTTTTCAAATAGTTGTAACATTTCCGATAAGGTACAATAAACAGTTATTCACACTACCTTTTATTGTCTATAAATAGAGAGATTTCCTCTTATTTTAAACAACAAAAATTCTAAATCTCCTTTTTTTTCACAATTTAATATTCGTGTAATTTTCTCCCGTTGAGTGGCTCACTGACACCATTACTTATGTCACAGATCCTGATATGTATTTTTATAGTAATTAATTTATGCTTATGTTATTAAGGATAAATGATAAGATGTTATAATTTTTATTTTCATTTACATTATTAATGTTTTATACTACGTAAGTTTTACGGATATGTTTTAAGTACTATTTTATAAATTTCATGATATTAAATTTATGCGCGATACGCGGATAATTTTACTAATAATAAAATAAGTCAAATTATAAGTTACTATGACTCACTCTTGTTTGCTCTGGCTTTCTTTCCTATAAAATCCGCTTTCCCGGCGTTCCACCGGAAAGTTCATCGGAATGTCAACTAAAGAACTCTACCGGAGAATTCAGCGTTTGTACAGTTTTCAACCCAAAATGGCGAGTCACTTTCATCGCCAAATGCACACAATATCCGACGAAGAAAACTGCGCGTTGAAAGTGCAGACCCTTCTCAAGAATAAAGCAGATAAATCAGTGAGTGACATTTTTCAATCTCTAAGTAATTGCAATTTCACATTATCTGAAGATTTCATTCCAAACGTGCTTAAACGGCACCGTTCTGATTGGAAACCAGCTTTTACCTTCTTCAAATGGGTATTAGCTGGTGAAAATCCAAGTGGGTATTCACCAAATACTGAATCTTTCAATGAAATTCTCGATATTCTTGGTCGTATGAGACATTTTGATGAACTCAACCAAGTGCTCGACGAAATGTCTAAGAGAGGAAATTTGGTTAATGAAAGAACTTATGGTATTGTGATTAATAGATATGCTGCAGCTCATAGAGTTGAAGATGCAAAAGAGTTTTTCTATAAGAGGAAAAATTTTGGTTTGAAGCTTGATCTTATTGCTTTTCAGACTCTTCTTGTGTGTTTATGCCGATACAAACATGTTGAAGATGCTGAATTCTTGTTCCATAATAAGATAAATGAGTTTAAGGATAACATTAAAACGCGGAATATTATTCTGAATGGATGGTGTGTTTTGGGGAATTCACGAGAGGCGAAGAGGTTTTGGAATGATATTGTAACTTCAAAATGTAAGCCGGATAAATTTACATATGGGATATTCATCAATTCACTATGTAAATCAGGGAAAATAAGCAGGGCGGTAGAGTTGTTCCAGACAATGTGGGAAAAAGGGTGTAAGCCAGATGTTGCAATTTGTAATTGTATTATTGATGGATTGTGTTTCAAGAAGAGAATTCCTGAAGCTCTTGAGATTTTTCATGAAATGAATGAGAGAGATTGTTTACCTGATGTTGTAACTTATAATTCGTTGATTAAAAATTTATGCAAGATTAGGAGGATGGAGAAAGTTTATGAGCTTTTAGACGAGATGGAAACGAAGGGAGAGAGTTGTTTGCCAAATGCTAGAACTTATGGTTACTTGTTGAATTCTGCCAAGACGCCTGAGGAAGCTATTGGGATTTTGGAAAGGATGAACGAAAACCAGTGTAAGATGACTGGAGATATTTACAATTTGTTGTTAAGGTTGTTTATGAGCTGGGATAATCAAGATCAAGTAAAGAGTACGTGGGATGAGATGGAGAGGAGTGGACTAGGACCCGATCAACGATCATATACAATTATGATTCACGGTCTTTATGATGGGGGAAGATTAGAGGATGCTTTGTCTTATTTTAATGAGATGATATCAAAGAGTATGGTGCCCGAGCCACAGACGAACAAGTTGGTGGATGCTATGAACACGTTAAAGGAGAAAGGAAAGGAATCGAAGAAGATGGAAATAACGAAAAGGGGAAGGAAGGCCAAGAATACTGGTTAATACATGCTCAGCTAATTATTTTTCTCTTGGCATGCTATGTGTTTACGTTAAACTGAGAAATGCAAGCACTTGGAGGGGATTCTTCGGAATGCTAGCAAACTAAGGTCAGGAATTTTTTTTGTTATGTGCCTCACACGACTACACTAGTCGTGTGAGGCTTTTGTGAAAAAAGTGGACCAAACAGTATAAGATTTGGGTTCACTTTTTTTGTGAGATAAAACGAAGCCTCACACAGCTAGTATCAATCGTGTGAGGCACGTAATAAAGTTTTTCCAAGGTTTGTCAGGGGCTCGGGAATGGCCATGAGGAATTTGGAGTGCACTTTTGGCTTGTAACAAGTTTCCTGTGTTCTTATGCTGATATATGTTGAAATAAACTTGGAGACATGAAAACTTGATAGCATTTCCTTCTTATCATGTCATTTCTTAAAGCAATGCACTTGTACAAAATAATTATAATCTCAAAACTATAATTCTGAGATAATTTTGTTTGTAGACCAAACGATAGGTCTATAGAACGAGTTATAACCTATGGAAAGTGTGTATACATACGTCCACATTTTAATTAAACACAGATAGAATTTAAAATAATTTTCTACTTGAGCTTCAATTTTGGAGAGAGAAGAAATTTGTTGATCAGCAAAAACCATACAGTAATTTTTTTTTAACATAATCATTTTTTGTCAAATAAATGGTTATCTGGTGCAGTATTCTACACGTTACAACTATATTTCTCATATAATGATAATGACATATCAATAAATTTTATCAACAGCCAAAATCCTCTTTTCTTGGGAAGTAAAATCATAAACACAAAACAAAACTTTTATTTGATCATAGATTTTAAAAGTAAATTTCAAAAGAAATAATATTAAAAATATTGTTTATCCATGAAATTCGATTACTTTTGAAAATTTATCATATTTCTTTTTTCTATATTTCAATTAAATCTATGATCGAACGCTAGAAAAAAATAAAAAACAAATGTTTCATATCCAAAAGACAAATCAGCAAAGCCATGACATCATTTAATTGATCACCACGACAAAACCACTTTTTCTTTCACCAATCCTCTTACTTGGATACTTCCAGTGTCTTAACACCTTCTAGATTCTTATCTTATACAATAAATTTCTTCCACCTATGCCATGACGTCATTGCCAAAAATTTTTTACTGATTGTGCTGTCCCTATCAGCTTTTGCGCATTTCAATTAATCTCACGAGATATGATAACTCTGTCTACCAAGTTTAGAACAGATAAAAAGAACCACCTAATGTTCATCATTATCATTCTTTTTGGGATTCATAATGGTAACAATTCGAATCAATTTACGTGCATTTCAATTATATATTTGAACATCATCCACCAAAACTTAAGCAAGTCTTAATTTTTTCCTTTTTCATCTCTATTGAATTTAAAACTCATCTACATTATTTTTATTAATTTTATTGACCATTAGGCTATACATCAAATGCACCATCATTCTCACTCTTGATGACCAAGACAACTCACTCTTTGTCCCCACATACTTCTTACATATCTTGGCCTTATATATAACCAATCACAAGGGTCATTATTATCAATACCAATATTACACTCCATTCACAAACTCCACTTTCCTCTTTTAAGTTTCAAGCAATATCAAAAGTACAAGTTTGTACCCAAAAAAAAGAAGAAAAAATGACAAGTACCAAGAAAATAGAGTTGATCTTCATTCCTAGTCCACTAATTGGTCATTTAGTATCCACAGTAGAAATGGCAAAGCTTCTCATAACTAGAGAAAAAAACATGTCCATTACAGTTCTCATTATCCAATCACCTCATGACAACAAACTCCCTTCTTATATTCAATCATTAACCAATTTCAGCTCAAGTTTGAAATTCATTCAACTCCCTCAAGATGACACTGTTTTGCAGCTACTCAAAAGTAACCTTTTCACCTCCTTTATTCCTGCTCATAAGCCTGCAGTTAGAGATGTTGTAGCTGAAATTATCAAGTCACAATCAAATATTACACTAGCAGGTATATATTTCAAATTCATTCCATGTATGATTATTTTAACTTTATCTGTCCAAAGCTTTGGTTCAGTAATAAGCAATGTTACTTAGACAATTCAAAAATGTTGGCGGGTGTGTGTCGGATACTTCAAAAGTAATGTATATAAATTTTGGGAGAGTTTGAGCAGCATAGGTGATCAGCACACAATTTGTGATTTATAGACTAGATGCATGTCATGAGTTCGACCACTATTGCCAAAAAAAAATAAAATTGATACTTCCTTCCTTCCATCCAAACTTTATGATACTTCTTGAATTTCGAGAGCCAAATAGTTTTTCTTAACTATGATATTTTAATGTGCCTTTTAATTATTTAAAATTATTAATTATTATGATTTGTTGTAATTTTTGAATATGAATTTTATTTCCAAAAGCTTAAAGATTCTATACCCGAATTTATGGTCAAATTTTAAAAGTTTGACTATCCAAATCCAAATGATACCGCATAAATTATGACAGAGGGAGTATTTAAGTTGAAAGGGGTGTTGCGCCACTACACCAACCTTCTCAATTTAACGCGACTAGAAAAAGTATTTCAATGACTTTATTGTTATTGTGGGTAGAGTAAAGCTTAGTTTTTATTTTTTATGCTACAATGACAGTTTTGAAATTTTAGTCTTTCGATGGGTAAAGTTCTAGTAATTATATGTGATATTAACGTGCAGGTATTGTCATCGACTTATTTTGCACCTCTATGATAGACGTGGCCAATGAATTCGAGCTACCAACCTATGTTTTCTACACCTGTGGTGCAGCAACTCTTGGTCTTCAGTTCCATATACAGAGCCTTAGTGATGACTTTGGAAGAGATATTACTAATTATAAAGATGACCCTGAAGCAGAACTTTCTATAACAACATATTTCAATCCATTTCCTGCAAAATGTTTGCCCTCTGTCGCGTTAGATAAGGAAGGAGGTTCCACCATGTGTCTTGACCTTACAAGAAGGTTTCGAGAAACCAAAGGTATAATGATTAATACCTTTCCTGAACTGGATTCTCACGCGATAAACTCCCTCTCACGAGACAAGAATATACCACCGGTTTACCCTGTGGGACCGGTGTTGAACCTTAATAATAATGCTCAAGGTGACAACTTGAGTTCATCAGACCAGAACATGATGAAATGGTTAGATGAACAACCCCCTTCATCTGTAGTGTTCCTCTGTTTTGGTAGCGGAGGAAGTTTTACGGTAGAGCAAGTTAAGGAAATAACATATGCTCTCGAGAATAGTGGGTGTCGGTTTTTGTGGGCATTGAGACAACCACCACAGAAAGATGCAAGACTTCCAGGTGACTATGAAAATTTTGAAGAAGTATTGCCAGAAGGATTCTTGCAAAGAACACAAGGGATTGGAAAGGTATTGTTGTTGTTTTTCTTTCTTTTCTTTTTTTCATATAGAGCCAGGTCCCTAATCCATATTCAAAGCTCGAACCTGAAACCTTTGGTTAAGACTGGAGGCGCGTTGATTTTATTTTGAATGATTTAAAACCTAGCGTATTAAAAAGAATAACATTTTATTTTATTTAAAAAAAAAAAAACATATCCAATTTTTCATAATTTTATCTTTTGGCTCCTGGTTTTCTCACCCTCTTCAAGAATCCCTGTTCTTTCTTTTTTTCACTCCAAATTCCTATAACAGTTGAGAGATTTAAGAGTTCCCCGAACTTCTATTCGAGTATACACTACAAAATTTCTGGATGATGCATTGTATTTTAGGAGTACATTGTCACTTGTTATCTAGATATAAAATCTACTCTGAAGACAACACCTTTCATAGTGTACCATTAACTTCATTTTATCTTGTATTACTAATCATTGCATCTTATTATTCCATCTCTACAATTTTTCAACAGGTGATAGGATGGGCACCTCAATTGGCCATTTTATCTCACAAAGCAGTGGGTGGCTTTGTGTCGCACTGTGGATGGAATTCGACTTTGGAAAGCATCTATTTTGGAGTGCCAATGGCTACTTGGCCAATGTACGCAGAGCAGCAAGCAAATGCATTTCAGTTGGTTAAAGATTTGGAAATGGCAGTCGAGATTAAGATGGATTACAGGAAGGAACCGGCAGGGACGATGGGCCAAGAAGTTATAGTGAAAGCAGAAGAGATTGAGAAAGCAATAAGGGAACTTATGGACCCGGAAAATAAAATCCGGATGAAAGTAACGGAGATGAAGGAGAAGAGCAGAGCAACAACCATGAAAGGTGGCTCTTCTTACACTTCTATTGGAGGTTTCATCCAGAGTATCATGGAGAATACTCAATGATTAGCTGCTTTGCTATGTTTTTCCTTGAGCCGAGCGTCTATCAGAAACAACCTCTCTACCTCTACAAGGTAGGGGTAAGGTTTGGGTACACTATACTCTCCCCCGACCCCACTTGTGGACTACGTAGAGTATGTTGTTGTTGTTGTAATTTGATCAATAAAGTTGGCTCTGTACCCTCGTTTCTAAGCTACTAGTAAAGGTTGCCCGTGCTGAGCACGACCAAGATTGTATTAGTTGTTATAATATCTTTTTTTAGCTCAATTTGTTTCACATGACATACAAATATTTCAAATATTTTTTAGCTCACACGCCCAAGCACATATAGATCAGCATCCCCATTCAAAATGAAAAATTAAGCAAAAAAAAAAAGAAAAGAGGAAGAAGAACCCACTTAAAAGAGTGTTACAGAAAATAACAAGAAAACAAAATATTTAAGAAAAAAAGAGTGAACAAAATTGAAAGAGAGAAGAAGAACTCACCATAGAAAGAGTGAAATTTCTTTTGTAAGCTGTAATTGTCATGGAATCAGCTCATCAAATGAAAGCAGCAACTCAACCGATGTTCCAGCCTGCTTTCTGTTGAAGAGTAGTTAATCTCTACTCTCTGTAGTTATGATCAAGCTGATATTACTTCCAAGTCTTAACTGAAAAAAACTTTGTGCTTTTAAAATTGTTGTGTATAACTTTTAATTACTTGATCTCGATATTTATGTTGTACCTATATAAATGGTCTTCTCAAGCCTTCTATATTACAATTAAGAAGTATCTGCAAAGGCATGCAACTCAGCAAACAAGTTTATTTACAAGTTAATGGATGGGTCTGGTTAAACCATATGAATGGTTTGATGTGTCATCACTTTCAGTTTCCACGGACATACAAAACGAAGATAGAGATGAGGTAGAATTCTTACTACATTCTTTAATTTCAAGACCTTACATATAATCCAATAACTATACATATGTCAGGCTATACTAAAGAATTATTGCATAGTATTAGTTTAAAGAGCCAAGTCTAATGGTTAAAAAAAAGAAGCTATTTTCTAAGTTGCTCTACTTTTGATTTCTTATCAACTACATAGCAGAAGCTTAAGTTGTATAATTTGCTGGTTTTCCTTGAAAATCTACAGCTTGATGTTGTTTCTATAATATTTGCATGAAAATGACACATAGTTCCTTTCATTTTTGATTCTTCATCATACCCCCTTCCACTTAAGTTCATCTAATTGTTTCTAAACATCAAATCTATGCAGTGGTTTGATCTGACAGTTACTGCCAAGGAATCTACTTTCTAATCATTCTTCATAGTGCATGTTTCATATGAGCTTTCCATTTGTCAGCTGAAGCATGTTAATTTATATTAGTTTAGGCTTTTTGGTAGGTCAAAAAATAAACAAACGTTACCAATAATCATTAATGATCAACAACGGAAATCATGAGTTAATGGCAGATTTTGTGCTTACTTAAGCTTGTTAAAGATGGCTAGCTAGAAGTGCTAGTAGGAGAATTGCATCTTCCAATCGAAACAGGTAAATGTGTTCCATTCAATGTAGGCTTTCAATATCATCTTTTGGTCCTTTATAAGTGGTTCCATTTCTATTTGATATGTCCAAGAGAATACTTAGGGTTCTTTAGAGTGTTGAACATTGCTATTATATTAGAGGATACACTTCGTAAGCACTTATGGGTCACTTTATCATATGGGAGTAAAAATCAAGGTATATCATCATTTTCAAGAGGGAGAAGAGTTCCTTTGTTCCGTAAGAGGGACAGATGTGCCACGAATGTCATCTCATAAATGGATACCACTATTGTAAGGTCATATCTGGAAAAAAAAATGACAAATACCTTCCTTTCACTTTATTGCCACAACTTTTTACGAGGTATTTTTTTCTTTCCACATCTGTTGTTTGTGCTTTCATTGTTCATTAGTTGACAAATATATTCATCTTAGTAACCATACAAAAAAAGCTAAGGGAGACAGTAGTCTCATTAGGGATTTCAGACACTTGAGAACAAAAGGGAAAAATTGGTTGAATACATTTGATAGAAACAAAGGGTAAATTTGGTTGTAAACCACGATGTAAAGTTAGCTTACTAAGTCGAGAGTAGTGTATGAAGAGGAGAAACAGCAACAAAAAGCCTTAGCTACAAGTTACTTACAGTTATTGACTTATGAAAAGAACAAAGTTTCAACTGGTTAAACTTACTTCTCAGTGCCGGATCTTCTTTGTACAGAAATATTAGGCACACGGGCACAAGCCATCTCGTAAACGGTTACTAGGGTGATCAGCCTAACCTTCCATTGCCTTAACCAAGTTTCCTTTCCCACTCCTTATGTATTTATTTTCCCTTCATCCATACTTATTAACTTTTTTCTTGATCAAGATAGGAAAACTTTACCTAAATATAAGGATTCTTTTCTCATCTGTTTGCACATTGAAGCAGAGAAGTTGATAATAATCAAACAATCACACACAATATGAGTTTCAGGTCAATCCAACTAGATAAATAGAGGCATTGCTTTCTACAAACCACAGGAACCAATCCCCACAATCATCAGTATACTGCATCATAAGACCCTTCAAAGAATCTGAACTGAATAGATTAACATAAACTCGATTGAATCATATTTAAGCAACCATCGAGGAAGAGAGTTTAAAGGAGAGTACCTGTCAGATATAAGTTTGCCCAATACTCAATGTGTTGGTGAAATGTGAGAAGTAAAATCCACTGGCAAATATATCTTAGGATTCTTGGGATCAGGGACCCAATGTATCTCACTCATGTTTGGTTTCTCCACATAGGCCATGGTAAACTCTCCCACCTTTTCTGCCTTGCCTCGCTTACCTGCCCTTAGTACATGGTTACTGCGGTTATTGCGAATATAAGAAAAGATGCCATTTTCTAACCGGATGATATCCCCAGGCTCAAAAACATCACATTCATCACCCCACATTTGAAAGTGAACCGCAGCTGTCTCATCTGCAACTAGTGCCAAACACGTCTTGTGTTGCCCTTCTAAATCTATCCTCCCTTTGTCCAAAACAATAAATTTTGTGTTTATATTGTTCAATGCAGCAGGTACGATGTCTTTTAGAAACTGCATCCTTTGACAATCTGATACAATATCTGCAACCAAAAATTTCCAAACTGTCCTAATCACCACAGGCAAACAAAAAATTTAACTTTTCCGCACTCTTTTTCCAATCAAGAAATTTAATGATTTTTTTCACTATGTATTGGTCATATTTACTATATTCTCCTGATTACGTAATATGTAATCGCTTGAAAGGTACATTTTGTTTATAAAAATTGTTTGCATTTCACTCATTTTTCTTAAAGAAGATAACACAACCATCACTTAACAACCATATACTCTTACCTTCATCTACTGGTTACGGTCCAAATAACTAGCTATGTGTCACCCACCCCATCTAAAAAAATCTAGAAAACAAATACAAGGACACCCTCCTCCCTAGATTTGCCTAAATTTCTAGCATGAAGTGTAATACGTAAGCATATATTTCTTGAAAACCAAGTCTAGGAATCATATAAAGAATACAAGGCATCAAATAAACATGCTTGTTAAAGGACTTACATTCTTACTAATAATGAGAAAGAATGGGTCAAATCGAACTGAGCACTCAAGGGTTGTTTGGTAGCTAGTAAAGAAGCAATTTACTCAAGTATTAATTTATGCATTAAGTTATACAATGTTTGGTAGCAAGTTAGGAAGTAAGTTATTCATGTATAACATTTGATATGCAAGGTATGAGGGAATTTGTATATTATTTTGTTAAGGATAGAAGATGAAATAACTAATACCCGCATAACTTATACATATTTTACTAATACCTGCATAATTCTAACCAGCTACCAAAGGATCCCTTAATGACAAACTATTTTTCCTAGGGCATTTTATCAAACGCATGGAGTACATAGGCTCTCTATTAGAAAGAAAGAAGAAAACAACATACTTTATTGTTGAGACTATTACCCCAATAGTAGGTTATTGTTTGAAGCATATAGAAGTAATTAGTATTTAAACATGGTTGAAGGCGTCAATTGATCAGAAATAGAATGTTATTTTCAACTATAATATCACAACTTCCAATTTCAAATGCCAACTACTGAGAAACAGAAACCCAATATAGGAAATCCAAGAACCAATTCAAAACCATCAATGTAAGCTCAAAAACCAACTTATAGGCACAAACTTCATAAAACAAGATTTACCATTGCATAGCATAAGCAGTAGTCCATATTCTACGATTTTTTAGTATAATATCACACAACTCCCTCAATGTTCAAATCCCAACTACTAAGGAACAGAACTCCAGTCAATAAAAGTTCATCAAAAAAGAAATCCAAAAACATCAATGGAAGCTCAAAAACTAACTAAAAGACACAAACTTTATGAAACAAGATTTACCATGGCATAGCATAAGCCGTAATACAAACTCTAAGAATTTCCCAGTATAATATTACACAATTCCTCAATGTTTATATACTTATTCTACCAAGAAACAGAAACCCAATTCACGAAAAGTCAGAGAGGATCCAAAATCATCAATTTAAACTCAAAAACCATCTAAAAGACACAAACTTTATGAAACAAGATTTACCATTGCATAGACTAAGCTGTAATACACACAATTACAACTGTGATATATGAAGCTCATATGATTCTTTAGCTACTTCAATCTCTTGTGAAAATGACTGACATGAATGAATGCAGTGGAGTTCGTTTAGTTTTGCCTCAGATCTATTTAAGTTGGATAAAGACATACTATTAATTATTAAAGTAGAGTAATCCTGTATCACCCATAAAAAATTATTAGTATATCCACAGATGATGAATCAAAAGAGCATAACACGACACTAGCCCAAAAAAAAAACTAATTGACAAAGATACACACTTGTATAATCAAAAAAATGCCCTTCTAAATTCTAATTGGTTTAACTCTTTTGAATAAGTTTTTGTTTGAGGCTAAGCTTCACAACAAATTAGTTAACTACTGCAATTGAAGTCTCTGGATCCAACAAATTAGTTAACTACTTTCATTACCTTTGAAATTGCAGAATGGATGTGCGGCGCTGCTGCGACGTGCGGCACCACTGCTGCTGCAACGGCGACGTGCGGCACTGCTGCTTCTGCGACGGCGACCTGCTGTGAGTTGCGAGTTGGGAGCAGCGTGAGACTGAGACTCAAGAGGGACGGGTTTCACCTGAGTAACACTTTAATGAGGGGAAGGGGAAAATAAATTCTTTAAAATTTTTTTTTTTATATATATATATATTAAATATCGACCTCATTATCAATTAAAATTATTAAATATCTTTAATAAATAGAGATTAAGTTTTGTGCACTGTCAGTGTAGTAAATTTCTACACCATCAGGTAACTTACTTTAATAAAATATTATAATTATAAAAAAGAAAAGAAAATAATATCAACCATTTACTAAAAAGAGAAGAAGAAGAATATCGATAGTTGAGTCCTATTTGGATTCTAACCAAATATAATTCCGTAATTAAATTATTTTCTTTCCAAGATTAATACAATAATTAGGTTTATCGTAGGTTTTCCCTTAAGATCATCGCTCATGTAATTCTTCAAACATCATACTTTCTGAACCTAGTAAGAAATAATTTTTAGAACTTCAAACATTCTAAAACTTGACAAGCTTCTTCTACTCAACGGTATGTCGCGAGAACAAATTTCTTATATTTTCTTGTTTATAAGCATGAAAAAACTCCTTTTGAACAAATCTTCATTAGCAAAATAATTCAATGTACCAAAAATAGGTGAATATAGCGTCGAGAGAGGTGAATATTGCATTTAAAGTATTGTCATATCGTCTCTAATTCTTCTGTTCTACACCAAGTTATTGGGAAGAAATTTTATTAGTTTAACTTCCACTACTGAATATATTTTCCAAAGGAAGTGTTGAATAATAAATAGACATATTCATAATTTTAAGTTATCTAACATTCATAAATGTATTTTGCAGCATCAATGGAAAACTCAAATTTAGATGAGCAACATACAGAAGTTGAAGTTTCATTAGAAGAAAGTGATAGGGAAGAAACAAGACAGATTGTTTCCGAAATAGGAGTTGGAAATTCGAGAGACCCCTATATCGGTAAGGAGTTTCAGTCACTTGATGATTCATTTAAATTTTATCTCGAATATGCTCATCGTAGCGGTTTTAGTGTACGTCGAGGTCGTATGACTAAGTCAAGAAAAGATAAGTCAATAATTGGTCAAGAGTTTGTCTGTTCAAAGCAAGGATTTCGTTCAAAGAAAAATTTAGAAAGTAATAAACCACGAGATGAAACCAGAGAAGGATGCAAAGTGTTGTTATATATGTCAAAGAAAGAAGAAGGTAATTGGGTTGTTTGTAGGCTTGTTGCTAAGCACAATCATGAACTTGCATCTCCAAATAGTCAAAAATTCTTGCGATCAAAAAGAAAAAAATTTGATGCCCCAAAAGAATCTTATTGATTTACTTGATAACTCTGGAGTTCGTCCAAGTAAAATAGCATCAGTGTTGATGAATCAAGTTGGGGGTATAGATCGACTGAATTTAACAAGTCAAGATATCCAGAATTATTTGCAAACTAGAAGACAAAAAAATCTTGAAAAAGGAGATGCACAATTAATGCTACAATATTTCCAAAGGCGTCAATCTGAAAATCCAGGTTTCTTTTATGCAATTCAAATGGATGTAGATGGTCATTTAGCTAATTGTTTTTGGGTTGATGCTAGATCTAGGATTGCTTATAAGAATTTTGGGAAAGTAGTTGTTTTTGATCCTACATATCTGACAAATAAATATAAGATGCCTTTTGTTCCATTTACTGGAGTTAACAATCATTATCAGTCTATTTTGTTTGGTTGTGCTCTACTTTGGGATGAAACTCAAGACACTTTTGAGTGGTTACTTCGTACTTGGCAAGAGGCAATGTTCGGAGTTGCGCCTCATACAATCATAACAGATCAAGATTCTGCCATAACAAATGCAGTTGCAACAGTATTTCCTAACACTAAACACCATTTTTGTATGTGGCACATAACAAAGAAGATTCCAGAATATTTAAGTCATGTTTATCATCAGTATGTTGATTTTAGTAGCAAGTTTAGTTGGTGTATTCATGGTACAACCACTCCTGAGGAATTTGAAACAATGTGGATAGAAATAATGGAGATGTATAATTTAGGAGAAAATAGTTGGTTGCAGAGAATATATGCAATTCGTGAAAAATGGATACCAGCATATGTGCGTACTACTTTTTGTGCAGGCATGTCAACAAGTCAAAGAAGTGAGAGTATGAACAAATTTTTTAAAGATTATTTGAATTCTAGTACTCCAATGAGTATATTTGTGGTGCAATATGATAAGGCTATTGACGCTAGATATGATAAAGTAAGAGAGAAGGATTACAAGACAAAACATTCAAGGCCTATCTTGAAAACTTTGTATCCTATGGAGGATGAAGTGGCGAAGGAATATACAAGAAAGATATTTCAGATTTTTCAAGAAGAACTAATTCAATCTCAAAAATTTATCTCTGAAAAGATTGAGGTTAAGGACGGAAGAAACATCTATAAAGTGCATCAACTTCAACGACAAAAGCCGACATACATCGTTAGTTTGGATCTTGCATTGAAAAGAGCTGTTTGTTCATGCCACAAATTTGAGTTCATGGGAATTCTATGTAGACATGTACTAATGGTATTTATAAAGAAGCAGATTCACTCACTTCCGACATATTATTTATTAGATCGATGGAGTAGAAATGCAACCAAAGAAAGAGCTAATGATCCACCAAATGAAACAAAAAATTTGAAATCTTCTACCTTATGGTTTAATAACATTATGATACATTCTATTGGGCTATCTGAACGAGCTACAAAGTCTGAAAAACATTATCAATTTGCACATCAAAGATTATTGCGATTGTGTGAAGAACTTGATGAACTTCCTTATGAATCAGAGGAAGATTGTGTTGTATCAGGTGGTCCAGGTAGTGAAAAATATTGTGAAATAATATCATGTGAACAAAGTCAAGATACTACTCTGCTTGACCCTCCAGTAGCGGCAACTAAAGGGCGTCCAAGATCTTTGAGAATGAAAGGTGCTTTGGAAGTTACTCAAAAGACCAAAAAAGTTACTTCTCAGAAGCAAAAAAGGCAAACGAAAAGTATGAAATTTAAGAGAAAGGAAACAAGGTAATTTCACTTTACACAATAAATATTATTTCTATTGCGAGTTATTGTTGTTATAACTTCTAACATTTTATGTGCAGTTCAAATTATAATGTCGAAGTCGAGCAGAATGGTACAACAATATCTAACGAGGCTCATTCAATGGTAATTTTTTGTATACTAGCTTATGTCAGTTGGCTTACTTTTCATATACCTTCTTCTTCAACTAACAGAATTCTTTCAAATTTTATCATTTAATTTGTCAGCAGTTTCAACGATATCCAGAATATTATCAAGGATTTATTGAGAACACTGATTGTGCTTATGCCACATCATTTACGGTAAGAACTATTCATTTTTTATTCTATCGTTTATATATTATGTACATGCTAAAGTGTGTGTTGATGAATTATAACTCTTCCTTTCAGGAGTTGATGAAAGCAGCTTCAACTCCATTCCAGCAACACCATCCTAGTTAGTGAGTAAGAAGATGAAGGATTTGGAGCTTTGAGAATATAGGAAATAAGAGGAAGCAGTTATTTAGATTTTAGTTTATTAGTTTTCTTTGAAATTTTTTAACTTTTGAATAGTACTTTCATTGTTTATTTTGACATGTATATGGGATAAAATTATATGCTTGTATTGCAGTTTGTCCTCTATTTTTGGGTCAAATCAATTATATTTTTTGTTACGTGTGAAAATAGATGCACTTTATATCATTCGAAAATGAGCGTAAAATGTAAGATTCCTCTACAAATCAACAAATTTTACTCTAAAAATAGCTGATGTTATAACATGTGTTGTCGAAAACCTTAATAAAAACTAGCTATGCCATAATACAATTATATACAAATAGTTTTCTGGTGGTGTAGAAAACTTGTTCCTTTACGATATGCAAACTTATATGATGCTCCAGATGTGGTTGAACTTTTTACCTCATCCTCCTCCCCAACCAGCTGTTAATAGCATCATGAGTCTATGAGTTTCCTCTTCATTGCTTAGTTTCAAAGATGTAAAACTTGAGATATATATATGTCAAAGATCATAAATATAATTAAAATCACTTATTCGATAAATTTTTATTGATAAATAGTATCAGAATGATATACATGAATCTGAACTTATATTAGAATTTAGATTCTAACAAGTCCAACAAGTTTGTCATACATAGAATGAAACTTAAATTTCATACAATAGTACAAATTGTGAAATACATTTACTATAAAGCGTCTCTCTTTTCTTTTCGAAGCATTTTCCATTCCTTTTACCCCATATAGTATATATGTTGCTTGGGGTGGACAAGAGGAGTTGTATATGCATCGTTATCGATCATTGTGAAGATAGAAATATGTCTCAGCAGGAGCTAGAAGGAGCATCTTCGGATGACTTGGTTCAGAAACAATGGGAAAGAAGAGGTTACCTTGGCGTGCATACAGAAGCAGAACGACTATAGCTTTATTGATCTTCATATCCCTGCTAGTCGTGTCAAAGCAGACGACATGAATGATCTTAGCTCATTTGGCTGATTAGTATGGTTCATGAGAGCTCAACTCACTGTGGAACAGAACACAATTATTCCCAATATTGAGAACTAAAGGGGTTCACAAATGCAAGTATTTCTGCAAGGCTTTTCGAGGAGCTTGTTGGTGTTCTGACGCCACTCGGGGATGATGAAAAAATATGCTCCGTGAGCATCGATAAATCATGTTCCATGAGCCACCAACCAACCAAAAAACAAAACTCAATAGACTCCTTACGTGAAAATTTACAGAAAGAGAATCAGTAACTCATTCATAACAATAAAATTAATTCAGAATATGATCAATCTGTCCAAAAATAATTTAGGTAAATTATGTCTCTTAAAGTTGAAAGCATTACAGAGAAATAGGATTAGTAACTTAATTCTATTTTCTCTTCCCATCTATTGTTAGATCAGGGTATTGATAAATTATGCCCACATAAATGGTATGAAGAGCACCATCATCTATAGGAAGATTGAATGAATTACTCATAAACAATGAAATTCTATTAGAGTAAATTGATTGTGCAAATAAGACACATTAATCACATAATAATTCTAAAATTAAATTATTAATAAAGAGAGAATAGTTTCACTAACATAGATCTACTGTACTCACATAGCAAAATAGGTTATTGAATTTGACACTTTGATTCTGCAAATTCACCTGCAAATGCTTTCTTTATACTAATCAATAAAATAACCATTAGTTAATTAGAGTGAAAAATGATAAAATAAAAACAAAATCATAACCCTCCATGAGTACGAATAAACAAACAAAATTGGAATATCAAGATATGCAGATCGGAAGAAAACATAAAGAGGAAGTAGGTCAAATGTGATATGCAGATTGAAAAAAAAAGCATAAAGAGGAAGTAGGTCAAATGCGTATAAGAAGGAGTAACTGCCGCTGAATATCAGCTATTTTAGAGGGATAAAGACAGGATTTTAATTTCTAGGAGAGAGAGAAAAAAAAGTTAATTTTAATTTTATATTTCTTAAAAAAGATTAGGGAGAAATTAAAATTACATGATGGTGTAGAAATTTACTACACTGACAGTGCACAAAACTTAAACTCTAATAAATATGGACATCAAGAAATCAATATTGTTTAAATAATAATCTAAATATACCGACCTCAAAAGGTCATTTATTAATTTATTTTAATATACCGACCTCTTGAGGTCAATTTTATTAATTAAAATAATATATATAGATTAACAGAGGTTTATCAATATAAAGTTTAATATATATAATCTCCAAATATAGTAATAGACATTGATTACCTCGTAATATCAACGTATTTAATACTTGAATTGATCGATGTTTCTTTAATTAATAATGTATTTTATAGCTGAATCAGTAATATATAAGACTTAATTTGTTAAACCACTCAACAAGTATATATAATCTCCTACAATCAACGTATGTGATACATTTTCGATGATGAATTATCATTTTATCTTTTGCCTACGATATCACAACATGAGAAATCAATTTTAAGTCCAAGCGTTTAAATCTATAGTTCCCTACAAAGACACATTGTTCATCTTACTTGTATTAATTTCCAATTCTAGATCTGTTTTTAGTTGGGAATTGGCTGTGTCACATGACACACTAATAAACAAGCCACTAATTAGCACACAAAACCAGGCTGTGTCACATGTCTATAATACGCATCTATAACTATAGATTAATATTAATTCCATTTAGAAATAATACAATTAATAGTGCTTGGTTTAGATATGGTCAAATTTTCTAGCCTAAGTCCATTTCTTTGAGAAACATTTAACTTTTAGTATGAAAAAAGGAGGCTACATGCTACACTTTAACACTTTTTTCTAAGGTGACGCTTCTAATTAAAAAAAATCTAAATATCTACTGTAATCATATGAACAAAAAATAATTTGTTAGAACTGATAAATTACAAGCAAAAATAAAATTACAAAAAAACATCATGGATAATCTCGAATTAGATCATGAAATATTAAAAAAAAAAAACTGAAAAAGGATTACTTCTTCTACAAAAACTAAAAATACATTCCTGATTAAAGGTTTAAAATAAAATGTACAACCTGAGTAAATGAGCAAGTACAACTGATCACAGCGTAAGTTCTTGAACAATTCGGGTCAGCTCAAAACCCGACTCCAGCCGCCCCGAACCCAAATGTAGCTCGTCGATGTGGCTCAATCTTCATATTCTTCCAGAAACAAGTCTCCGGCACAAGCTTAGCCGTTACCCCTGCCGCCGTCCTCATCGGCTCCGACTTGCACCTTGTCAACACTAACGGCTCGTACGCCACTGCGTTTACCAGTTTCTGCTCTATCATCGTTGCCATGGACATGGCCGGCGAAACTCCGGTCGCCGGAAAAGAACACGATGACCTTGGTGGTTGTAGAAGGAGGTGTTGTTGTTTACTCTTGTCAATGCTTCGCCTTCTCTTTGGATCCTCGGGAATTTCATTCTTCTTCTTCTTCTTCTTCGTCACTGTTTTAGCTTGTTTCAGTTCAGTGCTGCTGTATACCCATGTTTCCTTGGAAACTTCCATGGATAGTTTGGGTTCGCACATCATTAGTAGCAAGCAATCTGGAAGAATTGATTCGTTCTGTTGTTTTCGCGATTCTTTTTCGATTTCATTGTTTGAAAATGCTGCATCAGATTTTGCTTCTTCTTCTTCTCTGTGTTCGTGTTGAATTTGTTTTGCATCTGCTCTATCAATGTGTTCTAACAAAAGTGTTTCTTCAATTACCTTTTTAATAATTGATTTGAATCTCTCTTCTTCTTGTTCTTCGTCCAATGTTTCATCTTCTTCGTTTTCTGAGAAAGAGGAAAAACTCTGAATGCTGCTGTCTTCTTCTTCTTTTTTCTCTGATTCAAGGGGTTGATTATTTGTTTCATCAACAATGGAGTTTACTTCTACTGCTACTGCTGCTACAAGTGCCTTTATCACACTCTCTTCTTCATCTTGTTCCTCTGTTTCTGGTGTTAATTCATGGCATTTGAGCTTTTCTTCATCTTTACTACTTTCTGCTTCTGCATTCTCTTCATTTTCCACAAGATCTACAGAAACACAACTAGTTTCCTCTAGTACTTTGCATTCGGTGTTTTCTGTATCTACTAGTTCTTCCACATCCGCATTTTCTCCGATTTCTTTCTCATCTACTTCAACTTCTTCATTAGTTTCTTTTCGAGCAGGTGATTCCCAGAATCGATTAGTAATATCCGCCATTTTCATAGGATCAGATCGACATCTCATTAGAAGCAAAGCATTTTTAGGCGGAATGCAAATGCTAACTCTGGCTTTCTCTTCATTCATTTCAACACTCTCATCATCATGATCCTTAAACTCAATACCTTCAAACACATGCCTTCTTGAGCTTCTCATTGTACTTTGCATTTCCTCCATTTTCCCTTCTTCTTCTTCCTTCACATTATTCGTCACCACCAACTCAATCCCTCTAGTTTTTTCATCTGCTTCACCATCTTGCAATGCAACTAGCCATCTAGCAACAACATCCTCACATCTCCTCTGCCCATTATTATTATCAACTTCTCTAGATCCATTAACTTTATCCTCTTGTTTTCCTTTCTCATTCGAAAAACACGAAGACCGACATGGAAACAAACAGCTTAACTCTCTCAAAGCTTCATATATCGTCACTGGCAAATGTACCCATCTCTGATTTCTATGCGCCACCGCCACCGCCGCAGCACATTGATCTTGCGCCTGTAAATGCACACTAGAACTCCTCTGATTCTGAATCAAAACTCCCCTTTCTTCTTCCAACTTCCTGAAACTTATATCACTCCTTCTATTAGACAAATTCCGTGTTTGCCTAACTTTCTTCTTCGTCTTCATTTTCACCTGACCAATACAAGTCACCTTCGGAGACGAAGGTTCCGGGTTATCAAAACCCGACCCTCGTTTCTTTCCGGTGGTAGTAGGAAAAGTAGCTGGGGATTGTCCACCTTTAATGCTGCCATTAGCTTTCAGCCTCCGGCTGAGGGAAGTGGGAAGAGTAAGAGGTGGATCATGCCGACCATGGCTAGGACTAAGCATGGATTTGGTTAGTTTCATTGAAGAAGAAGAAGTAGAAAGGGTACAATAAAACAGATGAAGAGTTTTCACTAGTAATGGGATAATGGTTTCTTTGTATTCAGCACATTGTTGTTGTAGGTAGCCATGGATTGGGGATCCATGTGGGGTTTGAAAGTGTAGAAAAGCTGTGTTTTTTGTGGCAGAAGAAACAGAAAATGTAGCAAAAGGAGATGTGCGTGTGGAGTTTGTTGAAAGCAAAAGCTATGGGGGAAAATGGGAAGATGATTGAAATGTTGTTCGTCTTTAGATGATTATTGGGGTAGGGCTAATTGTCTAATGTACAATGTAATACTCTTTTCGTCTAGACATGACACAAATAACCTTTCAAAAATAATATTTCTACGTCCATGAGGTAATATAAGATCTGCGTATATTATATCCTACTCAGACCTACTTAGTGAGACTTCACTAGGTATGTTGTATTTTGATTTGACTTAAAATTTAAGAAAGTAAATAAAATTGGTGAATCTTATGTTCTTAAGTTAAAAATATGTAAAAATACACCAAAATATCATATAATTTTATGATCTTAAACATACCATACGGAAAATGATTGAAATGTTGTTTGTCTTTTAGATGATTGATGGGGTAGGGCTAATTGCCTAATGTACAATTTAATATTGCCAGATTCACAGTAATGACAAAAAGGGAACTCTAATCGATTAAACAAAGCCCAAAACATTAGCCATAATTAGAGAGATTAAGTAAATAACATGAGGTCTCTCAAAGGTAAACTCGCCAACAACAATAGAGTGTAACACATAAACATTAGCGAGAGGCTATTTTCAGAGAATCTTCGATTTTAAGTGTCGCAAATCAAAATAGTAACAAATATCAAAACATCAATAAAGAAAACATGACAAGTAATAAAAAAAAAACATTCACACAGTTACACCAACGAAATAATGCAATCACCAAAACATAATAAACAACATATAACTAAAGTAAGAAATCATATAAATAAAGTTTATACTATGATAGATACAATGCTTCAGCCTATCACAAAGTCTAAATTCTATTAAAAAGTAAGAAAATACTCCCCTATCTATCAATTTTCTACTCTAATCTGCAACCTCAATTTAATTTCTCATCATTCTCATCCCACAAACAATACAAAGTGTAATTTTCCAAAAACGAAATCAAAATTATTAATTTATGAGTTGTGGTTTCATAATTTAAGCCAAAATCCATAAACCCGCAACTCTTACATTATATTGGCTCCGGCCCCGACTAGTATAGCACATTAAAACGTCCTCTTCAGTCTAGCTTGCATAGCATGTGCTGCTTCTAAGTTTGGTTGTCATATTTCACTAGATCAGAAGATGGTCAACTTTGAGTATATTAATAATAATAATATTTTCTCTGTTTTATTTTATATGAATTAGTTTGATTTGACATAAAGTTTAAAATAAAAGGACTGATGAAACTTGTGGTGTGAATAAATGATGAATGTCTGTATGAGTATAAATCATTTCAAACATCTTAAAATTAAATTGTTATTAATATAGAAATATATTATTCTTTGTTAGATTGACTAAAAAGAAAAAATAAATCATATAACTTGGGACAAAGGGAGTAATAAATAAAGGTCATATATGTACGAGTCAATTCTCGTATGGTGATAAAAGAGAGTTATTCAGATGGTAAGTATTGTCATCGTGGCAGTGGTATAATCGTGATTAAACGGCATTTTTGGGGTGAATTTGAAGGAAGCTCACATGGAAAAAGAAGGAAGTGAAAACAAAAGAATCCAAGAGTGCACGTGACTTTTGCTAGTCCTCTCTAAAAGAAGCATAACTGTGTCTCACGCTTCACCTATGACCGTGCACTACAATTGCCGGCAACGTCTACGCGGTTCACTTTTACTTGTTCACTTTATTAAATTTTACGTCTTTAACTTAAAAATCAAGAGATATTTTTCACTAAATTCTTAATACCCTTATTAATAACTACAATCAATTTTCAAACTATTAAATTTAGTATATGATATATTTTATTTGTTATTCCTTGAAAAATGTGTCAAATTAATATCGAACGAGAAAATAAGAATAAGCACGCTCTCAAATGAGAGTAGGAGTTGTTTTTCACTAAAACAAGTACCTCGTTGTCTGACTTGTTAGCTGAGCTAGATGCTTCTATGCACAACATAAAAAGGTGAGCATTAGACCGCGCGTGAATTATGATTATCCGTTATAAATTTTAATCACCTCTAGGCTCTAGGGAGAGATCGAGAATGTTAGTTCACGTGAATTCAATAACTTTAGTCTATCTTTGGTATATGCATTAAGAATTCACTAGTAGTGGGTAATTTATAAGAATGTTTTTGGAGTTAGACCATCTAAAAATTTTGAGAGAAGTATTGAAAATATTCTTAAACTTGACGCGAATTATTAGTTTTGTTTTCGAATTATTGACAGCTTAAAATTACTTGACTAACTAAAATTAGGTACACCCTCAATCACCCCTGATCTACAACATAATATAACAAGTGGTCTCAGACCATAAAGCTCTTAATTAAAAGTTGAGAGAAGTGTTAAAACATCCCTAGAATATAGGAGTATATTTCACTCATATTGCAAATTCAAGGTATATTTAAGTTCAATTAGTCAATTAAAAAATGTGTCTTTAATCTTCAAATAATAGTTGCCTTATAGGGCAAGAGGGAGGGACATAGGTGGATACAAAAGTTAAATTTAATGGATATAATATTTTTATATTTTCACTAAAAATAAATAAATATTTCGTGCATAGGGAGAAAGTGGGGGTAATGAGAGTGCTTTTGGCCTTACCAAGAGTGAGTTTGTTTAAGTAAGTAAAGGACTTTGACCAACATTTACTTCAGAAAAGGACAAATGCACCATTGATTGATGATAGGATAATAAAGAAAAAGAGATATTTCACCAAAAGCACTTTGTTTCCCTTTATTTCACGTAAATAAAAAAAGGTTCTACTTTTGCCTTTAGAAGGAAAATGAAACAGTGAAATGCTTATTATCTCTAGAAAAAGCCAAGTAAATATTAAAAGTGACAGCTTGAAACATTTGTTGTATTGTCAATTATAAAAAAAGCACATGGAAAAGGGATCTTCTATTTAGAGCAAGTTGGAAAGGATATCTTGTAATAGCACAACTAATAATGTAGATCTTAAAGTAATTACATTCAATAAAAACAAACAGATTTATTTACTTTTGTTAAATTAAGATCTAATCAATTTTAGAAATAGACAAATTATGCACATACTTGGATATTGAGCAATTACCCTTAATTCACCAGTATGTATATTTGAAAACTGTAATTAAGTTCAGAACATCATAATCTATTTTTCCAAAAAAACAAACATCTCCTATGATGTATTACCATATCCCATGGCACCAGCATGTTATTTTAACAACTCACACCAAACGAACCCCTAAAAGTTCAACATGGCTACCGGTTAAAGACGAGACGAGACATAGAAACAATCACGGATAGATATAGAAAAGAAAAAAAATGAGAATGTCCCGAGAATTTACAGGTTGCACAGTTTTCTTCTGAATCCTATATATTCCAACAGTGTGTAAATTGGGTCTGGTTATTCTGCAAAGAGATGATAACGTATACGAGGCAATAGGCATCAAGAATTCAGTGCAATACCAGATTGCATGGGACATTATAGCCTTGTGCACTGAATCCAAGTCCCGTTGGTTAAGATCGTCCAGTTAAATCAGTCAATTTCTAGCACCACTTTGCCAGGAATTTGTCGTCTATCCTTGGCCTTGTGAGCCTCTCTCACCTGTGAAATTGGGAAAGTTTTATCTACTGGGACTTGAAGCTTCCCAGCCTCAGATAACCGGCGTATCTCATGTAAACCCTCAGCATCAGCCCTCATATAATTCCACCAATATTCTGTATCATGCAAACACAAGAAATGCAATAGTTAAAGCACCTATAAGGCTCAATAGCACAGCTTTTGACACGTCAGTCTCACGCTATTAACAATAATAAATACCAAATAATAGACAAGCCACAAAATTTAACTCATGAATGACCAAAAAAAGACATTTCTCTCTCTCCAACTGAAACATCAGATGAGTAGTAGGATGCTCTCATGGTGATCACTACGGCCACTCTCGACCAAGCATTCTAAACACAGTCACATGCTTTTTTTTAAAAAAAGTGATCACACGCTACAAGGGAATGAAGTTTCTGCACTTTGAAACCTAAAGTGAGAGTTACCCTGGGCATACTTTATCCTTATTAGCCTATCATAATAAAGAGATCAATATCTCTAAAATAAATTAAAAAATGTGAAAAGATGACCAAGGTCAGTCCAAACTGATTCGGTCCACCCAGCAGTTCATTTGAATGGAATCTAGATTAGATATTGGTCAAAGCTAGACTATCTCCTCCAGAGAACAATATATTAGACAATTATCAATCATAGTGATTCCGTCCACTCAGCAGGTCCGTTTCCTAATATATCAATAAAATTAATTGCTTTTATCAACAGAAGAAATAGAGAACTATCAAATAGGATTTAGGACCAAAATCACCTTAACAAATATGCATACGGAATTTGTCCTGAACTACCTAAAGGTTATTCCTTGTAGAAAACCTTTGTGAAGGAGGAGGAGGAGAAAGAGAGAGAGAGCCCAATTAACAAGGAATGGAGGTCAGGCTTGTTATGTTATTCTCACTTACACCTTCTAAAACCTGTTAAATGTTAAGGTCATACAATATCAGAATGACTCTACCGTCTACTTTAAATAAAGTATATGATGTCACTAAATGGACGATGGTTTCTTCATCTTATCTACTTCAATGAAGATCAGTGATCTGTATGTCATTCTCACTGAAAAGTCCTTCTAAAACCTGTCAATATGCATGAAATATGCTAATATTTACACTATTCCAAAAAATAAGGTCATGGCCATATCAGAATTGACTATACTATACACTTGAAAAGAGCATCTCAATTTTTTAAATAGATGAAGAAGGTATCATCCCCTGGTTTACCTCTTGCCTTAAAAGATGTGTTAACATAACAATCCAGGTCAATCTAAAACGGCTCTCCAATTGCTTTATCTACTATTATTCAGATAATAACCTCTGCCTACCTTTTCAACCAATAGTCCAAGTACAAGAAACAACCAACCTATGAGATAATGCAACAAAAAGTCTTGAATCAAGCTAGAGCCTGTTTGGATTGACTTTTCATTTGACTTGTACGCCAAAAGCCATAAGCTAGAAATTTTAGCTTAAAACTAAGTGCTTATAAGCACTTTTTTAACTTACCCAAATACTCTAAAAGTGCTTAAAAGCACTTAAAATAAGCCAATCCAAACAGGCTCTAAATCAGCAATCTGATTGTAGGAGTTGCACCTAATAGTGAGATGGTACCTACGAATTCACCTACAGTTCTATTTTTCCTGTTATGCATTCTATGTTTTGAAATTCACTGCCATATAGGAAGAACATATCTATTTTTTTGAGAAAGAAGAAATTTTTTTAAAAAAAATCTCATATTGTTAGGGGTGAATTAAAATTTCATGTTCACTTTTTTCCCTTACTGTTTTTGGATAAAGGGTGTTCTAAAATTTTCATAAATACCCAGGAAAAAACCATTTCTGCCGAACAGTTCATAGAAACTTCAGAAGATCTCATACCTATTCCATGAGAATATCGATATTGGATTTGTTTCTTCAGCAAGATGGCTGCTGCCATAGGAAGACCAATAGCTAGTCCGTGCCTATCAGTCACCGATGCAGCCTCCCCCTATGAGCAAAGAACAGGAAATCTTGATAAAGACCGCACGGCAAATGTTTTGGCATTTATAAGAAAAAATAGTAGAAGATTCACGGTTACGAAGGTAAGACAGCTCCTAACCTGTAACGTCATGTAGTGTCCACCTTTCTTTAAAAGGCTAATACCCATTCTCTCTGTATCTGGCACACCAATTGTATCCAAGACAGCATCAAAATGCCCCTTAAGTGCTACTTCAGCATCCTGTAAACAAGCAAACATGTCAACCCTGGCAAAAGGACAGAGGGCAGAATACCCCAATAACGCCATTAAAAAAACCAATCAAGCATATCATGTTCAAATAAAATAACATGATGGATAAACACGTGAACTACTACTGCAAGGTCACCTCAATGGTATAGTCAACGGCCTGCTCAGCACCGGCTGCTAAAATGCGACTTATACTCTCTCCTCCACACGTAGTAGAAACATGGCAGCCTGCAGCCACTGCAAGCTGAATTGCAGAGAAACCTACTGCTCCTCCTCCACCTATGACCAATACCCTATGCCTGAAGTAATTTGATTGAGAAATAATGATATCAGTATAAACAAAACACAGATATCATTTTGAGATATCATATTATCTCTCTTCCAATCAACATATATTCACTATCATGAGCTCAATATGAAGTAAAAGGATACAGTTGGAATACTATCTAAATGTGCCTTGACCTCTCAAATAGGATTAACGAGTTCAGATGGCCATGACTACCGAAAAAACCGAACACTACCAAACTAATTCGGTTCTTCGGTTCAGTTTTGATTTTTTCCCCGAAAATTCGGTCTTTCGGGTCCGGTGTAAAGGTTGCAGTTCTTCAGTAAACCGAAGAACTGAATTTTATACCAACTCTGTTTTCCTTCTTGTTTTCTTCATTTTTATTCTTCTTATCATGATTAACCTCCTTCAGAATCCTCAAGGTATCTATAGACCTGAAGGTACATAATTCTCCCGATGACAAGATGGGGCTCTAATTGTATTCCAGTTGCCAGTATCAAATGACAGGCACGATAATGGTGTTCTCAATTTTTCCCTGTCAAAACTCCTATCTATAGTGCAATTTCTACATTCATCAAGACAGTTAAAATCACAGTACTAGTGCATAGATTGGGTCGATGATGAAGAAAGGGAGATCAAAAACAAAAAGATCATACTCATAGTTGATATTAGCAAAGAGTAGCTTAAGCATCTATTCTTCCAGCTTCATGAAATTTAAAAAAAGAGCAAATAAGGATGTTTTATTTCTCACTCACACCGAGAAAACTGTTTTAGAAACACCTAAGAACTGAACAGCCACCCCCAATAAATAGGTAAGCTGCTATATCTTTTTATATATACATAAGCAATAAATAGCAAGTATTATATGCTAAGGTTTTCAATCCATATGAATCAACATCCTGTTTCTCAAAGAAAAAGGAAAAGCCATCTTTTTGACCAATTTTCATCTCTAGACAAAATAATCTTGTTCAGCAGCATTAGAATTTAGAGCAACTCCATGTTTTTCCATTACGCCAACATAAATGTATCTTGAAACTTAATTCTTTATGCACTTCCAAGTTACAAAAGTTTATATACGCTCCAACGGAAGAATCATTATTACACAATTACATTCAAAAGAATATAATGTTGGTCATAGGCCCCCAGTAAATAACTTTATCTATTGATCACTTCAGTATTTTGCCAAAACTGAGGGTAAAAAAATAATTTGATAAAGAAAAACACTAAAGAGTCCTAAAATTTCAATCCCTTTAAATACTTCTCACTCACATACCATGCTTAAAAAGTTCAATGATCATAATTTACTAGAAGCTGTTAACCTCTTTATAAGTGGAGATAGTCTGCTGCCAAAACCAAGAAAACAGAAATTCAGAATTTAAATGTACAACAATTTTAGAAAATGTTTATGACTCAGCAATATAGTTGCAGAGGAAAACCTTCTTAAATTACTAGTTTCATGGCATGGTAACACTTGCATAGGCCATAGCGAAACCCTCTTGAGTCATCAACTTCCAGTTCCTTTTTCTCAGAGGTAATTATTCGAGTTTAACTGATGAATTCAGATTCATACATTGCGCGTATAAAGCACATCTCCAGTACTGAATGTAGAAGTACAGACTACTATTTCCATCCTGCCTCTCCTTCACAAAGGGTGATAAGAGAGGGAGAAAGAGAAAACCGTTTCACTGATGAAAAAATCTAACCTATCTGATAAAAACATACCCCTCTCTTATTCTGGCAGTACTTTTTAGCGCACGCCAAGCAGTTAGCGCAGCAAAAGGGATAGCACTGGCTTCCTGCAGAACAACATATAGAACCTTAGCATGCTAAAGTAGTAATAAAACAAGATATGTGATGTGACAGGATGCAGATAACAAGTGTGAAAATTGACAGGGATATTAATCCAACAACAATGAATTTCAGAAATTGATAACTTAATCAGCAGGCTGAGGGGTGGGGAGGGCATCTAATAAAAGTAACAGTATAAGGAGTAGGAAACAAGATAGACGCTGATTTTATAATTGATCACAAATAGCCAGAAAAATTTTTAAGAGCAGAAAAGTATTCTTAGGAAGTTGGTCTGACTAAATGTAACCAAACAGAAAACATACTGCATGTGAAAGTGATCCCGGCTTTGGAGCAAGTTCATCCTCCGCAAGAATAGCATAGTCAGTATAAGTACCCCTCACAGCGGTTGGATGCAGAGCACCAAATACCTCCTGCCCAACTGTAAGTGACTTGACAGAATTTCCAACAGCTGCAACTTCACCACTTATATCTCGGCCCAAAATCAATGGTAGAAGTGGTTCGAAAATTGAACGTCCATATCCTGATCGCATCTGAAACATATTAAAGCATCTACTAAATGCTCAATGCAAAATAATGTGATGATCACAATTTCTATGACATAGCTTCCCAGGAACAAATAAGTCCAATAGATTTAGAGGAAACATTTGCATGAGCTTTATAACTATTATCTGTTCCTAATAGTATAATAAGAAAAATTTGTATCCGTCAAACTAATATCGTATCCACATTGAATTGACGCATGTATAAAAAATTCTTCCATTGTAAAAAAAGAGAAAAAAAATATAACACATTTTATTTTATTTTAGATGTTATCTGCATTGCATTCACTTCACAGTAATACTGTATTCATCCGGAAGCATGGTTTTCACTTAACAAGTTCTTATAGCTTCATTTTTATTAATAAATGAATGATCAGAAAAATCTTTGTTCATAATCAACTTTAAGAAGCAGTTTACTTATTCAACAACTGCCATGTGGAGCATAAACAAAGAAATAAAGGGATCAATAACATAGATCAAAGATGCTCCACTATGTTTAAGAGATCATTTCTTCAAGAATTCTCTAAAATGGAAGTCTCTATGCTTTCTCAGAGAAAAACAAAAGGAAGAAAGAAATGAAAACCATAGATCGCTAGGTCTTAAAGGCATAAAATTTTGCCCTAACTTGAACAATTTTCTCACATATCCCCTTTTCCTCTATTCACCTTCAACCTCAAGCACATTGTATGGACACGCCTGAATTTTCTGAGATTGTCAGACAATTCCACCTATTTAAGTTTCTCAAAAGTATAGTTGGTCCTACGCAAAATAAAGCAGAAATGACAGCCAGCACAAAAAATAGTCTAAATAAGAGATGATTCATATAATCATCCTAACCAGACAGAAATTGAGGTATAACGGATTAAACATATCTACTGAAAAACACACTGAGTTCCAATTACAACCAAAGAATTGTACTATAGGTCAATTAGGCAACATTTCTAATCAGAAGGGTCAAACGACTTTCTGAGTTTCATACCTGAACTATTAGGCGTGTGAGTTCCCTACTTGAACTATTACCAAATGCTTATTATAACACACCTCAACTATCAGTTTTTCACTTTTCCTACCTGAATGATGGTGATATTTCAAATAGAAAAAGTGCAACGGATTACTGAGATGTGTTTCAATAAACATTTGGTGATAGTTATGAAACTCAAAAAAACTCAATATTTTAGGTGTGTTTTTGACCATTCACTCAAATGACAATTGCACTAACTATAGGCTGAGGCAAATGACAGCCAACATAAAAATAGTCTAAATTAGATAGGATTCATATAATTATCCCAACGAGACAAGTCGATTTCTCAACTGAAAAACACATAAGCACCAAATACCAACACGAAATTATACTACAGGTCGATTTCGCTCTACATTTCCAACCAATCAGAATAAACAAATGAAATTGGAAAATAAAAAAATCGAACTAACTCTGGTATCAAGTGGATTGATTGAAACAGCACGAGCACGAACAAGCACTTGATTAGGTTTTAGATCAGGAACAGCTACATTGTCACGAAACTCAAGCACCTCCGGTCCACCAAATCGCGGCAACAACACAGCTCTACAGCTCGTAACAATACCTCTTTTGTCAAAACCTAAATTCGAAATTCCTCCATCACCAGTACCAATCTCAATCCTCCGAGATATCAATCGGATCATTGTTTTGCACAGAAATTGAACAGCAAATTCAGTGATTTGGGGAAAATGGATGCATATTGTTCAATGTTCAGTAAAAGAGTGTACATGCAAAAAAGGGGAGAGTGAAGTGAACGTGTCTGCTATTTTATCCGCACAGACAAATATTGGCACCGTGGCTGCTTCTCACAAGTGCTAGTATTGCAACCTAGGGGCTTATTTGTCTTTTTCTCTTTTATTTCGTATTAGAAATAAAACCTTCCTAACACCGAACATGGTTAGAATTCAAAATTTCTAATTAAAAATAAGATGGTTGAAAATGCTTATGGCTTAAACTTTTAATTTGATTACTAACTTAAAGAGTTATATTTCAATTTTATATGAATAAGCCTTGTAATTCTTTTTTAATCCTCTTTGTGTGTTTTTCTAAGAGGAAACGGTCTAAAAACCTCCCAACCTATATCCAAAATCTCAACTACACACTTCAACTGCACGGGTATTCTATCACCCCTGAACATTTTATTTCTCTATTTACTACACACGCTGACATGTTCACATAAACCAAATAAATTGTATCACGTGATTGCACGCGCGGGTCCCCCACCCACTTCAACCCCCAATTCTTGGTTTTCCTCCATTTCCCTCCTAAAAACGTAAGAAACCCAAAATTCATCCTTTTCATCTCGTTTTCTCCATTTGCATAAGTATTTCTGCCGATGATCGAAGCATTTTTCTGTGTATTTTCAAGTTGATTTCGTAGTTTATCAACTGATTTAGTAAAGGTTAAGTTTTTAACTCCAAATGTCAATTTTACAACTCAGTCAACCTCATACGACCACCAAGAATGAAAAGGATAAAAGTCTAACTATAACTACTTAGATTTTTAAATAATTCAACATACATTAGTTCATAATAATAACACTTATGTTCAAATTATGTCAAATACTCTTATAATATAATAATCAAAAGAAATCAAACAAGGCATTTAAGGGTGTATTTGGTAGGGAGGAAAATAAAAAATGTTTTACTAATTCTCTCATGATTGGTCAACTTTTTTTCAGAGAATATTTATTTTTAGTAGAAAACATGGTTTTTTTTATGATCGTGGTGTCCAGGCCAACTTTCACGCACATCGATTAATTTCACGAGATATATATCACCTTCCACAAGTAACATCCTAATAGATATCTGGTAACTCTAACCACCAAGGCTAGGACAGATGGAAAGAATCACCTAGTATTTTTTGTCTGCGCTGAACACGTGTTCTTTAAAAATGATAAAAATGTCTTCGGGAACATACTCCCCCCACCCTCCATAGCCGTCGTCCCCACATGTTCCCGTCAATATTTTCTACTTACTCACCAAACACAAGAAAAACACATTTTTTCGAGAAAAGCATTTTCTTCCGTACCAAATATACCCTTAGAGCCGATAGTCTCAAAGAAATGGTCATGTATGACAAACAAATTCAAAAAAATGCAAAATAAAGATACATTATAAATCAAAACAAGAAATGACATGTAGTTTCTCTAAGAAAATCCAATTAGACTACTACTAATTCATATAATTTGTCTTCCCTCTAATTTTGAGCTGTTCAAAAGAAGCATACCCTGGTAATATATAGATACTATATTATTTCTATAGAAGACTTCTTCCATTTAACTTTAATTAATGATGTTTAATTTGCTAAGAATGTTTCATTAATTGACCAATTAAAACTATATGATGGTGGATTTACCGCGTTAATTAAAATGCCAAACACTATATATACTAGCTAAAAAAATTCAAACTCCACCAACAAAAAATTTCTTAGTTCATACATAATATTTACAAAAATCATCAATTCTTGATTAAAGATGGAATTTCTAATTAGAATCCCTTTTTTACTCTTCATATTCTTTAATTCTTTATTTTCAACAATGGCCACTAATTTGGAAACTTACATTGTTCAAGTTGAATCTCCAAATAGTCAAATTTCTACTCATAGGACATCAACAATGGATTTAGATAGTTGGTACCATTCATTTTTGCCAACAACTATTGCCAATTCAATTGAAGATACGCGTATGGTTTACGCGTACCACAATGTGATCAAAGGTTTTGCAGCTAAATTATCAGACGAAGAATTGAAAGAAATGGAGAAAAAAGAAGGATTCATTTCAGCGCGACCTCAAAGGGTGTTGTCTTTGCACACTACTCATACTCCGAGTTTTCTTGGTTTGCAACAAAATATGGGATTTTGGAGAGATTCTAACTATGGAAAAGGTGTGATCATAGGTGTATTGGATACTGGTATTGCTCATGATCATCCTTCGTTTAACGATGAAGGAATGCCTCCTCCTCCTGCTAAATGGAAGGGAAAGTGTGAGTTCAATTCTACGACTTGTAACAACAAGTTGATTGGAGCGCGGTCTTTTAGCTTTGGAAAGGGTACAACATTGGATGATGATGGTCATGGTACTCACACCGCGAGTACTGCTGCTGGAAGTTTTGTTAAGAATGCTAATGTTTATGGAAATGCTAATGGCACAGCGGTTGGTGTTGCACCTCTTGCACACTTAGCTATTTATAGGGTATGTACTAGTGTTGGTTGCTCGGAGAGTGATATATTGGCTGCGATGGATGTTGCAATTGAAGATGGAGTCGATATCCTCTCCCTCTCGCTTGGTGGAAGTACTAAATCTTTTCATGATGATGCAATTGCACTAGGTGCATATAGTGCAATGGAACAGGGGATTTTTGTTAGCTGCTCTGCAGGTAACAGAGGTCCAACTCCTAAATCTGTTGCAAATGAAGCCCCATGGATTCTCACTGTTGGTGCAAGTACCCTTGATAGGAATATCAAGGCTACTGCAGTACTCGGAAACAAGGAAATGTTTCAAGGCGAATCAGCTTTTCAACCAAAGGATTTCTCTTCTCATTTGTATCCTCTTGTTTATGCGGGTGGTTCAAATCAAAGTGACATTAACGATCCTTACTGCAGCACAACGTCACTGAACAAAACAGATCTCACAGGTAAGATTGTTTTGTGTGAAGTTGGTGGTGGAGTAACAAGAGTAGACAAAGGTCAAGCAGTGAAAGCTGCAGGAGGTATCGCGATGATACTAATGAATCGTATTCAAGATGGTTTCACAACATCAGCTGATGCACACGTACTCCCAGCTACCGATGTTACATATGCAGATGGTCAAAAAATTCTTGCATATATAAATTCAACATCAAATCCTTTAGCCACCATAACATTCCAAGGGACTATAATCGGAGACAAAAATACTCCAGTCATTGCTTCTTTCTCTTCTCGCGGTCCTAGCAGAGCAACCCCTGGCATTCTAAAGCCTGATATTATAGGCCCTGGAGTTAATATCCTTGCAGCATGGCCTACCTCTGTAGAGAACAATACCGAACCAAAACCTACATTCAACATTATATCTGGCACCTCAATGTCTTGCCCACACCTAAGTGGAGTAGCAGCATTGCTTAAAAGTTCCCATCCAAACTGGTCTCCATCAATGATTAAGTCTGCAATTATGACAACCGCGGATACTGTGAATTTGGGGGAAAAGACCATCCAAGATGAAAATCATGAACCAGCTAACCTTTTTGCCATTGGTTCAGGTCATGTAAATCCATCTAAAGCAAATGATCCAGGACTTGTTTATGATATCCAACCTAAAGACTATGTACCTTATTTATGTGGTTTGAACTATACAAACCGGGAGGTTGGGGTTATTGTGCAACGAAAGATCAATTGCTCAGAGGTAGGAAGTATTCAACAAGGACAACTAAATTATCCTTCGTTTTCTGTTATACTTGGATCAACTTCTCAGACATACACGCGGACAGTTACAAATGTTGGTGAAGCTAAATCATCTTACACTGTGGATGTTGTTTCACCACCAGGTGTTGATGTTAAAGTTGAGCCTTCAGTTCTGAAGTTCGCTGAACTAAATCAGAAGATGTCATACCAAGTAACGTTTACTCAAATAGTTAATCGTTCATCAGGCACTGTTGATGTTGAAGGATTCTTGAAATGGAAATCTACCAAGTACTCTGTTAGGAGTCCAATTGCAGCTTTGTTGACCCGAATCATTTAGGAAAAAAATTGATATAAATCTTGTATGGTGTAAAATAATTGTCTTCTTATTCCTTTGATGATATTTAAGAAGACAGAAGGAAACCTATTCAATATGAAATTATTCAATGGTAATAATTGAACAAAAGAATAAGAAATCTATATCATCAATATGAAATTATTACCACATACTTCTTAGTAATTGTCTGATGATTTTTTTGGTATAGCAATTAGCAAGCTTAAGATCAACTATAGAAAAGAAGCAGAGATATAACAATGATCTGCAATTTCATTAAGTAGACTCTCACCACTTTTCAACTACCATTACAGTTACTCCTTAGTCCAATATTTTTTCACATGATACAAGCTCTTCTGTAGCAACAACTTCAATCAAAATCAAATAAAAGCCCTCCTTATGAGCAAAAAAATTCAAAATTGTAATCAGAACTCTAGAAAAGCGCCAACAGGAAGGCTTAGGATTATATGAATCTAGTACAAAAGACTAAAGAGATGATATGTTCCTCCTTTCACTAGCAGAACCAGTCTTGGGTGGATCCATGTCATGATTCTTGAAACTGAATAATAAGGTCTGGCGAGCACAAAGTTCTGGCAGGCTATGATAGTGAGAGAGAGAGAGGATCTAATTCTAATTCTTCCTTTGAGCATTTCACATCCACAACAATCATTAACCATGTTTAGTCAGTTCTCTGTCTGCTCCACCCTAGTCAGTAATTTGATACATGTAACAAGCAACGAGATAAACTAGAGTGATCATCTCTCATTAGGAAGCATTATTCAGACGCGGGTCTTCTCAAACTCCTCTTTTTTTTCTTTGGTTTACGCTTTTTCTGTTTCTCCTTCAGTCTTGCAAAGTCCTTGATGCTCTTTTCCCATTCTTTTCTGTGCTTTATGTAAAGCATCATAGCAGCACGGGCATCTTCTATCTGCAAAATATGCAGATGGATGCAAGTTAGAATTCATTAGGAAATGGACCTAGGATAATAAACTGACATGCTGCTACAAGATTGAATTGTTTTTTAGATTCAGTCTGTAAAGCCAAACTCAAACACACGGTAATACTTGGAGGTCCATAACAGTATACTAAAGCACATACAGTAAGGATTCCACTGTTTAGAATGAGAAACTACAAGAAACGAAAGTAAAAGAGCACAATAAAGTCATTAAAAAGCATAGTACTAACTGGGCAATGCTCTCCATTTTGTATCTCCACTCCAAGGACTTCAGTAGCAAGGTTCCGTAGTGCACGACTGCGTCCTTCCCTAATTTATCAGCCCAATGTCAGCATCATATTGCAGCCAAAATACAAGCTAGTAGCTGAAAGTTGCAAGTAACCAAGAATTTCTTTTTTGGTGGGGAGGTGGGGGAGAAGATTACCTTAGAAAATGTTTATATTCAGAAGTGTCACGAATATCCTGCTTTTGATGGCCTAATAACAAGGCCTGTACAGGAAACATTTCCCATTTAGTCATAGAAAGTACTCTAGATGCAAAGTCTGAGAAGGTGCACAGTTACCTTAAAATCATTTCGCAGAGCATGGCCAACAAGAATCCGTCCCTTTATTAGTTCTGCCACCTCCTTCTGAACGACACGGAAATCTTTCGCTGCAGATGACATCAGAAGAGCACATTACTTGGGCAAACCAAACAAAATGTTTTTGATATTGTTTTGAGCATATAGCTTGCGGAAAGTATCAAAAAAATGGAATTACTCTGTCCATAAATACTTGTCCAGATCAAAGTCAAACTAACACTGGGTCAAACTTCAAACTGACTGCTAAAAACAATTAATCCAAATTGAAAATATAAACCTTCAGAGTAGAGATAAACTGACAACCTATTCAACTTTGAACCATTTAACTAGTGATGTTGTCCAACAAAGATTGCAATATAATTTTCTTATATACAAATCTTTTAATCAGAAAGAAATGGAGACAAACTTATCCTTTAGTAAGAGATAAGGTTTTATCTATTCTACTTTATTCATTTAGAGATTGATGGACATTGGACACAGGCCTACTTATTTTAAACTTATATTGAATCCCTCAAGGTATTTAGCCCAACTTCCTTTCATGAATTCTGGACAAACCTCTGTTGCTTGAATGTGCAGGAGCCATTGAACTCTCTTTCAGGAAAGTGAGATGGACTCAAAATCTTTTATAGCAATTAGTTAAAATTCCATAACATTAAATTCTAAGGCGTTTGGCCATGAAATTATTTCACTTTTTTCCACTCCAAGAAACAAGTTTGGCCATAAAATTCTGGTAAATTCTCATTCACTTTTTTCAAGAATTTTCAAAAATTCCATAAACAACAATTTCGCTTTTGTCACTCCAAATTACTCGCAAAAATTCAAAACAACTCTTAACTTATTTTATGGACAAACACAACTCTAATTTCTAAATATCATTTTTCATTTTGAAAACAAAGACTACTTTTTTTATTTTCACAATGAAACATGAACAAACACCTACTAAAATATGTTGATGATCTATGAGCACTGTGATGGCCGATGGGAATTTCTCAAGCCAGCATTCTTAAAAGAGCTTAAATTTCCGTTCTAACTAGTGACTACACATGATAATACATTCATTTCGCAGTCCAGATGGAAAAACTTTAAGCATCAAAATTAGAAGAATAGGAGCGAGAAAATTCCACAATGCTTCTAGAACAGCTGCAACTTAACGTGCTAAAGTAACACCACACTGCTTCTCAGATGACTCAACTTAACATGCTAAAGTATAACAAAAGAATGTTTTTCAATTTTCTGCTTCTTTAGCAAGAATAGTTTTTTTTTGTAGTCATTATTCTTTCAAGAGACCAGACTAAAAACTTCTCCTTCTGTTGGTATCTTTTCAAATGTAAGGGGTGAAGTGAAACCAACCTTTCTTTAAGTGCTGAGGTCTAATACCACTGATTTTGGTGCGGAAGTCAACAACACGTTCAACTGGACGAACATATTCGTCATATATCACATTTCCCCATTGGTTGACCTGCAATAAACTGGTTTGCATTTAACTGTTCATGTATAAGACGAACAAACAAGCTTACAAGAAAATTGTAGGTTCAAATACACAGAAGGACTAATGGAATGTACCCGGATAATCAAAATAAGGCAATTTATGTTTTATAGGGAAACAACAAGAAGCTTTAACATAGCAAATCAATACTTAGTGTACTCTAAGTTCACATGCTCCCATAAGAACATAGAATAATTTATAATTCTGTGTGTGGCATATGCTCAGAAGGCAAAAGACCAGCTAGAAGAGAACTTATTATAGGATATAAACAGCTTAGTTATGAAAACCGTAGTGCAGTAGAAGATTTTAACTAATAATCAAAAGCATCAAGTTGAACTGGGGAAGCAACTGAAACAATTGCTAGTAAAACCATTTGTCAAATGTAGTGAAGTAACATATATTTTTAAATCACCAGTATTTAAGTAAATGAGAAGGTAAAACTGAATACCAGTGTGACTCGCCCAAGAGCACTTCTGTTTCCCACAGAGCTTACGCCAACCATTTCACAATCCATCCCTATCACATCTGTAACACTGTCATGGAGCTAACGATTAAATTGCTGAACAGTAAAAAAACAATTACTCAATTAATAATTTAAAAAAAAACTTAATCACACTTGAACTCGAGAAGGCTTAAATAATAATAGAAAAGTGAGATTTCGATTGTATTTTAATGTTGTAACCAGTTAAAAATAAAATCTTTCTAATTTCCTGCAAATGTTAAAATAACATAGAAATTTAGGTTTAATTATCATTTCATAACTTTTTGAAAATAAACTTTTCCGGAGTCTTGTGTGACAAAAATATGCCACCAAGAAATTAAAGGCAAGTTCTACAAAGTGGTGGTTAGACCGACTGTGTTGTAAGGAGCAAAGTGTAGGTCAGTCAAGAACCCTCACGTTCAGAAGATGGAAATTGCAAAAATGGATATGCAGGCATACAAGGAGAGATAAGATTAGAAATGAAGATATCCAGAACAAGGTGGGCGCGGCCTTGGTGGAGGAGGACAAGATACAGGAGGCAAGCCTAAGATGGTTCAGACATATGAAGAGAAGATGCACGGATGTCTCAATGCGAAGGTGTGAGAGGTTAGCATTATGGATGGTTTCAGGAGAGGTAGAGGTAGGTGGTAGGCTGAAAAAGTATTGAGGAAAAGGTGATTAAATAGGACATGGTGCAGCTTCAGCTTACGGAGGACATAACCTCAAATAGAATATAGAAGATTATGGAGTAGAAAGTTGGTAGGTAGTTGAGTATAGTCTCACTCGAAGTTAGGCAGACTCTTCACTTTTGATGCTGCAACCGTGTTGAATTCTCCAAAAATACACTACTTTGGAGAATCCAACATGCACCCGTTAACATTTCTAAAGAGTCCGGGCAACATAGGTTTCACTTATCCTTCCGTACTAGAAATTGTAGCATGGCTGTTGTAGGTTCTTGTTCCTTCAATTTCAGTTACTATCTATTGTAACTTGATTTAGAGTACACATACTAAGCTGTTGTAGATAAAAATCCTAGTTAAACAAGTTTTTTATAATCTTTTATAAAAGGTGTATCTAAGCAAATAATGAATCATGTACAGCCGCCGCCCAAAAAAAAGACCTTTTTAAAACTCACCTTGAATCTGATGAAGTTGGAATAAGAGGATTAAGCGGAGCATCACCGGAGTCATCACTGGACCTGCTTTTGCGCTTTCCTACGATAGCAACCAAAAAAACCTCACACACTAAGAACCAAAAAAACTAAAAACTAAAAAAAATGCGTTATACCTAATATTGAATTAGGATTTTCTGTTTCTGAAGGATTTGACCGTTGTTTTTGGAAGCCATTGCTGCTGAGTTGCTGCAGAGCAAAGAAATTGAGTGCATAATCGGAGATAAATTACAAAATAAAATTAGTTAGAGAGAGAGTGAATACTTCACGGAGCTGAGCCCAGTTGGGGTTTAGCTGAAACTGTTTCTTAGGGTTTTTCAATTGATCCGCCATTTTTGTCTTCCTCCGGCGGCTCAATGCCTTTTAAAAATGAGACATCCCAAAAATTTGAAAGACTCAATTCTTTTTAATAATAATAAAATTATTATAAGCTTTTTCTAATGAACAAAAAAAAATAGTATGTTAAATGGAAAAAAATGTTTTTTTCCTTATAGTTTGGCTCAAAAAATGCTCAATGTTCATATAGTTACTAAATGGGTCAAAAATATCCTTTTCCAAATAAAATATATAATTTCTTTTCTTTTAAAACACATCTTTTTTCTAATTAAAATATTATCAATGGACCCTATATTTATTTTCTTTCTTTTAAAATCACTTTAACAAATAACAATGTAGGAAATATTTGTTTTCTTAATCTCATTTTATCAATTAAAATAGAATAATTGCATGTACCCTTTCGACGGATAATACTGATAATCCGAAGGAGGTTCCTTCGGGATACTCAATAGGAGAAGGAAGGATTGCTCCTCAATCCCCTTTTGTCATTTTCTTCATATTCAACTCTCTTGCACTCTTCGTATCATTAGCTGTCGTAGCCATTCAAACATGCATCAATCGTGGTTGCTGAAAGACGAGTCAAAAAGCAAATGCTGGTGATTATCAACAAGCTAATGTGGTTGGCTTGTGTATTTGTCTCCATAACATTTCTTGCACTGTTATATATTGTTATAAGTAAAGAGGAAAGATGGATGGCAAGTGCAGTAACTTTTATCATGGTCGTGACACTAGGTACACTGTGTTACTGGATAGTTATGCCTCGGATTGAGTCTTCAAATTTGAGAACTTAGAGGAAATCAACTCGGAGTAGCAAATACATTGTCACGATCCATCTCAATCGTGTCAGAATCAGAGATCCCTAAAAATCAATATAAGAAACTATATGCTATATAGTTCTAGTTGTTAGCAAATGTACAATCTTGTGTTATAAAAAAATGATCTTTGCACTTCAAGATTCAGAGCAATAGCTCTAGTTTTTGTTGTGTATATGATCAAGATAATTGAAGTGTAAGATTTTAAAATTATGAATATTTTACTAAGTGAAATACAGTTCAGTGAGCAAGCCAAGTAAAATGACAGGCCAACATGTTGCGTTAGCAGGGTCCTGGGAAGAGCCGCACCACTTCCCAAGGGATGTGATGTGATGTGAAATTTTATGCTATACTAGAATTTTGAGCAAATTTCTACTGTGTACAGATATTTGGTTTTGAACTTAGTAACATTGTTATGTGCCTCTATTTCATTCACTCTACTCCTTTCCAATTCACATGACATAGTTTGAGTTAGCACGAAGTTTAGAAAGAGATGAACATTTTTGAAACTTATGGTATAAACATGTCATAACATTTTGTGTAACTATAAGATTTTTGAAACTTGTGACCTTGAACATGCAATAACATACATGCGGTTATAAATGTTAATCCTTTCCAAATTTAGAAGGTTGTCATTCTTTCTAGAAAAAAGTATGTTACGTAAATTGAAACGAAGAGATTAAAATGTATAGTAGAATTATGAGCATCTTACTACTAATCAAAGTGAAAATAGGGTAGTATGTGAGCAAGATAGGTGAGATTAGGGATGTCGCATAAATCACCAAAAATTGAATTACCTAGTCGAGCTGAGAAATTCAATAATTTGGTATTTGAGAGTAAAATATCATAAATATAATCGATTTTGGTAGTCCATATGGGAAATTAGCATCATTCGATATTCAGTAGTACGATACACATAATTATTGGTCGTTTAGTACCTAAGATCAGAATAATAATCTCAAAAGTCGAATAGAATTTGAGATTAACTTTATTCCACGTTTGGTTACGGTATTAATTGCTTCCAACATTATTTTATCCCACCAATTGTACGAAAATAGTGGGATAGTAATCCCATAGAGAAGACGCGATAAAATAATAATTTCATGTATATTGTTGTCTATCCCATTCCGCATACCGAATGGCCACAGGAAATAAAGGCCATTACCCATAAAGTGACATAGGCCCATCAGTAAGAAGCCCATATATCAAAACTATAGACTAAAATCAACAGTCTAGTATGTGATAGATTATAGTTAAATTAAAGAAAATATAGGAGAAACATACCAATCAAGATCAATTAAATATTAATACTCCACAATTGACTTGTTTGACGCTATGATTATTAAGTGTAAATTTAATGAATTTTCAATTTGCTTTTATATTGATGACAATTTAACTAATAAATTAAAATATTATTGAGTTTAAGATATCTTTATTTTCATAAAATATATATAATGCATACATACTTGCATAAATCTAATTGAAGAAAAGTTGATCAACAAGAAATTACAATTTAACCAATAAATTAAAATATTGTTGGATTTTAAGATATCTTTATTTTCATAAAATATAGTAATACATATATAAACCTTATTGACAAAAAAGTTGATCAACAAGAAATCATCATTACTACCTGAAATTTTGAATTCGCTGAAAGGATTAAAAAAATATGTATTGAAACTCGTTAAAATTATTATTGGTTATAACATGATATAACAGATAGTGCCAAACTTATTCTGAATTTATGTTTGATCTTTTTTTTCTGCATTCACTATTTATATTGAAGCTTGATTAATTGAATTCATGCATATTTCAAGACATATTTTAAAAGGCAATATTCTTAATGAAATTTATCCCACAACTTGAAACAGTAGCAGGATCAAAATTTTCATCAAAAAAATAATCAAAATATGAAGAATTGCGCACAAAAAGGTCAAAGAAGATTCAACATTTATCATATATAAATAAAAATAATTTAAATCATGTATAAAAGATATAATTTTATGTCGAAGAGGATTTAAATGAATTCGATCACCTCTACCTGACGTTACTCTTAAGTCAAACCCAAATATTTAATTAAAAATATTTTTAAAATTACAATCACCCTATCATAACTCGTATCTCGTATCGATAAAAACCTAGTTGAGATGAAGTGTGTGCATATTGGTTTCTGACGCACAAAAGTAGGGCCGATGTCTTGCGCTACTCGCTAATGGCTCATGTGATTTTTGGGAATATTCTTATTTTGAACCATCAGAATAGAAAAGGTATCTTCTCAAAAAATAATAATTAGAAATTAAAAAACAAGACAATATATTAGTGTGAGCATAATTAAAAATGATTCTATAGAATATTTGTTATTCCCTCAGTCTACTTTTATTCATTTATTATATTAAGAATATTTTTTTATTTGTTCAATTTAAAAAATTAAGACTAATTTTATTATTTAATTTTTTATTTATCTTTATAATCAATAATAAATATTTTAGAATGTTAAATTTATTATATTCAAAGGAATGCAGTAAAATTGACATTTATTTATTGCATCTTAAAGAATGTATAGGTCAATTTGCACACATTCAATTAATTTATTGTATATTTACTATCTTCATTAACACAAATATTGAATAACTTTAATCACCAAAAAATAATATATGGAGATAGAAATTATCATGTATATTTTATTTTCATTGAAATTTGAATCTAAGAACTAAGTATTTATAAAATAAAAACATCACAAAATAACATATGCATATTCACTTCTAATGTGAATTAAGATCAACTAGGATAAAAATAAAGCATTGAGTCGAACCTCTTAAGGAATTAAAAAGCCTAGTATACTGTGATATTTTCTTTCCTGGGAATTAATCCTAATACTTTTAGAATGAATGATATTTTATCCTGACACAATTTTTAAGAAATTACTGTTAATTTCAATAATCTCATCATATTTAGTTTTTAATTACTTAAATGATAAAGAAAGTAATATGTATTAAAAAAACATGATAATCAAATAATTAACAAAATGTAGATTTTTTAAGTTAAAATCGGAAAAATCAAAATGTTTGAATATATAATGAAGATGATGCACAGTACTAGATAACACAAAGTAATATAATCGAGAACTACTAAATATTGTGATGGAATAATAGGTATTACTTTATTAATTAGATTTTAAATTAGAATATTGAATATTTGAATATATAATAATTTTCATTAAAAATATTTAATCAAGATTCAAATCTAATCAAATTCTAATATCACTATCAAATAAAAAAATTAAAAGATAAATAATTATATTTTTCCATTAATTAATTATAACGTTAAAGTGGGGTAAATTTTTTTGGGAAGTTGTTTAATTCACATAGCAAAGTGTGTATTTTTTTGTCGTTTGGGAAAACATCCTCTTAACTCTCACGTTGTCCAACCTTGCAAGGCTGTTTATATTATAGCAACAAAAATTCTATTTATATATTTATCATATACATTACTAGTATATATATATATATAAAAGCGTGTAAAAGTAGACATCTATCTATCAATATGTGTATTACTAGTTGAAGGTATTTTTATAAATTCAATACTTTTATATTTTAATCAGTTTGTCTTACTTTTCTTTTAATTTGTTATTTATAATACGTTATCACAAAGTTATACTAAAAAAATACAACATTAATTGATTGAACTTAGTTCAATAAAAAAAGTAAAATTGAATATGAGTGATAGAGTATTATATTTCATTGAGTTGTTTGTTGGTCAATACCGTTAGTATTATATCAACATATTCATATTATGTGAATATTTCATCACTCATTTAGTTTATCTCAAACAATAGTGTATATATAAAATAGTAAATTACAAAATTTAAACATGTGAATCAATTTTTGTATTTGAAAATGTGAAAATCATGATATGAAATTCCAAATTAAGCTTTTTAGAGAATTTAAGATTTCAAAAATGGCATATCCAAATGTTGATTTCATCTCAAAAATTTTAAATCATGAGAAGAAATTGGATATCAAATGCCTACCAAGTTTATATAAATATTTCATGGAATGTTATATCTTTTAACAAAATTAAATGACCAAAATTTGTTAGATCGACACTTAGAGGACTATTTTTGTCATTTTCCCTAATATATCATTGAATTTTATTTCCAACAAAAAATTGGCCCAAATTAGAACATGCTTAATTATTAGTCTCATGTGACTTTAAATTGACTACCATGTTGTTTTCTTATGCGAGTAGGAATAGGCTTTTTCCTATAATACCAAATTTATTATTATAGCATCAACATTTTTTTATTAGGGACTTTAAATTTGAATTAGCATTATAAAATACAATATTACGTTTGTTAAAAAGTTTTAATTAAAGATATTTCAATAAAATTAATCATCTAAAGTCAAATTTTATTCTAAAACTTTAAGTATATATGCCTACGTAAAAAAATAGTATTGCTTCTTTTTCTTTTTTCATAATTGTTGTTTTTAGTTTAGTGTTAATATTTTCCGTAATATTATTATTTATAATAGTGCGGAGTTATTTAGATTAATAACATATTAACTATGTATTTTCAATATAGTATCTTGCATATTATTGTAAAAACAATATTCTCATTAGTAGAATATTTGAATTGTTTAGTTAAAAATTCTAAAATATTTTAATTAAAAAGTAGATAAATTTTTTTTCTAAAATATAGATTTTTTACTCTTTTTTTAAAAAATCTTTAATATTATCGAAAATAATATGAAAGTATAAAACTTTTAAGGACTTAAAAGGCAAATGTCATCAAGCCACCAATGTGGAGAATTTTTAACGCAAATTCAAATTTAGTCCATTCAGATAAACATCGAATACCGAATGAAAAAACAAAAAACTAATGAATTCTATATTGAGGTGCAATTACTTAAATACCCTGAACTGCCTTATCGTGTTAGGGATGACAGCAGAAATTACAAGAAAAATAACGTGGCCAATTAATAGGAGAATCAAACAGCCAATTAGCAGTTAACCGTAAAATTTCCACTTTTCCATTGAAACCTCTCTTCAATTATCCCTTTGCTTTTTTCCTTCTTTGATCTATCGATCGTCTGATCAACCTCTAATTGGTTAGTTTTTCATTTTATAATCGGACCCAATTCATCAAAGTTTCAAATATAATGTTTAATTTTGTGAATTAGGTAATGTGTAGCTATTTCTTGTTATTCTTGTTTTAAGCATGCATACGCTATGGCAGGAAGCAATAATTTGTGGGGTTTCTTGTTGATTTTTAGTTTGATGATTATTGATCGCCATTTTGGTATCTGGGTTTTGTTTTTTTTGTCTAAAAGATTGTTTTTTTTTTTTTTTTGGTTTTTGTGATTTGTGTAGGTGTTTTCCACTGAGCATTTTTGTGCCTTTTATGTTTAAAGGCGACAATCGAGGAAGAAGTTGATATTTGGATGATAAAAAGGTGAGGCTTCGATTTTGCTGTATGTTTTCCTTTTCTCATCCATGAATTGCATAAGATTGTGTATCAGTTATATATGTTACGTTGACCTTAACAATACTGGAAGATTATGTTTTTTTATGTGTCTTGCTTGGGTGTATGCCTGTATAATTTGGTTTTCCTTTTATGGTGTTTGGGCAATAATCAACTCAATTGGAGTGTTTTGATTTATGTGTCTTGCTTGGGTGTATGCATCCTGTCACTAAGCTGGTTTGAGAGAGATGATTAGATAGGACATGACGCAGTTTCAGCTTACTGAGGACATGATAGGAGAGTGTGGAGGACATGGATTATGATAGAAGGTTGGTAGGTAACAGTGCACTGGCTTGTTGTCGGTTCATATTAATAGTCATAGTATTGCTCCTGTAGTTTCCTGTTCTTCGATTTCTGTTACTGTTTCTTGATTTCTTGTATCTCAATTATTGTTTTGTTTTGTTGTAGTTTTTGTTCTGTTTCCATATGTTGTTTCTTGTACTTTCGTTACTTCTTTCCTTGGACTGCATTGGACTGTTTTTCTTGAGGCGACGATCTACCAGAAACAAACTCTCTATCTCTTAGGTAGGGTAAGGTTTGAGTACACTCTACCCTCCCCAATTTTTTTATTATTGTTGTTGTTGTTGTCATGTAATTTCTGGCTAGTGTTTTTTCATGAGCAACAAACATTTCTGATTGAAAACTGTGTAATTTGTCTTGCCCACTTCTCTGGTAACCAAACATGACATAATTTAATCTCGAAGTCCTAATGAAGGTTGGTGTTGTTTTAAAAAAACACACAACTAAAATCAAGATTTTATTTGGTGTGTTCCCGACTTGAAAAATTTCCATCCGGGTCTGTCAGTCTCACTGCCCTGCCTGAATATCTACCACAAGAATGTGAATCTCTCTATCTTCAGTGATATGGCGTTTAAGCTCTCTGAAAGAACTGAGATCCTACTTGATTTGTGGGATACGTGAAGTTTAGGTGAAGACTTAATAATTTGGTTTGGCATCTTGAGATATACCCTTCATGACTAGTGAATTTGCCAATGATCGGTTAAGGTGATTCTGAATGCAGAAAGAAGAGCTCGCTAAGACTCCCCACACCATATTTATCTGGTTCATTATATTTACCATACGTAACTACTATAGGAAAAACATTCATGAGTTTTGTGGTTTTATTTTTCATTAGTGTTTTTATTGAGGTGATGATACCCAAGCTCAATTTTTCTGAATCAAAGATGTAATTCCTAAAGATCTTGAATAAGAACTACTAAGTTCTAGGTTCAATATTGAACTTCACTTATTGGGATGAACATGGAGAAAGATATTGAAATAAGCATCCATTGATCTAGATGTCCATTTACAAACAAAATGATTATCAGCTGGCCATCTATCAAGTTTATGCAATTTCTTAGTCAATGATGTCATTAGGATGCAGTATGTATTATAGCTTGTTCTCCTCCAAGCAGGCATCACCCCACAACATTGTAACCACGAAGATAGGCTAAAGGAGCATGTCACACGGTAATCGCATAATTGATATGGAAGCAGATCAGCAAGGTCAAGAGTTTTTTCATTCAGCACCTTGCATGTTTTATGGGAGCATAGCGACTTTACCACAGCCTACTGTCCATGCAGTAGTACCAGCTCCCGTAAATGCTGGTAATATATATTTGCACCATGTATCAGACCATCAAGAGGGTACCTTAACATATGGCTTGACACAGTTCAATGGGATTCAACATCAGCATCCTGCCAGCAATCCTGACCTAGCTATTTCTGCTTCATCAAATCATTACAATCCTTACATGGCTGTTCCATCCGCTTCTGGAGATTTCCCTATTCCAGTAAATCATGGGCCACATGATCGGCTTCATACAAGCTCTCACAACATCCTTGGAATGAATTCAGATTACGGAAGGAACAATCATTACATGGACGATGTCAGAGGCTCATTTAAGAGAAAGAATGCTGAAGGAATTCCTGCAAATCTTCAATATCATCATGCTTTGGCAGGTTCCAGTTCTTCTGTTGCTCCAATGATTGCAAGGGCACATGAATCTGATATTCCAATGGATGCTGCATCATTTACACCACCAGATTATGGAGGCAATTCATCATCATACATTGAAGATGTAGCACTGAGAAGTATGAATAACAGATCTGGTGCTAATGGTCCAGAAAATATCGCACGACATAACCACAATCATTTATTTCAAGGGAACTATATAAGTCAGACCCATCAGTTGCCTGGCAATCCTTGGTTGGATCTGCAGTTCAACAGCAATGGTAGTGAGACTCAACCTTGGGCCTGGAATCAGGCTGCTCCTTTACCCTATGTACCTGGTAATTTATGTTCATTTTTTAATTGAAATTTAGGGATCTATTTTCTCTAGGTTTGCTGATCTTCTCCTTGTTTAACGTTTTCTGAAAGTCTTTTGTTTTAAGATTTGTTTTCTTACCAGCTGAACAATGAATCTTTCAGCTTCCTTTTGCCCGCTTATTTTAAATGGAAAAATCCACAGAAAACATGTCTGATTTTCCTTTTGTCTTGACTACCATTTTGTTAATTTATCTTGTATTGACAAATGATTTGCATATGTGTCCCCCTTAGTTCTATATCTCTAGTGAATCCCCCCGCCCCTTCTTCAAATTCTTCAAGTGATGACATTTAACTTCAGGAACTGATTGCAGCTGCTTGCTTTTCTTTATTACACTAGGTGGCATTGGGGGATGTGTAGATGCTGGAAACATGGGCTTGCGAGGTTATCATATGGCATCCAGCAATGGAGGTTTGACTAGTTTTCTGCATCCACCCATTCCTCAAGGGCACCCAGGACTTCATCATCTGCCACCTAATATTCAAGGAATGAGAGGCCAGCCTATCACCTTCCCTCCGCAAATGACAGCATCATCCTCACACAGACACCTACCAAATAATTCGTCCAATATCACCACTAACCTAATGCAAGGCATTGTAGAGGCAGGGCCCAGATATATGCCCTCCCTACCAACTGGCTTTGGGTTGTATAGACCTCATCGAAGGGCTATCGTGCTTGAAAGAAATACTAGACATCAGAACCTTCCTAACATGAGAGTTCTGCCAGAAGATGTAAACTTTTCTCTGTTTGACCATATCTCGTTACTTCCTTTGTCATTATTGTTGTCTAATTGATGCATTTGTTTGATGTTAATAGAATTGAATGCTAATGGGTTTATCTCTTCATGGTTGTTATATGTAGGGAGTGGCAATGCTGGATGTTTCGGGATACCATGAAGTTAACAATCCCATTGATCAGCACAGAGATATGCGTTTAGACGTAGATCACATGTCCTACGAGGTGAGCAATAGGTTTCTTGATTATATTACTGTCTCAGATTTGTCCTGATGGCTAATCAGTACTTGCGAAGTCTCTGTTTTGTTTGTATGTTATTTACTAGTTCGGAGTTATTGTCTGCTCTGCAATTAATTTGCATGACTTCTAATAATAAAATTTCTGCAACTTTAAAATTATATTCCAGGAGCTTCTTGCACTGGGGGAGCAGATTGGCAATGTAACAACTGGATTGTCAGATGAAATAATCATTAACCGTTTGAAAACAAGATCATTTTCGCCCCCCGTTATTCCTTGCACCCTGGAAACTGCTGCATGTTTGGATCACGAAGCTGATTTCTGTGTCATATGCCAGGTATTAGCACTAACTTATACTTTGAGTAGGATTAGGTTTGCCTGTGACTTTTGCAGGGATCACTCTGGGGATGGCTCTACTTCAGTCTCCTTTTCTCCCGTCCATTTTAATTTTAGGTGCTGATTAAGTACACTAACCAAGACAAATCAAATGGGTGTAAGCTCTTGCTCAAACAATCACATTAGTAGGTTTTAGTTTGTTACTCCCTCTGTTTCAGTTTGTTTGCCTTTTCTTTTTAGTCCATTTAAAAAAGAATGCCTCTTCCCTTTCTTGATAATTCTTTAATTCTAACTTTCCACATGACATATTTAAGACCACAAGATTAAAGGGCACTTTGGTACATTTTACATATCTTTAGTTTAAGACCACAAGTTTCAAAAGTCTTCTTTATTTTCTTAAACTCCGTGTCAAGTCAAAACCAAACAAATAAATTGAAACGAAGGAGTGTTAAACTTCATTCCAAATGATCTTCCTAGGAAATGTTCTTATATCTCTTAATTTATGTTCTTATATCTACTAGTAATTCTTGTTTTCAGTATCTTTGATGAAGATATTCTTGTTTTAACTCTCTGATAATCGTCAATCTCTTCTATTCACACTTTTCTTTCTCAAAGATTGTTTTTTTTCTCTCTTACTGTGGTTAAAGAAATTTCTTTTGATGCTTCATATAATAAGTCAAGTTTGGGAGACAATGTATTAAGCAGAAATATGAAGTTGGCACAATTGTCCCCTTATAACTCTTTCATTCTTCCTCCTAATAAAGAATATAATAATTTTACAAATCATTCCACTTGGAAAACTTTTGCATTTGGAATTGATTTCTTTTTCTTTTCCTATATTTGTAACTCTAGAAGTGACGGTATAAAATGTTATGGAGAAAGAATAGGTTGACATCCAAGTATAAGAGCCATGCGTTCTCTTGGGTGGTGGTATGAATCTATTTAAGCAATAGCATAGCGTAGTCTGTCAGCTGAATTATTGACCAACAGTTTACTATTGCATTGTTTCGAAATAAACTGAGGATGCTTTGGACTCCTTCCTCAATCTTTATAAGCTTTTAACTATCATCACAGTAGGATGCCATCAATTATTTTTGGATTTCCACCAGGCAAAGTATTGCCTCGGCTACTAAGATGTTTCTGTCCATCTTCTTTTTTTCTGTTCACATTTATGTTGTCTGGTTTGTAATGCATGATTATTTTCCAATTATGCGCCATTAATGCTTTACTGTGCTTTCCTATGGAGCTACATTTCCTTGTTTTCTTTCTTTTAGTTATCCTTACATCTCTGATGGCTTGCAATGTATATTTTGCCTTCAATTTCAGACTGATTACAACAAGCAAGAAACTATAGGAACTCTTGATTGCGGGCATGAATATCACGCGGAGTGCGTAAAGAAGTGGTTGGTTGTGAAGAACACTTGCCCTATCTGCAAATCCACCGGATTGTCGATAGAAAGAAAATATTTGTGAATACAGGGAGTTGGTTGGTGGATGAATAATTATAAGAGTGGGACATTTTGTTCTCTTGTTAAATATTTGTTCTCTAACAAGAGGAGACCTGTATAATTATATATATATTTTGTATATACTTTGGCTAGATGTTAGCATATAACTTGGTGACCTTAATTTGTCACCTGAATTTGTACAGACCTCTTAATTTTGTTGGAACCATGTGCATGTATTGTGAATTTTGTATAGACATCTGAAATTATCTTGTTCAACCGCGCATGATTACTGTATTCTTTCTGGATTAATGTGCCATCTTTGTACTGCAGATGGTATAACTAGTTAGTGATACTTTCTGAAGCGTACAATACATTAACGTGTTCTTTAACTTGACATCAGTTAGTATGTGTGTCTTTCAACTTTGATTGTGCATAAGAAGGTACTTAAAGTATTATAAAGTAGACACACGTGTCTTACACGAATTGTGTGAGATGCACACATCCTAAATGACAAATCACGTGAGATTTGTCATATAGGACGTAAAGTGTCTACTTGTTCAATTTTATGATAGTGTTTAAGTGTCTATATTTTGCGCGCACACAAAATTGGAGGATATAGATATCAGATGATGTTAAGTTAAAATGCACGTTTATGTATTATATCTTTTTATAGTGTTGAGCATGCTTATCACTGTTGGTACATTATCATTACTTGGGAAAATATTTAGGTGTTCACACCAAACTAAGCAAATTTACTCTTAAGTTACAAAGTAAAGTGATGATATATAATTATGTACACATAATATGTCCTTTAGTTTGACCTTAATTCACATTTACACCCTCCTACTTTGAGGATGCACAAGTAGATACTTAAATTTGTATAAAATCAAATAAATAGACACACATTCTACATGGAATCCTACATGACAATTTGAGTCTTACATGTATTATGCTAGGACTCATGTGTCTACTAGTTTAACTTTGTTCAAGTTTAAGTGTCTACTTGTGCAGACCTAATAACATAAATGTAAAATAAGGTCAAGTTAAATGACATACTTATGTATTATGCCTTCAAAAAACTAAAAAAGACTCATGTAAAAGTGAAATTAAAGAGGTGTCATAAAAAAAGAAACCAATTTTTTTTAAAAACAGACTTAAAAGTAAAGTAAAACAAACAAATTAAAACATAGAGAACATAAGATAAAATGACAACTAATTAACAATCCTAAGAGACATTATTCTTCAGAAAAAAACCCAAAACCACTTGCTCTTCTACATGTCAAACTAAATAACAACTAAGTTTCAGTTTCAAATAAGTTGCGACGCTTATATATAAATCATGTTTCTCCATTTAAACTCATCTCATGCCATAAACATACCAAATAAAAATATAATGTAAAAGTATATAAATAATAGTAAATCTTTTCAAAGAGTCAAAAGACTAGCAAAATAGGGTACAAACTAAAGGTAAGTTAATGAAACAATACAGATGTGGAATATTTCCTAAGATATTCAAAACTGAGAATACTCAATGCAACTATAGGAGAAGCCATTTGAAAGCTTAACTTCACTGATTTCTTGGTTTTTTTAGCTTAGACAGAGCAGCAACCAACTTTTTTCACAGCTGAAACATCATCCTTGCCAACATTTATAGTCTGCCCCTTTGGCAATGCAGTAGGATCGTCCCCAACTTCGAGTGCCTTCCGACAGACCACCCTGTATATCTCGGTCAATACTTCTGTAAACGCATTCTCAACATTCAAGGATTCAAGTGCTGAAGTCTCCATATAGAAGGTACTCTCTCTTTCAGCAAAGGCCTTGGCGTCCTCTGTTGAAACAGCACGCAAGTGACGTAAGTCGGCCTTGTTCCCAACGAGCATTATGACTATATTTTGGTCGGTATGGTCTCGAAGTTCTTTTAACCATCTCTCAACATTTTCAAATGTGACATGTCGAGTGATATCGTACACAACCAATGCACCGACAGCCCCTCTGTAGTATGCACTTGTAATTGCACGGTACCTATTGTCCGACATGGGAAATGGAAGTTTTAATTAGTCTCCACATCTAATAAGGTGCCAATCTTACCGTGACAAAGGAGAACCAAAAAGATTTCAAACCAAAGATTTAACAGAGCTCAAACATAAGTTCCACACTTGAAATAAAAAATCAAACCCGAAAATGAACTTATCAGGAATTAGGCTAGCTGGCAGAAGAAAGTCGCAGGTTAAGCAATAAAAGAAAGCAAGAAATATAAAACTAACCAACGAGAACCAGAACAGAAGAACTACAAGGATAAACACCCATTCTCTTTCTCTTAGGATGTCAGTTAACTATTTCGAGTACATGAGCGAAGCTCATCTTTCATCCATGTATACGCATCTATACTCTAGCGTCTAGTCCGAAATTTGCAACAGAACCACCACTTAAAATGGCATTATAAGGAGATTATTTCTGACACCTAAGCTGATGAAGTAGGTAACAGTCAAATGTCGTGATTAATTAAGTGCACAACAATTAATTAATGGAAAATAGTACCCATTCTTTAAAAATGTCGTGATTAATTCAGTGCATGACATTTTCCTTTTTCTTTTTGATAAGTAATGGAAAATAGTACCCATTCTTTAAAAAAGCCCTCTAGTCTCACCTGAAAAAGTAAGTTTCTAGCAAAAGTCAATTAGTACTTAAATGAGATGATGTTAGCTAGGAGATAATTAATAGACTAGTACTACCATACATGCACAAGTCCAACTTTTCTAGCTAGCTTGCTATAAATAATTAAATATAACATTGTCAACAAGCCAAATTTTGTTCCTTATTATTATAAGCGAGGAATCCACGAGGGCTAGTGGCGCACCGCTTGAAACTCGGTGGATAATGGACCCACCTCTCTACCCTTTTCCAATTGAATACAGTGTACTGCAATTTTGACTGCAGTAGGCTTCAAACCTTTGATCTACCCCTAACCCACACACAATGCACTGCCCACTTACCACTAGCCAAATCCCTAGGGACCACATTTGCTCCACTCCTTAGTTATCCGTTTTTGTACCATTTCTTTCCTTTTCTTTAATTATATGATATTCATATTTGAAACCTTAAACCTCAAAGATTTATGAATGACTAGGAATGCCCGGCAACTCAATTTATCCGGTAAACTATCAGGGGCTCATGTAGTCCATGCCAGATTAATCGTACTCTGGACCGGGGCAATGAACCATCACACCTATGGAAGTTTAACGTGCAGATGTCATTTGTTCTCACCTCTAATTTACAACTCTCGAAGAAAAACAAGAAGAAATCACCTTTTAGAAGAAGTTAGAAGTAAATTCAGGTCTACCATTGACAACTTGATCCACAACTACACTTGCTCGTTGCCTAAAAGACACTAATGGGAGGCATTGAACCATAGGAAAAATCCATCACTACTAAGTGTTATACTTGCTAGCTAACAATCAAAAGCATCTCTACAATACCAAGCAAGACAGAGCAATCATATCCTTCACATCCTCCTTATATATACAAAAACATACCGAATGTAATCCCACTCATGGAGTCTTGGGGAGGGTATGATGTTCACAAACCTTATCCCTACCTTTGTGAGGTAGAGAGACACGTAAGAGATAGATATATACACACAAAAACAAAGTACCACAACACCAACCACCACCACCACAACAACATTCCAAGTGTAATCCCACAAAAGTGCGGTCTGAGCGGATAAAATGTACACACACCTTACCACTACTTTGAGGTAGAGAGTCTGTTTCCGATATACCCTCAGCTCACAAAAACAAAGTACCACACAGTCACAAAATCTAGATGGCAACATAACATACTAAGTAACACGACGCCTTCTAGCTTTTACATATCTGTAACTGAATTAGGGAACTTCATCCCTTAGCTATGAAACAACCAATCCTTTTCAAATCTTGCCAAAAAACTCAAAAAAATCAAAACTTTTTTTTGGGGGCAAGTTTATTAACTCATTAATTATCAGATTCTAGCAAAAATTGAAACAAATCCCACTTTAGAAAGTTAAATTAGCAACTTATACGCAAGTTTCAAGAGTATGGGATTGCCAGATCAAACAAAATTCAACCAATTAGCTCAAAATGTAGAAGTAAAGAGAAAAAAAAAATACCTTTCTTGTCCAGCAGTATCCCAAATCTGAGCCTTGACGATCTTATCATCTACCTTAATGCTACGGGTAGCGAATTCAACGCCAATAGTAGACTTTGATTCAAGATTGAACTCGTTTCTGGAGAATCGAGAAAGGAGATTGGATTTTCCGACACCAGAATCTCCAATTAGCACCAACTTGAACAGATAATCGTAATCATCCTCAGCTCTATATCCACCTGCCATCTGCGATTAATTCAACAAATTAACTATTTGGTTTACTTAAGGGAATAGTTGATAGTTCTAAGGAAAAAAAGTTGTTGCTGCTACTACTGCTAAAAAGAGGTAGGTGGCAATAAAGGGTTCATTTGACGAAGACTAGGCAATGATAAAATCTGCGTAGATTCTGTTCTCTTACATTTCTGAATTTTACCCTGTTATGTTGTTCAAGGGCGGAGTTATCTCATGGTTGTTTTCTCTAAAGAATTATACTATTTATACCTGATTAGTATAATTTTTAATGTATATAATAGATGTCAAACCTGTTTCAATTAACTTGTATGTTTATTTTTCCGAATTTTGAGTCTTGGTAAAAATTTTTGACTCCGCCACTATTGTTGCGAAGTCCTGCGGAGTTCAAGAAAGCTTTTACAGCAGTGAAAATGGGAGATGATGGTCACATATGAGTCTTGACTCTTGGTGGATTTGGTTAATACTTAAAATGTTCTTTATTGGAAATAAATGGGGATTTTTTTATTTTTTTTATAGTAAGTAAAAAGGTATAATCTCAAAAATGATTATAGGTAATTTGGAGAAGTGTATTAAAGTCACATAGGCACGCACATACACAAATAGCAAAATAAGTTTTGAGCACATGCAGTAGCAAATCAAGAATTACACTTTTAGCACAACTTTTCTTTTAAAAAAAAATAACAGTACATATAATTCAAATAATTGTAAAAGAGTAAGTTTTATTGACAATGCAAAATATTTACAAAATCAAACTGTTAAGAAGCTAATCGCATGTAAATGACTATACTAAATATGAGTTGGTGGTAATAGAAAAAAAGTAAGCAACTTATTATAACTAATTAAGCTACATAAATAATGTAAAAAGAAAAAAAAAATCTTACTATATTCTATATGTATGTATTTATTCATATATATCATGTACATGTAAATGAACATGCAATGCATAAATAGATAATAAATGGTACAATAACTAAGTTCATTTAAAGATACATGACCAAAATCCTGAAACTATCAAGGATGAATTTGAATGATTCATCTATTATACACAATATATTCATATAAAAATTGTGAATAATAATTTATGTATATAATAATTAGTATGGATTAATTAAGCTACATGAGATACATTTACAGATTCTTAATGAATCACCCACTTTTTAAGCCCTATGATCTATTGAATTACTTTACTATTGAGCATTAAAGAGTGATAATTTATGCATGTGTCGGTTGAAGTAATGATAAATGAAAAAAGACTTTGACCCAATTAAAGAAACTCATTTATATTTTGAAAATGTTTATTAATAACCGAAAAAAAAATATTCCCATCATACCAAACGCACAAATTAATGTCAAGTATTATGGGTATGTTTAAAAGGTCATTTTGCAATTGGAAATTAGGGTGTAATTATATAGTTTGACGTGTTTATTTGGTCAACATGACATTAAGTTTAATTGAGAAAAAATAAATCTTTTCTTTTTTTCATTTTTCATATTTCTTGTATACTCGTATATTTCTCGCACATTAAAATTTATTATTTAAAAGAATATTATTTTCTTATATTTACTTTTTAATAAAAATAAAAGAATACTCAAACATATAATTACACCTTTTATTTTATAGCTATATATATAAACAAATAAACATGACATTTAAAGAGAATTTAAGGGATTGTTTGGGGTTTGACTTAAGGTCGGCGGGTATACATTAATTAAGGTGCAACATCGGTAGTTAGTGAACATGTGGGTGCAAAGGCGCCCTTGTCTTTGGCAATCACATCCTTATGAATCCTTTTTCCCCACCCCAACTTTATTGTATTAGACTATTAGTCATGTGAACTTAAGCTCCATTTTTTTTTACGATTAAGGCATTTGAATTTGAATAATTAACCTGTTGTATTTAGATGTGTAATATTGAATAATTAAGATTATTTATTTATTTAGCATTTAAATATGTATACATTTATTTTTAAACATATTGAATATACAATTCAAGTAAAATAGTAATTAGATCATTATTTGATTAAAAAAAAGGAACCATTTAAAGATATAATCGAATAGATTATGTCCACTAGTGAACAAACACCAGTTTATCAAGAATATGCAAGAAAAACACTTCAATACGTGTCAGTTTAAGAAAAAATCGTCTTTTTTTACCTACTCCTGGTGCCTAAAGGTAAAGAACTTCTTCAATAGCCAAGTCGAGCAGTCAAGCAGCAGTTGAAGTCTTTGACTTCATAGATTTGATACGCACAACACTTAGTATCCATCGTTTATAACTAGGACTATTGGGGTATCTAATCCTATTCACTCCCCTAGCTTAATACCCATAGATTCAATTGGCTTCATATAATTCAAAAAACACTAGTTTTCTCGAAACTTCTTGTTCATATCTCTCATTAAGAGGTGCTATTTGATAATGTATGTCTAATAGATATATTGATAGTTATGAAGGTGGAGATGGTTGATGTTGTAGTGATTAGCACAATTGTGGCAATTAGTGGTGATATCATTTGGTAACAGTTATAATGGTGGAGATGATTGGTGTTCATATTTGGCGATGTTGGTTGACCATTGTGTAATTTGTGATGGTTGATGGATGATGTTGACGGTAGTTGGTGATAGTGATGGAGGTGATTGATAATAGAAGTTACCGGCGACCAGAAATGGTGGCAACGGCAATTGTGATACTAGTTGACAGTGAATATAAGATGGATACTCTACCATCTTATTTTTAAGCTAAAGAATATGAAAAATATTTTTAAGCTAAACAAGATGAAAGTTTTATTTTTAAGTTAAATATGATGAAATTATAATCTTAAAATCACATAGCACAATCATGGAAATGCACACCCAAAAATATTTAAGTTAAATAAGATGAAAATTTTCATTTATAAGAACGAATAACTAAAACCTACATAGAAAATGTAAAAAACAGAAAATCTAAATAAGGTGAAGGGTGTTTTTGTAAACAAACAACTTATTCTTAGAAATTATGTAATGAATATAAGTTTGAATATGACAAGCCAAACAAGCAACCAAAATTAATCCCAACATAACTAATCCTAGCATAACTTGGTAGTCAAACCAAACGATCCCTTATTTCTTTACGTTGAAGTAAAATCCAGTACAACTGTTGGCATGCATGTGCAATATGGAATACAAATTCTTGTTAATTGGCTCTCCTTCCAAACACGCACTAACCTTCACAACATACTTAAATTCTCGCCCATAAAGGTAACATGCCACGGCGGCCTTGTAAGTCAGCAGTTCCCAATCACCTGCCATCAACAGGCAAATCAGAGTATTAAAATATAAAACATTTGCTGGAATACAAAGATTGAATAATACTCCTATATATATTAGCAAAATACCTAAAAAAGAGCATCTAAGATGACGAACAACCGTTACAAAGTAATGAGCCTTACTTTAAAGTAAACATGTCTTCACTTCAGTAAATAGACTTAAAATCAAGATAAGATTAATTTAAAAGTAAAGAGTATGTAAAAGTATTTTGTTCATCAGTGGATTCTCAAGAATGAGTTTTTCTCCATGTTGTTTCTGACATTTGAATATGTTTTCTCTTCCTCAATGAAATAGGTTTGGGTGAGGAATATTAGTAGTTCAGTTGGTTGACTTACTACCTGAACTTTCACCATGTTGGTGAGAGTTTGATTCCCCACCTTGTAATCCCCTTCCCATTTCCATTTCCATTTCCCTAACCCTGTATTTAAAATTTTCTAAAAAACGGATCTGTTGTGGTGTTTTCATAGCTTAGATTCTTTTTTCCCCTGAAATACTGTGTTTGTTCAGTAGGTTGCTTTGAAATTTCTCATTTTGTAAGGATTGGTGTAAAAGTTGTAATCTTTTGGCATTCTGTCTTCTTCTGTCTAACTTGTACATTTAACTAGACTCAAAACTTAATTGCAAGAGGCAGAGGAAACCAAATGTTAGTCTGGGTGAAGTTGGAGATATCCCTGCTGCATGTGGCATTTCTAATCTAATATATACAAGAGAGAGTTTGGTCATCACAGGTGGAAAACTGAACTTAAAGAAGGCAACCCGGTGAACTAAGCTCCCGCTACGTGCGGGGTTGGGGGAAGGGATGGATCACAAGGGTCTATTGTACACAGTCTTACTCTGCATTTCTGCAAGAGGCTGTTTCCACAGCTCGAACCCGTGACCTCCCGATCACATGGTATGGGAAAGAGAAAACTGAACTTCTGCAAGTGTAAAGACTCGGAGAACAAGGATGTTTTTTCACCCCCTCAAAATGGCCCACACCCATATTTGGGGCCTTGGATGCAGGCATCTTGCCAAAGTATCCATCCATAGATATGCAAGAAAACGGAGAAAACAAGAACCTAATATCAATCAAAGTCGGTTTCTAATTTGTCTAAGACCTGACACTATTAACAATGCAGTATTATGTCTTGGAACCACATGAATTTTTTAATAATTTGAATTTTAACTCTTGTACATCTATACTAGTACTAACTATTAAAGCCAATTCTTGACTTTTGCATCATATATATTGGTTTTAAGAAACTAGAAAAACTTAGAAGCTGGATCAGCAAACAGTTTTTTGTTAGGATCCATGCAGTTTTCCACACAACTGTTTTCAGGCAAATATAATTCAAGGTGGATCAGGTTCTTCAGAAATTTGTGAACAGATTATTTTCCTGCTAGAAAGTTGAGCATAAACAAACACAATAAAACTGCTACACATCAAACGCTATGGGGCAAGATGTGGTGGGGGATCAAACCAAACAGCTAATATACAAACCTTAATCACCTCAAACCAAGATCAAGCCCACAAAGCTTTAGTATTTAGTATTTGGACCTTTGTTGTGGTAAACAAGTGAACTTAGTTGCATGCTAAAAAGAAAGAAATGTTGTACCTGAAGCAATATCTGAAGTGAGTATATTCTGGCTGAAGTGACGAGTCAGCCACCATCTGCAACGGAGCCTCCATGACTTGCTAGACTCATAATCACTAAATATTTTTGGAATCTGACTATTCCAAAATGAGAATTTATGCTTCTCACTATCTTCACCGTTGGAGCACACAGACATGCAATCTTCTTCACATTGAGAAAGCCTCAGGAAACAACAAGCCAACTCCTTCCATGTGTCACATTTTGCATAAGTAGCATCTAAATGCAAAGCTATCATTTCCATCAGCTTTTCAGTGCTATACTCTCCTGATGATGGTATACACCAAGCCCGAGGAAAAACAGAAAAAAACTCAATATACAATGCATAATGCATCAATTGCAAAACTAAGGTATCATTTGGGGCAGTCCCACAAAATGGGACTTTCTTTTCAGTGCTATAATCTCCTGATGTTAATATAAACCAAGGCCAAGGGAAACCCGGGAAAAAAAACTCAATATACAATGATTAATGCATTAATTGCAAAAATAAGGTATCATTTGGGGGTTCTAGACTGTTTTCTTACTAGTATTATTAATTTTCTGTTGGCATTATCTTATCCTTCGATTTTATTACAATTGTTGTTTCATTTATTTTGATTATCTATACTATTTTATTGTCAGTACTTTTCTTTCTTCATTATTTTCATCATTGCTTTTTTACACTTGCTCATCTTTCAAGCCTGTTCTCGAGCCGAGGGTCTATCGGAAACAACTTCTCTACTCTCTCAAGGAAAGGGGTAAGGTTTGCGTACACTTCACCCTCCCCAGACTCCACTCTGTGGGACTATGTTGGGTATGTTGTTGCATCTCCTAAAATCAACAAATCTAAAACTAGGGTAGTATCTTGCAAGCATAGATCCTAAGAATTTTCAGTAAATAAGCTAAGCTAGTTTTCTTCTATTTTGAGATCTGGAACTCACTGGTATATACATATTTTTGCTTTTTTGTAATTCCAATGCAGATTGTTCAGTTCTCCAGGGGGTACATCAATAAGAGGAATACGTTGCCTCTAACTTCAAATTTCCTGTTTTGCTTTGTCTTAAGAGTTGGGACTGTGAAGGCAACCTTGTAGCAATAGCTCCTGTTTATATGGTTGACCAGGGTTCGAATCTTGGATCCAACATCTCCAATGAGGAGGCAAGGCTGCTACATTTGCCACCCCCAAGCCCGTCTGAGCAAGAGCCTTTGGAAGATACAGCAATAAAACAAAGACGCTTCGATTTTGATCACAAATAATCAAAAGAAAAAGTAAAAAGCTTTTTGATCCCCCCAAAAAAGGGAAAAGAAAGACCAATGATCCAAAAAGACAAGAAAAAGTCTTGAGAAAGAGAGGAAAAACTAGAAGAGCAACAAAAAAAAGGAATGAAAAAACAAAACTAAATGAGCCATTTGAAAACTGTGAAATACACATTGTGCCATGTCAAGGCATCGTGCTTAATAGGCATAGTCTTAAGAAGTCCCACATCGGTAGAGAGATGAGAAATTGGTCTCCTTAGATGGACTTGGACAAACCTCCCCCCACAATGAGCTAGTTTTTGGGGTTGAGTTAGGCCCATGTACTATATCTTTTCATGGTATCTAAGCAGAATCCATCTCACCCAATGTTGGGGCCCCCAAAATAAAAAATTGCCCACGCACCAAATGCTAAGCACTGGACGTGAGATGGGTGTTAAAGAATGACAAAAGTCTCACATTGGTGGTTAATGAGGTGGATGGACTCCTTATAAGGCTTGGGCAATCCTCCTCCCTTCGAGCTAGTTTTTGGGGTCTAAGTTACGCCCAAGACCTAATTTAACATTTCTTATAAGGCTTGGGCAATCCTCCTCCATTCGACCTAGCTTTTGGGGTGTAAGTTAGACCTAAGACCTAAGACCTAATTTAACATGATATCAGAGCCAAGCCCATCCCAATTTGTTGTTCACCGATGTTAGGCCTCCATTTATAAGTGTCCACGCTCCAGTTGGGGTCTGGGCGTGCGGAGAAGCGTTAAGAAGTCCCACATCGGTAGAGGGATGAGAAATTGGTCTCCTTATATGGACTTGGACAAACCTCCCCCAAATGAGCTAGCTTTTGGGGTTGAGTTAGGCCATGGTACAATATCTTTGTAGTTTTCATAAACATCATGTGTTCGACAGAAGCCATGTCATTAATTGAGGTATCTAAATGGAAATCCCAAGCAAGAACTCAGATGTGCAGAAGATGTATGTTACGAAGATGCGGATGTTGAGATGCATGTGAGGGCATACTTGAAGCGATAAGATTAGGAATGAAGTTATCTGATAGAAGGTGGGAGTGGCTTTTGTGGCGGACAAGATGAGGGAAGCAAGATTGAGATGGTTTGAACATGTGCAGAGAAAGTGTGTTGAAGCCCCAATGAGGAGGTGCAAGGGGCTGGTTGTAGAGGGCACACACAGGGGTAAGAGTAGGCCGAAGAAATACTGGGAAAGGTGATTAGGCTGGACATGGCGCAACTTCATATTACCGAGGACATGACTCTAGATAGGAAGGAGTGGAGGCCGTGTATTAGGGTAGAGGGATATTAGTCGTAGTACTAGTCATACTCTTATAGTTCTTGCCACATGTGGTTTATTGTGTTTTCGATTATCACACTATTTTGAGTTTGGTAGTATTCCTTTCTTGTAGACTTGACACTACTTTTCTTATTAATGACTATGCTTTCTTCATTGTATTCTTCTCCCTCTACTTGGATTTGATAGACTTGAGCCGAGGGTCTTTCGGAAACAACCTCTCTATCTCCATGAGGTAGTGATAAGGTCAACGTACACTCTACCATCTCCAAACCTCACTTATTGGGATTTCCCTGGGTATGTTGTAGTAATTTAGAATTTTAGAAGGTTAAGCATCCACATTGGTTAGGGAGGAATGGGTTGCGTTGTCTCCTTATACGGTCTTGGACACTTCACATTTCATGATTTAGCTTTTGGGGTAGATTTACGTCCAAGGTTCAATATCAAGATCAAGTTCATCCTTATTCGTGGTTTATCCAATATTGAGCCCACATAACGCTCCAAATGTCCAAGCTTGGATGTGTGAGGTTATGTTCAAGTGGTCCCCATTGGTTGAGATAATGGATTGCTTTTTCCTAAAATGGCCACCTCATGAGTCAAGAGCTCGCTTTTGGAGTTGAATTAGACAAGATTCATTTCTTGACAAAATAGATAGTTTTGTTTAAGCCAATTATTGAACATTATTTCTTGCATGTCCTTAAGACAATACTTCGGAGTGATGCGAACCTTGAGGAAGTACTAAGATTTTGTCTCTCTCTTCTCTTCAGGATGAAGTGAATAAAATGATTTTTCAGGTTAGGATGTACCCCTTCTATGCAAGCTGATGAGTCTCCCCAATGAGTGGCTACATGTAGGATCCTTCTCCAAATTTTCCTCATGGATTGCTGAAAGTTTGACACAGTTACTGCTGTCAAAATGCTCCAAGATAGTAGCTTTCAACCTGCATGTCACATGATAAAGAACAAAGAAACCAGAAGAAATTAGACGTAGTGAGTAAGACCGGAGAAAAAGAAATAATGATCGGTTGTACAGCAAGCACTCAACTAATGACATGCCAAGAAACTCATTACGGAAAATTGTCACATGTTACTGAACAATCTCTTGTAAATTTTGGATAGATACCTATGATTTCTGTTATCAAAACAAACACTAGGTGGAATTGAAGAAAATGGAATATAGCTTGTATATAGAAATTTCTATGTCAGTCCTTTCCTTTTTATCTCCTTTTTGAGATTCTGCTCGGAATACCTTGTAAGCTTTCCACATAATGTCTCATAATTTAGAATATAACTCTAATTTTAGATATTTAAATTATTTTTAACCGAATCCTTACACCCGTATACTTACCTGGATTCGTACCCTCGAATTTTAAAATGATCATAAAGGATCTGACCTCTAGATCCACACCCGTATCAGACACCCACACCCGAGTCCGGGCAACTTAGATAAAAAAGAACTAAACATGAGGCATACCGACCTTTTGAACATAACCATTGAAAGTGTTACCAGGACAGAGATCTGTCACAAATGATCAATACACGAATTTCCAGTTAAATTCTTTTAAGAATTGGGGGCTTGATATTGATACAGATAAAGTTAGCATTGGAATCATATCTTTTCATGTAAATACTGTGTCAAATGCATCTTGATTTAAGAATTGGAGCTTCACTTGATAGATATAGATATTAGCGTTAGTTAAGAGAAACTAAAAGGTTATCATTCCATAAAAGATCGCTAGTAAATAGGGAAGAAAAATTTAAGTGGCAACATCTATAAGCAGTCTGTCACTTCAATCTTTGATCATTCCCTTCACATCAAAAATCTTGATATACTAGTAACCAACACTGTTTTATCAGAGAAGTTCAAAACTCATCATGGTTATTATCTTTTAGGTTTATATTCAACTTTTTTCATAAGGAAGAAACAGCTACCTCAACTGAAATGATGTGTTGGAGTATGGAGTAAATTTTTCCACCTCATCAAGAGCCTCCTTTACCTGATCCCCGAGCAGCAGCATCTGCTAAGATATTAACTTTCAAGTACATGAAAAGCATATTATATATTAACTTAAATATATCACTCAACACCTGATAGAATCAATGGCGGACCTATGATTTTGAAGTAATGGGTGCTCCATTACAATTAACATACAGTTGCTACAACCATCAAATATAAGTGCACAACTATTTGAATATTGAAGGTAAAATTATTTAACAAGTAAAACTATAATAAATATTCATTTAAAATTGTCATTCTATTCACAATTATTCTAGACACTTTCATATTATTCAAACAATGAATAATAGCATCCATTGCTTACTAGATTTATTTCCAAAAATATTCAGTGTGAGATTAGCCTTAGATTGAATATTTTGATTTTAATTACACAATTAATAAACAAAAAAGTTACACATAAGATGCTAATCTGAAAAGTCATATGAGAAAAAGAAAATTATAAGGGTGTCCTGGAGAATGGATAGAAAGTACAAATGGAAAAGAGAGAATAAAAGGAAATGTAAACAAATAAGAAAATAAACGGAAATAGAAAATGAACATCAAAGTAAGAGCTTTTATAAGTGAGAACAAAAAAAAGAATTCCTTCTGTTTTGGAGGAAGATGAAGTTTTTTTAGGAGGGGAAGTAAAAAGAACTAGAGTTTTTTGTTCTGGAAGCGAATGTATTTCTGGAAAATGGATGGAAAGTAGAAATGGCAAAAAGAGAGTAAAAAGGAAAGGAAGACAAATAAGAAAATAACAACATTACCAGTTTCAGAAAATAAAAGGAAAAAGAAAATGAACATCATCAGAATAAGAAAAAATTGTAGAAAATGAGAATCAAACTTGTGTCGCGGAGGATTTGGTCAACATTTCTCCCGCCATTCAACTGAAGCACTCAGTGACATGTGTCTGTCGATGCTAACTGATGAAGTTTAACCTTTTCTACAAATTGTCAATGTAAATAGAGTATCTAGATTCCAACTTGGAAGTAATGGGTGCTCGAGTACCCACAAGATCCAACGTAGGTCCGCCTCCGCATAGAATAAATAAGATGGAATATTTGCAAAGATATTCTTGAAGTATATATTTACAAAGCATTCATAAATATTATAATTTTTAACATTCTTCAACACAAACAACTTGAGATGAAACTAATTTGAGGTGGTGCGTTTAATATACCAGCTTAATTTCGAGCTCAAGCTGTGTTCAACAACTTGACTCATTATGAGCCCTAGGGTTAGGTTTCTCACAAAAAGGAGTTCTCCTCTATTGGTTTTACTTGATGAAGCACAACGATCAGCATGCAGAAAATAGAGATACACAAACAGATACATGTAACCAACCAATATGAGGTTACGGAGTCCTCTTTCAAGAGCTGGGGATAATGTGAACATGCATGATCTTCCTAGCACATCTACAAAAAGCAGTTCTAAATACAATTTGAAAAAATCTGTGTGAATTCTTTCTTGGACATAAGCAATTACCTGTATTAAAGGATGAAAAGCCTCCAGCACTGGTGGACTCGAATGCAGAGCATGCCGTAAATACTTTATTGCATTCTTATAGTGGTCATTACGCAGGGTCCGATGCCTATTGAGATCATCCTCTAAATTTTCAGTTGAGGAAGGCAATTGTAAAGGCAATAACCACAGTGGAAGACCTACATTTGAATAGAGTAAGAAATATATCATGATTAAATCTAATCAGCATGAAGAACATGACATATATTATATTATTGTTGGGAGCTGGGAGGTGGCAGTTATTTTGTGGAATTAGTCGAGTTACGCGTAAGCTGGCCCGGATACCGCAGTTATCTAAAAATAAAGGACATAATGTATCTCAATTGGACCTCAACAGAACCAGAACCTAGTTGAATGCACAATACCCACCTTCACAAGGATTGAAGGGCTTAGAAATTCAATATTCTATACACCTCATGTCAACTACCGTTTCATCCTTTTGAGAATATTCCAAGAGGACGTTCTCTCTCCTAAAGTAGTAACTTCCTCATCTTCACATCATCCCTTCAAAAAACTGAAGCATATACTCCAAGCCCATTTTTCCACCATCAAAAGTATTAAAAATTTAAGAAGTCCACACTTTTTTCCCATGTTCCTTGCAGGTATGATTTTGCAACAAACCAAAATGAGGGGAAGCTTGGCTGCTGTTGCCATTGGCCAGCTGCTGCTGCTCCCACTCATCTGGAGAGTTCTTGGAAGAATGCTAGTGCCATTCATTTTAAATTGCCCAAAGAAGCCCCAGACAATACGTGCTATAACTACATGCCTATGCAATTATATGAAACTTTTTTTTTGGCTAAAGTATACCCTACGCTAATACTAGTAACTTACCTAAATCCAAAGCAAAATTAGAGGCTAAATTCATATTATAGAATGACCAGTACATACTAAAGGTAATTATTCAAATGATAGATGAACATGTTCATTCTTGAAATCAACAATATTCAGTCACCAATAGCCCCAACTTCAATTAAGACAAGGAGATAAAGGGTCTTGTCTGACCCCTTCATAAGAGAGAAGGGAAAAAGAGAAGTGAACTTGTTTTTTCAGCCCATACTACTTATTGTACCTCAAGTCCAAATCCAATTGCCATAAACCAGGCTCTAGGGTTTTCTGCAAGTAAAAGGAAAATTTGCTACTCTTTTGAATTCATATATGACTATACAGCAACATAGACAAATCTTTAAGCCATGAGTAACACTCACCATGATTGCAGAATATGGAATGATAGGGAACATCACCACTCTGATCCATAGAAGAACCTTCATGATCACTTCTTTCAGCAGAATTCAAGTAAAAGTCTTGTGGCTGAAAATTGTCATTTTGTGTTTCTCCCGGCACATTATCATCATTGACCATGGAGACTTCTCTCTGTTGACTCACATCAACTCCCAAGATCTCTTTATCGTTCCTAACAGAGGTGTTTGAATCACAATGGAATGGAGAATTAGTCTCTTGGCCTTCAACAGCATCATGCCCCTCTGAATTTAAAATGGACATAAATATTCTGTCCTCAAAGGTCTCTGACTGCACCGTGCTATCAAATCTGTCCAACTCTTGCAACTGCAACTCCTTTGGGATAGTAGAATACCATAACTGATAAAAGGCTAAGCCCACAACTAAATTAGAGACTGGATCACTACCAAAACCACGTTGCTGCATGAGCCTGATACAAATCACAGCCAGGGGAGGTAACATTAAGCCTTTGGAATTTCATATACAAAAATGCTACCCCAGACCCCACATGTGTGTTTTCACTGGGTGTGTTGTTGTTATATAAAAATGCTATACTAGAAGTACATTCCAATAGAGCATTCATCCTAAAAGAGAAGATTTTGCATAGCCAGTTTTGCCACCAAAATTTGACAGATTATCATTGCCTACAATTTTGTCCAATAAATTTTTATACTAAACATTGGTAACAGCACAGAGAGGATTATCAGTATGCAACTCATATTTACTTGGTTTAAAGTTGGACATTCGGATAAACAGAAGAACGTGATATTTCTCAATTTTGCCTGATCAGCCTGTCATGGACACATTTAAGATTAACATATCCACCAAGTTTCGCAAAGGCAAATTTCTGATTCATCTAAATCCAGATGAAATTTATAACAAGCGTAGGTTGTATCTTCCGAAGTGTAATGGCTAGGCAATCCAAACCACACTTGTCAGGCCAACCATTTTCAAAAATCAAACAAGTATCATTTTACAAATTTCAAGAGTAGCAATTATCAACCCCCGTCCCTGAAGAAACACCATCTAGTTTATACGCAGCAACAACAACAACATACCCAGAGTAATCCCACAAGTGGGAATTGGGGAGGGTAGGATGTAAGCAGACTTTACCTCTACCTTGTATCTACGGTTAAAATTCAGTTTACTAATTCCAAGAGTAGCAATTATCAACCTCAGCCCCCGAAGAAACACCATCTAGTTTATATACAACAACATACATAGTGTAATGCCAAAGTGTAGTTTGGAGAGGATAGGATGTGATGAGGTAAGGTATGCGTACATCTTCCTCTCCCCAACCACTTGTGGGATTACACTAGGTATATTGTCGTTGTTGATGTTATAGAAGAAAAAGAAACAACGCGCGGTAACACTCGGCTACCTACTAACCTAATCCCCGACCTCCCCACCTTCCTATCTAGAATCATATTCTCAGTAAGCTGTAGTTGTGCTCCTGTATAATCACCTCCCTCAGGTTTTTCTTCGGCCTACCCCTACCTCTCTCGACTCCTGTTACCGCAACCTCTTCCTACCTTGACTCATGTTATCACCAACCTCTCACACATTCTCAGTGGCACATCCACACACTTCCTCTTCACATGCCCAAGCCATCTTAGTCTTGCCTCCCACAACCTGTCTGCCACGGGGGCAACGACCACTTCCACCTTGCCCCCTATAACTTTGTTCCTAATCATATCTCTCCTAGTGGTCCACACATCCATCTGAGCATCATCATCTCTGCTACATTCATCTTTGAACGTGGACGTTCTTGACTGGCTAATACCTACCCCCTACAACAAGGTCGGTTTAACCACCACTCTATAGAAACCATTTAGTTTATACGATTATGATAATTGGTGTCATCCTAAAATCTGGAACAAGTTTGATGCACCCTGAACGCATAAACAGTCGTCTTATTTCATGCGACTTAGTACATACTTCTACTAATTGGATTATTCTGGCCTGTCCATGTGTCACCCTTGTTCTCCATTATTCTACTCTTTATGAGAAGGTGAGTTCTTTTTTTTCAATAAACTGTGACAACTGGGGGTGGAGTACAGGCAGGATTATTCTCTTACTCTTTTGATGACATTAAGCACCACAAAATATTAAAAGATCCAGCTCCTTTGCAGTGCTAACCACACTACTGTAATGATTTAGTTTACGAAAATCACACCAATTAGCAAATAGTGATGCAGCTTCTTAAACAAAGTTGCAAACAGATTTATTACTTTGATTGTTAATTAGGAGTCTCTCTCCAAGAAAATGTCACTTTACTCTGCAGGTAACAGTACAATACTTTAGTTAACAATATTGACACCATTAGAAAGTGTCGGACTTAGCACAATAAAAAAGATTACCGCTCTGAACCCTTTTTTATAGCTTCAGTTCTTTTCGCAAAAAGCAAATAAAACTTTCTTCCATTAATTGGCAATTGATTTTCGCCAACCTACATGAGAAAGATAAATCATTAATCATTAAATGCCAAGAACTTACGATAAGGCACCCTGATGTGCATCCTGTGTGTTCCCGCGTTTGAGACAGAAAAGGATGTTTTCCAAATGAACAGCAAAACGGTCCTGCCACAATTCAAACTTCACAATGAGCTACCACAAAGGTGAAACCGATTATCTCTTTCATAAAGTTTGGAACACAAAATCATGCTGACATCACCGATTTACCACTATCACTTACAAACGCAATGTTTTTAAAAGTGAGTACCAAACATCAATGAATACTAACTTTAGCATCAAATTTGTGACAATTAATCCAACTCCTCAAAATTGTGGTTCAAATAACATCAGATATACAAATTCAATCTCAAACTTCATTATCAGTAGAACCTTGTGACTTACTTAGTTACACTACATAATACAAAGACATAAATCCATTTATAAACATGATAATCAATGGCAATTTTTCCCTCAGCGTCCTGAAAAGCTCCAAGGTTTTTTTTTTTGATGTGGTAAAGCTCCAAGGCTTTCTTAACTATACAATGTCTCGCATCTTCATCAAATGTCGTTACGGAGGCCATATATTTAGGTCACTAGTATTTTAACCGCCTTGAACTACATATTCCTAAAATATGTAGAAAATCAGACTTTTTGTTTGATGTTGCGATCTAACAACAAAAATAATAAGTCAATAATCTTAGCATCTCAAGGAAAAGGAAATTTTGTTCTTTAGAACTATTTATGGGTTACTGAAAGTAAATATACTAATACATTGCATATAAAGGGTACCTGACAAGGAAATAGTAAATGTTATAGGGAACACTTGAAAAAAGGCACCATGGAGAAGTACAAAGCAAATGAATAACACATTATCAAAAAAATAAAAGCTAATGAACAACAACAACAATAGTCAATAGACTTAGGAGTCATTTGGTTTGAATTCAAGTTATGATGGATTAGTTATGATGGGATAAATTATGATGAGATTAGTTCTGATGGGATAAGCTATGATAAGATTATTTTTTATTGAGTGTTTGGAACAATTTATTTGTTTACAAAAATGTCCTTCATGAATGTAAAAAGTGATGTATAAAAAAGGTTTAGAGAGACATTTTTGTCATTTCTTATTTTATCTCGGGATAAGTTATCCCAAAATTACTATACCACCCAAGGGAGGGATAACTTATCCCGGTACTAATTATTAATCCCCAGATAAGTAATCTCGAACTTGCCAACCAAACAATAAATTAAGTGGCACTATAATTTAATCCCAGGACTATTTGGTATTATCCTTCACACCAAACGACCCCTTAGTATTTCCACGAAAAGAAGATCTTGTTCTTTAGAACTTCTTTTGGGCTAATGAAGACGTAAATTTACTAGTAACATATTGCATATAAAAGGTACTTTGCAGGAAAATAGTAAATGTTACAGAAAACATGAAAAGAGCAACTTGGAGATATACAGAACTAATGAACAAACATATAAGCAAATACTTTATATATTTTTAAATTGTTACCTTCAGGGGCCAGTTTTTCATAGGTCCAAGCTTCTTCATCCAAAGTTCATAAATATTTCGTATCCTCATTGAACTGATGGTGTCACCTTTTATATGCTCAATGAGCTCCAAAGCTGCCTAAAACGTTAGAAATCATATCAAAAATGACTATTCTTGTTGGATAAAACTTTTTTAGAAAAACAAGCCATAATACATAAACAGACTCTCAAATTTGGGCACAACTGCCAAGTAAACAATCCAACTTTGAGTAGCCACATCTAGACACCTTAACTCGTCTACTCGGTGTCATTATGAACACTCCAACTAACAACATGATATCTATGCACTACCAGAATTTATGTTACACATCAGGTTAGTGTGTCCATGAGACACAATAGAGACAAATTGGAGTGTTTAGTTGCTAGCTGAAACCAACGTGAGCTCTCTAGATGTGCAATTTGCCAATTGAGGTGAAATTTGAGTGATCAAATTAAGCTAGAAACACGAAGTACAAAAATAAAATAAAGTAATTAGATTAAATTGAATAGATTAGTACCATAAACTTTGTGCGAGTTTTGAATACGGCTGCTTCTTTTGTTGTTCCTTTAAGAAGAACACTCAATACACCACTAGCCTCAGCATATTTATGTTGCCGCATCAATTTTTTCAGCATATGTCGAAGTCTTCCCCGATGTTCAGACTGTAAACTCCGACGATCTTTGTGTAAACTTCCGATTCCCCGTTTTAGACAAAAACTTGGTTTAGTATTTGCTAATATGACTGACTTTATCCTTCTAGCTTCAGCGGATGGGCTAATTCCACAATCATAATCGTCTTCGGGCTTATTACGTTTCCTGGGACGGGATTTTCGGGCCATTGATGCATCTTCTTCAATATCCATTGATGGCTTTGTTTGGAGGTTAAAGCTTTACTTCGATTTTTTCAGGGTTTAAGAAGAAGAAGAAATTGGGGGTTTTAGAGAGAGGAAAAGACTTAAATAGCCACTTAATTTTTTGGGTCATTCGCGCCTTTCTGTAACTAATTTTTACACTTTAAATTCGTGGTTAGTAATATTTTTTAAGTAATAAAAACTCGGAAGAAATACACTTCATAGTAAAAAAGAAAAATTAAAATTAAATTTTTAAGTAAATATAAAGTCTAGACAAATTAAAAAAATTAAATATTAATCTAATATTAACATAATTTTAAATATGCTTAAAAATCATCAAGCAAATTTATAGTGTTGTGCATGCGTTCAATATTTATTCACAAATTTATTTTTTAGTGGTGTTAATTAAATGATATTAAATTATTTCATTAAGTATAAAATAAATAATTGATAGGTGTTATTAATATTAATAAATTTTGAGTAAATTTTTATTTTATAATAAATTATAATATATATTTATGCAGTGTGGAGAAACCTACCATGTTATAATACATCTGAATCTAAATAAGTGTCTATATTGTGACCGGCATTACATGAAAAGTTACGAACCAAAGACAAACTAAAGTAAAGAGATGCTTGTTGAAGGCTAAATTAGCTATAATTGTCTATATTATATGGATTGAGAGATACGAAATAGTATTCCAACAGAAGGCTAGGAGCATGAAGGAGCTCTACCACACACTGCAAACTAATATATTATTAGAGTTAAAGATAATATAAGGTTGTATTATCATATATGTAATTTATAGCTTGCTTTTTAGAGTTTCGCTAGATATTGTTAGAGTCATAGGTAGATGAGGTTGTGAATTAAGATAGAGACAAATCTGATATGATTATTTCTTAATTTGTAATGTCGATTCGATAATTAATAAAAATCTATTAATTTCTTGAAGAAAAAAATTAAAGTATGAATTTAAAATCAAAAGGCGCAATTAAAATGGATTCCATGATTTTTTTAAAAAATTATAAACTAATTAAATTGAAATAGAATAAATAAATAGATTTTTTTTCGAAAGTGCCCTTATCTAAATAGGCATGTCGACAGAGACATGTTTGCTTTTGCCTCAAATTCTCTCTTATATAATATGTAAGAGAAAAATGACATAACTAAAGCAGTCTCATAATATTATATATATACTACTTATATATATGGGTGGATAACCACGCATGTGACGGTCAACATGTTTGTATCCAGAGGCGTATCCAGAATTTTGAGATGGTGGGTGCACTGTTATAAAAATGTTGATCTATGATATAAATTTGATCGGTTTGACATTTAAGTTTTTACTACTGCAAATCGTTAAAATTTTAAAATTATAGGTCTAAATTAATATATATATATATATATATATATATATATATATATATAGCAATTACTACTTAGAGAAGTGTTATCTAATTTTAGAAAGAAAATAAAACAAGATAAATATAAAATTCAAATTTCTAACCTCGCGGAGAGAGGTGCACCCAGTCATAATCGCATTATGTGATACTTCAAGTGTGGGTTCACACATCTATATTTCAATATTTTTAAAAAATATAACACTATTATATATGATCTCGAAAGGGGGTCATGGGTTCACATGAACCCGGTGACCCTCCCTTAGATACGCCTCTGTTTGTATCACCTGTGTGGTTCCACACTTACATATACACTTGCCTATTTTTTTCTCCGTTTTAATTTGTTTATCTTATTTTTAAATTTTATATATTTAAAAATTACATAAAAAATACTACAAATCATTCTAATTGACAGCTTAAAAATATTTTGCAAAAACATATAAAAAATTTGATTGCTTATAAAAAAATCTATTGATTCATAAAATTAATTTATTCGTGTCACATAAAATGGACAAAAGAAGTAACATGTATTATTTAATTTGGAAACTACATAAAAAGTATTGTAAATCTCAATAATTAACAACATATTGACTCTTGAAATTCTAATACGTGCTACATATATATTGGGACAAGGAAAGTAATCTATGTTATTTTAAAATTACGCAAAAAGTGATATAAATTACAATAATTAACAACTTAAAATATTTTTAAATTCATATTTGTTGACTCTTTAATTTTTATCTATATCACATAAAGTGAGGCAAAAAAGAGCAGATATTGGGTCCGTGCTAGCACGAGCACTTGTGTCTAGTGTGTATATATATATATATATATATATATATATATATATATATATAAATGTACATACATACATAATATATTATTTTTATAAACAATTTTAAATATCTTATATGTGTTTTCATTAAAACTTATTTATAATTTATTCATGGCGAAATGGTCTGATAGACCATTATACTTGTATACATTTGTATTCTGAAACCTTCTACTAAACACTTTGTCAACTAGATTCTTAAACACATTAAAACACAACATTTTAAACCCTTTCTCATCAGATCACTGTATGTGTAATCCAACCTCTTACATGTGTAATTTCATGTCATTTTTCAATGAACACGTGATAAATTAAATATTAAGAAAATAGAAAAAACAAATATTTAACTTTTGGAAATTTTTAAATAGCCATGTTCTTCAACCTCCAGATCACAATTTGAGCACCAAATTCATGTCAAATAGATGAAACTTTTCTTTATTTGACTTGAAATTTCAACTAGAAGTTCATAAACACAAATCCTACTAGCCACAATCATAAATTTGAATTAATTTTACAAATTCATAAGACCCATTTGTTGTTCTTCAAGTTTTCTCAAACTTATCAATGGAGTTTTCAACTTTTTTAATACCCACCATCAATCTTTACGTTAATCCATATCATACCTCTTCTTTAAATTCAACACAAATAATGATTTCAACTTTTAAAATAAAAAACACTAAATAATTAGATAAAGGGGGCTGGAAAAAAAATTAGGAGCGGGATTTGATTTGTTGCAAAGAGGAGAGTGGGTTGAAGAAGAAGAAAAAAAAAGTATATGACGGGTGATTTCGGAAAAAATAAATGGATAAAGAAAAAAAAAGAGAATGGATGTGGTGGGTTATTTTGTTGCAGAAGAAGAGAAGAAAGAGTGGGAAGAGTGGTGGAGAAGAAGAGAAATTGGTGTGGGGGTGGGGTGGAGAGGGTTAATGAAGAAATAATTTTTTTTAATTAAAAAAAACTAATGTTTTTAAATAGGAAATAGTGTATTGACGCGTTTGGAAGCGAGTGCATTTACACATTTTTCCAACTTAGCAATATTTATGTCACATAGGTTTGGTCAATGGTCAACGGGTTTCAAATATTGTATTTTAATAAGTTTAAGGGTCCAGTTGATAAAGTATAAAGTAAGAGGGTTCAGAATACAAACTCATACATGTATAAGAGTCCATTAAACCATTTCGTCTTTATTTATTAAAGCAAAATTTTTTTAGAGCATTTATAATAAATTTTCCGAGAAAATAAGTGAAAGAAATAAAGTTGACTATCAAAATAATGAATTCAAATTAGTCGATGAATAAAAATAATCAAAAGAAAAAAAATGTTTGAGAAGGATCAATATAGCCTAATATGAATTATCTCATTTTTAATAAAAAAATTAAAATTTATTTCTTTCACGGTAAAGTATATATAAGCTCTAAATAAAAAAATTGTGAAATATTATACGTGAATATTTTTATTTGACATTTTAGCCGCAAAAGGACGAGGAAAGAAGAGAGAGAAAACAATTGCATACGAATAAGGAATAAAACGCATTGGTGAAATGCGATTTATGAAGAACATCAATACAAGTGTTTTGCACCTTCTCCGTTACCTATATTGGATTTTTATTATTACTTTATTGTAATGTAGTTTTTATTAAAACTTATTCATAACTAATTTTAAATATCTTATATGTGTTTTTATTAAAACTTATTTATAAATTATTTTTATAATTAATTTTAAATATCTTATATGTGTTTTTATTAAAACTTATTTATAATTTATTTTTATAATTAATCCTAAATATTTTATATGTGTTTTTATTAAAATTTATTTATAAAAGCAAAAATGTTCAAGACTAGAACATTTATTTTATTGGTCTTATGTGTATGAGTGTCGGTGACAATTCTTGGTGGTCACTGTTTTCTTTACCAATATTAATACTCTTATTATAATAATTACTAGGGGTGGTCACTGCTTAGATAAAAACCGAAAAATATACCCTAATATGAAATATCTATAAAAAATAAAAAATTATTTTCACTGTAAAGTATATATAAGCTCTAAATAACAGAATTACGAAATATTATAAGTAAATATTTTTATTTCACATTTTAACCGCGGAAGGAAGAAAAAAGAAGAGAGAGAAAACAATTGCATCCGAATAAGGCATAAAAGGCATTCATGGAAAGCGATTTATGAAGAACATCAGTAGTGGAGTTTTGCACCTTCTCCTTTACCAATATTAATACTCTTATTATAATAATAATAATAATAATAATAATACAATAATAATAATAATAATTAGGGATTGTCACGTTTTAGATGAAAAATTCCTTCAAACTGAAAAATTAAACCAAATCGATTTGTGTTTTATTTGGTTTGGTTTTAGATGTTTAAAAATAAATAGTATTTGGTTTGAGTCTGATTTTGTTTAGATAATCGAAGAAACAATCAAACCGAACTGACAAATATATATATATGAGTTTGAGTGTGGCATATTGATATTGGCAACAAGAGTATGATATCTCCTCAACTTTTAGAGTTGATATAACCCTCGTTACAAAAGTGGCTCAATATATCCTTACTGTTACAAAAAAATGACTCACATATACCATTATCGTTACAAAAGTTGCTCACATAATATATCCCTCCCGTTATAAAAGTGATTTTTTTGAATTATTTTTAAAAATATATGTATTTGATCTTTTTCACAAAAAATATTTTCTAACTTCTTTGCTATTTATTGTTTGAGTTTTTTGTTTTTATTTTATTTTTTCTTTCATTGTTTAGTGGAAGAGATATAAAAAAGTGTGAATGGAAAAAGATTAAAAGTTTGAATTTTTTTTTTTTTTTTTTTGGGGCTATATTGTAATTTAGTTTTGATATCTATATAAAAAAAATATTTGGGGCATCTATAATAAATTTTACAAGAAAATAAGTGAAAGAAATAAATTTTACTATTAAAATTATAAATTCAAATTAGTCGACGAATTAAAATAGTCAAAAGAAGAAAAAAACGCGTGAGAAGGATCAATATACCCTAATATGAATTATTATTTTTTAATAAAAAAAATTAAAATTATTTTCACGGTAAAGTATATATAAGCTCTAAATAACAAAATTGTGAAATATTATAAGTACATATTTTTATTTCACATTTTAGCAGCAGAATGGAAGAGAAAAGAAGAGAGAGAAAATAGTTGCATCCGGATAAGGCATAAAACTCATTCATTGAATGTGATTTATGAAGAACATCAATAGTGGAGTTTTGAGCCTTTTCCTTTACCAATGTTAGTACTCTTATTATTATAATAATAATAACTAGGGGTGGTCACTGTTTAGATTAATACCGATTAAGTAAATCGATTTTATTTGGGTTTGATTTGGTTTAGTTTTAGATTTTAAAAAATTTATAATATTTGATTTGATTTTGATTATGTTAAGAAGAATCAAACCGAACCAAAAAAATAAAAATAAAAAAAATAAAAATAAAATATATATATTAGTTATTGTTATTATTATTATTATTATTATTATTATTATTATTATGTACTCTTTATAGATAATGCTGGTTTCAATTTTAGAATGCAAATGGATGATGCAAAGAGTGAAGATTTTAAAAATTAAATTAGAACAAAAAAAAATAACATGAAAACAAGTCAAAAATATATATTAGAAAATAAAAGAAATTTTCTTTTAATAAAAATGATAAGCTCTGCATCCAAGTGTCATTTACTGATCAATGAAGTGAACTAAGAATATAAGATATCATGTTTAAATAATAGCAGAGATAAAAATACTAGATGATATCATATATCTTAACTTTACCATATATAATTTACTACTAATATTTATTGCTAGTGGACAGTAGGTCATAGAATTAATTAAGATATGTGAAATGATGTGCTTAATTAATTACTAATTCCGTCCACTTTTAATTTTTATGATTATTTTTTAAAGTCAAACTATAAGAACTTTGTATAATGTATATTTTCATCATATTGACATGCAAAGAAATTACAATTTATAGTACTTTTCGTATAGTTTTTGAATATCTAATTTTTTTGTTTAAAATATCAAATTAATGTAATCTAATTTAACTTTAAAAATTAGTCAAATTGACTTTCAAAAATCGAAACATGACAATTAAAAATGAACAAAAGAAGTATTAAAAATGGTCAGGTAGAGTCATTTTTATAACATTCTTCATCTCATAGACATAATTATCTCAAATATTTTATCATACATTTAATTAAGAGTTTTTTAATTTACTCAATAATTTAATTATAAAACTAGCGAAGTTTATTAATTTTAATGAAGCTATGGAGTCTTGATTCAATGACAATTCAGAATAAATAATTAAGAGTCATTTGGAAGCTGATTTGGAGAATGAAAATAGGTTACAAGTACTAATCCTATATACTCTCATCATTTTTAATTATCCTGTTGCACTTTTCAAAAGTCAATTTAACTAATTTTCAAAGTTAAATTAGATTACATTAATTCGATATGTTGAACAAAAAATTTAGATTTCAAAAACTATACGAAAAATACTATAAATTTCAACTTTTTACATATCAATATGATGAAAAAATACATCGCAAAATGTTTGTCAAAATTCTTATGGTTTGAATTTTAAAAACAAAATCATGACAATTAAAAATGGACGAGGATAGTAATTAACATCATTTTTGGTAGATGGTTGGAAGGTAAGTAAGTTATTCACGTATAAAATCAATATGATATTTAATTTGTAATTTAGAATCCACATTTATATATTGTTTTATATATAAAAGATGAAATAACTAATACATAAATAACGTAATAATACATAACTTTTCTCGTAACCAATTTTTACATTCGAAATATTTGAATAACTCTAACCAGCTAGTAAATAACCCTTCTCATTTGATATGAGAGATGTCAAATTTAATTTAAGAATAAACTTATTTTATATTTGATTGGAATAAAATTTAGAATTAACTTATTTCAAAATTATAATATTATTTTTAATAACTTATTTTTCAATCAAACGCGTCGTTGTCATGAACCTGATTGGCGTACCAAATTAGGACATGTGAAACGCAGTTCCTCAAACAAACACGCCTCTGTCAAGGATCATCGTGCCACGACAGCACCATTTCGTTTTCTTCTTCTTCTATCCCTTTCTGGACATAAAAATGTTCATCTCTATGCAAAGCTAAAAAAAATATACTAGCAGTGTTTGGTGTGTCAAAGAAATGGAGTGCAGCAGCAGAAGTTCCAATTTTCCTTCTGATTTGGAGTACCAAACAGGATTTGGGAATCATTTTTCATCTGAAGCTATAGTTGGAACTCTACCTCAAGGTCAAAATAGTCCTCTTATTTGCCCCTTTGGACTTTATGCTGAGCAGATCTCTGGCACCTCTTTTACTTCCCCTCGCAAACTTAATCAACGCAGGTAGATACCTTCATTTGCTTACTTACCTGATCTAACAAGTAGGTGACTGTAACTAAGTCTGTTGGAGAATCCGCCTAATCATCTGGTTTGCTAATTCTGAATTGGGCATATTGTTCAAAGTCATTGTAGCTTAATTAGTTAGGCATTTGGATAATATAATCTTTGGTGCAAGGGATAAAGAATAAATAGTCCTGGCATAAACAAAAAATAGTCCGGGATAAGAGTTTGGTGTCTTGTTTGGTTGCCATGTTTGGGATAACTTATCCATCATTTTCCCACCATTTATACCATAGTGATGGGATAAGTTATCGCATGTATATGGTGGGATAAGTTATCCCAGAATAATTAATCTAGAATAACTTGTTCCCGACCAAACGACATATTAGGAAGTGTTTTGATTGGATGTGAAATTCATAAGTTTTTCGATATTTTGTAAATATTTCAGATAATGAAACTGATTGCCTAACTTCAGTGACTTTGGCCATTTCCAGAAATGAACAGTTTTCACTCTTCCATATAAAAAATGTGTTAGCTAATTAAAATGAGACTTTTTTCTTTCTTTTGTTAATGGATTTTGAGGATTTGATTAATGATCATTTAGGATTGAGGTGTAATTGATGGATAGGTTGGTTATGTTACTGAAGGAATCTTTTGTTTGTGCAGTTGGTTATATCGTATTAAGCCATCGGTTACTCATGAACCATTTAGACCAAGAATGCCAAGACATGAAAAGCTTGTGAGTGAATTCAACCAGTCAAACAGTTCTGCTACACCAACTCAACTAAGGTGGAAGCCTGTCGAGATCCCAGAAACACCGACTGATTTCATTGATGGTTTGTATACTATATGCGGAGCTGGCAGCTCATATCTCCGACATGGTTTTGCAATTCACATGTAATTGGTATTTCAATCTTGCTTCTAGTATTGTCATTACCACGTCCTTCTGATGGAGTTCGGGATATAGCTGTTGCTTTCTTGTTTATGTTTTGTTCTTGTTAAATTATAATTAGGATTAAGATTTGTTATGCTTTGGATATAAACATTGGCTTCAAATTCTGTTGCTATTTGCTTTCAAGCTGAGAGTATATCGTATCTCCTTAACATCATGGACTATAAATCTGCTAAAATGAATTTCTCTTGTGAGACAATGATGTGTATTGAATATCAACTCAGCACAACACCTATTACAAAGTTCAGTAGAAGTGATAATGTGTGTTTTGTTGAAAATGCAGGTATACTGCCAACAAATCAATGGAGAACTCTGCCTTCTGCAATGCTGATGGTGACTTTCTGATTGTTCCTCAAAAAGGAAGTAAGTGTCAATCATTCAGGCGTCATCTGTCTGTTCATATTCAGTGTCAAATATTTTGACATGTGCTTTGAAACTCTTTCTTACTCTCTGTTTGTACTGTAGGGCTGTGGATTACTACTGAATGCGGAAGATTGCAGGTATGTCCTGGTGAAATTGTGATTTTGCCTCAAGGATATCGGTTTGCTGTTGACCTTCCAGATGGACCTTCACGTGGTTATGTCGCTGAAACTTTTGGAACTCATCTTCAACTTCCTGATCTGGGGCCTATAGGTGCTTTAGAAAGTGGAAAACTACTTGCTATTTAAACAACTGATGTTATTTGCTGATAATATGCATTTGAATATGTATTTAGGTGCAAATGGTCTGGCTGCTCCGAGGGATTTTCTTGTTCCTGTTGCCTGGTATGAAGATGGCTCCCGTCCAGGTTACACTATTGTGCAGAAGTATGGAGGTGAACTCTTCACTGCAAAGCAGGACTTCTCTCCTTTTAATGTGGTCGCTTGGCATGGCAATTATGTTCCTTATAAGGCGGGTATTTCTCTATATTTCAATCTCTCATAATATGAGTGCCTTGTGCACATTTTATCCAATTTACTTTGCTACATGGAAACTCGATGCTGTTTGTCTCCTTAGTCCCTGACGTAATATATTTCCTCAATTTGCAGTATGATTTAAGCAAGTTCTGCCCTTACAATACAGTATTGATGGACCACAGTGATCCTTCAATTAACACAGGTTGATTAGGTTTAAATATCAGCATTTCATCTATTAATTGCCATCAATCTGTGTGAATTTTGTTCTTATATTGTCGGTGTCGCTATTTACAATTGCTCTAGTTTCTTAAATCAATGCAGTTTTGACAGCACCAACAGATAAACCTGGTGTGGCGTTGCTTGACTTTGTCATTTTCCCTCCCCGGTGGTTGGTTGCTGAACACACCTTCCGTCCTCCATATTATCATCGCAATTGTATGAGCGAATTTATGGGTCTAATCTATGGGGGATACGAGGTTGTTTATCTCGCTCTTGCATGAAGTCAATGTCAATTCTGGGGTTATTTCATACAATTTTTAACGCGGTTAAGCTTGTTTCAGGCAAAAGCTGATGGTTTTCATCCTGGCGGGGCAAGCCTTCACAGCTGCATGACTCCTCATGGTCCTGATACCAAAACATATGAGGTACAAGTACTGCTCTATTCCTCCCTTCTCTATGGCCATGTGTCTTTCCCCTTCCCACATATGCGGCTTTATTTATAAGGAAATTTGTGACTTTTAGTCCCTCAAATGTCAACAAAATTCTGATTTGGTCCTTTTGATTTCTGATAGAGCACATTTAATCATAAGTAATATGTGCCCTTTTGATCCTTCCACAAATTTAACGATTTCTTACGTACTAAACTATTTAATTGTTGATATGTTATCTTAAATTTGTATTGTTACTCCACATTTGAGGGCAAAATTGTAAAAAAAGGTATTGACAGGCAACCATTGCACTTGGAAATGAAGCTGGTCCACATAGAATAGCTGATACCATGGCTTTTATGTTTGAGTCTTGCCTAATACCCCGAGTCTGTCCGTGGGCACTTGAATCTCCGTTTATGGATCACGATTATTACCAATGCTGGATTGGCTTGAAGTCTCACTTCTCAGGACTATCTATGAACGAAGACAACGTTGATTTGCAGAAAGGAAAACCTATAGAAAGGTGAAATGCTCATTGTTCAGCTAGCTCCTGTAGTTCCGCCTAAAGTGACTTGGCTTGTACATAAGGAGTCACAGACATGTAAACCCTAAAATAAACCCTATGTTAGTATCGGATTGAAAGATTAGGGTGACAATCCAAGCGCGGATACAGTGGTAAGATGAAACCAATGTTCTATGAAATTACGACGTAAGTAGAAATGTGTTACCGTGATGATGTTGTAGACTTGTAGTTTATGGTGTATTTTGTATATATATATAAAGATGGAACTATCATGGAATACTTGTTGCAATTACAAGAGCAATAAATTATGATTTATGTGGCAATAGCTTACTCTTACTACTATTTAGTCAATGTTTGATATTAAGGGTGTGTTTTCAATATTATTATGTTTGGTTGGATCACAAGTTTTAAAAAATATTTTTTAATTGACTCATTTTCCTCAAATTTAAGGAAAATGATTTTCCTAGAGTGGATAATATTTTTCAAAACTCTGTTGCAACCTCACCACCAGGAAATCCTTATAGCTCAATTGGTTGACGGTCTAAACTCATACCTTATTGGTAAGAATTTTTTTTTTTTTTTTTTAATTTATTGATAAGTGTTTGATTCCCCATATTGTAAGCCCCTCTATTTCCACTTCCCTGCCCCATTTTAAAATAAAATAAAAACACCGCACTACAACCTTGACATGGGACCCAACTCCCAACCCTGATTCGACCCCAATCTGGAAATCAACTCCTAACACCGATCTATGACCTGACCTTGATGTCACCTCGTCTCTCGCCCCGATCCCAATTTGAAACTTGGAACCTGATTTTGAATTACAACTCTAACCTTAACCTAGTACCAAACTAGTAAATTGGATCCCAACTTCCAAAGTTGACCCAAGTTCCGACTTCCAACATCGACTCAGGTTGGAGTGCACTGATGGGAGTGCTTCACCCTTAACTAGAGGTTTCGGGTTCAAGCCCTAGATATGGAGAATATCCTGTTGGGAGCGCCACCCCCGAATGGGCCCTGCAGAGCGCAATCCGGATTTAGTCGGAGCTCCAATGTGGGCTCCGGACACCGAGTGGGAAACTAAAAAAAAAAAAACACCGATTCTAACTTATGATCCTACTCTCGACACCAACTCAGTACTCAATCCTCGTAAGGGAAGTGAGTCAGTGACTCCTAACCCCGACTTATGACTCAACATATGCCAACACCCAACTCTCGACCACGATCCCGACCTGGGACATACTCTAATCCCGAATTGAGACCTGACCCAGACTTAACATTGATTGAAGCAGCTGTTGGAGAGAAGGCACCAGTCAGACCTGCAAGCACATCTTAAAAATAAAAAAAAACAAACATAATACTAAAATCTAAATGATTAAGATTAGAACATTCTTTCTATTTAAATTTTGGACCCCAACATTTTATTTAAATTTCAAATAATATTCTTTTTTCCCGTCAACTTAAATATTGGTCCAAACATGTATTTTCAGTACCAAAGACCGAAACTCCTGCATTTCTCATGCGAAAAACAAGTACGTAAAATCCATTTTCAGAAAAACTCCAAAACTCTCCTACCGACCAACTCCGATGGCATCTATGGCCTTTACTGATTTTTTATTCAAACAAATAATGATTCAAATGAATAAATAATTAGTGACCGACTCTAATTTTCACTCTCAAAACAGTAAGATCTCTTCATAATCATGTTTTTGTAATTACTTTAGCACCATAATTACGAAAAATGTCTCTTAAAGTTTTTTTTCTCACTTTCATCATCCTACTGGTCTTCTCCGGCGCCGTTAACGGCCGCCGCTTCATCAGCGACTCCGGTGGACTAATTTCAGATGGAGTTCACAGTGAGATCGGTCGGGATTTGGAAATTCTCCGGCTGGATCGGGATTTCGCCGGTGGTGAGGAGGAGAGTTGTGAACAGAGTTATGGATTTCTACCTTGTACTAAAACTGCTCTCGGAAATGTTTTTCTCATTTTGGTTTATGGTTACCTTATGTTCCTTGGTGCTACGTATCTCTCTTCTGGTAGTGAACTGTTGCTTGAGATTTTAGGGCCTGGTATTATTGGTGGACTTTTTCTTCCTGTGCTTGGTGCTCTTCCGGATGCTATGCTTATTCTCGGTACGACTATTATAACAGTTCTCTGATTTTTTTTCACTAATTGATTAATTTGTTTTATCTGTTAGTAATTGTAGTATCATCCTAACCATGTCTCGAAGTCTGCATGCTGGATTTTGGGAGACACTAGTTTAAAACCTTATGAATATGATCCTTTGATCTTGAAGGGAAATAAATGATGTGAGTAGGAATCAATTCTCACTTGTTTTCAAGATCTAATATGTCGATTGAACTAATTAAAGGATTAGGGGACTGATGCAATCTTAGTTGATTAAGAAATAGTGTTTTACTATGAGTAAATTTCACTTTGTTTCGTTAGTAAAATGGGTTGAGAGTCCTGAAGTCTCAGCTTCAAATTCCAGTAGAGACAAAACACAATAGAGCAGTTTATGGAATTAGTATAGGTGCCCGAGATCTTACCTGGTATCTGTTGCGGGTGGGAGGTGACAGGTATCCTATGGAATTAGTGAGGTGCGCGAAAGTTGACCCTGATACCATGGTTATTAAAAAACAATAAATAAATAAATTTCACTTTGTCCCCTAGATTGCAGCATCTAATCCATGACTTCAGTCTACTAGCTAGTAGTAAGAGTGAAGCTTGTGATGTGTGGGTTAGGGGCACATCCTAGGTTTGAACCTTTCTGCGTACAAGGGCCTGGTATTAAGTAGAGAAGAGTAGGGGGGGGGGGGCATTATCCACGCTTCTAACCGTGCGCTATGGCCCTCGTGAGTTTCTCGGTTATTAAGAAAAATTTGTTAATGTGGATGCCTACTATATCAGTCAAAGACCATATGTTACAAGCTATAATGAACGTGTCCCAAGTTTCTTACTACTTTGAACTTCATTGTTTCAGTATCGGGGATATCTGGAAGTACTGCAGCTGCTCAGAGCCAGGTCTCTGTAGGAATGGGATTGCTAGCTGGGTCAACTGTGATGCTTATAACTATTATTTGGGGAACCTGTTGCATTGTTGGCAAGTGCGACATACAAAATTCTGTTGCTGTAGACATGAAAGACACTAGAGGATTCAGCTTGACGGGTTTGCATCTCAACTCTTAGAATATATATACAGAAACGTGTACAAGCTCCTTCTTGTTCTTTACTCCTTTTGTCTTTCCTGAAATATGTTGCTATAGATCCTTTTCGGCTTTATTTCACCCTCTGCCCTTGTTTGGATTAAATATGCTCTAGTCTTTGAAATCATTGGGCCACCAGGAGGATTTTTTGTACTTGTGCAAGTGATATTCCTGCTAGTATATGGCCAGATTTTATGTATCAAGATGCTTCTACTCAATGAGTGGCTGTCAATGTAGGTTCTGGTGTTAGTACTGACATCTGGACAAGCCATGCTGCAACGATAATGGCAGCGTCTGTAACACCATTTCTTGTTGTCCAATTGCCACAGCTCCTCCATTCAACTTCAGGAAGACATTTATCTGTCTTGATTGGTCTTATCATTTCACTTTCACTGCTTGTTTCTTATTGCGTCTATCAGGTACTGTGACATTGCTCATATGTTTTTTTCTTTTATTCACTGTGGGTAATCTAATTTTCTTTCAAACTGCAATGACATATCTGCAGAGATTTGCATTGACGACACTCTTTGGAGATAAATATCAATTTTTACAGTTTCTAGCTGAATTTTCAAATAGGCAATAACAACATTGCCTATGATTGACCGTGCTTTAAATAGTTTTTATCCCCACATATGCTGGATAATGGACTTTCCACATAACCGCCTGAGTTCAAATTGAACTTGTATCTGAAGACAACCTGATGACTCCTGTATACCTCTTCCTCTTCCAACAAGATGAAACAAATAAATATAAATCTTTGTCATTCTTTATACTAGGCTGGTTAATAAATTCACCTTTTTAGTGTTTGAGATCACGAGGCCTGTTTCTTATCTTCTATAATGAAGTCGTTCTGAACTTCTAACTTCTAATGCAGGTCTTTCAGCCTTGGATACAGAGTAGACGTCTTGCTTATGTAAAACATAAGCATGTTATATCAGGAGTTTTGAAACAGTTAAGAATGCGTGCATTGGGGAGGCTTTGCACAGACCAGGGAGCACCAAATATAGAAGTTTTAGAAAAGTAAGTTTGAAATGATTTCTGCACAGTTTTAATCGCTTTTAGAATCTTGATCAATATGATGAAGGATTGCATGACAGGCTATTCAAGGCAATTGATGAAGATGCGGATGGGTATCTTTCCTGCACTGAATTAAAAGCTCTGGTAGTAGGAATCCATTTGGAGGAGATAAACTTACATGAGAATGATGCTATAGAAAAACTGATGAAAGACTTCGATACTTCACATGATCATCAAGTTGAAATGTCCGAGTTCATTGCTGGAGTTACAAAATGGCTTACTGAGGCCCGGGGTTCTGAGGCTTCTTCTCCTGAAGCTGGTCCTGATACAATGAAGTACCTCGATGACTTGCATGAGGTTTGTTTGAGTGTTGTGACCTTTTCTAGATAGTTCATTGTTGTGGCGATAGTGATAAAATATAAACGTGCTTGCAGCAAACAAGGAGAGAACACCATTTCTTAGGGGATCAAAGTGACGAAAGTGTTGAGACTGTTGAGAATCCTCGATCAACTGTAATTAAGGCTGTTCTACTGCTGTTGCTGGGTACTGTCATTGCTGCCGTGTTTGCTGATCCTCTGGTTGATGCTGTCAATAATTTCTCTAGTGCCACAAGCATTCCTTCTTTCTTCATCTCATTCATTGCTCTGCCACTGGCGACCAACTCCAGTGAGGCGGTGTCAGCTATTATCTTTGCTAGTCGGAAAAAGTTGAGATCTGCGTCATTAACATTTTCTGAGGTTTGTTTTCCTCGAGCTTTGTGCTTTTATGTAGTATAATTTGTGGGTTTTCTACCCCTTGCATCAATGAACCTGGAAGATCATTAATGAAAATCAAGAGGCAGACTTGATCTGAGGTTTCCCAATTGTCAAATCCCTTACAATCATTTCTGTATGCAGGATGAGATAAATGGTTGGAGGGGATTTAATGTAGGACAGTTGATCCTCAAGCTAGTTGGAATCAACTCTATTAATCCTCAATATCCATTTTAACCTCTTTTGTTTAAACATTCAATAATTTAGATTTGAGCAGTTTGATCACGTGTATCACTGATACAATTGCCTTTGTTTGATAACATTTGTGATGGTACCTTGCAGTTGTATGGAGCAGTGACTATGAACAATCTCCTTTGTCTATCCGTCTTCCTGGCTCTCGTCTATATCAGAGGATTGACATGGGACTTCTCGTCTGAAGTCTTGGTTATTCTAATTGTCTGTGTTGTCGTGGGGGTCTTTGCAAGCGTTCGTAGCACCTTTCCTCTTTGGACTTCCTTGCTAGCTTTTCTACTTTACCCCTTCTCTCTTGTACTTGTATATGTTCTTGACTACAAATTTGGTTGGTCTTAGACGACTCTTTTTGTTGAACTTGTATGCGTCTTTTGAGCTACGGCACACTTAAGTCGCTTTTGGACGTGCTAGTAGAACTTCAGTAACTTGAAAACTTAAGTGATTTGGTTGTATTTATTTACTTACAATTTCCCACTGCTGTTTATTGGTTACAGGTTTTGAGTGTTCTCTCTAGTCAATCATCTCATTATTGTTGAGCAGACTGCTTCTGCGTTTCCATATATCTCTTATGCAGTTTTGATGTACTTTTCTGCTACGCACACTTGTTTTTTAACCCTCTCAAGGAGGAGTTTCCATATTTTTGCTCCCATGGGACTCAAACTCATCATTTTCGAGTTGGAAGTGAGGAGTGCTTACGTCCTGTTTTGCACACTTGTACCATAAGGGACACTCCTTCCAAAACGGCTAAATCGCTGGTACTCCACCAAAACTTGACTTCCACTCATGCACCTAGTTTTTTTTTAATTTTATAATGTTATATACTGTGGTAAAATGGAATGTGGGTGTAATATGAACTAAGTTATTTTTATTAAATTGTATATTTTTGTAAAAAAATTCCAAGTTAATAATAGATTGGTCATTAACCTTTTATCATCTGAATTGTACTAGGCAAGAATAGAACGGACAAAACAATGGGTCATTGTCCAAACCACCTAATTTTTTCTAAGTTTTAATTTATTTCCTTGATTTTTATAATAGTTTAATCACCTAATTAATCTTTTTGTTTATGGTTGTACATAATATACATCTAATAAAAAAGTCTTTTTAAAATATTTCAACAAGATTTCTCATAGGTCATTAGAATGATATATCAGCCCAACCTTGGATGGATTGCATTGGCAGATCAAATAGACCGAGTTAATAAATGAACAAGTCATTAGCCCACCAAACTTGAGTAAGTCATATTGTTATGGGTTAATTTTGCCACATGTGACCTGTAGGCAAGGCTCAAGCATTTAGGCACCTAATTTTCTACCTATTCTAATAAACAGACATAGACACAGTAATATTTTGTTCAATACTTGATTTAAACAAGTTACTACAGCCAGAATTCTCAACATTTCACTTGCCTTGTGGAACTGAAGACATGTGAAAATATATAGCCAAAAGAATCTAACTCGACACGCATAAGAGAGTAACAGTTTACAGAAGTTAAGAACTAAGAACCAATGGTACCAGCAAAGACCTGAATCCAGACATCCTAGTTGAAAAATCCAATCAAAATCTCACTCGTCATCTCATCATGGACCCGGAGGTTAATCCAACCCTCTCTAGTATGAGGCATATTTTTCATGCTCTGACTTACATGTGAGGCTCAACTACAAATGGTAAAGACATTCATCAGAAGGAACGTTGTTCTACCACAGAGTGGTATGAAATCCCTGCAGAAACAAACACCTTAGGTCTTCAACTAGCCATCTCACGAAGAGATACACAGAAATTCTCCCGGAAGACACACAACCAAGTGTAATGACTAACTTCTACAGCTTCAGATTGAGATCAACATGTCCTCCTACTTCAACGTGGCAGTTGCGTTTGTTTGTTCCTTCTTGGCTGATTTGTACCTTGGCAGTTGGGAAAAATCCATAGATGGATTCTTGAACTGATTTGCTTAGGGCTGAGCTTGTTGTAGTAGGTTCTTCAGCAACTCCCTGTGGATTTAACAAAGGCAAGAAGATCGTTAGACCAAAATCGAGATACCAATAGATAAAGGCATCAGAACATAAAAATGGTAGACCTTTTGTTCTCACCTGACAAGTCACTGATTCCAATGTAAATCTCTCTAGACTCTGAAGGTTTGAATTAGATGAATGCTGATATGGAGAAGCGGCTGTAGGAGGAGCCAACGTGAGAAAATCTCCATTGAGAGCTTTATTTTGTCTGACAACATCCCTTGGTTTGGACTCAGATAGAGTCCTTGATCCTGAAGGAGCTTCTCTGGAGAAAAGTGCCAAAAAAAGTCTAAGCAGGTATTTTAAGCACTAAAACTATGAAATGATCATTCAAGATATCAAACCTTTTGAGCAGATTTCCTGATTCTAAACTGGCTGCACATTCATTGCTGCAGGAAGCTGATTCAGGTGATCTCGATGCAAGGTTAACATAGGCTGGAGGAAATTTGCAGTGAAATGCAGGGACTGGTGGAAACACTGGAGTGAAGGGATATGGTCTCTTCATGCCAAACATCTACAAATACATCATCAGTAATCAAAGTTGTAGCCGTCAACCAAAAAACTTAAAGTAAAACAGTCTTCTTCTTTTTTTTGATAAGCCATGGTTTCCCAAGCAGCTTACGTGCACCTCTCAACTGATTCCACGGGAAACCTGTCACCTCTCACCAGCAACAGGTATCATGTAATTTTGTCCACCAAGGGTAGGGCATCTGGGAAGAAATCACCTAGTGTTTTTTTGTCACTGTTGAAATCTGCATCTAAAACCTCATGGTTTTCAACCCACTTCATTGACCACTAGGTGACACCCTTGAGTTCAAAGATAAACCATCTAGATACCTAGTTTTGGGTCTTTACTTGTGAGTTCCACTTTGACGCACTGAAATAATGGTTGGAGACATGTTATCTCACATTTGTGAATTGTGATTGTGCCATGTCTCTTGGTTTTTAAATCATTATCTCGGATAGCTTGTTTAGATGAAAGAACACAAGAACTGTTTGAGCAAAAAGGGACAACTATAGAGCTATCCTACATTTTGTGGGGAATGGAGGGTGTAACCTGAGCTGAGTGAGCATCTCTTCTGGCTTTTAAGATGCTCTTTTCATCAAGTATCTGAATATTAGTTAAGAGTCACAAAGAGAAGTTCTTTTACCTTTTTTTGGCAGTAGAAGGTGTGTACTAAAGTTTTCTACTATCAAGTTCGAAGAAAAAAGATGTTCAACACATTGGATGTAAATGACATGTCTCCATCTTTATAATTCAAAGAACATTTCACATAACGGTTCTGTACAAACTAAGATCCTCACTAGAATCAATAGGATATCCAGGTAAACTGTATTTCAGCCTTTTGACAGAAGAGAGCATTATGAAAATTGATTTCTATATAATAGTGACTAACAGGCAGAAAAAAAGAAATTACCTTCACATCTTCAGGCCACAGCGGTAAATAATTACACGAATAATAATTTTGGTTTGAAGGGGGCTCCATCTGATAATTTAGTACAGATGATGATGAAATCCCTGATGAGATATTCATCTGCAGTTACCACAAAGTGATTTAATCAGAGCATTTCAAACACATCAAAACAAAATTCTAGACATGATAATCCAACGATGATATATAACATTGCAGCTAAATTAATAAACTTGCTTACCATTGATGAAGAACAAGAAGGTTGCTGATATTGTTGTGATCTTTGCAGCACACTGGGTAGAGGTAAAATGGGGTTATGCAGTTCATTCGGCAAATCTACATTAGCCCCGAAAACAACACCATGGCGATTTCCCTGTTGACTTTCTCTTTCAGGACTGTACTCACAACTCCATAATTTAGGACATTTATCACTCCCTGAACCTGAAACAGACGACCAACTTAACTCCCCTCCACCCACGTTCATTGGTTTTGATGATTGTAAAGTCCTCGGACGGAAACCATCAAGAACTAAGGCAGACAGATTTGGTCTAAAGACACTATTTTTCGAAAGCAGATCCATTGTTGATGGTGGTGGTAAAGTGATTGAACTAGGCCTAAAACTAGAACCTTCAACAGCTAAGCATTTCGACATAGTTTTGGTGGAATGAACTGAATTTGGTACCAAAACATTAGGTGTTTGAAAGTTTGCATCTTTTTCATGTTTTTTCTCCCCTTCCATTCTAATCCTTTCAAGTTGAGCAACACCAAGCCCTCTTTGTGGGATTTTTTTCTGCTTCACTTTTTTCGATGCTCTACTCGTAGCACCACCACTACCACTTGAACCACCACCACCACCACCACCTCCATCCCCACCACCACTACTATTACTACACTTACGGGTATGTTCCTCTATCACCATTATGTTCGTCTTCGTCTTCGGCTTCATAGATCAAGAAAAAAAAACTATACACTACTACTTAAAAGTAAAACCTAAAGGACAAATATATATATAGACATTGAATCCATCCACCACATTATAACCATATAAATTCCTCTAAACAATACAATTAATCTTGAGGGTTTGGAAAGAAAACCCCAAATGGAAAAATTCAATGAAAATACAGAAAGAAGCCAAATTCAAGGAGAAGAAAAAAAAACCCAATTCCCCATTTGTACGTTACATGAAATCTTGTAGGTCATCAAGTCAAGATCTGCAACTTATATGGAGATAAATATAAATAAATAAATGTACACCAAAAAACCCATAATTCAGCAAACAAATCTATATAAAATTGGATCTTATTTACACAAAAATGTACAAATACAGATACAGTTAAAGCAAGCTATTAAGAGCAAAGGAAGAGTATCTGAGATATTCGGATTTTTCTCATAACCAGTTGTCTGTAAATAGATCAGATCAGTAAAATAAGAAAAAAAATTAATTTTTTTTCAAAATGGAAATCTAAAGGCAGCTAAAAATGCGGAATTTGTGAGAGTAAGATTCAGGCGATCAAATTTATCGGCCAAAATTATCGGTCGACTCCACATTTTCCGACTCTAAAGTACTCTTCTTTCTCATTTCCTCTAAATCTCTCATCAAATTCTCTGTTTTTTTTCTCTCTTACAAATAAAGACAATGCCGCGCTCTAAGCTTTTTATTACAGTAAAAAAAACTGAATTATTGTTACACTTTGTTTACTATCGATCTTGACTTGACACACGTCTTAAAATATTGATATATAAAAGTATAAAAAAAAACTTGACACACATCTTAAAATATTGATATAAAAAAGTATAAAAAAAAACTTAAATATGTTATTAAAGCTTAGGATAGATTCGAATAAATGAGTCAAAATTTTAATATATTTGATTTTTTCTCAGAATTTGATTAACATATTTAAGCCTAAATAAGTACTTCCTTTATTTTAATTTATGCCAATTAGTTTGACTTGATATGAATTTTTTTTAAAACGAAAAAAGATTTTTGAAATTTATGTTCTAAAATAAGTTATATGTAGCTATAAATGTATATTTTAAAGTTAAATTGTTAGTACTAATTATATTTATTTATAATAGTTACTTATTAAAGTAATTTTATATTTCCTTGTTAAATAATTTAGTATGAATGTATGATCGTGTTAAAATATTATACTATTATCAACTCACAAAGATTTTTTCTTTCATAAAACTTGTTGTGTTTCTTCTTATACGGTGTTTCAAAAAATCACCATTTTGAAATCTCATTCAAAGCATATATATTTATAAAAATTCACTAGATATTTGATATCTATATTAAAGTATATGATTAAATTTGAATTCATGCATAAATTTATTTTTAAAAACAATGCTACTAATAAGATTTTTTCATTCATCACAACCAGCAAATACTCTCTCTATTGTGTATTATACACCGTGCGTAAAGCAAAAATATTATAAGATCTTTAATAAAAGATCTTAATGTACAAGATTTGTTCAATATAAATAGTAATAAATACTTGGAAAGATTCTTAACAAATATTCTCCCTGCTCATTTTAATTTCCCACTTCAGCCAAAAAGAAAAATTGATCTAAAATATTTGTCATTTAGAAAATTAATAAAGTATTCTCCTTATTTCATTTTATATGTCGTATAGTATGTTTGTCCAAATTTTGGAAAAATCAAAATCATTTGAGGTTTTTATCCAGAAATTATACGTGTGTTTAAGTAGAAGTAGGAATAATTTTATTATTGTTTGAAGAGACGCTATAAATTTCTGCTTCATACAAAAAGTAAATGAAAATTTTTTCTTCATGATAAAATATCCTTACTAAATTTTTTTATATTCCAACTTATCTTTGTTTAATCTTTATACATATTTCAAAAAGTATATACAACACTCTTCTCTTATTTCCCTTTTGATTTAACTATATTGGTATTGATTAACAATCTTAATATATACTTTCATCTTATGTTATAAATTTTAACTAAATAAAAATTTAAGTAGTCTTTTATATAACAAAATTATTTCATTATTTTGTTAATACTAATTGTAAAATGAACCACACAAAATTCTATAATCTTTTTTTGTAATTTGACAATCAAAAGTATTTTGTTGAACAAATTGGTCAGCCACTATTTGTTTACAAAATACAAGGTAATAGTACTAAAATAAATTGATAATATGAACGGCTTCTCTCCAAAGTACTTTTGGAAAGCTAATTTAACCAACAAATAATATTTTTCAAAATAAGTAGTTTTTTAAAGCTTGACCAAAATAGTTTGACTGACATCGTATTTACGAAAATATATAAGGTTTTTCAATTATGTGATCTTACACTAAAATTATGCATAATGTATTGAAATGTCATTTATATCTTATGGTATTAAATGTGTGTATTGGAATTTTGTACTTAATACAATGCTTGATACACTTTTCACATTTATTGAATGCTCCCCACAATATTTTTCTTCAACAATTGGAATATTGTGCTAGGTTTCCATGTATGGATACTTTCCAAGCTATACTATATTATTCAATTATAATATCTATTCTACTTAATTAACTTTAATTTGTGCAAAGATTAATTACTTGTTTTGACTAAAAGATTGAAAGGATATTTTGTATGTGAACAACCATTTAATTATATCCTCTTTAGTCCATATGAGATGGATTTGTTGAAGCAATTTATTAAAGCCCATCCCAAGTTGTTTAGCAATTTTGAGCAAAGATTACATTGTAGAAAGCTTTCTATATATGGAAATAATGCATTCTCTTGTGGATTCTTTCAAAACCCAAAACCAACTACTTTGGGCTTCCCTTTTTCTCTATTTACATAAAATACAAAGTAACCAAAAGGACATCAAATCCAAGTGAGGTAAAAGGGTATATAAAAGGGGTGAAATGAAAATTGAGAGGTGAAGGGTTTGTCTGACCCATAGAGTCATCAAGTGGGCCCTATCTTAATAAGATATTTCGAGTTTGAACTCTGAAAATAAAAGTATGTTTACTCACTTTAATAGATTTTTCCAATATGGATAAAATTAGTCATAGTCAGGCAATATGCTTCATGTACCGGATATCAAAAGAAAAATTTCAGGAAATATACGACAATAAAAAATATTTACAACTGATTAGCCTAACAATCTTATTTACAAGTGACTAACCTAACAATCCTATTTATTCATTGTTTTTTTAAGTGTGTGTGGGTGAAATTCATTGAAAATTTGATAACCTTCTAGATGAGACTATATACAAAATTTGAGGAAGACTGAAGTTGATTTGAATTGATATGAAAAATATCATTGTATGTTATGTATATAACAAATACCAGTAATATACTTGATATACACGAGATACACAAATATACATGGATGATATATAAAAACAACGCTTCAATTCGTCTTTTAATTTATCAACTCAAAATTTCAACTAGAAAATCTCACTTCAGCCCCAACTGGGTTCAAATTTTTTGTACAAGCTTCATATCAATAACCACTTCAAATTATAACGCTTATACAATTTCGATTTTTTAAATATGAGAGGTTCAAACTCAATAATAATGATTTTCAAGATCTTCTTCTAAATTCACCGAGTTCAGTAGGTTTTCAATAGTATTTCAGCAACTAAAAATAATAGTGATAATGATGATGGTACTATCTGATGGAAAAATAGCGAAGAACTATGTAAAAGGTAAATAACCAAAATTGATACTATAATAATTTGGTTTGATTGACACAAAATGTAATTTATCTCATAAGGAAAAAAAATACCAAAAAATAGAGTCATGAAGATCTTTATTGTGATATACCATTGGATTTTGGCTTTCAAAATGGGCCACCTTAGGCTCAACAAACTATCTATGAGTAAAAAGGAAACAAAACAAAAAAGTGTGTGTGGAAGAGGGGCCAATACAAACAAGAAGCCACATTCAATGGGCCCCTTTTAATGACACATGACCATCTGTTTTGGTATTTATGGTGTCAAGATTTTGTTAGATATGCAATATATTGCATCTATGCACAAGATTCTCTATTTACTACCTATACAATATTCCCATACTTATGTCCTTATTCTACTTTTTATAATTCAATTATTGAGACTTTGATCACCATACTCTGTTTCGATTTGTTTGTGTTACTTTCGTTTTAATCCATTTAAAAAATAATATTTCTTTATCTTTTTTTATAGTATTTTTTATACTAATTTCTTTCTACATGATATGTTTAAGAGTCTGTTTTGGGTAAATTAAAAAAAAAACATTTATAAGTACTTAATTTTATGCTAAATAGATAAAAATAAATCAAATTCATAAGTCAATCCAAACAGACTCTAAGATCATAAGATTAAAAGGTTTTTTTTAATACATTTTACGTATTTTTAGTTTATGAATGCATAATTCAGAAATCCTTTTTACTTTTTTAAACTCTTATATTAAATTAAAAACAAACAAATAAATTGAAATAGTGAGATTATTAGCAAACTTATCTTCTTCATCTTTGGTAGTGCTTAGAATATTTTCAAGGAAGGTTAGTTTTTTTTTTTTTTAAAAAAAAATAATAACTAGAAAGAAATTTAGTTGGATATGACATAACAACAAGTCAACAACTATAAAATGTTAGCAACTGGCTAGGGCAGTAATTAACAAGATTAGATCTAATTATTTTTCTAATATTTTTGAATTGACATGAATTAACCTTTCTTGTTGTATGACCTTCTTCGAAAAAAATGATACAATTAAAATAATAAGTTTAATAATCTCTTTCGATAGATATCTTTTAGTCCAAACACTAATATTCACTTGTGCTATCAATAGAGTTACCCAAATCCTTTTTTGGCAGAAAAAAGTGAACCAATACAATTTTTAAAATTTT